>NC_140125.1:44666213-45266213 GCF_964035555.1 Netta rufina
GGTATGTTGGCTATGCCATGTGCTGGCAATGCACTTGAATTCTTGTAATGAATCTGCAGGAAGCAGTGTGACACATGCATCTTTCTTTTTTTTTTTTTTTTTTTTTTTTTTCAGGAATAAGGGGTTGAATGTCACTGCCTGCATATATTGGGTTAGTGCAGAAACAGTATATCAGTGTGGGCGTTGTAGAAGGAAACACTAAGCAAGTTGTTTTATTGCCATAATGTAATTCAAAGCGCTGGTATCTTAAGCTATATGAATTTTAAAATCTGCATACATTCTGTTATCGTGTTTGTTGTGAAATGACTATGTGCTCATCTTCTGCTTTTCTGTATTGTGTAAGCTTCAAAGGAAGAAGGGAGGAATTGAGGAGGGAAGATTAAAAAAAAAAAAGTTAAATGTCAACATCAAAATGTTCATCTTTTGTGTTGGGAATTCAGAGGCGTAGCACAAGGTATTCTAGATAACATGAAATGATTCACTTTCTAATGTTTCCTATGGGCCCATGATGTTCTTTCATATAAATCTTTATATCGTAGGCCTAACTGGAAGTGAAGGGTTTTTAAACAGCTTACTTTATTTCATTTTTGTTTTGAACAACGGACTATTTTATGAAATCTGTATGTTACTGATGCAGACCACGCAGATGCTTACCTGTTATCCTGTAAGTGTCCATTTGCCTGATGATATTGCTGTGAATGAAGTAGTCCTGGAATTTCTACTGTGTCCTGTGGCAGTTGTTAATTAGCAAAAATGTTTAACATTCAGTATCTGTTCTCCTTTTAAAAACAGTAACTTGTATTTACCCTGTTGGAATATAGCCTATTTTCTTTTGTGGCTTAAAGGTAGGCTTTTCAGGGGGCGTTGTCTTTTTTGTGCATCAGCTTGCATGCTAAAGCTATTTAGTAACTTGTTCATATGAGAGCAATTTACACAGGCTGTGTTTGAAGGCTGTCAACGCTTTATTTTTCCAGTTGCATTTTCATCTGTCTAATCTGTTTATTTTCCCCACCATTCTTTCTTTTTAAATGCTGGCTTTGTTAATTTCCCAGAGTACTTTTATTGTCATTTAAGTGAGTTAGAATATTCTAGTTAAATACCTACGCCACCTGACAGAACAACATCTACATAAAGGGACTACCCAGGCAGATAGTACCTCTGAGCTCTGTTTATAAAATTCAAATGGAAAAGGAATGAGATATTAAAAGCAAGGCTGAATTTTAGAGCATTTGACATATCCACAGAAACTACTATGTAGTGTGCATCAAAGGCAATAATTTGTATTTGTCATCTTTAAAACTATGTTCTCTTATGGAATAAAAGAGCCTACTGAAAACTTTGCAAGTACAACTATTGATTTTATAGCTTCAGAAAGTTATTTGTTATACAATTTGGGCACTCTTTTTAAGGAAAAACAGAGTAACGAGATTCTGCTGAGTTCAGGCATTAGCAAAATGCAATAGGTTGTCTGGGCTGTAACAGAGCTGCTTGAAACAAAAAGAATTTAGCCAAGGAAAGATTCAACAAAGAGTTGGCACTGAGCTAATGCTATTGTGAACAAATCCTCAAAGAGCCGTGACCTGATGAGAAGAAAATGTTTTCTTGTTGTACGAAGTTCCAAATGTTTAACCACCCTGAAAATAATCAGCACAGCTGAATTAGTTGTGGTTACTAAAGTAAATTTGCTTTAGCTGGCCTGTTGGTTTAAGGACAGTCAGCGTGTGTGTATGGACATATTTTAGTGAGTTGAAGCAGTAAGGTTTTTATACAGCTAGGCTTTTATTTTTCCTGCTTTTAACTTAAATGGAAAAGTCTGTTCGCTCAAGTACACGTAGGTTCACAAGCCCTTAGTGAGGAGAGAGACAATTTCCTTATTTCATTTGGTAGCAAGCTGCTACCAGCTAATGGTGGGTCGGCCCATATAATTACTGGTCTCTGCTCAAACGTTGGGAAATGTCCCTCTCACAAAACCACTGCTGTGGTAGGCAGACCTAGCAAAAATGTGGGGGCTATTGATTACAGTATTTTCTACTGGGGTGTTCCACGAAATTAGGAGTGCATATGTTGTCCAGACAGTGCATTAAATCCTTGTTATGGGCAGTCAGTCTCCTGTTACAGCGGAATGCTTCAGGCTGTACCAGACCATCCCTTACCAGCAAACTTGCTCCTTTCATCCTGCATTACCTATTTGTAGAAAACAGGGTGTGTGCTTTACTCCTCTGACTAGTGCTCTTGCAACACAGTGTGGATTTGGGTCCTTGCCCTGTTGCTTTGCTGAGAAAACACCATTGACGCGATGATGAGCTGTGTCATTTACTCCTAACAAATTGGTAACTGATGTTCTAGCATGGGGAATAGTTATTACCCAGATAGAAAATTATCAACCAAAAGTTTTAATTTAGGGATGTTCTTAGTTCCACTGATGAAGTGTCTGTTTCTCTTCCCATGTTCTTTGTAGGTGATGATGGGGAGCAATAATTGTGGCAAGTCCAACCGGGGTCCCCTTGAGAGAGCTGGAGCTTGCTTCTCCTACTTGACGCTCTCACAGGAGCCATTCTCAATACCTTTTAAATAAATAGATGCCTACCAAAAACAACTCCTCTCCATTTGTTAAGCTGTCTGACTTATGGTAATAAGTGCATCTGAAGCTTGTAGGCCTTGGTAGTTAAATAAAAAGGCATTTGCAGTCTGAAGGAAGCATTTCAATACAAGTAGTCAGTAGCAGCCTAGCAAACAGTAGCTCTGCTTTGCCTCTTCAGGTTTCATACTGAAGCTGATGTGCAAAAGGGAGGGGAGAGGGTGCTGAGTGGAAGAGCATCGCTGCCAACACTGCACAATCACGAGTCAGAAATACATCAGGACAAATAAACTTGTGCCGATCGAGGGAGGAAAAAAAAAATTGCAAAGAGCTGTCTGCAGTGACTGTCAGGTTTGTGAGAGATGTAGCAATGATGCAGTACCTTTTGCTGAGGTGCAATTGTTCAATTATTCCCCCACATTTACTGAATGTTCTCTAGTAAAAATAGGCAAAAGATTGATCCTGATGTCCACTTTAGCCTAGGCCTGAAGTACCTGGCTTTATGCTCAGCAAAAGCTGTTTGCTTAAAAATCCATTTTGGTTACCTACTGAGATAAGTAATGCAGATCATAGCGGTGTTCTAGGAAAACACTGCTTGCATCGTGGGAACAATAGCTAGAAAATCAAGATAACATCAGTCTGTGCTCACTTAGTGTTCTCTAAGTAAGTGCTTGCCATTTCAAGAGCAAGAAACTCTGTCAAAAACTGTTTTTATGCACACGCATGCTCTTGGAGTGTGACTTTTATTTTTTTAATTATTATTCCTTAATGGCTGTACATGTTTCAAATGTGGCCATGATTGTGTCTTTGTTTAGTGATACGCTAGAGTAGTTGTGTTTTTGAAATTAAGCATGTCGAAAATATTTTTGACAACTTCAAGAAGTACGTTTGCTAAGTTGTCTGTGCATAAGTAATGATTTCTTGAAAAACTTGGCTGCTGTAAACACTGCCTGTCAGTATTGGAAAGTCTGGTGAAAAGATACCCCAAACTGTTTCAGGAGGATTTTTGACTGTTGTTTGCCTTAGAGCACTGTATGGGGTCCCAGTTCTGTTGAGCCGTCTTGGCAGGTTATTTCTACACCCTGAATTTAGAAAAGGGCTTCTTCCTAGGAGCACTTAGATATCCGTGTGTGAATGTTAGCTGTGGTCTCACAGTGGAAATACTTACATAGTCAGTTTTTGGTGTGGCCTCTTGTTCCAAACAACCCTTTTTGTCTATGCATATCTCATTGAGGTGTATTAGGGAATAGGTTTGTACGGGTTAAAGCTTAGTAATGCAGTGGACTTTAACAAATGATAACATCCCAATTTATACTCAAATAGAAAAGAGAGCTCAAGCTTCTCAGGCTGTGGTATTGCAGAGTGATGTGGCCCAGTGCTGCTGAGGTTTGAGGAGAACAGGACTGGATGTGTTGTGGATCTGGATATGATGAGGTAGGCTGGCTGTGCAGAGAACCGTGGCTTGTGCCTAATCCTATGTGGTTGATGTGCCCTGGTTCATGCATGTTCATTCGTGTTTAGGATTGTGATATTCTAATGTTTATTTCAAAGAGCAGCAACAGCTCAGATGCAAGCAATGGTTTGGAAATATCATGGCATTTGTTCAGATTAACTGTGATTGCGGTTGTCATCTCACAATGCTGTTATCCCTGTTACTTCAAAAGGTTTCCGGTGACAGATCTGGATAAGTACACAAAACTGCTATAATTTTTTTATTCTAATCTCTGAAGTAGATTTATCTTGTGATTATTTTTCTCCCAAAAATAACAGAAGTGACCTTTGTGTTCCAAAAGTTTTTTTTTTTTTTTTTTTTAAAAAAAACAACACTTAAAAAAAAAACACAACAAAACAAACAAACAAACAAAAAAAAACCTTTTGGAACACGAAGGACACTTATGTTATTATTATTATTATTATTTTTAATAGAAAAAAAGCAGGAGGCAATTCAGGGATGCTGTTAGATGACTCTTGGGGTATGGGAGTACTTTGAAGTTACTTCTTTTGAGTGCTTTACAATGCCTGAACCAATTGCTCTTCACAAGAAAATAAATCTTCAAAGCAATTTACAGTGGAACTGCTGCATGAGTGACTTGGTTAAGTCTTGTGAAGACTGCTGAAACTATGTAAAGAAACGTTGGTTTTTGTACATGGTTTGTGATGAAAGCCGGTTCACACTGATGAATAAGCACGGTGTTGGATGTTAGTGGGAGTGTGTGCTTGATAATCTTCCAAGATGTTATCTTTGTTTTTTAAACAGGTGTGACTAGTATGACTAAAGGAAATACTCTGTATTTAAAAAGGCAATCTCTGTGGTTTAGGATAACCCATAGAAGTACAGAAATTATGGCAAAACCTCAGGAAAAAAGACTCTTAGCACTCATTTATGGATGCAAAACAGCTAAAAAGTCTGCAGTTTAGCTTCAATTATTAATACTTTTCTGTTTGAGTGTCACACCATGTTGTTATTTTGTGTGTTGCTAATTCCCCTTAGCTAGATGACTGTGTCACTTTCATCTTGTACTGTTGTGATACTTCGTCAGAACATCATGGGCACAGGGTGGATTTTTTCTAAAACGTACCTTGGTTAAGGCAGATTTTAGGTAGTGTTTATATTTTATTGCACAAGTAAAGGTAGATGTAAAACTGGTTTTGACATTTTATGTTTTTAATGAAGACAATGGCCTCTATAAGCACTGATATTTGTTGCTTTGTCTCATACATTATTTGAACAAGTGTGATTTTCTTCTTTTTGTCCTTTTCTATAGGTTACGTTGTGTTCTTCCTTGTGGAAGGAGGTTGCTGAAGGATTCTTAAGTAATCAGCCTGGAAAATAGATGCTGATGTAGAAATACATCAGAATAATTCTTTTGGTCATTTAGTTAGGATTCCTTTATGGTTTTTATGTGATCAGCTAGTGCTCGTGGGTATCAGTTTTCTAGCCCTGAATTTGTTTAGCTGGCTGTTTTGTCAGTTGAAAAAGAGGAGTCTCCAGTGGGAGAGTGTCTGGAAGTATATCAGTGTAACTGCTCTTCTGGCATCTGTGCTGTGTTTTCATTTCAGCTGTTCTCGTGCTCTTACTGGCAGTAGACTGCAGCAGCTGGGATGTCAGCATGTTTGCTTTCTTGTGGCATGCTTTATTCTTCTTTTTCAGACTTAGCAGTTTAAGACAATTTTTATAGCCCTTGTTTTTCCTGTATTTGAATGGCCTTTTGCCACGGCACAAATAGCAAAGCAAATGGCCATGGCATGGCAGGAAGTGCTCGTGCTACGGCTTCCTTTCTGGTTTGTCAGCTACGGTGGTTCTTGCGCTCCTGTTTGCTATTTTTTGCCTTTAATTCAGTGATCAAGCTGTCGATTCTCTTCCTCCTCCTCCTCCTGAGTGCCGGATTTTGCTAGAAAAACAAAATCTGCTTTTTCCCAGCTCTGTCGGTAAATGGCAGTGCTTGCTGGTTAATGCACTGGTGCCAGTATGGGTCGGGCTGCTGCTGGACTGGAATTGTCCCAGCTGGGCTGTTTGAATGCATGGTACGGGCTGTGTTTCTGTGCTTCCTTTGAGTAGTATACAGTGCATAAGTATGTGGTCTTAGCTTCTCTGTGTTAACTTGACTCCTCTCTATATTTTAGCCAACAGTTTTCTTGGGTTTTTGTTTCCTGTTGGAGAAAATGGCAATTACGGGCTTGTTGCTTGTAACAATGCAGATGCCTTGCAGCATCTTACAGTTTGAGTAATCAATCCCTACTGTGATATTAGCAGTCAGTTTTTAGATAGTACCGTGACAACAAAACATCTTGTGTAGCACCATGCAGTTTTTCAACTATCAAAACTTGATTCTGTCTCTTCCTGGAAGCATGGTTCTTGTTTTTGTGCCCACTTGAAACAGCAGAGGTGACTTGCAATGCATGCTGCTGTCTTACTCCCTTGAGGGCTGGAGGTGCTCAGCACAAGCTGCGTTGGTTTCGTTTGACCACTTCCTGTGGGTTTGTATTTAAATCTCTACTGGCTTTAAGCTTTATATTTTTGGTGGGAAACGTTAGTGTATAAATAAATTGCGTGTTCTCTTTCCTTGCGTGTACAAAAAGCTGCTGGTATTGATGTGACTCTATTCTAGCAATGAAAGAAAGAAGGTATGGCAAATACTTCTGTGGAAATCCGTGTAACCAGGAGCGTACAAAAAGCAAGTTAGATTGTTCCTTGATTATTTTGTTTCCATTGACTGGAAATGTTGTAATCTTACACTTAAGGATTAAATAATTGCCTCCACTGGAATACTAAAAGAGAGCTCAGTGGTTTGAGTTTTTTTTTTTTTTTGTCAGGATGAGAACAGTTTATCAAGGGTTATCTTAAATGGTAAAACTTCCCTGACAGATTGAGTTCTGGGGAAATGCTCTGGGTGTGTTTAGAGTAGGTGATCCTTGTTTCCTGTCTTTATAGTCTTGCAGTCTGTATCAATCCTAAAGAAAGAGTGCTGTTGGTCAAGAGAGGAGAAACCTTTGTGGTTGTTGGAGATCAGGAGTTCCAGTAAATTCTTAAAAGGCTGCAGAACTGGGCTTTCCATTCCACACCCCCCCCCCCCCCCCCCCCCCCCCCCAATTTTTTTCCACTTCTGTTTCCCAAAGCTGACTAAGTTCCTCATTTCCATGGGACTTAAATGAGATTAAAAGTTCAAACTGGCTCTGTTGCAGCCCCCGTTTAGTTTTGTCAAGGACCTGAGTGCTTAAGAATGCTTCAGTTCAGGATTTTTGTCTTTCAAAGCATGTTCCAACTTGGAAACCTCTTGTGTGCATCACTTGTATTTTATACCTCACTGAAATAATTCAAATTTTGATAAGGTGTTCTGTTATGAGACTATTTTCCCTTAATTTTACTTTAGGGAAGGTGATAACAAATCAAAACAGCTCTCCCAGGGCTTTAGGTTGCTGACAGTCACTTCCTTGGCATAGCTGGTAGCATCCTTGGTTTTGCTGCTGTCTCTTCAGCCTTTGGATTAGGCAGAATTTGGGAAGTAAGGGCAAGGAGAAGTGGAGATAGGTATCTGCTGCCCTTTACATCACTACGAGCTGTCCCGACATACCGTCATGCATGAGACTGGGGACTGTTCATGTCATGAAGACAGAAGCATGGACTGAGTGGTTAGCTTGCTTCGTGCTTCCCAACCATTAAAATCAAGGAGAAGGCAGCTTGTTTCTTAGATCCTTCTTTCTTGCTCCTTCCTCTTCCATTTGGAAAATAAATGGTCACCACCCTCAAACCATTTAATATTGCTGGCTCTGTGTAAATGTATTTAGCTGTGCTATAGCTGTTCCAGCTCTTTGCTGGTCTGAAACTTCATCCTCCTGTTTCGTTTCACTTCTGGCATGTAGGTGTTTGTGTCCTCTGCAAATTTGAGTCTGTGATGTGTCCACTCATTAAAGGCGTGGCTTGCAGAGATCTGGAAGGTGGATGTCGATGGCTAAATGGAAATAAAATGCACCTTTTGTGTTAACATTCAATGGAAGTGTTTGCTCCATTCACTGGGGCTTTCTGTCGCAGCAAATCGTTTAAACTAGGAACTGCCTGCTTCCGTTTCTGATGCCCAAAACCAGATGGAGTTTCCTTGGAGGAAGGAGGGCTGCAAGAATCTAATCATTTCAATAGTATCTGGCATGCACCAACACACATCTTATTTGTGTTCTGCAACAGAAAAGGAAAAGAAGATGATATAGGCTGCTCCTTTGTTTTAAAAGGCATAGTATCTGTCGTACGTAATTATTTCATCAGCTACTAACAATGCATCCTGTGTAAGAAAAGGAAGGAATGGGGGAAGATAAGCTCTAGGTCAAATAGGAAAGAAGGATATCCTAAAGAAGCTTAGCCTTTTGCTTCCCTTTTCTCTATCTCTGAAAATTATCCCAAGCCCTAGGAGAGTAAATGTGCTTCATTCTAATCTTACCATTAGTGTTGTGAGCTGCCTGTATTACCTGGTTTCTGCATGAAAGCCGAGTCCAGTTTAACTGAAGGAAATCTGGGGAGAATACAGTGCTGCAGATCTGATTGTGGTTTTTGTTTGCTTGTACTAATGGCAACAATGTGTAATTGTAGTTGTCCTATTAAATTAATTTAGCTTTGAGGCTTACAAACCAATCTATAATGTGTCTGTGAAGAATGACAATGCAGTTATAGCCTGAGCTGTTCGGTATGCCCATTTACGAAGTTTACTTCTAGGCAAATACAAGTATTTCCCATTAAGAACAAATACAAGTGGAAAGCTGTCCTCTCCATGTTTATATTTTGTTTATGCTGTTGTATCCCTTTGCTTACCCGTTTGGTCCCTTCTTGACAGCTTGACTGATTTATTTCTTTTTCAGTCACGTTTGGATTTAAGTGGTGACAATTAGATTTTCTTTTTTGTAGACTTTGAATATAAAATAAATGGAATCTTTCAACTGTCTTCAGATTTGCATTAGCTTTTAGAAACAAACCACATCTATAGTGATACTGCAGAGTCTCTTGGCAGCTCTGAGGTGTGGTATATACAGAGGTTAAATATGTGGTGTAGGAATATACAAAATTGAGAAAAAGGATGGTCCAGTCAGGTTGCTTCATCTAGGATGCCGCGTGCTCTGCGTGTACCCAATTTTGAGGCTCAGATCTCAAAATGCTTTTGAGTCACAGTTCTCTGAAAGTCTGAGTTTTGTGTAACCACCAATTGTGCTTCAAAATTGCTAAAAAGGATTCAGTGAGGTGGGAGAAGTGAAGTTGCAGCTTGAACTGTGGCAAAAACACAAGGTAGTGAAAGCCATTGAAGAGAAGGGTCAGTTTGTTCTGTAACCATCGCTGGGACTTCAGTCATTGAAACAGTGGATTTAGGTTGTCTTTCTAACTAGAGAGAGGAGAACTTGGATTTGACTTCCCCTTTGTTCTTGTGCCATTGCTGCTGCAAGTAAGTGGTGTGGTGCTGGAAATGTGTACGTCTACCTTAATGATCAACCTATCTTAATGTTGCATGGCTTCTCTTCATCAATTTTGAAATATGCTGATGTTTTGAGAGGAGATCTTCCCTTCATAATTGCAGATTAAATTGCTGACTTAGTCCTCTCCTATGGTTAGGTATCTACAAATCTTAACGCGTTTACTATTTTAAAATGTGTTTTCCAAGCTTTACTTAAAAAGTAGGCTTGGGTTGTTCATGGAGTTAAGTTGTATCTTTCACAGCTGTCTGTATCTGTCAAGACTCGTTTTGCTGCTGCTTTCCCAGCAATGCAGTAATTCTGAAAGTGTTGCATGTTCAGCATCCCTTGCCATCTCCACCTCTGTTACTGAAATTTGTCCTGTCACTGGTTGTCACGGCTGTGAAAGAAAGAACAGAGATTTCTACTATCACAAGAAGTAACAAGCACCATTTCTTCCAAAAATATTTTTTACTACTTGATGCAAGCAGATTATTGTACTCGTAAACTGTCAGATTTGAGTGAAAGTGGGAAGTATTAGGTCTTATAAATAAAAGCTAATCTGCTTGTTAGTTTTTTGCAATTGTGCGGTTCACAGGCCTGAGGACTTCCTAACTACATTGGAACTTGTTTCTTTTTGAGGACGGTGAAATGTCTCCAATCCCTTCTTTCAGAGCACTTCATTCTGCCACAGTTTGAATCACCGGGAGTGTCAGAGCTTTCACTCTTCTACGCTTGAATTACCGCCCTATCATCTAGATCTCAGATTACTAGATGGTTGTAGCTGAACACCTTTTCCAAACCTGGGAAGTGTTGACCTGAAGCGTCTTGGAGATACAGACGTTGTAATAATTTCTTCCCTGAAGGACTGATAGAGTGGAATAAAATCTGCAAGAACAAGTCACTTGAACTTTATCTTTGTACGTAGGAGGAAAATACACTTTTACTGAACTATCTCACGGTGTGATACCATGATCATATGGTCATAAGTATACTTAATTAAAAAAAAATTGATGGTGTTTTTGTTCTTCTTGCTTTGAGTTGTGTAGTGCTAGCTAATAGAAATGAATAGCAACAGTCTTAATATACACTTCCTCTTCTTTGGGAGTTGCAAAAAGTGGTGGCCTTTGGGAGACCAAGTAGCTTTTGTGAGTACTCAAACAAGCACTTTGTTCTTCGCAACTAAGTCCTTCTGCAGGGCCTGAACAGCATCTTCTGCATCCAGTCATCATCAGCTAATAAAAATAATCTTGGTGCCTAGCCAGTGCCTGAAATTCAAGTAAGGTTTAATAGCCTTTCTTTGAATGAGAGAAGTAGCGTAAAGGCTACCAAGCTTACAAGTTGAAATTGTTTATTTTCAAGCCGTTACTTAAATCAGTCCTCTGTTCAGAGGGTCATTGCTCTTCACAGGAACATAGCCGCCGTCCTGGAGCTGGCTTTCCTTGCTTCAGTGGGTTTGTAAAGATCACTGAGGAGCTGATTCTGTGCCGACTGGCTCTCCTTGCATCCAGTAACTGTTGTCCCTCTGACTTTGGTTTTCTCCCTTCCAGCTGACATTTCTCTGCAGCAGGTTAGTAGCCATATATTTCCTGACCTCATGGGTACTGTTTCCCTTTTCCTGTCTTTATAGGGAGCTGTGCTGTTCTGTTGTACCAGGTTTTCAAAGTATTTGGCTGCCAGTGGAGTTATACTGGATTATTCATTTTACAAGAGTGCTTTTTCTGATGCAAGCCATACTTGTAGGCTCAGACTTCACAGTAGAGTTCTTGCCTCCTGTTGAGTTATTTTGGCCACTGATGCAGACTGCTAACCTTTAGTCTGTGTGTATGTGGAGTAATGTAATAAATATTCTTGTCATCAGATAGGAATAATCCCCTCTCCTTGCTTAGAGACTTCTCAAATTAGTGTGAAAAGGGGAAGTTCAGAAACAAAGAAGAAATAGCATGGTTATTTCTTGTTTTCCTGCTGGAGGGAAAGCACGACACTGATGGTAAATCAGATCCCAAAGAATATACTGGTTTTACAAAACAGTAACTCTTCAGACTGAGTAGCAGGAGGGAGATGACGAATCTTCAGCTTATGATATCAGGCAAGCTGAAGATTCAAACTGAACTTAAATATGAATTTTTCAAGGAGGGTTTTTTTTTTTTTTTTTTTTTTGAATGAGGGGAGTGAGGGTTAACTTAAAAACGTCTTCCAGATTTCTGCCAAATCTGGATTTGTAGTCATTGTGGGCTTTCTTTTTCCAAAGAAATCTGCTCTAGTAGCATTCTTGGAGTCTGTGTTTGTGTGGTGTGGCATAACTCCAAAGGCTTGGGAATTCATTTTTGAAGAGTGGTGATGTTGCTTTTTCTTTATTCTACTCGCATACAAAATCAACCATCTTTGTTCTGCTCATTCGAATATATTCATCCCATAAAATAGATATAACCCTCAGTATTCTTCCTTGAAGCCTCCCTTGCTTTTATGACATTTTCAGTTGCTTCACTTGAAAGGAAGAGCTGGTTTTCAAACCCAGGAGTCTATATTTACTGAGAGGAGTATAAAACTGAACATTTCTGCTTCTCACGTCCGAGATTCCTCCGCAGGAGGTACTGACAACAAGAGTATAGTATGTGAACCATGGAGTACTATGCTCTGTTAGTGCGGATTATCAACAGAGTAGATGTACCAATAGAAATTATCACAATGCAGAACCCCCCCCCCCTCTAATTCAGCCTCTGGCACTGAAGCTGTACATCAGCAGCCAGATAGAGGAGCTGAAACGTCGCCTGGTGTTCACAAGCACTTGAGAAGCTTCCACGTTTTAAAAATCTTAGTTTTCCATCTTTGACTTCAAGCTAAACCTTTGTTAGATGTCTGCTCAGCAAAGCCAGGATAAGCGTTTGTCTGAGATGAGCAAAAAGCAATCCATTTGGTGTTTTTTTTAAAGGCACAGGAATTCTTGCTTCCATTATTTCCTCTCTATCCATGCAACTGCTCTGAAGGTTTGTGACAGTCTGTGGTTTCCCTGTGGAAAGGTCAAATCTTTAAAGCAGCCATTCTTTCCCTTTGCCACAATGGTAGTACCCTCTGCTGGGCCATACCCTGAGTAACTCCTTTTTCTGATCAGAAAGCAAGTCAATACTTGCTTGGCGACGTACCTAATCACGTAGGTGGATAAATGGTCTTGGTTTGTACAGCAAGCAAGTGACTGACGATGATTTTGTTAATAGCCAGACTTAAATAGCTTAAATTGTGCCTAGCTCACTGTGGTTACTGACTAGCTTGCCGACTTGCCACCTCTCCAGGATGGGCAGCGGGTGGCCGTAACCTGCTGGGGAATGTTCCTCCTCTTGAAGTTTTGGGAAATGTGACGCCACTTGTCAGGCAGCCACAGACTTTAAAGGCCATCACTGTGGAAAAAAAAAAAAGTTTCTGAACCCAGAGCTTTCTCAAACTGCACAAACTTTCATGTATGTTTTTATAAAGAAAGCTTATCCTTGCCCGGGTTCAGCATGTACATGTAATTTTTCAGGGAACACGTGCTGGGGGAAGTGGGTTTCTTAAGCCAAACACGATATCGGTGTTCCTGTGTTTATTGAACCAGCATTTTTGGTAGTTTGAACTGCAGCTATGTTTCTGAAGAATGCCCTTGGAACAGCTGGATAGCCTTTCATAATTGTTACAAGACTGGGAATTTTTGCTATATTTAAACTTCTCGTTACATCCTCTTTTAAAAGGAGGTAAAGGGAGTAAAATTCATCACTACAGGAAGTGTCTGAATGAAGTTCTTTCTTTTGAGTACCCGTATTCAGCCCTCAGCATTGTTCTTCCCCCACAACTCCTTCCTCTCTTATTTGAGGTAGATTAAATTGATCACTCCTAAACAGATTTATATCTAAAAAATCTTTGTGTATTTATTTTCCGGTGGAGGATGGAGAATATCAAGAGAACAAGGAATCTGAGGAGGGGTGTTACTGAGTTCAAGGGGAAGTCTCGTGTTAGACTTAAATTATTTTCCTGGTGTGTCTTGCTCAGACAACTGTGCATAATGCATAATACATTTTTAGAAGCAACTCTGAAGTTGTTTTTATTTGGGGGTGGCAGGGGCTGCTGGGGAGAGGCTACGTGGTTGCAGATACTCCGTGTAGCACGTGTGTATGTATTTAAATCAATGGAGTAATTTCCAAAATTCAAGAGTGAAATCTGTCATCTAATACTGATGGCATTTTGGCACCCTTAAAAGTATTAAGGCTGTACTCCTGGGTGATTTAGATTTTCATTCCCTTTTTTGGGGGTATACAATGTGATCAGTAGCATCTTGAACCATTTTTTTAGGCTGGTCAGATTCCAAAGAGCAAGCCGATAAGCAATTTCATAAATCCTCTGATTTTTGTATTATGTTGGAAGCTCTTTTGCTCGGAATCTAAATGGCAGTGGTGAAGAAGAAAGCCTCATAACTAGGTATGCAACTACCCTTTTTCTTTGATTGTGCTGTATTGTACTGTAATTTACATAGCCTATGGAGAGTATTGTTGTTTTTTTAGTTCCTTTTTCTAGTAATGTGACTATTTTCCCTTGGCACTCACTAGGTCAGTTGAAGATACGAGGCTCAGTCTATCCACACCCCAACATACATAGTAGAATGGAAAAGGCTGTTGTAGTTGGAAATAAGTCAGTCACTGCTGCTGCTTGCAAGTCTGGCTGCACTTCCTGGGAGATTTTATTGATAAAAGGACTAAATTCATGACTGCAGCAGAGTACAAACCTGCAGGACCACTGCAGCAGGATGGCTAGGACCTTGGAAACCCAGCAACAGGTCCGTGTTGCAGCAGAGATTAGACGTCTTCCTGCTTATGAATGACTGAGTACCGTCAGCCTTGGCTCGCTGAGGTGAGTGGGATATATTTTTCTCCACCACATTAAGATGGATTAGGATTAGGTTTTTAGGACATAGCTTGCAAGGTCAGGAAGATTTGGCTATCTAGTTCATGACAAAAGGCTGCATTTGAATGAGTACTGTAGGAAAAAAAAATGCACAGAGTAGAAAGGAGATTCAGGAAGCAAGAAGAATGTTTGAAGGCTATTCCTTTCAATATCAAGCAAATGAATATAGCTGGTCATTCAACTGTGCTCAGTAAGGTGGGAGAATATCTGCAGATGTTCTGTGTAAACTTCATAACTACTGCTTACTTTTTAGACTATTGTAGTAACTTTGGTAAAGTGACCACATCTTGTCGTACAACAATTCTGTAAAGCTCGGCCATCTTTTTATGTTCTTTTCCTCAACTCTTAGGTGAGTAGCAACTTGTGACATAAGGAATGTAAAACATGGAAAGGTGGTGGGGAAAGAGCAGTGAACAAATTCAAGTGCATAGTTCACATGCACATTTACAGTGTCATAAAATGTTCAAATAGAAACTGTTACTGGAGATAAGAGACTTCGCTAGCCTTAATGGTGTGACCATGGGTCTGTGACAACTTTGTACATTGTTGTTGAAAGTGCACTAATAAATGCTAAATGAAACAGTGATAATCAGAGCTGTTGCTCCTACATTTTCAGGAAATAAAAGTGGACAGAAGGTCACCATTGATTGAAAATAGTGACCAGTTTTGTTAGGGGTCCAGTAAGCATGTGTGGCCTAGTACCTAGAAATGGGATTATTTATTAGACAATTGCAAGAGAATATAACAAGTAGCAGTGTCCTTTTTACCTTGCTGTACTGCAAAAGTTTTGCAGCCTTAAAGCCCGTGTCACTAACAAGTGGATTTTCAAGAGTTTTGAGCCTGTGCCCTTGATCTTTGTCTGTAAATTTTGGGAAGGTAATGCATAGTTTGGAAGTGAAGTAATGGTGATAAGGAAACAATTTTCTTTTTACCTTGATGTTCAGCCTATCTGTAAAAGCAGTCTTGCTCAGGTGTGAGCTGACTGCTCTGGGCTTCTGCAGAACCTTCTTTTATCACCTTATTAATGTTAATAGGTTTCTGTGATCTCAGTTATTGTGTACCAATACCTACTTAGCAAGAATAGGTAATTAAGTGGGCAGTCCTAATAGGCTAGTCAAACTTTACTAGACCCAGCTGTTCTGCATCCCTTAAGGCAGAGAGAAAGGGAAGTTAGTGTGGAGGAGGAGGTGGAAAAGATGCTTAGAAAAGATGGCAGGGTTGCAGAAGGGCAGAAGGAAAACTAAGAAAGGCCATGTACCAAAGGGTATCACCGACACAGCACAGCCAGAATAGCTGCTCTGCTTTAGGAGAGGAGTTGGCAGAGCGCAGGGAGTGGGCCCTGCAGAGCTGAAGGAGCAGATGGGTTTTAGTGAAAAGCGGGTAGAACATAGAAGGAATTGAAGCATGTTATTTTTGATCTTGTGCCTCTAAAGTGGCAGTGGGCAGACCAACCACCTGTTCTTTATCATCACTTTTTAGAAAATGTAAATAAGCCTAAATGTTAATTCACTACTAAAATTTCACATCAGTGTACTTATAGAATATTTGCTCGTATGTTTGCTTCATACACAGATGGGGAATATTGAGGAAAAACTGGAGGTTTCTTTGAATGCAGTCCTCCCCCTCCAACCCTGACAACTTACTATGCCACAGGACAAATTTAGGAATTATATTTAGCTTTAAGAGCCAGTTAACCAAGCTAGGTATCGGCATGCGTGCGGTACTGATGTAGTAAGCGGGGTGGGTGCATCTCTTGTAGATTTTTGTGTTTTACCATGGTTCTAGGATTTCGTGTCTGCTTTGCATTTGGCTTCTCAGCAAAGTTTTCACTAGCTGTCAGTCCTACGAGCGCACACAACATGCATGGAGAACAAGCTGTTGGAGGATCTGGCATCTTTGGTAAAAGTAAGGATGTACAGACAGTGGCCTGTAGTGGCCCAAGCATGCTTGGGTTTTCTCTTGGTAGAGGCTGCATATTTCCAAAAACTGAAAGGATGCAGACTTACCCCAGGGAGTGATCCAGCATTGCCCCTCCGGCATGCTAGGGAACTGCTGTAGCTGCAGCTGGTGTGAGCCACGTCTGTCACTTGAGTGTCAGCGTTTCCAGCCAGCTGTAATCTGCCTGCCGAATACTTATTTGTCCCAGAAAAGTGAAGTGGGAGGATGAGATGCTTCAGAATATTGGAAGCTGTTGTGACACTAAGTCATACTTGATGGGGTCAGATGTGGCATGCCTCCTTTCAAAGTTTGTGGGATCCAGATATCTGAGATCTGCTGTCGAGTTCTGTGTATGTTCTTTCATTAGTTATCTGCATATACATAAAAATAAACCTTACAAATTTACATGAAGAAACAAGTATCACCTTGATTTGATGACTGGTTTCACCTTCAGGAACTCCTAATGCTAAATTGCATTAATTTCTGTGAAATCAGAACTCTGAGATTTCTGCAAGATTCTGCTAATATTAAGCTATGCAACTTGAAGTTGCAATTTTTCTAATCATTTTTGATTACGTCTTTGGTACTTGCATGGCACAGGGGATTTGTTGTCGACGGAAGGAAGACACAGACGCTCAATATGAGTGAACAATGAACTTCAACTTTAATGGATAGCTCAGTCGCCTTTTATCTAGTTTGAACATAATCAACTCATACATATTGCAAAAACTAAGCTCAGGATTGGCTAACATTTCCCGCTCTTTTCAGGTAGTTCCTCCTTCTTTTAGCCACCGTCCCGCCTTAGGGACTGTCCCCATCGCTCAAGGGCATCGTGTCCTTGAGCCTGATTGGCTCTCAGCCAGCTGTGTACGTGCCAGACTCATGTGAGTTGAGTACGGTACTTCACTAGCCCATTGCCTCTTAACTGCCCAACATCCACGTGTCCTATTTCACTTAACCATTCCTCCACACAGGGGTAATCAAATGTTGACCGACTATAGTGAAATTAGATTTTATTTTTTTCTCCTAAAGTTAGATTTTATTCTAGAAAATGCAAATTCCTAGTCATCTTCCAGCCTATTTTAATAATAAAAAAATAATAAAAAAAAAATATTACTTGCTGACTTGATATCAAAGCTGAAACGAAAGCAACAAATCTTTCATGCATGTGGGCAACCTGAATTGCAGTGCAACCGGCTGTCCTGAACCACAGTGAGCTGTAGAACTGGCTGCCCTGAATTGGTGGTCCAGGATATCAAAGGGACAGTCCAGATTAAGTGGGTTTTAATTTCCAGCAGTGGAATGTGGAGCGTGGGGTGGGCACATGGCAGTGGTATTCCTGTTTCCAGAAGCCACACATTGTTATTCTCTGTGCCCTGCTATCCCCAAATCCTAGACAGCCTTTTTCTCCATCTCCTAGTGCCACTTGAAGTTCTAGATATCCTGATTATTGTGAATTTTGACTGCTACAGATAAATATTTTCTACAGGGTGCTTAGTAACTGAATTCAAGTGAGGGAAAGCTCAGTTAGGTTTCACAGCACAAGTGTGAATTTGCTGCAGAGCAGCTGTAAATGTGTAGTTGTGAGGTAGCAAGGAAGCGCGGTGCTTCATTGTGCATGCTGCTACCTACTGGGACTGCAGTAAACTGGTTAGTGTTTGAGGACATCTTTCCCAATCATAAGACAATGAAGTTCTTGTGATACTCTTCGGCATTTTAAAGAGTAAGGCTTCATTTTTGGTATGCCAGCTGCCTTTGAGTAACTTGGTTTTCAGTAACTTGTACACCTGCAATGAATTTCTACTGGAGTAGAGGTTAAAAGTTCCTACTGCTCTTGTCAATACACTCTGTGATGTTCTGCTGCTAATTCGGTGTGTGCTTTCAAGAGGTAAGACACATCTTCAGTTCTCCAAAACTAAAAGACTGTTTTCTGAGAATTCAGTCATCGCTATCTTATGCACAGTGTAGTGGCTTACCCTATAAAAATGTTTTTCTTTAAGTACAAACTCAGTATCTCATAGTATTTCTGTAATGACTTCTAAAAAAGTATCATATATAGTCTTATAGATTTCAAAGTGCCTCTTTGCTTACTGTGAGTATATAGGGTTATAATTTTAGATAAGGGAAAATACTCTTGGCGCTGCTTGCGATAATGCTGCTTTAGGTGACTCAGAAAATAGAGAGATTGCAGTGATTTCAAGGCAGAATAACCACAGAAAAATTATTCTTCGTACTGAATCAGATGTTGGGTTGTCTTTTTCATTGTTTTGCTCACAAATTGTAAAAATAAATAAAAGTTTTGTTCTTTTTTTTTTTTTATTTATCTAGCCCCTCTGTTGTGTTAGAGGAGTATTGATTGTTCCTGACATTGATTTAGAGATGCAGCTCGCTGTGTGCCTCTCATGACTATATAAAAATCCGTGGGTCTGTTCCAAATGTTTTTTAGCATTTGTGTTACAGACAGACTCCTGATTGTGCTAATGGCATTGCTGTTTGCGTCTTGCCCAGGAGATGGGCAGTGCTGCGTGCCATGTGAAGCGCTGGCACAACACCCCCCTGCTTGCGAGTGACAATTTTCAAAGTCACTTTTAATGCTTCCATGTTGGACACTGAAAGCATCTTGCTGCGAGCATAAATGCCTCCTATTCCCTAACAATCTGCTGGTAAATTTGTATCAACATTTTCTTTGTCTAATGCTATGCTGGCCAGATGAGTTTTGCATAACTTAGCTTGTTTCTGCCGTTTCAGAACTGCACTTTGTCTTCAACTAATAAACAGCAGAGACAGCCGGGCACAGATCTGCCCTTTTCTCAAAATTGTTTTGACAATTACGTTTCGATCTCCGTCTCCAAAGTCAGATGCTGTGCTTCCCATTCGGTGCTAATATCTTCTGAGTGATAAGCTTTGAAAACTTTCCTGTGGGTTAAAACAAGAGTTAGGCCTGGGTAGCCTGGGTGGAAATAGAGCCGAGCAGCTTTTTTGGTTTGTTTTGGCTGGGTGCTGTGAGGTCGGTGACTTTTAACTGGGAGGTTGCAGCTGGTGCTGTGTACTGCAACTCGCTGTTGCATTAATCCCTCTCTTTCCTGCCTGTTTACTTGTACTTTATTTTCTACAATGTTTTAGCTCTCCTCCTTAGTTGCTTTATCCCTTTCTTTCTGTCCTCCTCCTGCAGAAAGAAGCCTGGCAGCTGTACATGGAGCACATGCAGAGTTTGCTCTTCCCACTGTTGACAGGTGCCCTCATTGCTCTCTGCATCGGGTGTAACAGTGCCCGTGTTCTGCAAACTTCTTGGTACTGCCCCCCAACTCCAGTGCAACTCTAACAGAGTGGAATGATTTTGAAGACCCCCATTAGTAATCAACCCCTTAAAGGAAAGGGTTAATGGTTCTTTATGCTGGGAAGAAATGGGTTCTGCTCTCGTTTCCTGCCTGCTGGCTTTTGGGAGGGTTGCTCAGATACTGCACTTCCTCCAGGCTCTGGGAGCAGGTGTAGCATCCCTCTGAACATCCGCTCGATCCGGAGAGAGGACCACAAGGGTTTTCTTCAAGGGTACTGCAAAAAGGTCTCTAATCTAAAACTCCATCATTTGTTTTTGTGACTGCTTTGCAGCCAGTTAGCGGACAGATTTTTTTGTAGGTTGCATAGTTTCCCAGATGACTAATAGCAAAATCTTTCAAGTAAGTAAACTTGTATTTCTCTAGTGCTCTGGGGAAGTTGTGAGCAAGAATACTGGGGTTTAAACAGGGATGCTTTGCTGTAAATTTGCATTCAATTAACTCCCGAAAGATTATCTGTAGGAGATGACAACTTTCTAATGTCTGACCTTCAGAAAGGAAGCCGAGAGGTACCCTGAGACCCTGTCCTTAGACCCTGTCTGTTTTCGGTGATACTCCTGTTCTTGCAGCCTGCTGCGATTTTAGAAAGAAGCTTAGAGGAAATACTGTAGTATGACCTAGTAGCCCTAGCTGAACACGAGACTAACATCAATTGAAATATGCTTAGATATTTTCATTGAGCAAGAGTTCGCTTGGAAAAACTACTGTATCTCACCTCTTGCTGTTCTTTTATTGGAAATAGTTAGGAATAATGTTCAAAAGATACAAATTTCAATGATATTTTTTAAGCTGAGAAACCTACAGTGGTTTGGATTCCTGGCTATAAAAACATTTGTTCAGAGCATGGCTGATAATTTGAGACAAAACTTCCTCCCTCAGCTTAAACAGGAAAAGGCTGCTGTTACTTTAGAAGACTTGGTGGCGAGGTTAGCTGGTGTGAGATGTCTCGCTGGGAGCTCTAGCTTCTTGCAAAGATGTTTATAGAAGTCTATATAGAGAAGGAAATACCTTCTCACCTGCAGCCATGTTCGTTTGTGCCTGCAGGAGGACAGAAGTCGCATCTGGGGAGTTGATTTCTGATCTGTACTGAGGCCTTGTGGCAAGGATTGTAATATTCCAGAGCTCCTTTGTAGAAGGATACTCATTATATATTTGAGATATTTTCTACCTTTGTAAATACTTACTGTTTTAAATGTTTTCCTGGAGTTAAATGGTTTATTAAAATGTTGTTCAGCATTTTGGACTGGAAATGAATGTCTGACTTGATATGCATGCTCAAAAATCGCTAGGGTTAACTTGCAAAGTATTTGTATTGAGTCTGTGCCTTCTAAGAATCCATGGTACTGCCTGGTTTTCTTCTATCCCCCTTAATTACGATGATTTTGAATTACTCTGCAGATATGACAGAGATCAGGCTTTCCCCAAAGCAACTCTGCAGATTGAAAGTTATTAGAAATACCATAGTACTAATCTTTAGGATTGCTTTGGCAATTAGATGGATCTTAAGTGCTCAAAATCCCTTTACCGGTTAATGAGGACAGACTTCTAACAACGTGCATCTCTGAAAGGAATTTTATACTGAGGACCTACTTTTTACATGATAAATTACTTCCAATCTGTTTGCAGAGTAGGTTTTGGAATGGCTTTATATAAAGTTGAGGATAAGCTCATACCAAGTAGGCCTAATATACAGAGTACTTGAAATATATGCATTTCCCCCCCTTTCTTTAATTATCAGGCTTAAAGTATCTTAACTGTGTTGGCACTAATAAGGATCATTTAATATTTTTTTGGTGTGTAAGCATGTACTACAGTTGCTTTGATTTTGATTCATCCTCCCTCCCCCTCCCCCTCCAATTCTCAGTATTAGCTTTTAAGTATAATAATTATCAATCTGCCTTTATCTCTGCCTCCTTCTTGGAGGACTTCATCAAGAGCCCAGCTGTAGCAAATCTCTACAGGCTTTATTCCTTAGCCTTCTTTTTCTTAAATTTCATTTAACATCAAATTTGGTTTATTGCATTATAAAAAAAAAAATATAGTCTTTTCAGACTCCAGACTTACTGAATGTTTCTCAAACAGCCAAAGCTTGAAAGCTCCTAGCTTTGTGCAGGTAAACAGTCTGGGGAGGAGAAGGAAGGTGGGGTTTTGGTGATGTCTGCCTATTAAAGATGGGGAGGAGCAGTCTTAATTGGCTTCTGGTTATTTTTTTTGGTCTCAGCATATGTAATGCTGAAGAGGTTCTTGTAGACTTTTTAATTTTTTCCTTTTCATTATTTTGGACCTTCCAGTCTTGACTGTTACGTGAATTCTTCCTTTCCTTGACATGACTGCGTGTATATTTGTAGCACACCACCCTACCTCTTAATTCTGCAGCACTCTGGGTAACCAAGGCAGCTGGAAATGAGGCTGTCCTCCCTGCTTCCCCTCCAAATCATTAATTATTGTGAAGCACTAATTGTCAAGTTGCATGAAACAATATTTTTCTAATGGCTCTCTAGCTTTTTTACAATACTAAAAGTGCTGTAATGCAAGGCTTATCTCTGTAGTAACTTTCTCTAAAGTTCAGAAACTCAATTCCATAGACTTTTAATCTTTTTATCAAGTGTTTTTATGCAAGTATAGGAGTTTTGCCTTTATTAGGAAAGGTTGGCTTCAGGAAAGTAATCCTTAGAGTAATTGGGAATTTCCTTTCGTTGTCAGCATGAACTAATTTAGTACCACATTGTTTGGCTTTTAGCACTTGCTAAGTGAAATTAGATTGCACATGTCTATTTGTTTCCAAAATAATCGTTTTGGATGTTTGACAAGTGTGCTTGCCGTTGTTATCACATACTCCAACACTCATTCTGGGATAGTTTTCCCCATTAAAAATGAGAATACGTCTGCCTACGAGCCTAACTGGAAAACGAGCATCGTTGTTTTGTATTTAAGGATTCAGAGGAGCTACATCCCAATTATGACCTTAGACATGCCTCAGACTTAAGAAAAATCTCCTATTACTTCTCTGGCGGTGATACCTACTGCTTATTTTTGGTAAGAACACCATAGCCCTCTACTGTGCAGTGCAAGATGAATGGAAAAAGCTGGCTCTTAGTCTGCTTTCTGCTTTTATGCTATTCAATTAGATATCTTTAATTTTGTTTGCCAACATCTATGTCAGTAGGCCGTGATACATAGCCGAAGGCTTGTCTGGTTTTGAGGGATTTTGCACTGCTTGCAAGTAAGGAGTGTATTTTTCTAACAAATCATTGTTGATAAGATTAACTGATAAAGGGTGAGGCTAAAGCTGTATTTGTCATGACCAGCCTAAAAAAAAAAGGGGACTGAGTGCTCAGCAAATGCACACGGGGAAGTCTTGGCTGGGCACTTCTGTTTTGTAGCAATTAAATGTCATCAAAACGCAGATGCATTTTGTCCGAGTAGGCAAAGTGCAGCAGTGGAGGAAACGCTGATGCTTCTCAAGACTGCAGTAAATATGGCTGCAGAAGAGCACCATGCTCTGTAGTACTTGCTACTTTTAAAGGTATTTTTAAGGAATAATCAGTTATAAGTTGCTTTCTTCCTGTGAGAAACCTTTCGGTTCTGTCAACTCTTCAGTTCTGCCATCCTTTTTCCCCACCCCCCCCCACCCTTGGTTTCCATCGTCAGACTCCTATCCAGGTCTTTGCTGTCAGAATAACTAATACCAGTTGATTACTGTGTGTTTTCTGGTGAAGTTTGCCCAGTAACTGTTGGTCTTCAGAAAATGTATTGCCGCTGGTGTGACTTGTGGCAGCCCGAGCGCGCCGCGTAATGGCTTCTTGGCAGAGACAGCGTGCTGGCAGCTCGGGGCAGGCGCCTCTTGCCAACCGGTGTCTCGTGCAGAGGACAGCCCGTGGCCAGGAGGTAAGATGCAAATTCTGGGGATGGTTCTTCCCCAGCTCACTGGGGACGCACTGCCACGAATTTTGCCCAAAACACAGTCTCTGGAATTAAGAGGAAAACTACCACTTACTCATGTCCCCATTTATGCTGGCAGACTGGCTTAAATTTAATTCAGCTCTTGCTCTTCAGGTAGTCCCTGGGAAAGATATGAATCATGTTGCAGTACCTTGCTGTGGTGTATTCATTTTGAAGCCTTAAAGTTGTTTTGCAAAAAATAAATGCCAGGAGTATCTATTCTTTTTTTTTTTTTTTTTTTAAAAAAAAAAAATTTTCTTAGAGAGCACCAGTACATTTTTTTTCCTGGCATTTATTTTTTTAAAAAAAAAAAAAAATGTGGGGGGGAACCCTAAACATAATATTAAAGTATATAGGAATTTCAGTGTTGGGAACTTCTTATAAAGATATGCTTAAATCCTTGACATGATGTTGAGGGGGGAGTTCAGGTAGCCTGTATTAACTGCATTAATACACTGCATTAAAAAGCTAGCTGTTGCTGTGTGTTTGACAGTTTTGTAGTATTCTGTGAGCTTTATCTCTCAAATACTTGTGTACTGTCTACAGCACGCCTTCTTCCAAAGGTTTAAAAAAAAATTTGGAAATCCTTTTCTTTAGTCACCTTCTTGAGATGGAAAGAAGTGTTACTAGGTAATCTTTTTTATGTGTAAATTAGACAATTCTAGCAGACTTGTTGGAGCTATTTAATCGCCCATGAAAGAGAATAGTCTTAGCAGGCAGTGTCTTAATTGCTAGACCAAGAGGTACAGCTAGTGAACTTCTAATAAATCTTGGTTTAAATAGAGTATTGTTCAGAATGGGCATCTTGTCAACCCACAGGTATGTATACACAAACTTTAGGCATAGGTGTTGCTTACATTTTTGCCTATCTTATTTTGATAAAGTACTTCTTTCTTGTTTACATCTATATAAATTTTATCAGTAGTAATGTAATTAAAAAGGCATTTAAAAGGTGAAAATTTGTTTATTTGCGAGTGAGTCATAGGAAGGCTAATATGAGAACTTGATAAGATCATGAGTAGGAGTAAGAGGAAGCCAAACTATTTTTTTTGTGCTGCAGTGAAGCTTGGCAGCCCGAGACTATTAGACTTTACATTCCTTTATTAATGCATTTCTCATAATGGATGACATGCAGTACGTCTCTTCTAGGATAAAAGAAGTATTGATTGCCAGGACAGCTATTTTACTTTGTTCTCTCCTGTAACTATTTTTTCTTATGAAAGGAATAAGTTTCCATGGAGTTTGCTGGTTGCGAACAAAAAAGCTGTTCATCTAATATTTTTTTGTTGTATGGGAACTTTTATGAATCTGCTGTGGTGTTTGGCTTTATCATAATAACGTGAGGGGCCAACAGGAAAGGTGGAACATCTTTTTTGTTTTATTAGTCAGTGCTGCAGTGTAAGGTGCATTAAGAATGATTTCTCGTGGTCTGTGTTAGCATTTGGAAAGGAAGCCTTCTGAGAAGGAACCGATTTCTTACTATTAAAGTGGGAATCTTATGATGGAAATAAATCTGGTTTTGTTTCCAGCAGATTTTTGCTGTGTTACAAGGGTTAACTGCTTGCTTACTGTTCTTATAAGGAATAAAAACCCGTCTGAAACTTTACCTGTAGGTAGTAGACACATGGAGAATGAACAAAACAAATGTCATATCTTAGAGCTTTGTACCTGCTAAAGGTGTTAAAATGTATTATGACTTAATTTTGCCTACCCTTTAGTTTCTTTTCTCTTGTGTGCATGAAAACTTTTTTTATTGTAAATTTAGGGCAAACTTTATGCAAAGGATAATGTTCTCTTAAGTGTATTCTTTGAGTTAAAATGCAACTAAATTTACTACCAGAATATTGAAATCACTCCTTTTTTTTACAGTAGGTAGTCTTTTGTGGCATTGTGCGTATGACAAAAATAGCTTTGCTTTTCTACATATTTGCAACTGGATACCTTTAGCAATAAGCTTTAAGTTTTTTGAACTATTTTTTTCAGCTGTAACTATAGGTATTGCCAATGTATGCTTGTAACACGTTCTGTGTGCTGAACCAATGCAGAAACCATATAAATGCAAACTGCAAAAAGTCTGGGGCAAGAGCAGGAAATAGTATTTGTCTAATAAAACGTTTCCTTTATTTTTTAAGTTAGCCTCTAACTGAAAGCCAAACATCCTTAGTTTATCAATAGTGTGATAGTGGTATTGGTCTTCCATGGGTGCTCTCCTGTGGGTTCACTGACACTTTGTGTACATCCTTCTTCCTATACTGTTTTCCTCCTGCCCCTGACTACAGAAATCTAGTCTTTTAGTGTTTGGCAATAATGACATTATTTCCCTCAAAAGGTTACAAGATTTCAGTATAGTTCCTAGAGAGTTCAGAGCTCTACAGCATGTACTGGTGCTCTCTAAGAAAATCTGTTGTTGTTAGGGATGTAGTTGTCCATCTTTTGAGGAGACAAAACTGTGGGAACTCAGTTATGTGATACAGCAATCAATATTTTATTTCAGCTCCAAAGGAATGGGTTTGTTAAGAGAACAAATATTTTCTGTAATCTGGAATATATATTATTCATACCAACGTACCGTCTAGTTTATAGATACTCTTCATTAAGATACATTCTGGACTTCAGAGCATTTTTTTTCTTGATAGCTTGTTTCTGCTGGTATAGAGCTCTGGATTTCTTTTCATTTGGGTGAAATTATTCCTTATGATGCTTTCCAAGAGTAAAAATAACCCCAAGATCCATTTCTCTTCCATAATTGAACCTCTATATAAAGCTTATTTATTCTTAAATTTATATATTTGTGCTTTGTGTAAACAGGATTTTATATTCACCTTTTTGCCACAGTTTTCTTCCCTCTGCAGTGTTCCATATGAACCCTTTTATTCCAGGAAAATCTCTTGACTCTCTTTCTATCAGTTCTGCATTTTTCCTCACAAATTCCTTTATTTCCACTGTCACTACAGACATTTCTGGAACATAACCTGGGCAGGTTAAAGTAGACACAAAGGACTAATCTGGTTTAAGAAGTTTGAAGCATCATCTTTCTCTCAGAAGAGAGCGCTCTTGGTATCACACGAGGGCTGATAAATCATGCGGGGCAGCTCTTACACGATCGTTTCTGCCTGCCCACCCTCCTTGTTCTGGCTGAGACCTTCAGTATCAGGTGGGTGGTTTTTCTTAGTGGATGTTGCTCAAAATTATTCCCTAGAGTTACCACCAGGTCTGTAAACTGAGAGGTACCGTGAATTTTTTATGCTGGGGAGGAGGGCAAGCAAGATTAAGCACCTAAAATGAAAACTTCTTTGGAGGTAGTGTCTTTTATCCACTCTTCTGAGTATAGTGATTGACCTTAGATTTAAAATAAATCAAAGAAAACATTTTAATCCAGAAACCTAGTGGAGTGCAAGACGGTAATAAAAATCCATTAGCATGTAGAAGAACTAGGCTAAGAAGTCTAAATTACACAGGAATGAAAAAACGTGCTACTTTATCAACTCGGAAGAGCTTAATGTGGGAAGATATAGGTATAGGTGCATCCCTATATAAAAGGACATTAAGACATACAAGGTGCTCTTTGTTATTCATAAGGCTTAAAGTGGGGTTGCCAGAGAATTATTTCTGAATGCTAAATTCACTAGACAAGGCTAGAGTAATTGCTATAAGACTTTGTATCCTAGGCTCAAAAAATCTATTCTGCTTCTTATTTGCAGTGTTGTCAAGGGTATCTCATTAGCACATAAATATAGTTTTACTGTTCATTAAAACATTTCTGAAAAACAGTGCAAAGGAATATTTGAAAATCTAAAAACGAAATTGCCTTGTTTGCATTCAGTAATGCTGGCAGCACTGGGTCATAGTCACAGGAGTAAAATGAAACATAAGACAGAGTCAGTACCATCTCAAAGTGAAGTGTAAACTGCAGTGTGTAAGTTTATCTTTGTTTTAAGTTGATAATGTAAATACAAGACTTTCCCATGTCCAAAATTAATAATAAAAAAAGAAACATGTGTGTACTGTCTCAGGCTGATTGTAACCCACCAACGAACGAAGGCTATTCTCAGTTGTCACTTATTGTTCTTATTATTGTAGCTGAAACACACTTAAACTAATAGCCTGATTTAAAAAGTAATTTCCTTTGAAAGATGTTCAATAACAGAAAACCGATTGCTTCCATTGTAAGTCATGAATTTCAACAAATTAAATATTGCTTTACCTACTCAAATACGATTTCAAAACTCTGAAAGTTCTTGCTTATGTCTGACTTGTTCATCTGTAGGAATGGGTTGGCTGCTCTTTTCAGTAACTCCAGGTAAAAAAGAGAATTCCCTTGGTAGTATTGAAGGCAGCTGATACAGGCATAAACACAATAATAATGTTGTGCAACAGGTATTCTAAAACCCTTCAATTCTTGTACTTATGAAGGGAAACTGTTGTCCAAGATGTGTACCTGCTGCTTTAATCAGGGCCACTTCTCCTTGTACGAGAAGATTTAGAGACTACTTCTACAATCTCAGCACTGTTTCTAAGTTTGTGCCATTGTAACAAATGGTTAACATTGGGCATGTCGCTGATGGCAAGTTTCTGAGTGCTTTGCCTTTAGTGTTGATGGTAAAGGTGTCACAAGCACAGGAAATCTTAAAATTGGTGGCTGCTAGGTGCATGGCTTTGAAGCAGTAAATGGAAAATAAATGTATGGTCCTTAGCACTGTTTTAGAACCATGGCCATCCCAAACTATTGTATATAGGATTTTCAGGTGCAGCTATTGCTGACAGTAAGCAAGTTCTTTGTATTTATAACACAAGCAGTCAAAAAGTTTGGAGAAAAGAAAGGAACAGCATTGTGAAATACAGGATCAGAACAGTTTTTGATATTAGGTTGGGGGAGTAGAGCAGGCAGCTTTCAAAAGCAATGTAAGAAATCACCACCGTAACCTACTCCTGCTTGTGTTGCAGCTTGGTTCAGCAGCACATCATCGCTCTCAGCACCAGAGAATTCAACCTTAAAGACTGGTTCATCCTCTTAGAGGAAGGAAGTGTAAATGTATGAGCGAAAAGAATGGGAAAGGGGCAAGAGGAAAGGCTGAAGTCACCAAGCAATAGTGCTTGGGGCTGGCAAAAAGTACCAGATACTTGGCTTTTGGAAAGTAGCATTCAGTAGCCAGAGAAACTAACGTGGGTCTGATGTCCATCCATCTCCCACCCTGCCATCTCAATCTTTTAAATTTGTGAATGTTGGTTTTGGTGCTTGTGGAAGATAGATATAGGGAATTTTATCTTTTATAATTTTCTTTAGCAGTTCATTTTTTTCAACTTTAATCTCAACATGTGAATAATATCCATCAGCAAAACAGCACACACTTTAAGAGCAGGTGACCTAATCTATGTCTCTATCCCTTATCTGTGTTTTCCTGCAAGTGCAAAATAAATGAGTTTTCAAGTGGTCTATGGTTTTTAATAATAAACCTTTTAAAGTTGCTGTTATCTGAAAGGTACGTATCCAGTAGTGGGAATTAAATGTCAAAGAAATACTGGTTTTGAATTGTTGCTTGGTGGTTTTGAAGTTTTTCTTCATTTTCTTTAGGATCCTTCTGCATCCGTGTGTATTTGAGTAGTAGTTTTTTAGCCTCTTCCCCCTCCCTCAAGAAAACTCTTTTGATGGACTGTTCCTTTTCTTTCCTTCCCTATTCTTCTTTCTCCAACCGCTTTTGAATCTGTTGTTCAATTCAAAATAGACCTCAATATTCCATCTTTGTCAAGTCCTTTGAAACCAGACAAGGTAGTAGATAATGGCAAATCAGATTATGGCTTGCCCAAAGGAATACCTGCATTGTGAATTGAAATATATGTAACTCCTTGTGGGCTAAGATTACAAAGCCTGATTTCTCCTGTCCTTAGCTTGTAAAATGCTGCTGCTTGCATAGGTCTGTTATCTGCTCTAGTCTAACTAAAGTATTAAAAATAGTAAAGCTGCATTTTAGACTGTATCTGAACTATTAATCTAGCTACGTGAGTCAAAATTTAAAGGATTTTGACAGGTCAGAGTCACTCCAGGAGTCTAGAAATAGCTTTTGAATTATTAGTCTGAGTAAACGAGAAGCATGGCTGTGCTCAGTGCTACCCATCTGATGCTCAATTTTACTCTGTGCTGCGGCTCTGTGTTGGTGCTTTTTTCCAATATAAACAAAACGGAGTGAAAAATCAGACCAGTATGTGTTGTGGGGTTATTAAAATCGGGTGTCTCTTAACTTTGGATGTCAAGGCTGGTCTAAAATTTGAAGCCAGAGCCAACTCTACCTTGCACTATTCAAAACAAGCCATTAGGAAGATGGGGCAATATTTGAGAACTTCTGACTCATGTAGTTTACTCCCTCTGAGTTTGAATAGCTTGTTTATTATTCAATCATCTGCATCATTCAAGTAAAACAAACTGTTCTAGGACTGGAGAAATATCCAGAAAAGCTGTATATTTGCTTTGCCCTGGACTATCTAGCTTTCAGGCTTGAGATACAGGGTGTCTACAGATAACCTGTTGCTCTCAGGAATGTTGTCACTCAGCCTTGAAGTGAAAGGACTGTCTGATGGAAGTTGATGCTTCAAGTGCCTCCACGTGATGAGGAGTTACAGATTATTGGGGGGGAAAAAAAAGGAGATGAAAGAGCAAACCATGCAACTGTTCTGATGTCTACACGCGGTATCTAACACTTGTTCTCTTCATCTCCCGTTGTCTGAACCATCGGGGATGAGCAGCTGTTTTAAGTGTTCGTAAAGGATGAGCCTGCTTAAAAATCTACATAAAACGAGATTCCATATAAAACAGAATAAACAGTTTCTATGACCCATTAAAATGGAAAATACAGTCATAACAATCCGACTGCACAGAGCAGTGTTTAGAATTATTTGATGGCTTTTTTTTTGGTGATGAATTGCCTTTGATAAAGTGCTGCTGTGTTGGCTAAATTTAGAGCAGTCTCTCACTCTGTTATGAAGACAACAACCACCATTTTAGCCAGAAAGAAGGTTGCTATCCCATAGAGATGATGATATAGTTGGATAGTGGTTGGAAATGAATTGATGAGTAAGATTTTGGGAGTGAGTGCAGTTACTACTGTGCAAAACTGAGGACTGCATCTGTGGTGTGTGAGAGCATAAATAAAATCTGTTTCAGACTGATGCAAGGAAAGAAAACATCTTTCTCAAATCATATTTTACTGAGTATTCTGTGGAATAGTCAATACCAAAATCCCTGATACTTTTCCAACACATCAGCTATTGCATTCTGCCAGTTGCCCTTCTGTTTTGACATACAGAACATAAGTGAATAATGATGAGAAGTAAGTAATATCCTATTAATAAACATGAATTCCTTATGGCCATGAGCTGTGCTGGCTTTTATTAAAGAAAAAAATTACATTGTTAGCTGCTTATTGTATTACTTTATTGTATCTGTACTTAGTTGACCACCAGTGTATGAATGAGTTAGTGTGCTTACACTGGGGAACTCACACATTGATGGCAGTATAGCTATGGCACCACAGTGGTCTTCCTAGAATATGAAGCCTGATGGTTGCTACAAGCAGCTAACTGATGAACTTATGCTTACTGAAACTAATTTGTTATTTGGAGCCGTCTTATTATAAAAACATGTTTTCTTTCCTGAGTATGATGTAGACCTTACTCCCTGATTTTTAAGCACTTTTCTAATCTACATAACAATGTGCTTTTCGGGAAGCTGAAGACACTCTTGTTCTATGGGCTAAACTCAAAAATGCTGTTATTGCTTGCTTCTAGACAGTTGATATCGCCATATTGAAATTTACTTCAGTTTTTGTGAAATTTTGTTTTCCCCTTATGTTTTTTCTCTGAGTTAATGTATCTCTTAATTTTGTTAGTCCTGTTCTCCTATAAGTAGAATTTCAACTCTTTCACTTTCCAGAGAACACTTAAGTTTTAACACTTAGGGTTTTTTTGTCTTCTGATAGTAGCTGAAATTATTCTTTAGGACTTCTGCTGCAATTTTGAAAGTGCATTTGGTCTGTGTGTATACAGATGCACATGTATGAAGGTAAGGACTCCTCAAATCCTTTTCTTTCTCTGACTTCTGACAAATTTCAGAAGGTGTGTATACCAAGTGAGAGGGAGGTAGAGCTCACTATTGAAAATAATGGGGTACTACATATTGTGGAAACATAAGATGGGAGTGACATTTTGCTGTTATCTTTTATATACCATTCATGACTTTCAAAACAGATTATGGCTTTTACTTCATCTTGTGGCATTTGCCAACGTTAATACTCTATTTCGAAATAGGTAGTAAAAAAAAAAAAGTTGTTTGAGGTAATGAGCCTTAGAAAAGGGTAGCTCATAACATTCTCCAAGAAGGATTTAAACTTTGAAAAATTTCTAATAGTTTATGAACAATTCTTCATCAGCCTTCGTGTGGAATCTATGTTTCCTGCTGAAGTCTTTTGAGTTGTTAAATTCCACAGCATTTCTTATTGAGGGTTTTGAGAGCAGCACAAAAGCTTTTCTGCGTTGCACCTGGTTTATCCGTCATGCTTGGATCAGTCTTTAGTTCTGTTTTTTTCCCCTCTTAGGTCAGTTTCTATTATAAGGCTTCTTTTGTGGAGTTGGTGTGAGATTTCAGCGGAGAGCGCGCAGTTGGTGACCTCTCCTCTGAGGGATTTGGGATGAATAGGCCTTAACTTGAGCTCCTGGCTTCTGGCTAGGCCTCAACATCCAGGGTGAGCTTTCCTGCTGCTTTTAGAGCGAGATTAACTTCAGGGTGTGCGTACAGCTGAAGCTGGCTTCCAGCTCGCTGCTTTCAAGTGCACAGGATTCTTGGGATACTTCAGCAAAGAGCCCGGCTGTTCCTAAACACCTTCCCACCAGCCCTGCAAAACTTGTTTTCCTCTCAACAGGTTTGTGCACTGCCAGCTCTGCGTGACACTTGAAGGTTATGTTCTCCCAGGCCCCATAAAGGTTAGATATGCAGTGGGAATTGTGAAGGTTTGCACGCAAAGCCCAAACTGCGTCTGAAGGGCCCTCATCTATGCCTTAAAGCTGTGAGTCTGTACATGGCTTAAATGTTATTAATAGTGCTTTGTCTGTTTCTTGTAACAGGTTCACACCCAAACTGATCTAATGCTTAGTAGCAGGAAGAAGAAAAAAGGCTTTTTTTCAAACTCATACCTCATTGCAGAATGTTTTCACCAACGTGTAACGTGGTATGGTTTTGCTCTGTGTTGAGCAGAGATGTAAAGCTTTACATTACCTACTCCAGATACAAACGTTAGTACTAAAGATTGGCAGGAATGATTTGAAAGAAGGGTAGATATCCTTAATTGCTGTGATTTGTGTTTCTTCCTCCTGAAGCAGGACTCTACCTTTCACACTTGTTGGCTGTCTTGTAATAGGCGCTTGTCCCATAGTGGAACTGAGCTTTCATTTAGTTGTCCTGAGTGTTCAGGATGAATGGTTTTGTCTAGATCAGGCAAAACTGAAAGATGCTATTGGCATCTGTGTGAATTTCGTATTACGGAACATCTAATGATTAAATGCATGATTGGATATCACTTATTGGGTGGAATTCCTGTCAGAATTTTGGACTACACTAAAGCTACACTTCCTGTGGGTAGCATATTAGACTCGTGGTTTTTGTTTTGTTTAAATTAGCATCAGTGTTTAACTATGTAGATGTTTAATTGTGATGCTAAATGTGCTATGTCATGTGCCTGGAGTTGCAGAGACTTGTCTGTAAATCCTAATGTTGGGATGAAAGGGGAAAATGCAAAGTTATTGAAGGAAGTCACCTGTCAAATGCAAGCTTGTCATAAAGTTACCTTATTAGAGGAGTTAAGTAATTTTTCAGACTTCAGGGATTTTTCCCATCTGTTTGTGTTCAAAAGGTGTCTATCTTGAAAGAGGTTGAAGGAAACGGTTCCCTTGTTCTGCAGTGGCTCAGTTCCTGAACCTAAAGATGGATCTTTTCTCCTTTTTAAAAGGGTTCAGATTTTAAGTCAATCTCATTTACAGCCTAAGAAAACAAAAGGAAAGTAAAACCACAGTGCTTTTGCGTGCTATACAAAAGATCTGAGACAGCAACTTTAATTTGCTCATCTCAGCCTGTCTAGAGTTTGTTTTTATGCCTGTGATAACCTTCTGCTAGGGCTGAGGGAAATACAGTGTAACGTTTTGTTGCTTCATTGCATTATAATCCTGCAGATCTGATCCAGCAAAGCACTCAGCCTGTCAAGTGCATCTTCCCCCTTCACCTCCCCCTGCTGGAATAGCTCTCTTGGATCTTGTTTCTGCTTTGTTTTGTCTTAAGTTACCTTGTTTCCTTTACTACAAAACTGTGTGACTGCAAGAGTGGTTTTGCCTTTAGATGTACTTGCATTTCTGATAAATACATGTATATCCTTTTGATCTCTGTTATGTTTGCAGGTTTAAATATTTATAAAACAAAATTAAGCTGAAAAGCGTTTAGTTCTAATTGCTTTCCTTCTCTGCAGTCTTTACTTCAAGATGTGTGTGAAAGGCATGAGAATTTTCTTCCATTCCTCTTTTCCGCCCCAGCTGTTTTCTGTATTGCAGCTGAGGGATTGCTTACTGCTTCCTTCAGAAATGTATAGGAGGAGAATTGGAAATACCTGGGTTATTGAAATAATTGATATTGGATTCACACACTGTAAAACGAGTTCTCCCGATTTATTCAGTCCCTCACCTTTCTTTCAATTAACAACAACTTAAGTTTCCTAAACTTCCAGAAAATAAGAGACTTTCTCGTGTGCAGAAATACTAAAGCAGAACAGCACATCCATTGCTTTCTGTGCTTTTCTTCCCCTCTGAAAAAGCCGCTTTTTCTTCCTTCCCCCCCACCCTGTTCTTCTAAGAGCCTGTCTCGGAGGTAAGAACAAGCAGTGACGATTTGAATTGAAAGAGGATTAGAGACAGGACTTTGAAATGCAGGCTAATTCATTGGGCACTTCTGATATTGTAGAATTAACAAGAGCTGGCATTAAATCGTGCCTGAACATTTGTTGGAGTAATTGCAGATTTTTCTGCTTGAAAGAAGGCAATGTTTTGAGTAATGTGTGGCTTCATGTTGTAACTAAACTTTTAATCCTTTACTTGTGCTGAAAGTGGTATTCCCATTACACTTTTCCCTGCTACCTTGGCTGTACACACCTTCAGCTGCTTCCCATCCATCAAATCAGATAATTTAGTGGTTGAACTGATGGTTTAAATAAAACCCAACCAACAAAATGCATCTGTACCCCTGGCCCCATTCTGGCCAAAAAGCTCACTGCCAAGTCCGTTGGGTCTGTGGGATTGTTAGCCAGGGATTTAGGCTTATCTGGTTAATTTTTTTTAGAATGGCCCTAATGCCCACTGTGTTTCTTGGATCTGAATCAGGGTATGTATCCTTGCATTAAGCTACCTGAATGTCCAGACTTCACATCTCGCAGAGCTGTCAAGCATGAAGCTGAATGCACAGTAATTCTCAAACGAGCCCAGTGGGCTTTGAGAGCAGCGCAGTGAGCAGAAACTGTATCCGCATCAAGCCGTGCCCTACCTTTTCGGGACCTGTGTGGCTGCGTTTCCTACATTGCCCCTTTCCAGAAGCTGGTCAGTTTTTAAAACAAGAAAATAAATGATTTACAAATGTCACAAAGTGCATGGAAAGCAGTAGGTGTGAGACAGGAATACTAAAATCAGTGCTGCTGCTAGAGTGTATACCTAAGAACACTTCTTAACCAATACAAGAGGGGCAGTGGTGACAGAAACCTCCCTGGAGGTGGCTGTACCAACAAGATGCTTTCAACAAGTTGGGGAAGTTTTCTGATGTCTCTTTGACTCTTCTTTTTTTTGTCAGCTTCTTTTTATGACATATGCTGAGTGATGTGGTATCCGATGTACATGTTTTGAGTGATGATGATTTATGATTAATTTATTCTTGGATTTTTTCCCAATCTAGTGCAGCTAAAAGAGCAGTGTAAATGCTCTTGCTGCTTTGTGTGTACTTACCATGTAAATCGTGGAATGACGTGTTTGCACTGACACAATCAGTTCAGAATAGAAGGCTGTTGTAAATGTTATTTAAAATGACATTTTTTTTGGTTACTTTTTCTTTCCACTCTCCTTTTGGGAACTAAAACTGAGTGATAAGACTTAAATATTTATCTTGAATTTAAATAATTATTGCAGATGTTTTGTGATGTATTATTTTTGTAGTCTGTAGCTGCTAGTAAAGACCAGTGATATTTTTATTCCAGATGTGAAAAATTTAACAGGAAATACTGACTAGACAGACCTTTTTGTTTTCTGCTTCTGACCTCCATCTCTGCCAGAGATGGTTCTTCCTTGCTTTCAAAGTTACCGGTGCATTTGACAACTCACCCTACCATTGATCCCAGTACTTTTAAATGTTTCTCCTCTTTTTTCTTTCCTTCCTTCCCTGCCATCCCATTACACATTTTGCAGCCTTCTAAATTATGGGGATCGATGAATAGGCTTTGTAAAAGCAGCAAAACCTTTTAATGGTTCCTCTGCAGTGTTCCCATTGCAATAACATCTTTTTCTGGTGCATGAGGCTTTCATGCTATTCCTCGGCTATTTCTGGATCCAGATGACAATCTCTTCCACAAGTCGGAGGGAGACTCTGGTTTGCTTTCTGGTCCTTGAGCACTTTACATCAAATGCCATTCTTGCTTCTGTCTGTGGTAGGCTGTGCTGAGTATTTTTTGCTTGGTTGGTAGGGCTGCTTTATGCAGGGGAGATGTGGGTTAGCTGGTTTTATTAGAAGTTGCCTCTGCCACAAAGATGTGCTCTTATTCAGCCTTAGTTTAAATGGGCAGATGTTTCAGTGAGCAGATACTGTTGCCCTTCTCTGACTGTCCTCTGGAGGATCTCTTCAGCTCTAGGTGAAAAAGGCTGTTGAAGCTAAAGAAAACAAAGGATGTGATGTGTGTGGTTTTTTTTTTTTTTTTTTTTTGTGTTCTTCTGTGTTTTTTTTTTTGGTCATACTTATCTTGCCAATTTTGGAAGGCAGGCAGTGCTTACTTTCTTCTACTCTACTGACAGGTGTTAAAATTAACCACTTAGTTTAGACACACATTACTGGAGTCAAAGTCTCTAGGCATAAGAGTATGGTTTGTTAGCACTGGATAAATGAATTGTCAAAGCTGTAGGAGTATTGTGTTCTTTTTATACCTTTAGGATCAACATTATCCAATGTCAGATGCTTACAGAAGAGTTCACCACTTATTATTTAAAACACTGTATTGCAATCAAAAACCGTGTGGCGTTTGCCTGCTCTTCAATTAATGTAACACATTAAACCAACATAGGGATCTGAAGGATAAAATGTGTTGTTACTTCTAAGCTATCTTCAAATCCATTTGGATTTTTTCTTTAAAATACAGTGTGAAATACAAAGATCTGCATTCCAACATAACTACATTTAAAAGCCTACTGCCTGAATAGCCCTACCTGCCCTAACCTGGGGGGTTTCTGTTGCTATTGGCTCTTGTCAATGGAATAAGTTTATAATGCCCAGAGATCTTAAACGAAGCTGAAATGAGAAGTCGCAGTTTATCTCGTTTGCTGTACAAATAAGCCTGCTGCCGCAAAGTTGGATCAGGCTTTCCCTCAGAGAATATGTATCCGTGTATGCCAGAAACTTCGGGGAAAGCATTGTTTTTGTCTAATCCAATCTCAGTTTATAAAATGTCATGTCAGGTTTTATAGTTGTTCTGGTACTTCAAATACTGCCCGTAAGCACTAAAATATGTGCTTTGTCCTAACTGAAGGTAAACTTTACAGATAAGTAAGGCCCAAAGGCATTTAATTTTGTCTGGAGATGACAGGTTATGGTAACAGGCACTTTCAAAATGTTTTGAGTATATTCCCTGAGTCTATATCAAACATATGAGGAGCTATCAAATTATAATTTTGATTACTTTTCCACATTTCTGGAGAATTTAAAATTGCCTTCTTGTATGCATGTGTGGTGCTTGTGTTTGTGTTTTTTGTTTTCCCTTACTGGAAGCTTCTATTTTTCCTTTGAATATTCAAACGTGTGAAAGAAATGTACCTTTGGCAGTAATTTACTTAAACTGTGTAAGGGAATTAGAAGGAAAATTAAATTCTGTGCTGTATTAATTTCAGACGTTACTTCCAACAAATACATTACTTCTAATCAAATTTTTGCAAAGTGTTTTTTCTGGTTACTTATGTTTTGCTTCTTGATGTACTTGGACATGTCTGTTTTACTAATGCTAAGCAACTTGGCAACCACCAACTCAGCATTTGCTTACAAGATATTTCTTGCCAGTCTTGCCTGTAAGAAGCAGCATTCTGGGCGTTTTCTGAGCCTGCTCTGTCGTTTCATGCAAAACGCTTTTTGCTGACAGGGGAAGGCATGGATGACCCTTAATGTAATTACATTAAATTGCTAGAGTGCTTGTCTGGCATGTAGAAAAGCTCTCCAGAAAGAGAGACTTGGAGTCATATTTCTTGAGACGTCCCCTTGGAAGGTAGCAAGTCAGTAACCAGCAGACGAGTTCGACTCTCCTTGCTTAAGTTTTTCCAGGACTGGGAGTAAGTGGTACTTCAGAGCCTGCTTAGCTGTTCTATAAGTATCTAATGTGATGCCTATTTGTAAGCTTCTAAAATGGATTACGAAAAAGCGAGGCAGATATTAAACACCACCAGCAGCAAACAAGATCAGGCTTTGGCTGCATCCATAGCATAGCTGGCTTTGAATCCTTTCCGTAGGTACTAGCTTCTGCGAGGAGCCTTCGTGCTTGGGCTGGGCATCTGAATCCGAGCAGGCACCCAACTGCTGCTATGCCAAGTGGCCTGCTACGAAACATCCAAGTGCTGCTGTGTATCTGGCCCCAAGTGCATGATCAGAGCACAAGTATATGAAGTGCTGTGAGGAGCGCCTGCTGCAGCAAGAGCATCTCTTCCAAAATCAACCGATATGACTGATGTGCACTGCATGATGCAGAGAAGCCTTATATTAGGCCAGCTGGATCAGATGATACTTTGAAGATGCTGCCAGTATTCAGCTTCCTTTTAGAAAATTATCAGTAGAAGAAAATCTGTCTGCGGTTGGCCCTTGGCCAACATCTTAAAAGCAAGTACGAAAACAGATATTAAGCCCTCGCATGTATTTTATCCCATGATGCCACTCTGCTCAAAATCTGAGCATATGCTACCAAAGCAAGTAGAACTTTTTATTTTATTTTTGCTTAATTCCCTGCTTTGTATTCTGCATGAACAGCGTTGCAATGTGCTGCTACATGGTGATGAGCAAAAGAGCTGGTGTCTTCCGTGTCTGACCTGTTTCAGAGGGCTGGGTGGTGTTATCCTGTGGGGTAGCACTGTGTGTTGGCCCATGAGATGTTCTCATCTGGCTTGCTGCCATCCTCATAGAGGAGGTGGTGAGCAGCTTGGTGCAGTCAGCCCCCAGCCATCTCCTGCACTGGGGTGTTGTGTGGTGGGGCCTCGGTAGAAAAGGCTGGTACTGGGGTCAGCCTGGCTCGCAGTTGAGATGTTTCAACCACAAGAGCTTTGCTGAGAAGTGCGTTGACCTGGCACTTGTAAAGCATGTGATATCTTAATATATCTAGCGACGTTACACCTTGGTACATGACTTTCTGTCACCCAGAAAACCAGTGCAGGATCTCTCCTGTAATGAGGTCTAATTCCTCACAGTTAAATGTCAAATCAGTGATATGTGAAACCTCATTTTAAGAAAGGTAGGCATAAGTAGGAAAAGCACTTTTGCAGTGGAGTAATACCTGGAGGAGTTTAATGTTTTGTTTTTTTTTTTTGGTGCCAAGTGAAATAACAATTGACAAAACACTAATTGCTTTGAAACAGTTTTAAGGAAAACAGTTTTAAGGAATATGGCATTAGATGCAAATAAATATACCAAAACCAGAAGGGTAAGCAGTCTGGAAGGCCTAAGTAATGGTAGTGAAATTATCCACTAATGTATGTCTGTGTATAATTACAGCTTTCTAAACTAAAATGACTCCTCTTAAATTTTGTGTTGAATATGATCATGTCTTGCTGAAGCTGTGTAGAAATGCTGTAAAAAGTGAGTTTGAATCTTGCCTAGTGTTTGTATAAGTTACCTCATTCTCCCTTTCCCCTCAATGCAGCCTTAAATGTGCAACTCATCATTTGATGAAGCGTTTTCTTGTGTCTTTAAAATAGCTGAGACTCTGATTCTTGAGGCTGTGGAATTTTCTACTTCACCTGTTTGAAATCTCAAATTGAATCTGCCAGGTTGTCTTATTGGAGTGGATGAGTTGAGCAAGAAAAGAAAAGTGGTAATAGCAAGGCTTATAAACTAATGTGGACCTTTTCTGGCATACAGAGAGTACAATAGCTTCTGAAACAAACAGTTGCTGCGTTTTAATGACTGAGTTGGAAAAAAAAAAAAAACACTCTCAAATTTATTCAGTTTTTATCTACCTTCTCCTGTAGTTAAAGCTACTGAGCTATTCTGTTCAATATGTCGAGTAGTAAGCACTTTCCTTGTCCTTTTTTCTGAAATGTTATTAATTTAAAAACAAACAACAATTAAACTTGGGTAGCTAATGTAGATGTCCATTTACCTTAATTTTCTGAGGGGGAAAAAATGAAATGTTGTTATGATTTGCAAGTTTTAAAAAATGTGGCAAAGGTAAGTGTACATCATGTTAACTCCTGGGCTTTTGAAATAAAGGTATGTTGGTAATTGTATTTAAAAATTTAATTGCATTTCAGTTAGGTTTATTTGATACATCTAAAATATTGCTACAATACCGGGGTAAGAACTCACACTGAACGGAGTTGAAAGCTTGCAATTTTTTCTTTTCATAGCCCATCTGGTCCTGAATCAAGAATAATGGGAAACTGTGACATGATGTATAAAAGCAACGTGTGCCAAATCCCTGACACCTGCAGTATCAATGGAGTGCACCCATCTTGATGTTGCGGTGTGACTCCTGGCCTGAGAAAGTAACATCACAAACGAGGACCACAAAGATATTGCTGTAGTGGTGCTCCACATGCGTCTAACGTTTGGTTAGCATCTTTGCTCTTTGGGTAGCTACCTTTTTATTTTTTTCAATAAGCTCAAAATTCTTGTCCAAATGTATTTCCAGCAAACAAAAATGGCTTTAGATTAGAGCCTGATGTTGTCAGCTTTTTTTTCTTAGTATGTCAGGAAAATAGTATTTTAAAGTATTAAATACTAACAGCATTAACAATATTTTAGCATTAGCCTTTTTCTAGTTTTTCTCGTTAAATCCCTTTCTCACACTCCTGATTAGAACTGTGCCTCCCATTGAGCAGTTTCAGTGGCTTTTAATCTTGCCTTAAGCTTAGTTTTTTGTATGAATGAATGCTGTCAGTGCAAGCATTGTTTTCTTCTATCAGGAAGATTACTCATCAAATGCAAGTGACTTTTGAAGATTACATTAGAAATTGGTATTTTGTTTCACTCTAAGCAAGCTGAAAAAGCAACTCCTGTGATGATGACAACATAGGAATGTCATTTGACCATATGTTTTAGTTGTGTGCTGCACCAAATTAACATGCTGAAGCAATTTACAGTTAGAAGCAAAGAAACTGGTTGGTCTGGTGTATTTATATCTATGGCTTTAATGTCTGCTTTCTTTTCCTTTTGTGCATTTTGAGTTCTCTAAAGGATATAGGTATCTTTTCCCCTAAAAGGCATTGGATGTCTACATATACTTTCCAAATGCTTTACTGGGTGAAAGTAATAAGGCATCATTAAAATAGATTTCTTTTGGAGAAGAAAAATACCACAAAACTCTAATCCAGGGCACAGAGATTAGAGATTAATATCCCATACTCTCTTGGACCTATTCCGTTTGATAGGGAGGCTGAAGATCCAGCTGTCTGTGTTAGGAACTTCTCTTGGCAATGGGGCTCGCCTAAGAAATTCTGCAGACTGTAGCTGAATAGTTGCGTAGAAGCCTCAGACTTAAAAGAATTCAAAACTGCATTCAGCTTTTCTAAATTTAACATTTGCCTTTTGTAGTTTGTGTTTAACTCGGGGGGGAGGAAACACCAAACAAGGTGAAAGAACTTGATAACTAATTGTGCTTAATGGCATGCTAAGCATACATATACAAGGAAGGCAGAGGTTTCCCCTAAAGACTTAGTGGGTGGGGGTGGGAGAAAAGAGAATGAGGAAGCACTCAGTGCCTTTTCTTTAATTTCAGGAAAAATGCCTCCATTTTTTTGGTTGCTTAATGGATGTTTTGCATTTATTTTTTGATTTACATAGTTTTGGATGCTTCCCAATAATTTGGGACAGTGAAGAGCTTGGTAGAAATTGGCAAAATTTGACTTTATTGTATTGAGAAGCGTTTTAAGTGCAGTTGATACTTGTAGTTAATGAATTAAGTTTCCATAGCACTGCTATCTTTAAAACAGTGTACCGAGCCAAATAGCAAGTAAAATACAGCTTTCCAGAACCACAGAAAGCTTTTGTTTCAGTGTGTTGGTGGGGCTTAGAGGATAGTGAAGGATAATTTCCCTCATCAGCATGCTGTGATAGCTCTCTTGAAATGTGTTCTCTTATTGTCTTAATTATAAAAAGAAAAGCAAATGTATTGACCTCCACAAGGCCCAATAGCCTGAAACATGGACTACGTGATGGGATATAGTATAAGCACCTGGGCATATTCCCTCTCTGATACCCTGAATGCTTGATTCTCTGAAAAATGTGCATTGGTAACATTTCATTTTAAACTGATTTAGTGTTTATATGGCTGCCTTTCTATAAATGATTACCAATAACAAAACATCAGCATTGAGTTTTGAATATAAGGCATCGTATTTCTAAAATACTGAAACACAAATAACCAGTGGTGCCTACTTAATGTAAGTAGTAACTTTGGCTGAATTTACATTGGAAAAATTCAGATGTGCCTGTGGAAATGCTATAATTTATGGCTTAAATGTTCTCCAGCATGAATTCGGCCAGTTCCAACTACTTGTTATTCTAAAGAATTGTTGGATATGGTTTAGGAGTTGCGGTGGCCAAGACCGTTTGCAACGGGCAACTTCTGTACCATCACCTTGTTCTGGAGGCTTGGGCAGACGGCTAAAAACTGTTCTGCTCTGTTTCTAGGTGCACTTAATTGATTACCATAGGCACAGTATTGTATCTTCTTGCACGACACTATTCATAGCGAAGATGTTGCCTTGAGAGGGGTTATGCGAATTGAACTATCTTAGAACCGGGACTACTTCAAGGCAGATGTAGAAAGGGCAACAGAATTTCCTTTGACACATGTCCAAGAACAGCAAAAGCTGCTGGCACTGAAAACAGTTGGCGAAGCATAGTGTGCAAATCAGCATACCATTGCTAATTATCTTTTTTTTAAAAATGTTACCCTCTTCTCAACTTCATCCAAATGCATAATATGATATGAATCCAAATTTCTTTGACATCTTGTATTTTTGTGGTAATGAGAATACAAGAGTGTGGGTTTTTTCCCTGTTGAAAGGAAAATGAGACTTACAGATTGAGAATAAACGTTGGAGGTCGGAGAGCGGGTAGGAGAGAAGAAACTTATTAACACTTTTTTTTCTACCGTCTCTAAATGGGTATTACCAATATTACTGGAATAACAAATCTATCAGAGTTGCCTTGAATAAGCTACACCAAAACAAACACATGAAAACAGCAACTTGCAAATATTTTGGAAGGTTTTTATTCAATCAGAAAACTGCCACTCTAGTTATAACTGCTAGGTGAACTGACTTTTTTTTTCAGGTAACTTCCATATTTGGGTTATTCCTTACTGGAAGAAGGCTTTCTTCAGGTTTTATTTAGTTTTTGACTGTCTTGCTCGTTTGAGTATTACTGATCAAACTTTTTTTATTCTATTTTTTGTGGTACATTTCCTTCTTACGTATTATTTTTTCTTCCTCAAGTAAGAATTGTTGCATAAATTAAATGCAAAATCCTATCTTAAACTTCTTACCCATTTCTGCCATTTTTAAAGTAGGAAATAACTCTTTTCTCTTCCAAACTGTGTCGTTAGCTCTGTTGAACCACATCATAAACTTAAAATCCAGAGGCTGTTATTGCTGTTTGCATTGAAAACACAATTATGTTAAGGATATTATTTTAAAGAGTATGTACTTTTTTTCAGGAGGACCCAAATGACGTTGACCCCAAAAGGAAAGATGTGCGTGTCAGCGATGGGGAGGACAAGGCACAAAGTGTGGAGACGTTACCTCCAGGTATTGCAGTAAAGTTTGTAATGAAAGATCGTGGGCACAGATCATTGCTTTATGGCTTTTAAGTAGCTAAGCAGTTCTTTTGATTTTAATCATTCTTTGTAGTTTGGAAGTGATAGGATTACTTCGGCAGTATGTATCTCTGTTCTTAAAGCTTCAGCTTCCTTATCTTGCCTGCTTCACTACTCCTTTGGGCTTTAAGTCATAGAAAGAAATTTACTCTTTTCTAGTACGCTTATATTGCCTTGCAATAGGTTTGAGCTGCTGTAAAAGCCTCTGGTACAAAGGTAGCCCATTTCTCTGTGGAGAATGCTGGCAGGTAACAGACAGTCACCTTGAAACTATACTTCTGACTGAAGGTTCAGACAAGTTTCAGACTTTTTTGTAGCTTCATCTACATTTTGTGGCAGGTTGATTTTTTTATTTTTTTTTAAGTGTGCTGATGGTGTACCTTATTTTTTCTCACGCTTGCTCAGTGTTTGTTGAATGTTGGCAAATAAACAGAAGAACATGCTTTTTGTGTTATTTGAATGAAATGGAGTCTTGCCTTGGAGATGAGCTGGGACGGTTAAATGTTAGGGAATCTTCATTTTGTGTGACTGCTCCCATAAAACTTCTTTTGCAGCTTAACTGCTTCACATCAGTGAGATTTAATGGGTGGCCAGAATTGACGTATGAAGGAGTGCAGAAATATTGAAATGGATTTGAAAATTTTACACTGCTTTCAAAAAGGTTACCATACAGAGAGGGCAACTTACGATCAGATGGATTTACAATGCTTTACTGTTCTGCAGTTAATCCTTATGTTGGGCTAGAAAACAAATGTTAAGCCAAACATTTGAAATTGCATGAGATTTTGAGGAAAGAACTAACTAGATTAAGTTTTACTTTAAGGAGCTGAAATTTCCATCCCCAAAAACATGAGTGTTTTTTGTTTTACAGTCTTAAAGTTCTGATACAGTATAAGCTGTTTAAATTTCATGGCTTTTTTTTCCTGTAGCATTTGGCTTACCTTGTCTCAGATGCTTTCTGGAGAGGGAAATGAGATTCTGGCTATGTATGTATGCTTTTTGTAAAACAAACAAGCAAAAAATCTTTGTATGAACTGAGAAATAAATCCTTTTTTTAAAAAACAAACAAAAAAAACACACAAAAAAAAACCTGACTAATGTAACTTGGTTTCTTATAGGGAAAAAAAAATACTTGGGATGATCTAACAACTCTTCAAATTTATTGAATATTTTCCCTAATACTGGGTTTACAGGTTGGTCCATCTCACACCTTCCAGCTGAGAAGGAAAGTTATTTCTGGAAGGAATTATCTTTATTTCTACTTCAATATTTATGTATGCAGAACCAAACCCTTACATATGTCTTCAAAGACTTTCTATGTTGCCCAAAGTAGCCGTGAGTATTAAGAGGTGGGAAGTGTTATAGGTCAAAAGGGAGAGAGATCAGAAGCTAGAAGGTTAGAAGTAAAATTAAGTGTAAAGTAGAACAGGTCAGGACTCCTCTCATTTAATCCATTGATTAGTAGTCTCTTATGACTTGATTTAACAGGCAAGAGAGTCATTACTGCAAAGTAGCATGATAGTCTCTAGGCAAATATCAAACGCTACACAGAACTTTGCACTCTTAAACCACTGTTTTGATTATTTCCAATTTGTGTAGGCAAGCTTTTGAATTCACATGGCAATGGAACTTGGAATTCATACTTCTGCAGATATTTTGTGGGGTGTTTTAAGGCAAAATGACCAAACTTTTGGAGAGGCTTGGTTCAATTCTTTCTTACTTTTCCATTGAGGTTAGGAGACCTGTGGTTTAGGTTTCACTGTCAGGTATCTTTCAGGATTTCTAGAAAGTAAGGAATTATTTGTTATCTTTGTCTTTGAAATGGCTTACTATAAGGATTTAACTGCTGTTCTACCTTCTGTACATCAGAATGTATCTATCCTTTGTCATTTGATGACTTTTTTATATGTTGCAAAATTCTATTTCTTGATTTGTAAAAATGGTATTGTCAGCTTTTGTAGTAAGAAAGACTGACCCTGAACTGTCTCTGTGGATAACTAAAGCAGAACTGTATAGCCAGGGCTTTTTAGATAGATGTTTTTCAACCTTGAACAAGTAATAATAGGAGTTTCAGCAGTTATTCAACCAGCTCCTTCTGTTTAGTTAACAAAGATCTGGAATCTCTGAATGTCTGAAAGTCAAAATAATCATATTTATACTGAGTATCCTACTGCTTTTAAGCTCCTCTGAGTCAGTAAGAAGGAGTGCAAGCTATTTGTGGAATTTTGTATCTATCTAGTCCTACTCCTTGGTGCCTGCTGCTTGGTTTCATGCAGATTTCTGTTGTACTTTTTTCTCTTCTGACTTCAACCTGTTTTTACTGTTATCTGGCTTTTCCCTAATAGGTCTGATTCATATTCCACACAGTTGACAGGACCTCTGCTGGAGCCACAGCCAAGCTTTGCATCCTTCCTGCCTTCTGAAGCCAGTTTCATTTGTTTTTATATTCTATGGGCTGGCACCACTTTTCAGTAAATCTAGCGCTATGACACAGTCTCCTTTATTTTTCCTCAAATTTGTTATGTTTTCTGCACTAGCTTTGCATTTGCTGACTTTAAAGTCCTAGGGAATAATAGGTGATATATCTCTAATGATTTTTATCAAGCTCTCCTTGGATGGAAATAATGCAATAAAATCCACAAAACTAGTACTATTTTCTTTTAAATGCAGCTAATTACAGTTAGAGTGGAGGGAAAAAAAAGTGCTTCATGTTTAAAAGCAACCAGCTCATTAAAAATAATTGCAGAGAATTGCATTATTTTCATTGATTACCTTCTCCAAAACTTCAGATTTGAGAAATACCTGCTTCTGTCTGTGGACAAAAAGAAGCAACTTTGCCGGATTTCACTTTTTTTTTTATCTTGGCTCTGCTCAGCTCAGCTCATCCACCTCAGAACAATCTAACCTAATTAACAACAACAACAAACACTGAAGAACATCTGTAAAATAAACACTTGTCAAAAACAAGTTTAGTGCTGTAGCATCCCCTGGTTCCTGTTTTTTAGCCAGTGCAGTCGTTTTTGGTTCTGTTTGACACTGGTGGCAAACCCTGCAGTTCACTTGCTCTTGATTTATTGTCATGTTAGGTGTCAGTATTGATATCCTTAAAAAAAAAAAAACAAAACAAAAAAAAAAAAAAAACATGCTTGAGTTTGAAGTTACCAACCTGCTTAATTTAGGTTTCAAATAACATATTTACATTTTTGCATACTCATTTCACATGGCAAACTTGCTGAATTTCAGGAGACTACAGAGCCAGCTAACTCCCCAGAAGAAATTGAATAGGATCCTATGAGTGTACCCCAGAGAAGCATTCAAGTCTTTGAATGCTTGGAGTGTTGTTTGAAAGCTCTTATGTAAATGTATATAAAAGCACTTCAAGTATAGATTATAATAAATATATTGTAAAATACAGTGGTGCGTTGAATCTTTTTTTGTAGACCAGAAATACAGTGACTTCCATGTGTTGCAACCTTCTGCTGCTACCTGATAACCAAATCACACCTTGTTCAGGTTGCTATTGTCAATTAGCTCATCAGGTGGTCCTGAAACTACATGTATAGAGCATTTTTAATCAGCTTGGTGGTATTTGTCTAAGCAAACAACAGATGATTACCATATGAAGTGAAGGAAAGGGTTCTTTCAATATCAGAACTTTCTAGCAGAAGTTAAGATACAATAGGTAGGGCACAGTTTATGGTGGAAAGCTTTGAATGAGGTCTGCCTTAACTGCCCTAGTTTCCATTATTCACAAGTTGAGAGAAAGAACAAAGGCAAACCTTGAAACACCTGAGCAACCTCTGACTCTCACAGCTGTTGCAATGGTATTCCATCTATGCATTATCAGCATACTTCAGGATATGCGTGAACTGTACTTGTTTAAAAGCTGAGCTTGAAAGGAGTGACATCTCTGCAATCTGCCACCTACTGAACTTGAAGTACTTCGAAAACTTTGTGCGTTACCTGTGAAAACAATGACCCCATTCATCTGTAATAGATAGTAACCCCAAAAGGCAACTTTTCCTATGTATCTATTTTTATGCCACCAGCATGCTGTGTTCACTATAAGGTGCTCACAGAAGATTCTTGTATGCATCCATGTAAGAAGTGTTTACATTATATTAGAATTTAAGCTCTGTTGTTGGTTTTCTTTGAGTTAATTGGTATAAATTTGCAGCAGGTAACATTAGTTTGGCTGTTGATATACAAAAAAAGTAAATGTTTAATTGGAGGTAAGAAATAATAGTTTAAATACATTTGGTATCCAACTATTTTACAGCTGAAGAAGATGGTAAATAATCTGAAACTTTGTTTCTAGGGGATTGATGTTAAATCTGCCTTTCAATTTTTAGGTATACAAATCCAAGTGCCACAACCAGTTATATAATAACACACTCTTTGTTAAAGAAGAATTAATCTGCGAATCCTTTGAGTATAAAGAAAGTTGCAGTTGTGTCATGTAACACATACTGGAGAGCAATCTAGTATTCTGCCTACACGAAATGCTAGCTTTTAAGAAAAATGCAATCTTGTACTTCTAAAAGGTTTGGTCCTCAAATAGTTTGGTTATGTCTGGCTGTATTTTTTATGAAATGCAACAGTAGTAAACTGAATTGTCATGTCTTTGAAATTTAGATCTTTAAAGAGATCTACCATCTTAAAGCATGTGGATATGTGGAACATTTTTTAATGGAAATTGTGGTAGTTGTTGCAAAAAACAGCAACCAGTAAATAAGATAAAGCATGGTGTGGTGACTAGGGTAAACTAAGCTGTAAAGTGGTTCAATTGCATTAATTTGTAGGGTATTATAGAAATCTAATATGCAAAAGTGAGTGTGATGCTATGCTGTTAAATACTATTGGGACTTAATTATTTTGTTGTAAAACAAAAAAAAAAAATCGCTGAATTCTCCTTTTAAATTGCAAAGATTGATTTGTTTTTTTTCCTGTTTTTCTATTGTAGGAAAAGTTCGGTGGCAAGATTTTGATCAAGATGCTTATGTTAGTGCTACTATGGTGCGATCTGGTCAGGATCCATATGCCCGCAACAAGTTCAATCAGGTAGAAAGTGACAAACTTCGAATGGACAGAAACATTCCTGACACAAGGCATGATCAGTAAGTGTCAAACTGAGCCATGTTTGTCTTGGATTAGCTTTTGTTTATGGCTTTTGAGCATCAGGTGACTTTCCTAAAGCAGAACTTCTGTAGCTTTCAGAATGACAGGAACAGCAAACTATGATGTGATCCTTAAACAGCAGGGTAAGAACAACAAATCTTGTTCAAGTTTTTCTGTTTCCATGACTTCGGTCAGTGTGTATTCTGTATCAAAGCTGGTGTTGCATTTTGGTCTCTTTATTCTTGTTTACCTGATGGCTTTTTGTGGCTTCTACAGTTGTAGCAGGTTTTATCTTAACTTCACTCTGGTGATTGACACCTCAATCAGCACAGCTCTGACATTATTTCTGTACTTGCTAGTCTCTAGAGACATGTTGTGTAGTTCTTTACATGAAGTTGACTTGCAGGTCTTTCCTAGTAAGCTGGGCTGATTGCTGAGCCCTTTCCCCATTTTTAAGGGAGACATGGACAGAGTAATAACATGTGATCAACACCAAAATGATTACTTCAAGGTCATGTGGCTGTGATGTTTTTTCAAGTATATAAATTGGCCTGAGTTAATGGCATCAAAATTCATACTGGGGATCGAATTGTTGTGTGGTTTTGGAAAGATGCTGGATCAACTGCTCAGTGATGACGCACATTCCTCTACCTGAGTTTCAGGTTTCACCTCTTGCTGTAGGAACAAGGCAGATAGTTATTAAATATGGCATTGCGTTTAATAGACTACATTTATGTAAACAAAAGGATAGTTTCTTCTCTTTTCCCAGCCACACTGTTTATCTTACCTGGTTCTGGGAGAACATAGAATCCTGCTGCATGTTGCTGTGGTTCTGTAGCGTCAATGAACATGCAGTGTGGACTAAGCAGTATAGAAACTACTTCTGAGAGTGAGCAACATAGGGAGCAGGAGTCAATACTAGGTCCACTACTGCTTAATATCTCCATTAACGACCTAGATGAGGGGGCAAAGTACAATCTCAGCAAGTTTTCAGGTGACACAAAACTGGGAGAGGGTGGCTGATAGCTATTTTGGCAAGGATAATCACTGCAGAAGCTGAAGAACTTGTATGAAATGCTTATGTGGAAACTGTAATGGGAAGAGCAAGAGTAATAGCCATGGAAAGAATATATTCCAGATCTAAGTGCATGTGACACTTGGTGGCACGTTATTTTCAATAAAATTGAAGGCAACTCTGTTAAAATGAGTATTTCCTTTGGAGCTGCTGCAGAGTTTTATTGAAGAAAAATGAGGAAATGTTTCTATTTAAGCAACTTTTATTAATTGTATTGATGTGTCTAAAAGCCTATTTTACTTGAAAATAGTCATATAGTAGTACTTAATTGCTGAGACTGTCTAGGCTGTTTAGAAGCAGTTTATCAGAATTGTACGATTTTCTGTGAAGAGCTAATAGAGGTCTTGAAAAATGACTTGACGTAGATGGACTATGTCACCTTCAGGGTTTGTAAGGTTTTTGTTCTGCATTTAGTTGGCTGAATATCGTCACTGTTAGCTTTATTCTTCAAATTTTGAACGTTGGAATCTTAAACGTTTTTCTATGCTAATGAGAAGTTACTTCTACAAGCAAGACAAGGATGCTACAATAGATTTGAATATAAAGGGTGAAGTGGCTGAGTGCTGTTCTAAAGGAGATGTGTACGGTAGCCTAGTAACCCTCGTGTGTTCATTAATGTGCTTGTTTACTTAGATTCATTAAATGGTCATAATGTGAAACAGTGTTCCAGTTTCATACTCAGTTGCATGAAAGGTACTCAGCGTACAGCAGCAATTATAGTACAGTGACTTTTTTTTTTGTCAATGTACCCAGATCTGGCACTCACTGGGTCTGTTGTATACAAAGACAACTACTAAAAGTGGCAGAGGAGGAGTTGATCTGAAAACAAGATACTTCCTAGGTAGATGGAGAGCATACACTAGTTTAGTAGATATCCTTCATGATGAAGCAGCTGTCTGCTAAGGCTGGAACGTAAATGCTACATTCAAATGACAGGGTATTGTGTCTTTCAGGTGTCAACGGAAACAATGGCGGATAGATTTGCCAGCTACTAGTGTGGTGATCACCTTTCATAATGAAGCAAGATCTGCTTTGCTTCGAACTGTCGTCAGGTATTACCTAAGAGACACTGATTTTCCCTAAAATAAGTTTGTGTCAGATACTACTTTATGATAAAGAAGGAATATAACAATCCAATATACTTTTCTGTACTATTTACAGAGGGGAAAGCTGAGACTTAATTTTGTTGATGACTCCATTTCTTACATTCTGAAATTAAACAAGAAATGTTCCCCTTAACAACAAATACATGAAAGCGTGGAACTAATTACAAGATGATGTTTGGGGATTGGCTGTATAGATAGTTTCAAGAAAAAATTAAGAAATTCGCAGGGGCTATTTGATCTAAAGATACCTGTAAAGCTTCCATTTTCCAAGTTGTCTAATTCACTGATTTCTGGAAGCTGGAATTCCTATTGGGGGTGAGAACAATTCTACATGTGCCTTTTTTTCTCAAAAGCTCTTTAGTTAATAAGCCGATAGCTGTTGTTGAAGATAGGATCCTGGGCCAGACTGAAGTATGGCTTATAACAAAGCAGTGGTTTTTGTGACGTTATCATGGGAAATGAAAACTACTTTGTATTGAATGCTTTTTTTCATGGTTTCAGTGTCCTTAAAAAAAGCCCGTCACATCTAATTAAGGAAATCATACTGGTAGATGACTACAGTAATGATCGTAAGTAATTTTTTAGTGTCCAAATTTCACTTATTTTGATGAGACTTTCTGTAGATGAAAGTGGGTGGTTTAGTGGAGAATTGATTATATGGGTAGGAGTTTGAAAAGACTGATCCAAAACCAAATCTTAAATCTTTCATGTTTGTCATTATGGAAAAGTGAAGAGTTCTGCATGTATAGAATCACGAAGGTTGGAAAAGACCTCTAAAATCATCTGGTGCAACCACCCCCCTACCACCAGTATCACCCACTTCTGATTAGAATACTTCAGCTATATTTTGTTACTTTCTGCTAGCTGAAGAAGCGAAGTGTAGACTTGAGAACAGCCTTTCCGTAGCATGTTATATGATATAAAAATTAAACCTATGGTACTTGTACCAAATACTTTCGTAGCACTGCTTTAAAAGAATGGTCGTCTCCATCAGCCTTCTGGAAATTTCATACTGAATATAGAATAAGTCAAGATTTTAAAAGTACTAGGGTATCATAATGCGAACTTGAACAGTGGACTTCTGAGTAACACTTCTTAAAAGGAATTTGCTAGTTCAAGGCTTAAATGTATTCCACAATAAGTATAATGTTGGTTAAAGTGTGAGCCTTCCGATATGCAAAGAAAGCATATTTTAATGCTTTAGCTTTTTATAACATGTAGAAACTACCTAAAGTAAGCAAAAAATATTACTGAATGAAAATATTTGAGTGTAAAATCAAATTAGCTTTAAATAACATAATAAAGGTAGTAATTTCTTAGCCTGATAATTTTTCTTTATCTCTGGTGAGGCATTTTTAAAGTGTATCTTAGCTTAATTATTTGCAACCACAAATATTTTCCACTATGAAGTTTTTGGTTTTTTGGTGAAGGAAAATGTACTTTTATGGTATATCAAACTGTTTCTCATCACTTTATTTGTATTTTTTTAAGCTGATGATGGTGCTCTCTTGGGAAAAATTGAAAAAGTGCGGGTTCTTCGAAATGATCGCCGAGAAGGTAGGCTTCATCTGGGGAAAGGAAGATATAAATTCTGGTGTGTTGGACTGTCTGCGTTTGCTAGTCTTGATCAGGTGTTTTAAAGGAACATTCTGTCTTGGAGGGGAGGATTTTCACTTTATAAATCAACCTGCAAGTGAAAGGAATGAAAACCCATGTATTTGTGCAAGTAAAAATAGTAGTTCTAATTAAGTCAGTATTGTTGTACGCAGTTGCACGTTGCTGGCTTTCACAGCAGAAGCCAACTTGAGAAATTGCCTTTCACCCTCAGCCCCTCCTTTCTCTCACTGTATTTCAATCCTCTGTTAAGCTGCTCCAATTGTATGCAAGGCCTCACTGTAAACTGTAAGAGTGTTTGCAAAGATCCTGTTTAAAAGTATCCTTTTTCACTGCTTCCCTTACTAGAGATTGCTTGAAGGATCCAGTTGATGGACAGCCTGTCAGACAGTTTATTTGGCAAAACTGAGGGAGTTCGAGCATCCAGGAGGGCAGGGACCATGTCTGCCAGTTTTGTTGAAGCCTCTGTGTCATAAAAAAGCACTTGTATTGCGTTTTTTCTTCTTTGTTGCCTTGTAAATTATGGCCTCGTATCACTGAGCCCTTCAGTCAGCAGCTTCCTGTCTGTGGAGCTTAAAGAATTAGATAGAGGCAACTGTTATTCTACAGCTGTTTGAAATAATAACCGAGAGCTGACAGTTGAAATAGCTGACTGAGTTAGCAGATATGTGCTTGTTTGTTTTTATAGGCACTGCATCTTGTCTGCCAGCCTGGTCTGGGGAGCAGCTAGAATCATTAGACTGTCAGAAGCTGGAAGTGACAGCACAAAACCTGTGTTGTCCCATAATTAAAACTATTACATACGGTTGCGTTCTTACTATTTAAGTATTTGTTTGGAATATACTTGCGAACAAAGGCTTATTAGGAAATCAGACCTTTTGTGACTTGCCATGGTTGTAGGATTTTCAGTGAGTTGATTTTCTGAGCAGTGCAGTGCTTAAATATTGAGATAACAGTAATGGAAAATTTGACTGAAGCAACAGTTTTTTATTTTCATTCTGTACTATAAATACTAATTCTGTACTGTACATACAAACATGAACTGAATTTTCCTTCATACTTCAAATTTCATTTTCAGATATACTGATGCATAATATGATTTGACAGATTTTTTACTTTCAAATTCAAGGTGCAATACTAGTTTACTTGGTGTTATCGTGAGATTAGGATGAAATTATTACCAATGGGAGCTACTGTACTGTTTAGGAGGCTTTGCCTGGATATTCATTTATGCAATCAGATTTTTCTTTAATTAAAATATTTTAAGATTTCATTTGATTGCTGGGTGTTTATGCTAGAGTTTAATACTAACTTTGCTTTTTATTTTCAAGTGTAGCCTGATGCCTGATATCTCAGGCAGGGATGGTACTGACTGCTCTGCTTTCAGAAATACATATGGTAGCTTTGGGCTTTATCTCTAGGACCACAGTTCTGGGAACAGATGTGTTCCGGAGGGTGGGGGAATCTACAGACTAAATGTTGAGAGGAACCTTCTGAACTCTTCCTATTGTATGGTTCAGTGTGATTTCAGAGGACTTGATGGCATAATGGTCACTTCCATTTTCTGTGGAAGTAGATGAAGACATTAGGTTCTGTAAGAATGAAAGTTAGAAATACAAAGCTCTGGAATGAGGAACTGTAGAAGTAAAACAAACAGCATGGAAAAGGTGCACAGAAACATGCAAAGATTGGGACCAGGGAGATGGCATAAGGTACGATTAGCTTTAAGTGCACAACAGGTAAGGTAGAAAGTACTGATAAAGCATCATTATGGAGTGTATCTATACTAGTGAAGTGCTCATCTTTGTGATAAGAGAGCACAAAGATCTTCATGAGGCTATTTAGTTGCTGAATGTTGGACAGAGCAAACAAGTCCGTAGCTTATTCCTCTTAAGCTACTTGTGTTCTGTTTGTCAGACCCATATTTTGCAGGTTGATCTTGTGAGGAGGATGGAAAGAAGTAGTTGGGTTTTTTTGCATATCTGTTTTAGACCTTTTTCAGTTAAGAAAACAGACTTGGTGAGAATCAATGGGAAAATTAAAAAAGTAATTGCTTTGATCTTGAGTGACAGTGAAATTGATGAGTTTTGAACAGTAATACAGAAAAATAGGCAGGAAACTTGCAAAGGAATGAGTGTAAGTTCATTCTTTCATGTATTGAAAAACATGGTGGGATGTCCTAGGGTAGATGTGTAAATACAAAAGGACATGAAGGAATGGTCCAGTGAGGAAATAAGAGGGAAAGGAGAAAAAGGAACAGGGCGAATCAGTGAGGGAGGTCTGTATAAATGAGACGTAGAGAAGAGAAGAATCTTTTGATTTCATCAGATGCTTTCTCTTAAATCTTCTCAGGGTTAAGATTTTAAAACCACAACAAAAAATCCAAAACAGACGAACAAGTGAGTTGCAAGAAACACAGGACAGACAGAAAGGGGCTGGGTAAAAGGCTCCTAAACATGAATTAAACAAGTGTGGCTATTTCTGGAAGAAGTTGACAGAAGGATGGACAGACTGTTTCTGAGAACTTTTAAAATGGGGAGGTGGGGGGAGCGCAAAAAGGCGGTTAGGATAAGTTGATATTTTTTTGCAGTTCTATTATGCTTTCATAAAGGCAGGAGTACTTTTAATTCACCCAGTAGTAATCCTTCAATAAATAAATAAATAAAATCAAAGTGGTACTATATCCTGTTGTGGATTTGGGGGAGGGCAGATTTGTTTTTGGTACTGATGTTGAGTAAATGAATCAGCATTAATGCCATTTACTGTAATGTAGATCCAGTTGCACTTGTATATTACTTTTATTTTTGAAAAGGCACTCAAATTCTTTTGCTTAAATAAGATTAGAATCTGTAGACTAGAGTGCAATAGTTAAAGTTGCAGGCTTTTTATTCTGAGATCTTTTCACTGAAATGTTAACCAGCATCTTGTTTTTATAGTGGAACTTGTGTGTTTATGTCCTGAGTTATAGTAATTTAATTCATGATCATCTTGAAATGCAATTGTTTGTCTTTCTGCTGTTGATTGTTTTCCTCCAGAATCTACAGACTTTTTTTTTCTTTACTTTGCAGGCTTGATGCGCTCTCGTGTCAGAGGAGCAGATGCAGCCCAAGCAAAAGTACTGACCTTCCTGGATAGTCACTGTGAATGCAATGAGCACTGGCTGGAACCACTTTTGGAAAGAGTAGCTGAGGTTAGTAAAGTTCTTCTAAAGTAATTTCCTGAAGGAGTAGCTTTTAAATTTTAAAGCCATCTGGTTTATACTACATTAATTTTATGCATTTTTGTAAGGAGGCTTTTTCTCTGAAGTAAGATGATGGAGATGATCGGAGGTTCTGTGATTAAAACCCACTTTTTGTTCATTTAATCTGTGAACATAGGAACATAAAATGTGAATATTTATTATTACCTTTAAAAGCAATTCAAATATATGCTTCTTTTGTTCTTTAGGGACCTTCTCAGTAAGTGTTGAAAATCTTTAGAGCAAAGCATAGTTCTCCTCAACCAATATCATCTCAATGTAATTCAGTTTACCTGAATATTTATGCCTCATTAAGATTCAGTGTGATAATGGGAAAGAGGTTGAACTGTGAAACGAAAATTCTCATGGAAATTAACAGGGACCATGGGCTCTCGGCTTCTGTGAAAACGATGCTTTGCCGGTGTCCCAGAAAAGCTATTGACAGAACTGAGAGTGAAAGTACACAGTTTTCTCCAGGGATTGGTTACCCATGTTAACTTACTCCGGAGGAACTCTACTGAAGTAGAAAGCGAATCATGTGTGATTCCAGGAAATGTTGGGGGATGCTCAAATGAAAAAAAAGCTTTTTCCATAATTGTGTTTTCTTTTAATTTAACATATTTTAGTCTGGAAAGGCTTTTCTTCAAAGTGATCCTGGTCAAAATGGTTTTACTTAGCTACTCTGTCTTGTTAATGCCAAGTTCCTTGCTTATTCTCCATATGCTCTCCTTTGCATTTCCCCCAAAAGAGAGGGGGAGGAAGAAGCCGTGTCCTCAATATGCCAATGGGGAAACCAGTCATCATCAACTGATAACTTCTCTTATTCTGTTTTTCTGCAAAGCTTTACAGTATATTCAAGAAATACTGTAAATTGCCTAAGACTTATCAGCATTTAAAATCCTGTTTTGGAGGAGAAATAACTAATCAGCTCAAACCTGGATGCTAAAGTACCTGCAGCCCACAGAGCCCTTGAGCATGAGCAACATAACACTTTGCTCTATTTTTGTGACTATGTAGAATGTTGCAGCCCTGGAAGGGTAGTTTCTGTATAATTATTAACCAGGAAAGTGAACTTCAAGGCATTAAATACATCTCAGAAGGAAGCGAAGAATGCTTGTTGCAAAAGCACTAGCTTGATTCTAGGATGTGGGAACTGTTCTCAAGCCTGTTTGTGTAGTTTGTTTGAATCATCTACCTGTTTGAGAAATTTGAAAAGAAAGGTAGTTTTGGTCAATAAAGCCCTGCTTTTAGCAAGACAAATATTTTGCCATTTACCCTCGTTCTTCTCTGGTATTTTTTTCAGGGTATACTCAATTTAGGCTTCTGAAACCGATATGGCATATGAAAAAGTGTTACCTTTTCATCATAACTGAATGTAAAACCTCCCATTAAGTGGCTGACAGGTTAATGAAGATCTGGCATTACATGCAGTGTAATTGATGGGAGAAATAGCTGCATATTTTGCTTTGTGCTGCAGTTACTTCTAGAAGTACATGAATGATTAGATCCTTCAAAACTTGCTCCTTATAATTGTCACCCTGACGCATACTAGTTGTGTGCCTCAGAATAGCTTTCAGCTGTATGAATAGAGTTTTCCATTCTAAAAAGCTTGATGTGTTGTTAAATAACTGGAATTCCACATCATTTATTTTACTTTTATCTGGGAGGATTCCCAAGCAGCAGGTATGGAGTTTGTTAAAGGTGCCTTTAAGTGCTCTGCTGGTTCAAATAATTAGGGCACACATGTATAGGGCTTGCACATAGTATAGTTATTTTAAATGGGTTGATTTTTGCTCACAGTGCAGATGGTGTTACTTGATGTTAATAGCATTTTCGTAATGGTCTTGGTGACAAAAAGCTGAATAGATTCGAACTTCCTTTCCTTTCTAGCCTCAAAGGTAGCTTTTTTGGGTTAGAGTTACTAAACATCAATGCAGCATTTTCTGATGCTCTGCTACATCTATTCTGTGTGTGGTGGGAGGGTTGCTTTTTCCTTCAGTTTCAGAATTGCCCACTTGATATTTAATTCTGTGGGAGCTTTAGGGGCCTAATTGGGTGTTTTAAAATATAAAAATTATAGCATCCAGAAACAGTTTAAATGGAATCAGTTCTACAATATACTATCTAACATGCTGTAACTCCCTTTGAAAGCTGTGTGTTTGACCTCTTATGTGTGTAAGGAGGATGTGAGGCCTTGAGATCCTCTCTTCTATTGAAGGATGATCCATCCCAGAGTGTTCTTCTTTGAGGTGGCTTCCTAGGTAGAATGTCCTTGTTTGTTGGCCATGCTTGCCTACTGTTCCTGGAGGGATTTGACAGTGCTAGGGATTTCCTTCAGCAATTTGAGCAAAGGCTTAAGGCAATAAAATTGTACACACAAACTGAATATTTTAGCAGTCAGAATGTACAGATACCCTTGTAAACTGGAGCTGGTATGCTTTCTCCCACCTTGCTCCCTACTGCAGAGAGGTTTTCTGTCTAAATGCATTTTGTCTTCCAGGGCAGTGTGTGTGTTGATTAGGGGAGCTTAAACAAGGAATCAGTGGAGCTTAACCAACAGATTTATCCCCAAATATCAATAATAATCAAGAGTACCCATTATCTTGAAAACGTTGGTAATTACTAGGTTATTTTATGGATGTTTTACTACTTCGCTTTTTCCTTTTTCTATTATTAAGCTCTTTGTTCTAGTCTTATAATATCAGTTACAGGAAAAAGGGAGTTTCTGGAGCAGAACTAAACTAATCTGTTTTCATAGCACAACTGATCCTGCATCACTTTTGACAATATTTTTAAACAAAAGATCTTAAAATGATTAAGGAACTAGAATTAAAAAATAAGACATGTATTCCTTTCTCATATCTGTCTCAGATTCTGTGACCTTGAATAAGTAACTTTTAACTGGCGTATTGCTGAAAGGAAAATATTTAGATTTTTCTCTTAAGACTGTTGTGAAATTTAATCTTTGAAGTGTTTTAAGATTTTTTGGGTACTGAGTTGGGGGGAGGGGGAAGCAATACATGCAGAATTGTGAGGATAATTTCCCAAGGTTTATGAGAATAATATCTAATAGTAGCCTAACTCTCTAGAGCATACATAACCTTCTTATGAAATATTAAAATGAAACAGTCTGCTACAAATTTCCAGTCACTAGAGATTTGCAGTGTTCACAGGCTATTTCTTTCCATTATCCTCACATAGAAGCACAAGATTTTCCAATTGTGTTCCATTATCAATTTAACAGGAGCAGTTGCTTTCTAGTATTTTAAGTGGATGGTTTTGAACTCCATGTACTTTGGAGACTTGCAAGGTCTTTTTAGCAGTTTCTGCATTAACAACTTTGCAGTGCCCTGCAAAATGTCACCTTAAGGATGTGCAAGTATTTTGTCCACTTTGCTGCTGAACAAATCTATCACTTCAAATTGTGGAAGGAACAGCATGTTCCCAGGCCCAGAAAGTGGTGGTTGTACATCAAACTGAATGGTTGCAACCTGGGTGTTTGTGTGTCAGGGAAATAACTTAATATGTTACTTAAGCTTACAGTGCCGCAAGTGGTGCTCTTGTGCTGATATTGATAGAATTAATCAGATAAACAGTAATGGCCTGAGGAAATCCTGAATGTGTAGAGACAATGTGCTACCTGCTTATTCAGCCTTATGGAGGCATAGTGGAGATAAACCTGAATCCTAACTTAAGATCTGCCTAATGTGACAGGTGATAGCTTAGGCAGTTCTTACTACCAGGTTCAGCTCTGTGAACCATTTGAGAAAATACAGATTTTTTTGCGAGAAATGATTGTTAGAGATGTATATACACAAATGTATAAACCACATCAGTTTCAGCTAAGGAAAGAACAAGAAAGATACAAATGTGAAATGACCCTTTCTATTTCATGCTGGTGGGTGTATTGCGAATACAGGATAGGCTGGGTAACTTCTTTAGAAGATATCGTTGGTCTTTAAAGAAAGAAGATTTTTAGCTTTATTGCTGTGTGTAGAATATCTAAAATAAGATCACAGGTACACCTGAAGTGCTTTATTGGTGTAGGAGGACACAGGGTTTTGTAGTCCAGGTGCAATAAATCATAGTTGCCTCCCAAGTAGAACACTGTTAGTAAACCCATATGCTTGTCATCTTAAACACATAGACTTGGGGCTACAGCTAACAGAAATGTGAGCTGAAGATGTGATCAGCAGCAGAATGGGAGAGGCTGGTCATCTTTGTCTGTGTTACAAGTTTGTTTTAGACCTAGCTAATTAATACTTAGTGGAAGGCCTGTTTACAATTTGTGTTACATTCCTCGCAAAGATGTACTCTTGGTCCATATGGTATAGCTGAATTGATCCTTAAAAGAAATGTAGAATCAATAACAAGCCATCAGCTGTTGGTTGTGTTGTCAGCCAAAAGCCTAACTCAGATTCTCCTTTTGGCTAATACAGAAAGTAAATGATTTTTTGCATACAGAATGACCTGGTATATGCCAGCTATGAAGTTTTGGATTGCTAAAATTAGTACAGATTTGGTAGTTAAGAATCAATAAATGAAAATGTGTTTTTAATGATCTTATTGGACTAACCTAAGAGTTTGACTAAAGGAGTTGCTTTTTAGTTAGCTCTTGTTATGAGCTCAGACTGTTCTACTAGCTTCTAGTACTGACCTATTGTGTATAATACTGGATGAATAAGGGGGAAGTATTGTTGAACCACTGCTCAGAATACATGTATTGTTTGAAGACACTTCTGCGTACATACTTAAAATGGAGACGTTGAGGTTGGTATTTTTTAACAATGAGAACAGATTCTCTGTAACAGAGTTACCAAAATACCCCATGTTTATTTAAAGCATTTTTATATTCACAGAGTTGGTGATAATACTGTTCAGAAGGTGCCTGTACTCTCTGAATTGTGCTAAATCTTGGCGCTCAAAGTTCTATTTTGATCCCAAACTATGTGTTTGATCAAAAGCAGCTATGCTTCAGTGTCTAAATGTAAATCTTTTTTTTTTTTTTTTTAAGAGGTACTTCATGGAGAGGAATTGGTTTAACTATGATACTGTGTTTCTAATATTAGATGAGTCCCTTCTAGAGTACAGATATCTTATTGTCCTGATGGATGATGCATGTGGAATTGCTGGAAAGATGTTTTTCCCTTAAAAACTATTTTGACAAACACATGAGCTAAGGTAATTAACATTGCTCGGAATAGTGTGTGAGACCATGCTCAGACAGAGGAATGCGGCATCCGTGCCACTGGAATCTTGGCTGCCAGAGATTAATAGCATTCATTAGTTTAAGAGGTGCTTTTTGCCTTTTTTTTTTTTTTTTAAGAGGTGTCCGACTGTGAAGTGTGATTCTTTTTCTAGTGTGAAACGGGTTATCATTAACCTAAGACTTATCTGATTGTAGAAAGGCCTAAATGTTCCTTAAAGGTTGAAGTAATAAGACTGCAGTACTCTGTGTGGCCAGATATTTGCTGTGAAAGTATTACCTGGATAGTTCTTCTCTTTGAGCCAGTTTGAAAAATAGGAATGGAAGTGCTCTTTGCTCTCTTGCCTTTTGAAGTATGAGTTTGCTTCAAGAGCAAGCCAGAAGAGGGGGGTTTACTTGCCCATAAGTTAGCCTAGAATGCAGAGTGGATTCTCATCTATATAGTCTGGTTCATTTTCTCTGAAGCAAGGGTGAGCAGTACTACTCAGAGTCAGAAGCTGAAATAGGGGAAAAGCTGGGGGAGAAGTGCTGATGAGATGTTGCACAGTTCTGTAGGATTTCATCCTGAATGAATCTTTGTATATTGATTTCATTATTTCAATATCACTTTCTAATATTTATTTTAGGACAAGACCAGAGTTGTGTCTCCTATTATTGATGTAATTAATATGGACAACTTCCAGTACGTGGGGGCGTCAGCTGATTTAAAAGGCGGTATGTACCTGTACTGGAATACAAATACAAAATAAAAAGCATCAAGAATCAAAACTCATAATCACTGCAGTTGTGGAATGGGCTGTTAACATACTGCTCTTCCCTTTTACGTTTCTAGCTTAATTTCTAGATGTCAGTTATTTCTCTAGGCTTGGGTTTTAATTGGCCTTACTGTCTTCTACTTTAAAACAGTTCATTTTTGTTATACGAATTCTTCTAAGTTTATGCTGCCTTTTACTAATGTGCAAGAGTCACTCCAATGTTTGTAGCGCTGTGCATGTGTCAGAAGCAGCTTATGGCCAGAGCTTATGATTCTGTTTTTAGATAAGACAGGCCTTAATTGCTCTGTAGTTTAGAAGTCCATCAGCAATGCAGTGCCTATGAGTTTTTTCAAGATGCTGGTTTGCTTAATTAAATGCTTCTGAAAAAGCAGAAAGCTTTGGAATGTGCTTAAAAAAATAAACGTTTTTGTTAGCGATGATCTGTAATTGTGAGGAGTGTAAAATGTGACCTTAAATTTTGTAGTGTTTATACCTTTACTGTTACAAAACTTCCTGGTAAATTCATTTTAGAAATGTTACAGTTTCACTGTCTGGTTAGTGTAAACTGTTGACAGGAAACAAAAAGCTTTGTGAAGCCCTGTAAAAATGAATTCTTCCTCTCCTTTTCTGAAGGAGGGAGGGCAACCACATGCTAAAATCCTTATTCATTACAAGTTCTTTTAAAGTTTTTTTCACTGTTAGCAGGAATCTAACATCGAAAATAGCTGTCTCCACCTCCTCCCCCCAATTGTTCCTGCAACCCTGGAAAGTATTGTCTGCATAACAGATATAAGATGAGCCACAATATAGAAATTGCATGGTGCTGTTCCCACGTTGTTTCAGCTTTTTCTGAATGGGCTCTCTAGAGTGGGGAAGGCAAAATCAATTTCAGGCCCGTTCTGCCTGTGACATCCAAGTCCAGATCTGGCCACCAAGTGTTCGTTCCAGTAAACCCAAATGAAAGTAATATTTGCATAATGTTGCATATGCTTCAAGTTCCAGTCATGACCTGGAGGTGGGAGTTTCTATATCCTTTTAATTAATGTTCTGAAAGACTGCCTACAGTGGATATATTCACAATATGCTAATATATAATACTATGCTATTATCTGTGTGCCAGCTTTATTAAAACCTTAAGGCTTTTACCCAATCTACTCATTATACAGCAAGTATGGAAATCTCTATACCATTATGTGGCTCTTATTGTTGTCTGCAGTGGGAGGAGGAGTTTTCATTGAAACCTTTGATTGGTTCCTGTGGGGTTCATGCTCTTTAATTCTTCCCAACTGAAGTGGGAGAGAATTGAGAGATCATTTTACTTCTTACTGCTTTTCATGCTTCATCTATGGATCTGTTTCCCATTTTTTTCCTTAGTGCTCGTTTTCTCCCGTCATACACAATAGAAATAGATTCTTTAAAGTGCATTGAGCCTCTGTACTACCGTACTGGGGAGTGAGAAGCTGCCTTTTAACAACATATTTTTCACATAGCAATATCTAAATACTATTTGGGGTATGTTGAAGTGTGAATAATATATTCCCTTTCAGTTCCCAAAGGACAGATGAGCGCATAAGGGGTGCTATAGCATTTTTGGCATCACAGGGCACTTTCACTGGGGCCAAATCTAAACATGGAAATCAAACCATGCTTTCAACCTTAGAGTATCTGTGTGGCTGAAGCATGGAGAGCTGAGACAGCTGGGACAGCATTTGTGCCTGGTCTGTTTTGCAAAAGACTTAATCACCCAAGACAAGCCATCCAGCAAATCCTACAGAGGACAGGGCTGAAATAATTCTGAAGTCTGGCCGCTTCTAGATCCATGCACTTTGTATTACAAATTTGTTTTGGAGGGGAGAAGGCTTGTAAAACTGTTTACACCCTGAGAAGCACTTTAATTACTGAAATAAACTGTAGTTAACTGAGATCTAATAATTTAGGTTGTGCCTATCATGCAATTTACCCATGATAGAATTTCATACTGGATATGCACTTGTGTTTAAATTGTGTTTAAAAATACTCCTTTTACAAAGTTACTGATACTATCTCATTGAGTGCAGTTGTTTCCCAGACTCAGTGAAAATGGAGACGGAAAAAACATTTTCATGGGTAGACAATTTATACACTTGTTCAGAGTTAGCAACACAGTGCTGTGTTCCAAAAGAGACCCCTTGTGTTCACTAGGGTGTACGTAACACTATCTCTACCACTTGTGCCGGAGAACAGTAGGGTTTTTTCAGGTTTTCCCAGATGCAAGTAATTTTGCTGGGTATGTATGATGAAATGAGACTTTTTAACTGCATGGAAAGATTGGAGTTCATTTTTGTTTTCAAGCTGAAGGCTTTGCATTGCTATCAATTGTAGCCATTTTACTGTTTTGCTATTTGGAGTTTTGGAGTATTTAGATGGTCTTTCATTTTTACAGAGCAACATATTATGAAGCGCTCAAACTTGTAGAGGAAGACTTGGCATACATGTTGTAAAGACTGTTTAGGATAACTTCTGTATTGTGTGCATCAGACATAAGTATTGTGGGAGTTGAGAACTAAACTTTCATTTCAAACTCTCCACCTCAGTCTTTACCATGTGCATTTATTGGTGCAGACAAACAGCCTGTAGGACTATAATTTTTGTCTGTTTAGCTAATTTTTTCCCACTTCCCCAGAAAGTAATTGCTTTATCTTTATGCTAGAGAAAGAAAACTATTGACATCTGTGCAACAGAAATCTGGAAATCATTCATTACATTACCTCATAGGATCTAAATGCTTTTGGCAGCAGGCAGTCTGTATAAGGCTGATTTGCTAGGCATATTGGGAGAGTGCTGTGTAGCCTTTGTAGTTTTTTGGTAGAGGTTCATGCTTAATGGTCTAGCCCAGATCAAAACTAGTTAGTGTTTCCTGTAGTAGGGTCATCTTATACTTGTTGTGTTTCTTGTATCGTTGCCTAAAGGAAGGTGTTTTAAACTGTTGGCAGGTAGAAAGCTGCTGGAGGTGACCTATTGGTCTTGTTTGTACTGGTGATCTTTTTTTCTGTTCCTAACTCATAAAAGGTCCAGACCTTCTCCTGCTGTGCATGCAGACACATGTATCTGCATAAGAAGAGTAAGATTTCTGGCTCTCCAGCACTTATCCTGGGTTTAAACATGCTGTATTTAGGAGCATGCAGTAGAAAAGGATGAACTTAAAAGAATACGTAGCTCCCACTTCTCTTACTAACAATCTGTTGCAACCTTTGTGATGGAGAACTGCTGCTGATAGAGAGGAGTACTGAGAAGTTTGTGTAAGCATAAATGTGAGCGTAGACTTGAAATGTAATTGCACAGTAAGAACTGTTGAGAGCAATTGTAATGGGATGAAGATTCTCGTATGATATTCAATATGACTTATGCATGAATCCAGTATCTCATATTTAAGGCTTATACTTTCTCATTTGTCGAGTGGGTTCCTTACTTTGTGTAATAGATGGCAACAAGAGAAATCATTTTTTATATTTCAGGTTTGATTTTTTATTGTCCAACTTATTTACCTTTTATCCAGTCTTCTCCTCATTTGTTTTCTACCCATAAGGCTGTACAAATTAAAATTTTTAACGTAAATTTCAGTTCCAAGTGGTTTGGGTCAATATTATGTTACTACAACTTGAATGATGACCACCGTCTTTTTAATATCCTACTTAATCTCTATCATTTTCTTCTTAAAGGTTTTGACTGGAACCTGGTGTTCAAATGGGATTACATGACACCAGAACAAAGAAGAGCACGGCAAGGAAACCCAGTTGCTCCCATAAAGTGCGTCTGTCCCACTTTTTCTCCCTTTGATAGATAATGTTTTCATTTTTTTGAGTAAAAGAAACTTACTGATCCATCTTCATGGGACTCTGTTCCTGTCAGAGCTCTTCATTGCAAATGGATTAGTGTTGGTTAGTTTATCTGATGATTTAAATACACAATAAATCATGTAGAGTGTTCCATTGCTTCAGGACATTAGAAGAACATAGCTTGAAGCAGAGTGTACCTCTAAGACTGTTCATGTAGCTATTACTTTTGTGTATGTTGTGTTTTCAAAACAGATTAAAGCTAATATTTCCAGTTTGGGAGGTTCAAATGGAAACACTACGTTGCTAATTATAAACTCTAATACTGAAAAACAGACACTGTCTGTAGTGTAGAATTTGCATCCTTTGTTTTCCCATAAGAAAGAAAAAAATATTAAGTCAACTTCCTTGTCTGTGTCGTTTTACTTTAAATGACGTGCAATGAGATATAGCAACCATATATTTGCAATTAGACTTGACATAGATTTAAAAATAGAAATGGATTCAGGACCAAGTAGTTGGTGATTAAACAAAGCTAGAACTCATTTTCTCAGTCTAAAAAGGAATCTTTTCCATAGCTTTCAGGAATATGGAAACGTCATTCATATTTGTGTAGCCTTCTGAGACTCTCAAATAAATTGATTATTAAAAAACAACACCAACAAACAAAATAGACCACCGACTGTTAGATTATTTTACTTTAACAAAAACTAGATATCAAACGTATCATTTTGTGTTTAAATTGTATACGTTTTGACAGCTTGAAATATAGCATCAGTTTCAATACTTTATTGTTGGCACATATTCCCAGTCTTTAAATAGACATCTTGGGAGCCAAATGGAAATTTGGAAATTGACTCAGAAGCTGAATGGTGGTCGTAGTTCTGTACCTGTTGTAGAAATGTTGTATGATGGTATGCAGACAAACTTTGAAGTGATAGATGTAAACATAGTTGCCTTTGAAAACATTATAGTTTTTTTTTCAAGGATGTATTAAACTTGAGATGCAAATAGATACCTCCCAGTTCATGGTTCTATAAGTATTTAATTTTTCTTGTCTGTTTAGGACACCCATGATAGCTGGCGGGTTGTTTGTGATGGATAAATCCTATTTTGAAGAACTAGGAAAGTATGACATGATGATGGATGTTTGGGGTGGAGAAAACTTAGGTAAGTATATCACTTACCAGTGGATCACTTTTGAAAGAAAGCACCTTTCAACTTTTGTCTTTACTGTCATGGATTCATGGTCTTTGTGGTTTTGTGTGGAGGGGATTAAGAAACAGAGTTAAAACTTCAGGTGCATTACTGGCAAAACCCAAAAGGTTTACATCAGCAAAAGACTTAAAACAGGTAGGAATTGTAAATTACGTATGAGGAAATGCAAGTATTTGCTCACTGCACAATAAAAAAAAAAAAAAAAAAAAAAAGAAAGTTGGCATGCAAAAAACAACCTTCAGGATGTAGATAGGAAATTAATTCCAAAAATGATACCTTGTTTTGAAAGTCATATCATTTTCTAATGTTTTAGATTAAAAAATGGTATTTAAATGCTGACAACTTTTTGATATTTAAGATGCTGAAACTTAATGACAAGCAGAATGTAGGAGATCATGGGTTTAATGTACTTACATACACTTTAAGAAATCAATCGAAACTTAGCTAACCGAAGAATGGTCTATTATTTATGATTGATCCTACTATATTGCTTGGCATCTAACCTTCGTGTTTTAGCCCAACAAAATAATTATGATTGAGAAAGCATTTTTGCTGTAATTCCTTGTTTTCACATGTTAGAGTGAGTAGGATTTAGGGGAAGAAGGAGGAGGGGCCAAGAGAACTTGCACATCAAGCATTGCTTCTTTGACATTGTGGTTAGATTTAGCATTAGTAGGGTTCCCTGGCTTTTTGCGTAGCAGTATTGTGGAATGACTTTTTTCAGCTAAGACTTTTAATACTTGTATTAAAAGTGATTTACGAGGAGCCAAACTCTGCAGCTTCTCAAGACTTGCAGTATGTCATTCTATTTTCGAGGTAGAGATGCATCTCAGACAAGTTAAATAAGTGTGTTTTAGGACCAGTTCTAAGGATTAAAACTTCTCTATTGCATGTGCAATCTACAAAATCCTAACATTCCTTGAACTTGCGTAAAGAACTTGAAGGCTGGAAGATAACATCCTTATGGTCTGCTGTCTGACCTTCCTGGGCAGTACTCAAATATTTGCACATTCTGAACAATTACTTTCTATTTCTATTCCCCACCCCCCATTTTGGCTGCATGTGACTAAGTTGTAGGAGTTAGAACATTGTAACTGTTCTTTGCTTTTTAAAACATCCTGGAAAGTCATTGGATAAGCTTACTACAGCAATACTTGCATTCTCTGAGAACCTCTTTTGCCACTAAAGCACTTAAATATTTGATTAGCTGTAAACATGTACTTGAGTGACTGAGTTTTTCCTGAAAATTTAACAGCTGCTTGTATGCTTTGATAATTGAGGACATGATAGCAGTAAAAGGCACAAGCAACAGCTCATTACTCTAGGTGGAAAGTCTGCATGCAAAAAGCTGTTTGCTTCTGCTGCATTCTGTTCCCCCTTCTTCTATCATGGGGGAAAGGAGATGGAGACTTTGGGGTGCCTTTTCTCTGCTGCTTGAAAAAGCAAAGTCAGACAGGAGACAGCTAATTGTTCATAGCTGCAAGATTAACAGAAGGTGTGTAAAAATTGCATGGTGTATTATTTAATTAGCAAGAAATTACATATGCCAGATAGTGGAAATCTGTGATGTGCAGTTTAGTATCTAATATGCCCACTTGTATGGCCTCTTCATTCTCCAGAATATCTCTCGATCAGCCTCTACATGCTACATGCAGGTGATCTGCTAGGTGGACTTGCAAAATGAGTTTAAACATATTTATACTTTGTAAAACTTAGCATTTTTCCTTCAGGTATGTACAAAGCACTTGAGATCTCTTTTTCATGTTAGTGTGGGTTCAACTTTACCAATTCCAAGATGGGCTTCCAGTATTTTGCCTACAGTCCAATTCATAAATTAGCCAAATGATTGTTTTTATCATGAAGAGATGGTTTGTTTTCACATTGTTTCCAAATTTGACTGATTACATATGCTTGTTGTATAAGACGGATCAAGGTTTGTTCAGTGTTGTGTTGAGTTATAGGTCTATGTTCTGCGCATTTATGGAAGGAGAACTAATCAAATGACAAAGCATTAACATACACAGTAGAGGAAGCTATGAATAATGAAAAAAAATTAATACACAAGGCATTTCTAAACTACATCTGGAATAGTTTTTCAGCACCTACATCTGGGTCACGATCAGATCATTAATGAAGATGTTAGTGATGTGTTGATTTAAATGTTCAAAAGTAATCATTTAAAAAAGGCCTTTAAGTATATTGCGTTGACCTTTATTTTTATCCAGAATCTCCCTTCACTTGAGAGGGATATACTTCCCAATACTTAATGAAGCTTAATACTAGATTTCTGAGCATTTAGTCTGCATTTGTTATTCTAATGCAAAAATGTTTGTCTTTGGTCAGATTTTGCTGTTATCTTACACTAAGCAACATCCCAGCCTCACTGCATGTAACAAACTCTCACATTAGACTGATCACTGTCTGAACTTTCAAGCAAAACTCCAGGAATTATAAAACTCCATAAATTATGCTTCAAAGTGATATAAGAAAATTATTACTTCTCTGCTTTCACAATTTCAGCACAGTGGGATCAAATTTGAGCTGGATAGGGGAAAGTCTGAAGTCTTCTCTGTGTAGTTTATTCTGGTAGAAATATAAAAGCACTTCTGTTATTAACTTGTTTAATAGAAACATTGATCATTTGTTGTAATTCTTCATTTTTGTTGTTCTAAGCTCAAAATAAGAGAAGATCAAGTGCTGTGAAAAATGTACAACAAGAATGTCATGTTCAGTTGCTTCTAAAATTCATTTTGCCTATTGTTCCATGTTAATTCAGCTTGAAAATCAAGGTCATAAGTTATTGCCAAAGACAATGTTGTTGCCTATTAATATTTTTGGAAGATTATCTGTCTACAGATGGGACTATGTTGATTGTTTAGAATTCATGAATATGCCTAGCTGGCCTTGATGCAATAGCAATTATTTTTGAGGTAAAGCAAATACGAGGCAATCCGTGTAAAAGCAACGACTGTTCAGGAGAAAAGCAGTCATCTTACTTTGTCAATGTTTTAAATCAGAGCACCATTTTTTTTTTCCTCTGGTCAGACATGTTCTCTATAGTTTTTTTCTACTTTAATTTTAGAAATGCTGGGTTTTGTGACTTTTTTTTATTCGTGTATGTGGGAGGAAGGCTTCTGGAGGAAGAATGGCACTTAGTGTTGTCTTAAAAGTAGACATCTAAATAGAGCTGCTTAGTGTTTGTGTGTGTGGTTTTTGTTTGTTTTAAATCTGTGGCAAGGTGTCAAGTGGTGATGAAGAGGCTTGAAACTAAGGGGAGGAGTTGGTGACCAGTGGCAGCTGTTAGGCTAAAGAGGGCAATAATCAAAACTGAAGGAGTGCTACTGGAAGCACCAGTGTGCTTACTGGGAATGAATGAGGACAAGTTTTCTGTTGGCAGGAGGTAACTTGTGCTATCAATTGTCTAAGCTGAGAAACATGCAACAATATTTCTAGACCTTGTCTTCACCAGCAAGGTAAGCTTGCTAGATTGGCTTAGAAGTATATAGTCCATAGCCTCCGGTTTATGTATGTCACCTCCCCATTCAGTCTTTCTCAAATCAATATTGACTTGCTATAACTTCTGCCACAGCCAGCATTTGGGAGTGTTTATCTGATATAAGTCAGCAGCTCAAAACTATTGATTGTTTTATCATGCCTTGAATTCGCCTGATGTTCTATTTCATCTTTAGATGATTTATTTTAGAAAAGATAATTATGTTATGTCTTTCTACTATTGCTTAACTTTTAAGTAAAACACAGTAATAGAACATAGGCCTATCTTTGTCAAAGTACAGCAGAATTTGTGAATTTGGAGAATACTGGGTAACCTCAGATAACAGAAGACACAGTTTTCTTTCCAAGTTAATACAATTATTTCTTCCGAACTTTGAGAATAATGAAGTAGAGTGCTCAGATATGCCTTAATTCTATCGTAGGTTTTTCTCCAAACAAAAAAATCTTACCGATCTCAGCAACAATCAAATTTCCTGCAAATAATATAACGTGAAATTCCATTCTCTTGTGATGTTGGTGTTTCATGTTTTCTTCGCAGAGATTTCATTCCGAGTTTGGCAATGTGGTGGGAGTCTAGAAATCATCCCTTGCAGCAGAGTTGGTCATGTATTCCGCAAACAGCATCCCTACACATTTCCTGGTGGGAGTGGTACTGTATTTGCAAGGTAATTCTTAGTCTGATCTTCACTTAAATAGCAATGTTTTGGATTTCCTCAAATGATCAGCAGGTGGCAGTAACTTCATTTTAAGGACCTTTTTCTTAAAGGAAGCAGATGATTTTGAGGCAGCTATGCAGACTGAGAAGAACCTTGTTCGTTTAAAAAAAGAGAGGAAATTTGTAGTAGAGGCAGACAAAGAATATGGAGAAGGAAATGGTTAACTTTGCTTTCAATCAATTTTGAGATATATATAAATGATTGTGTAGACTGATTCTGGTATTTGTGTCCGGCTGTTGAAAGCTTCATTCTATATCATATCTCCCCTTCTTGTAACAAGATTAAAATGCTTTTCTGTATAGACCTAAGAAACTTCAGTATTAAGAACTCAAATTAACGTGTGTTAATTTTGCTGTTGGTTTAATGCATGGCAGTAGCTGGAATACCAAACTATTTCCGCAGTTGCTCTTCTGTGGAATGAGAACAGTAATCCTGATTCATGTTCACAGTGTTTTAAGTCACATGGTTTAAGGCACTGCATGAGTGTATGACATGTTTTGACCAAGGCTCAGTCAGTTCTAGCTGAAGCATCTGTGTAGATTTTCTTTTAGAGTATAGGACTCCTTGCTTTGAGGCCTGAAGGTATAAGTCTCAGCTCAAAGTTCCATGAGTTCAGAGCTGCAAATCATTTATTTATCCTTGAAGAATATGGGACCCCAACACTGTTTAACAAGAAACAGCACAGAGCACTGTTGTATTTAAGTCTGGAACTAAGTTCCAAGCTGCCCATATATTTGGAATAGTGTTTCACCTTTGGCTGAGCAATCACCTTGGAGGTATAAATTGTTCTTTTCCATGTTGGCTGTGCCAGCAATGTGACACTAATGAATTTAAGTCTGTTAAAATAAAGTCACAGTCTTCATTTCTTCCAGTAGTCATAGTAGGGATTTTTCTGCTCCCCTCTTCTTTGAGTTCTGTATTTCATGCTACAGTGAAAATGAATAACAGTACTTGTGGGAAAGCAAAAGCTAGTGATGAAGTATCCTCTCTTAATATGTTACATCTCTGCCAGTATAGAATCCTAGAATATCCTGAGCAGGAAGGGACCCACAAGGTTCATGGAGTCCAACTCCTGGCTCCACAAAGGAGTGCCAAAAAAAATCAGACCATATGTCTGAGAGCGTTGTCCAAATGCTTCTTGAACTCTTGTCAGGCTTGGTGCTATGACCACTGCCCTGGGGAGCCTGTCCCAGTGCCCAACCACCCTCTTGGTGAAGAACCTTTCCCTAACATCCACTCTGAACTTCCCCTATATATAGTGTGTGCCAGGAGGATAGAAGGATCTACCTATTAAACCGTATTATGTAGGATTAGGAAGCAACTGTTTTAGTTTTACAGTAGGTTTTAAAATGCTGATGTCATAACAAGGATCAAGGTTAATAAATAATATGGTTAATAAAGTTGTGCAGTTTTCCTGCTCTGCAGCTTTTTCTGTCTTTGGTCTGTTGCCAAGATGCTGCTTTTCTTGTGATATTAAATAGGTACTTAAACATAACTCGTCTGAAAAGCAACAAAAGGGTCTGGCTGTATGTGTGCAAGGATAGAGCATGCATCAGAAATATATCACATTAGCAGTGGCTGAAGATTCTGCATTTATACTGTGGTTAAAACTTTTAAATTTTGTTACTGTGAAGTCGAGTAATCATTGTAATTTGATCACTCAAATGTTCTGACAGCTGCTATGACAGTTTTTTTTTAGTAGCATTTTGCTTTCTGGTCACTTGTGTTCAAAATCACTTGAAAAAGAGGTCCCACCTGGATGCGAGTGATAAGGACAACTAAAGCCTACAAACTAGCATCCTGGGAACTTGCATCCCTTTCCAGATCTATCTTTCTCTGTGGGCTGTTTATTGCCTTTGTCTGCTGAGATGTCTGAAATGCTGCAATGCCATTAAAGTTCTCTGTTTCACTGGTGTTATTTTTGAATTGACCTAGAAAACTTGCATATCACTTAAAAGCAGGGTTGACAACTTGCTGTATAGTTAAAGGTCATGTTTCCTCCTCAGTCAGCTGTCTCATATGTCTAATATAACAAAGCTCCTTTAAACAGACAAAGCAGTGATAGAATGAGAAACCTAGGGTAATATGATACCATCTCAGTGCAGATATTATCAGATATGTGTGGGACCTTGGTGCCAAGAAACTTGGTGCACAGAATCCGTGCTGGTTGTGCAACTGGGGACTTGTTAGCTTATACAATCATCTGTCCCTTGACTGCGTGTAACTTGTTCTGGAGTGCACTGGATAAGCTTCCTATTTTTAGCTGACTAGTCAGTGTGCATTGCCTTTGGGCAGCCAAAACAAATTGATGATTCTGGATGAGAGACTGGGAGTCCTGTATTACGAGAGGAGAGAGGGGATGACTTCCTGGCTGTGTGGTGTGGGCAGACACAGCTTGCATCTGGCAGGATTTACTAGATCAGTTTAGCTTTGCACATATATGCTTTGCTCTGTAGGGCCAGCTGCTTTAATATGCAACTTCATCTGAGCTAATAAACCTTGCAGAGCCCAGTCTGGTCCGTGTAGAACTGTCTCTAATGGCATGATGCTAAGTTTCATTATCTGTGGTCTAATGTAAGTGCTGAGTGCACCCTACACTCTGTTTTTCCATACCTTGGCTTCTTTGGGGTCTTACTAATTTTACTGACTTTCTCCTGGCTATTTCTGCCTTCTGAATTGGAAAGAGTACTATTGAAGTTGTTGGCTGACAGCGTTTACTTTGGTTGCTCAAGATGAACTTGCTGCCAAATGTAAAATAAGCTTCAGTGTTGCATGTAAGACTTTTTCTAAGCATAAAATTATGAACAAAATAAGTAAATGAGTTTTACATAGACATAGAAGCCAGGGGGTGGAAAAAAGCCTTACGATCTTGCTGTCCAAAAGGAGATTTAAAGACACCAGTTACATAAAGACAGAAATCTTAGATGTTTCATTAGAAGTAAAGATTCTTGGTTATTTTTTTCCCCTGCACTTACGGTAATAATTACTCTGACTTTTAAAGTATTAGAAGTATTTTCTAATTGCTGTCTCTCCTCTGTTACTTCAGCTGCAGCAGACTTGCTTGGTTCATAGCCTTAAATGTCACAACAGTTTATGTCGTCTTGGAATGTTGAGTGCTATACTGGTAATAGTGAGATGCAGACTGAATGTGTTGCCAAAGTTAGCATATCTGTTTTCAGCAAGGTAAAACACATTATTGAATACTGCCAATTGTTGAGATTTTCTGTTTCTAATTAGCTTGCTTATCCAGGTAAACACTCATGGAATTTGGTTTCTGTCAAGTTATTCTTATTAAAACAAACAAAAACAAACAAATTCTCTGAAGCTTACAGAAAGATCTTCAAGACATGTATTAAATTCCAGATGAAAATATGAAGCAGTGAAGAGTGTGGAAAAGGCACAAGTCTTGTTCTAAATGCGTAGGTTTCAGTTGTGTGACTTTCTAATGGTTTTCTGTTATGTGGGTCTTTAGTAGGGAATCAATCTGCCTGGCTTGAGGCAGCTGACTATGTAGCACTAGGGAGGATTAAAATCAAAGCAAGAATAAACTGTTTAATTGCAGCTGGAGAAAAATATAACCTATACTTCATATACTTGTCTCTAGAAATACACGCAGGGCAGCAGAAGTATGGATGGATGAATACAAAAACTTTTATTATGCAGCAGTGCCTTCAGCCAGAAATGTACCTTATGGCAAGTAAGTCACAACTGCTTCTTTTTCTTCATTTATTCTTCACAAAATACTGCCTTCTTGAGTTAAAAGTAGTGCTGGATCTCCTGTTATCTCTTTAAGATGTAGTTCTACTGAGAACCTTGAGTTTCCTCTATATTCACTACTGTATATAAATACAACAGCCAGACTTTGAAAACTGTTCCTTTTTTACTCCTCTTCTAGTATTCAAAGCCGAATGGAACTCAGAAAGAGACTTAGCTGCAAGCCCTTCAAGTGGTATCTTGAAAATGTTTATCCTGAGTTGCGGTGAGTTTCAGCTGAAACTGCAATAACATGGACTTCTTTATTTGCCTTCCTCAGAAATCATTGGTTTCTCTTTCTACTTCCTTGGATGTAAAAGATACATTTTTTGATTTATTTGTGGAAAAAAAAAAAATCCATCATGTAGGCTTATTTGCTTTCAGTTTTGTTAGTTCTATTCTTAAAAATTCACTTTTCCCACGTAATCTTTTTCTTTTCTACTTAAATGCAACTGCAGCTGTAGTCGCAGTATTCTAGAGAACAGTGTCCAAAGAACTAAACTTCTCTGAGCCTGGAGTTAGTCACCTACACAGGCTGTTTGCTTGAAGACACAATGTTCTCTGTCATCTTCTCTTCTTTTTAAAGCTTTGCCTTCACCTAAGCACATGCCTATCTGAGTGAAAAGACTGAATCTCAGTATGGTACAAATAACACAAGTTAGATAACAAAGCCTTGTAAACTTTGCAAGTGTTGGTAAATGCATTGTTCTAAGAAGCGGGGTGGTCATCTTTATCATCTCTTACTCTGTCAGTGGGTAACTGCTAACCTTTATGCACGTGCATAAACAGAAATGAGTGGTAACATCACTAATTCTTTCTGCAAAATGAGTCAACACTTAGAGCATTAACACAATACGTGACATAAACTGAAAGTTGCTGCTTTAGAATGCATCTATCTAATGAAAAATCCTCTAAGAAAACATTTGTCACTCTTTGAATAAAAAGGTTTTTGTTCAATAACCTCCTACTATGTATGTCTGTCAGATCTGAGTCTCTAAACTAGTTTGTCTGTTGTCAGTTGAGTACTGGCAACATGGCTCATAAGAATAGTTTTCTTTTTTTCCTCCTGGGGGCACTGTGTCAGTAAAGTTAGATAACTACTCGTGGCATACAGGCTGGGAATGCAAGACTATCAGCTATCACAGCCCTAGTAAAACTTGTGAAGATCCACACATACTAAAGGGTCTCATAAACCAGGATGATGCTGAGGAAGGAAGTTACTCTTTATTTTCTCTTAAAAGTGCCAGAGGATATTTATTTTTGTTTCATTTGCCAGAAGAAATATGTCTTGTAAGCTCTGCTGGAAAATGTGCTGCAACAAGCATTACTGGAGTGTAATGTTACCTTATTCTATGTTATCTTGTGCTCATTCTGTTGGGTTGAACTATTAAATAAGATTATAATAATACTGTGAAGTTTTAAAAGGAGTTTATATGCCCTTGCTTTATTGTGGGGCAGACAGACCATAAGTTGATATCAAACAAGTGTACTGAATGCATTTGTCTAGGTATTTCAAGACTACGTGAATTCCAGTTTATGCAGCTGTTTAAAGAGATATCAGTAAAACACTTTTATTCAACACCATTTCTAACACTTCAGTAAGAACACTTTGGGAGAAACGTAGAGTCTCATGTTTCTGATTTCAGCGTGGCTGAAAAAAACAGCGCAACAAACAAGGTTTGATCTTAACTGATAGAATTAAGACTTGAGTGACCTCAAATGATGATATTGTCACCTTTAATTTACTTATACTGAGTTTATACGAGAAAACAAGGATGAATATACAAATCTTTTCGTTTTCTGTTCTATGCTTCAAAGTTTGTTTTATCTATATGATCAAATAATTGCCTTCTATCTTCAAAAGACAACTGAAATTTTCAAATCATAATTATCATTCATCTTTAACCTCTCACCTTAAAAATACTTCAAGTAAAAACAGATTAAAAGCAAGACAAAACAAAAAACAAAACCAAAACCAACAATCTAAGCAGATATTTCTGGTTTTATTTTAGGGTACCTGATCATCAAGATATAGCTTTTGGGGCTTTGCAGCAGGGTACCAATTGCCTTGATACTTTGGGCCATTTTGCGGATGGTGTTGTTGGAGTTTATGAATGTCATAATGCCGGGGGAAACCAGGTCTGTATGCTACTGATTTTTTTTTCCCAAAATGTGATCTTCAGAAGAGGGGAAAAAAATAAAGTAAAATTGAAACTAACTCAAGCAGGTACTGTGTGATAGGTACCTAAACCCAGATGAACAGAAGAGTTGTTATTTAGTCAGTCTGTTAATAATTTCTTTCTCAAATTTAATTTTGTGTGCCTTCAGGTTTAGAATCTCAGCACAGAGATTGATTCAGTCTGCATCAGATTATCCACTTCCTTTTTCTCCATTGATATTTATTTTTATACTAGAAGCCAGTAACATCCTTCCAAGAAATTTCATACTTTCATAGGAAGTTTTTATCCATGAATTTGTATATTTGATTTGGTGGAGCTATTTCTTAAGAAAAGATGTATTGTTAAGCATATGACCTAAGGTCAGTCAAATGGTCAGAATGCATTACCGTGATGCGTTATGGTAGTGGTGTGTGAAAAATTCTCAAATTCCTGTTTAGCTCTTCCAGAAAACAACCAGGAACCAAATGAGATTAACTATTTTGAAGAATCTAATTATACAGTTGTGACTTCATCACCATTAACAAAATGTGTGCATATGTGCTCACAGTTTTGTGTGCTACTTTTTCAGTAAACTTTTCAGAACCAACCTGATTATTAATTTTACATTCATATTTATAATCAAGAGCATCTATTAGAATAGAAGGCTTACTAATTAAGATTCGCTATTGAAAGAGTGTTTGTATCAGAATTTTGCTTTGACTTAAATTAAAAGGGGAAAACTCTACAATCAGATGAAACCTAAAATATATTATTTCAGGCAATTTATCATGTTGCTTTGAATTGCCATCATATATTTGATATGCCTCTCTTCCATATCATTAAAGAATATATTTGGGGAGGCTTTTTCTGTTGTTTTTGTGAAAATGCACTCATCGTTTCAAAGCACCACAATATTATTTTTTTAGAAGAAAGGGTGGATGTGTCAAGAATTGCCTTGGTGCAGAAATCTTGGAAGTTTCTCATTATCTTGTATATTCTCTATAGATGTATGAAGTTATCTTCTTTCAAACTCCCCTCCTCCAAATCTGACCCTCTATTCTGTGTAGCTTCTTCAGTGAAGATGACCTTTAAAAAGTAATATATGCTTGTTCTGAACCTTGTGACAAGGCATTCAAACAGATTAGGAAGCAGAACTGGTCAAAAGAGGATTTTTATGTCCACACACAATTCATACTGGATTGGAGGAATGAACAGAGTGACCTTAGCATGGGATAGGGATGAGGAGCAAACCAGGGTCTTTAACTCTGTCCTATGTGTTTTGCAACTACTCTTACTGAGAGTACTCAGCTACTATAGCATGTGGAGAGTATGCTCTGTCTTGTACATGACACACACATACACAAAAAAAAAAATAAAATTAATTGAAAAGCGATTCTTTTCCTAAAACAGCCTGTTAGAATTCAGTGATTAAAAATTGCACCTCTAAAGGGACAAAGAAATTCTAGTATATTGTTTGACAATTAAATGCAAATATTTGTTAAAGAGCTAAAGGTAAAGGCAAATGCACTCAGCTGCAAAGGGAAGGGTCAAGGTTATTGGTGTCCTACCATCTTTGTATTTTTAATTTATGATACAGGGTTTTTTGGATGTCCTGATTGTCCAGTTATTACACAGTTGTCCTGTTTCCAGCCTGTGCCTTGAGCACATACATGCACTGTTTGCCATTTCTTTTTTCCTGTTCTGGTGTAGTGGAATTTGCTGAAACTTACCTGTACTATAGCAAGTCATAGTTCCTGATCTCTGGAAGAAAGTGTCTGTACACTGAATTTCATACCATGAAGGGCCATCACATTGTCTCCAGCAGCAGAGCCTGGAACTTCTATGAAGCTGTAGCTTTGGCTTTTAAATGTGTTACATTCTTGCACGATTACTGGTTTGTCTGAAGCTTTTCCAGTCTGCTGATGGAAGGGTGAAGATGTAAAAATCATTATTTTCAAGGCTCTTACTTTCACTGACTGCAGGGTCCTTGAACTCCAAGTTTTTACCACTACCCTGATAGTATTTTAATGTCACTGAGTATAAATCTTATAAGGGTGGCATCTGTTTCAGTAGCATTTGTGATTCATTCTTGATAAGCCCTAAAAATACTTGCTTAATTCCTTAAATTCTTAAAAGTGGCTATTAATGATACTTGTTGACATTGTACAAGCTGTTTGGAACTGAGAAGAAAAGAAATTTTGCTGTCAAGTGAGGTTAGAACAGAATATGCCGAGCTGGGAGGGATCCCCAAGGATCATCGAGTCCAACTGTTGGCTCTACACAGGACCACCAATCAAACCATATGAATGAGAGCATCATCCAAATGCTTCTTGAATTCCCTGGGAAGCTTGTTCCAGTGCTCAACCACCCTATCAGTGAAGAACTCTTTCCTAACACCCAGTCTCAATATAGTGAAAAAATGTTATGTATGAAGAGCAGAAGGAAAAGCCTTCAGTATATGGCTTTGAGACAAGTAAGGGGTTATGCAGAGTTCTGCCTTTTTGTTTCTCATAATCGTTATTATTCCAGTAGTTGCATTATATGGTACCCATCTAATGACTTGCTGCTAGACTTGCTACCTCTGTGGTGGCGATTACTTGCAATTGCATGGGAGAGGAGTCTCTGTTTCCTGAGCATCTGTTCTCAAAGGAATTTAATCACTGTTAAATCTACCGAGTTGAAGTGATCATGCAAGCTAAACATTGAGTTATGGTATCAGAAAACAAGCTTAGAAATGGGCTGGGATTAGTCATCTAATTTCTTTCTGAAACACTCATTCTTTGCAAAATAACAAAAGTGTAGTCAAACTTGGCCCTGTTTACCTAGGATTTTGTATTACACAACTCTGAATCTTCTTTAGTCACTGAAGAAAAGTTAACTTTTCCTTTTTAAGTAGCAATGAGCATAAGTTGGATAACTGGTGTGGCTTCAGTGAGAGAAGAACTCAGCTTTCTTCCTCCAAGGACAATCAGACAAATGGAGACTGATCTGGGTCCTGGGGACCAAACTTCAGGGTGAGATGCATGGGGAGAGTCTGAACGCTAGGGTAAGATCAGGACCTGTGTAGGAGGACACTGAGATCGAACAGGCAAGGCAACAGTGCATGTAGAATGGCTTTTCTTTCTTGTATCAGAAATGGCATATTTAAATGTATTTTAAAGAAATGCTTTTGTATGTCATGCTTTGGGTAGGAAGTGTCAATCTCCTGCTACCCTTTGGTATGACTGTCTTGTCTTTTGCTTTCTGGTAGTCTGTCATATTAGGAACTTATGTTTTCCCCAGTAACACACATGCATTATTTAGTTTATGGATAGAGTGACCAGTGATATGGCAGCCCAAGTGATTATTTTTTGTGTGTAAAATTTCTGTATTTATCCACACAAAATATCTATGTAGAATATACACAGAAAATACAGTTGGATAGATAACTTGCCTTAAAAGAAAAGGCGTCTCTTTCAACTCAAGGTCCTGTGTAACTTCCTGTTGTACTTCTGTAAAGCCAGTAGAGGGAGTAGTCAGCTAGCCCAGCCCAGGGTTGATCTGGGGATACTGGAACAATTACTGTCTGAAAAGCAGTTTTTTCATCTCCCGCTCTGTGGGAAACAAAGAACCGTTCTAATGTTCATACTGAGCCATTCATAGAAGTTTAATGTGTGCTGTGGTTGCAGAAATAGCAGGTGCACCCTGTGCACGTGTTAGTAATGTGATTGTATATGATGATTTTTAATTTTTCTTTTTTTTTTTTTTTTTAGGAATGGGCCTTAACAAAGGACAAGTCAGTGAAACATATGGATTTGTGCCTTACTGTTGTGGACAGAGCACCTGGTTCACTAATAAAACTTCAGGGCTGTAGGGAAAATGACAGCAGACAGGTTAGTATGGCATGGATACACTATGCAAACAGTGGGAAAACAAGGGTTGTGAATGAGAGTACAAGAAAATGCACTGGTAATTGTATTTTCTTCTAACCGTTACACTCTTTGTTGTGTCTCACTGTTGTTTGTGTATGTAAAACGTGACGTTGGGGCAGAACAGCAGGAATAATCTTGTATATTGACCTTTCCTTTTTATAAACCAGTAACAATCTTACTGTCATATACAGCTGTTATCTCAATTGGCCATACAGAGAGGTTTCACTCAGCAGCACTGATGTATGACAATCTTCTACTATTGTGGTAGTTTTACCCTACTAGGTGCTGAAATCCACCACGGCGACTCTCTCACTTCTCCCCTTTTTTGTTTGAGGAGGGGAAAATACAAAGGAAAGGGCTTGAGCTGAGCTAAGGACAGGGAGATCACTCAATAATTATTGTCACAGGCAAAACAGAGTCAGCATAGGGAGATTAATTTATTTCCTATCACTAGTGGACTGGAACAGTGAGAAACTGAAAGCAAACTAAAAACACCTTGCCCCTATCCACCCTCTTCCATGTCCTCCCCCCAAGCAGTGTAGGAGAATGGGCAATGGGGCTGTGTTAGTCCCTAACACTTCGTCTCTGCTGCTCCTTCGTAGTCACTCTGTCCCTCCCACGGGATGCCCTCCTTCTGGAACTGAGCCTGTGTGGGCTGCCCACAGGCAGCAGTTCTTCAAGAACTGCTCCCACACGGCTCCGTACCACGGGGTCCATCCCCCAGGAGCAAACTGCTCCAGCACGGGTCCCCCACGGGTGGGCGGCAGCTCCCCCCAGACCCCCTGCTCCTGCGTGGGCCCCTCTCCATGGGCTGCAGCTCCGGCCCAGGGCCTGCTCCTGCGGGGGCTCTCCATGGGCCGCAGCCTCCTCCAGGCCACATCCACCTGCTCCACTTGGGGCTCCTCCACCCATGGGGGGGCTGCAGCGTGGAGATCTGCTCCGTGTGGGACCCGTGGGCTGCAGGGGGACAGCCTGCTCCTCCAGGGGCCTCTCCACAGGCCGCAGTTCTCACAAAGGCCACTCCAGCAGCAGGCCATCTGCCACCCAAACCTTGCTATGTAAATCCACTACAACTATCATGTTCATTTTCTGAAATAAAATACTTATTTCATGATGTAATTTTGAAAGGCCTTCTTGAGTGAAGTTTGAAGACAATGTAGTCTGTCTCAGGAGAGTGGTTTAGCTTTCCTTTCTTGTCAGCAGTGACCTGTTTGCAGCATCACTAGATTCCCTCGGTGCACTGTTATTAATGCAGCATTATTTCATTTATTTCCCATGCCTGAGGAAAATCACATTTGCAAAGACATACCATCCTTTTTATCTTGTCATGTAACATTTCATCTGTTTCTGCAAAGTCATCAGTTTTGATCTTCTGCCACCTTCTTTGCTCCTGTATCCCAATATTTGCAAACGGATCACTGAAATGTTGATTCCTTGATGAAGAAAGAATATTCTTGTCGCTTTTCAGATAAAGAAACTAAGAAAGCAACACTTTCTTTATAAGTTTATAAAGGTCTGCTTTAAAGGCAGAATACAATAAGTTCTAATGGAAAAATCTTTTTTTAACATCCAGTAGTTGGGATTTACTCTATCTGTGGCATTGCCTTGGGCAACAGAGCTTGTGACAGACAAACAGTTTGTGCTGCTACATAATTGAAGGGCATCTGACTGATTTCTAGATTTCTCTAAGGTTGCCTTTGGTGATTGTGCTTCTTAATTTTTTACATTCAAAACAGTAGTAGTGGTGATATTGTGGTATTTGAGACTCTTTATTTTCTTTGTCAAGCCAAAGGTTTTGCAAAACTGAACATGGTGTGACAGTATATTTGAGAAGTACTGAAGTAAAGGAAAATGACTTGGTGTATTCTGTATCTAATTCAGTGCATTAGCTGAATGAATAGTTGCTTTGGCAAGACTTGCCATAATTTATATACCCTTATTCAAGGATTGTCTAAACCATGTACTATAATTGCAGTATTCAGAGCTCTCCCAAGTACAAGCCAGGGAAACATGTGAAGACTAAAGGACAGGATGTAGAACACATCCTCTTCCTGCATTTACAGCTCAGTAACTTTATTTTCTCTTGCAGAAATGGGAACAAATTGAAAGCAACTCTAAACTGAGGCACGTTGGCAGCAACCTCTGTCTAGACAGCCGAAATGCCAAAAATGGTGGTCTCACCGTTGAGATCTGCAGTCCTTCCTTGTCACAACAGTGGAAATTCACACTTAATCTGCAGCAGTAGAAGAACTTACAAGCAAAATGCTGTTTCAATTCATAGACATTGAGCAAAGTTTTGATTGAATTACTGATGTATTTCTTAAAACTTTCCACGGAACTTATATACCTCAGTATTCCATCTTTATCTGAAAGTAGGAGAGTGCTGAAGCAGACACCAGAGAATTGGTGGACTTGGAGCACTGCAAAGATTTCACTGAACATGGCTGCAGCACAGTTCCTTCTTGGTGTGAAGACTTTAACAGTTCCTTTCTGTCTTCAGTTATGTACTTGCACAGCAGATAATTAACTCTAGGAACAACTGATGTATGATAGAAAAAAGGATCTCAAAAAAAACAAACAACCACCTGTGGGGAACAGGGTGTGGGAGGGAGGGTGGGAAAATTACTAGGAGAAGGTCATTTGAAACTTCCATTTGCATAGAAATCATCGTTTGTTGTTTCCAGAAACAGAAGTGTCATTTTGAAGGGTTTTTTTCCTGTGTGTACTTGGTAATTTGAATATGGACTTTTCTATGATGGACTCTAAATATAAATATATAAAAATATATATATATTGTCAGCTCCCAATGATTTATATCAATTTTCATCACCCTATAATTATCAACGAATTCGTTGACGTATGTATAGCCAGAAATTGGATCGGAATGCTAGGAGAGTGAAAACTCAACGTGTGGATTTTGTGCAGCTGAGTATGATGTCCGTGCTAACACTGGATGCTTTTGCTTTGCAAACTGGATCTACTTCTTAATGCTTTGCCCTCACTGGAGATCATGAAACTCAGGAGGAGAAAGAAAATAGCAGCATAAGCCCACGCATCTGCACAGATGATTGCTCGGATTGTTTATTCCTACTTGGAGATTCATTACATGTGCTCTGGATATTGTTAATCTTGTACTTGATATTTGTGTTCATCATTTCTGTAATATTATGTTCTTAAAAATACTTCCTTTGTTACAAAATTGTATGAACAGTCCAGATCTTTCACAGATGCAGCCATGTGGGTTCAGCACAATTTTATTCTGGGCCCTAATCAGAAAAAATTCTGTCTCAAGCTCCCCTTTTGAATTCTAAGATGGAATAATAATGTCATTGTTGACAGCACGAGGTCTGAATTTTAATTTGCAAGGATGAGCAGCTAAGTAATCTCTCTGAATTGTACTTGCTTAATTTATAGGCCTACTACTGCGGTATTTCCCCCCCCCCCCTTGTTTTTTCATTAAACGAGGCTTTTGAATGTATTCAGGCTTGGTTCTGGGAATCAGTCTGGATACCAGCAGATCCTCTATGGTGTTTTTAACCATAAACCCATGCATTTTTACAGCTTCAATCCATGTCATTTTTATATTAAAATAATACTGTCAAAGTTAACCTCAACTTTGATCTGTCCTTTCTTATATCTGCATAGACAATTTACTATTTTTATTAAAAGCAAGTGCTTCATTTAGCTTTTAAAATGAAAAAAGTGAGTAACTAGTTCCAGCACTAATAAGTGACAGAGCATCAACCAAAAAAAAAAAAAGAAATATAAGAGTGCAGACATGCTAGGAAGTGGGTTTGGTAAGATATGGATCTCAGCGGGGGGAAAATGTAAGGGTTGATCATAAGGAGATGAAAACCATTTGCTGTACTGTATAACGCTGATACAGTTCCCTTCTTTCTTTGTTTCTGGAGGTAGGATAGTTCCTGATTTTTCAGTTTCCTTTGGCTGCATCTATACACTAGGTGTAGAAGTGGTACTCTTATGGGCAAAATGACTTTGTCAGTCAGCATGCCCACAAATATCTGGTGTCTCATCTCTGAAGTTATGACCTGCAAGTACCTGCATACCTTTTGGATGGGGAAATTAAACACAGCTTCTCCCATCCATCATCTGACTCTTTAATAGAGATAATTAATACTTTTTTTTTGCTTCACCGTCTACTTTCCCCAGATCTAGCCTGTTTTAGAGGCCATGCAGTGGATAAACTAGTTTTCAGCTTTGTCCCTCCCTGTCTGTAGTCTTTTAACCTAGGTGAGAACTTGAGGAACATGATTCATAAACATAGCAGTAGATTTCTTAATATTCTGGAGAATAAACGCTGATATATGGGCTCAGCAGCAAGTCAGTTGTTGAAGGTTTTGAAAAACAGAATTTAGAAGAAAAAACACTCAACTTCTGCCATGGATGTATTTCCACTTGCAACTTTGATCATAGTAAACAGTGCTAACTGAAATCAGTAGTTGCAACTCGGAATATTGGCCTGCCTTTTAACTCTGAGGCAGAACTGGAAGTACAAAATCCTTATTCCACCTTTTAAGTCTTTAGTGTCAACTGGTGTTATATTAAAGTAGGAATATTTTCGCTAATTCCCCCTGGATGCTGTGCATAGGGGTCTTAATATAGGAGCTGTACGCTAAAGACAGCATTACTTTTCTTTGAGAGAACAGACAAGAAGTGGTATCCTTTTGTTATGTTTACATGACAGTGTGCCAAAGTTACGTACTGTGATTTTAGGGGTTTTTAATGTTTAAGAAAATTGCCCATTTGAAAGATAAATTAAGAGCCCTTGAAGCAAATTGTGATGGAGTCTTCTGAGAACTTTTCTTATTGTCTTCAGAGCAAGAATGGTGATATTGTTTGTTTTGCAGATTTTCAAAACATAGTTTGGAAACTGTTTTTTCAGTTGGTTTGAAAAGTCTGCTGTACAGAGCTTGTACTTTGTTCATTTTATAGATGGAAACCATCCTTGAAAAATTGTTTAACTTAAATAAAGAAGAATGCTTTATAGATAAATGTGTGGTGGCTAATGCAATTGAGTAAAACCAAGAAGTCTGCCTGGAACTTATAAATGGTAGCAGTTTTCAAATGCTTCAGTTCACTTGGTTGTTTCATAAAGCTCCTGTTCTAAAAGTATGTATACGTGGTTATATATTTGTATGTAAGGACAGAATGTGTTTGTATTTAATATGATAGCTTTGAGAAAATTGTCTTTTTTTAGAAGCTGTTTTCCATTGAGTGAGTTGACGCTGACTGTAGTCACCTGAAAAGGCATCATTAAGGCACTTCACCCACCCTGGCCCAGTTCAATCTAATCTTCTCAAGACTAATGCCTGTCTTCACTTCCATAAACTACTATTCCAAGCATCATGGGCTTCCTTCAGCCTGGAGGAACTGAAGGAAGATGATTGCAGCAACAGCTCTTGTAGTTGATTGGGGTCCCTGTCCTCATCTGCTCACATTGTCTTTCTCTGCTCCATCAGAGATTGCCTCTTCCATGTGCAGGGTAGTGATTCAGATGTCTGTGGTGCACTTGCAACCAGATATGAAATAATCCATATTTCAAACAAACTAAAAGATGACTTTTTTTTTTTTTCCCCTGTGAGGACAAACACTTCACAGGTATATCTTTAGAGAGCTTTTAAATGAAGTGTTATATTGGCCCAATAGGGAAGGGAACAAACTCTTCACAGTGGGTGATGGAAAGCTGTGAATGTGAGATTGTCCTCCTGTGGGGCTGCAGCTGGGGCATGGTGCTTGATTGCAACATCAGCAATATCATCTTGATTGAGAAAGGCTGCAAATCTAACATGCTCTCCAGAAGGATAAGTATGAGAATGAGAGTAAAATCCTCCCTTGATACATCTAGACATCCAGTTTCTGAGGCTCCTCAAGCTGCCAGTTCTTAGGACACATCCTTTTCCACTCTGAGTAGCACACAGGACTAGGATGTTTGCTCCTGCTCTAAGAAACCTAGCCTTGCAATTAGCCCCAAGGACCTGATCAGCTAGCATAACCAGCAGAAGCATTTGCAGGAGAGATTTAAGCTCTTGTACCTTTTTAATTGTATTGACAAGATTTTAGCTCTCAAGCGGTAGGGAAGGAGAGTTCTTCAGTGCAAACTTAGTCTCCCCGTGTGCCAGAGGTTGATGACCAGTTGATACCTTTCAAAAACTAAATGAAATCTTAATTAAATCTTCTATCAAGAAGATAGACTGCTGATTAATATTTATTGCTGGAAAAATAAAATGGCCCCGACAAACTTCAGTAAACAGAAGAAACCACCTTATATTCAAAGATTGTATTTGAGAACTCAGATGAGGGTTCTTCATCTTAACCACCCTTTGACATTTCTGAGCTGGTAGGTAATACTACAAAGTAATTATGTCAGGCTTCTGGCAGCAGTAGCTTTTAATTTAATCTGTTGTTAAACACAGAAATCTATCTCATGTCTCTGCTTAGAGTCTTGTGCATTTTCTGTGGGTACTCTTTAGTAAACTGCTGGTGTGAGTATCTGAACTGTCCAGCAAAGTCTGCGTTCCTTCTAACTAAAGCTCTGTTGTTTTCTTTCCTTATATGTTCAGATATAAGGCAAGTTTCTCATTCAGTGCAACTTCTTAGCTTAAATTTCAGGTTATGCTTTTTAGCCTGTGCCTACCCATGGGCTTTTTCTGCCTACCCCGTGCTTAAAATCAGATATTTATACCGTCTTTATGAAGGAGCATTTAATCGTTCTTCATAATTTAAAATACATCTTAGTTATTTAGTAATTTTCAAGAAGATCCCTGAGTGTACGTACCTGAATATTGAGGGAGTTTATTACTCTGAAAACTGCTAGAGCTAAGGACAGTTGTCTTGTTTGAGGTGGCTCGTATGGTCCTATAGATCATTGCCTAGTTCTGGCCTGAAATGCTTCTACCATAACCGTAGCTATTTTTAAAAATTGTATTTTTGTATGCAGAAAAGACTCTACTCTGTATTTCTTGTATTTATATTAAAAGTAGATACGCTCTAAATTGGCATGGTCCTCGGTTGCATGCATCAATGCCCTCATCCAGCCCGAAATACAAGGAATAATTGCATAGAAATAATTTGTTACAGAATACTCTAGAAAGTGGCTTCTTCCTGTACAGAATGACTTCAAATGAATAGAAGCCACTGGAAAAAGCAGTCTGGGATAATAGGCCATGATTACAGAATGAGCAAAAATGTCAGAGTTGGATCTTTTGTTAGACTGCATATTTTATTTGCAGCTTAACATCCAGTAGCTATTTTTAAGATCCACTAGTAATCAAGCTTAAAAATTGGGACTAAAGTCAGTCCACAGATGTTCTCTCCGTGCAGCCCTCCAAGAGGCTGTCTGAAATGGGTGCAAGATACCCTTTTGGTTTGATTTGATTTCTTTCAGTGCAGAAGCATGTTGCTGATCTGCCTGCAGCAAGAGGGACCTGCGTGATTTCAAGTCTTCATTTCTTCATTTCTACCCAGCGGATGTGGTGGTTTTGCTTAATTTAAAAGGGATCTTGATAGGGCAAATACCTGTTTTCTGCTATGCTCCTATTATTTAAACCTTGCCTTTGGTAATCCAGGCTTTTGGGTTTGGGGGTTAGAAAGTGACTACCGACTATCTGTTGTGCTTTGGCTGCATGGTGGGCAATATTCATGCAAAATGGGCTTCTCTTAACTTTTGTGCTCCCTTTCATCCTGTCAAGAACATTAATAACACTGAAATGCTAAAGCTTCTTGCCCATCTTGAGGGACTGAGCATCTGCTTAAGGTATTTCCCCTCTCTGTGCATCACAGTGAGGCCTTGAGTACTGTTTTGTTGCTGTCCTGTGCTGATCAGCGGGCTAAGAACCATTAAAAGGAGCTTTTTGCTGAGCCAGCATGGGTGTAAGGAAGGTTGACAAAAAAAAACAAACAAACAACCAAACAAAAAAACACCAAAAGCCAAACGCAAAGAGTAGAGTTATTATGTTCTGTAGCTGCAAGCCATTAGAGCTTGGCTTAACTAGACCACAAAATCAAATCACTTGTTTTTGCAAGCGAGCCTGAGCTGAGGGATGTTCTGTCTTGCTTTCCAGTTGAGATGCTTTTTCTTCTTTTTGTTATCACTATTTATTGCCAAAACAGCCTTACGGCTAGTATCAGAGTCTTAAGAAAACTGTGCCTAAAGGGGCAAGATGGGAAGAGAAGAGAGAGAGCAATGGGGAGGGGAAGTTTTAAAGTTGCATCAAAGTCTCAGTTTCAACAACAAGTTAATGTTTGATAAGGGTTTGTCTACTCTGAATGGACTTAACACTTCTTTAGATGCTCTTCAGAAAGAAAATTCTGCATTCTGCATGCAGTTTGTGTTTTGTGTGGTATGGTGCACACCGTGCTGCTGTTAAAGCTCTCTCCCAACTGGTTTCAGAATTGTATGAAGGCTTTGATTTGACTTTTCCTACTGAATGAGTTACTTGAGTGATATATTTCGGTCACTTGTGAAGTCAGGGCTACTGTCATAGGAAGAGCTACAAAAGAAAATGATGCTGTATTGGTCTCTTGATGTGTAGGTAGAAAAAATGAAAGAAGAGTGGAGTAGAAAGGTCAGAGAAAGTGGTGCAAAGTGAGAGGGTATGGAGAAGCACCTGCAGAGTGAAGTCTCCTCCCTCAAGAAACTGAAGGTCCTAATTCCTTCTCTCTGGACTTAAAATTCTTGCTAAATGGTTACCTGGTCAAGCTGATCCAGGCTCTGCAGGTGGGAACACATGGAAAGTTTCATCGGGGAAGAAGAAAAAAATGAGAGAAATCTTAATTTCCTTATTCCAGACTAGCATCATTTACAGCATTGTTAGAATGTATTTCAAAGTCAGTAAGTTCGCAGTTGAAGGTAAAATGAGCTTTAACTGACCTCTGTGCTACAGCATAAGCTCTGACATCTTCAACAGGGACATCGGTGCCGAGTCGTCAGGTTCTGTTTGGATGTGACTTACGGTTTGGATGCTCTCAGATATAAAAGACTGGATACAATTTTCAGAATTGTCGAGGACAGTCGCTTTTTTATAAATAAATTTTAGGCAGATAAATATCATGGGGAATCAATGAATTTTGAGAATTGGGAAGTCTTATTCTTCAGCTGATCTAATCCTTTTCTTGTCAGCTACTCCAACAGAAGGTAGTTTTAATGAGTAATTGTCTCCAGGCTGAATGCCTAGCTTCTACTCCCAGCCATTTTTTCTGCTAATTAGCTTTGATTCCTCGAAATATTCTGTATTGTGTCAGAGCTTCTGGAGTCTGATCCTGTTATTTCTTAACTCTTCCCCCTACAGGCTGAGTCTAGCTGAGAAGCAGCTTTCCCAGACCATCAGATGCTCCAGCTGTTCCCAGGGCAGATGGAGGGATGGTGAGGATCCAAGGTCCTCCTCCTGACTCCAGAAAAAATAGAATTAGGCCCTTACAGCTATTGCTTGAGTAAGATGTCCATTGATGCTTACCACTTGTGGTGTGCTTTGGGCTTGGTAATAAAGACAGACAGTTTTTAGACAGCACTCTGAGAGTCTCTGAATCAATGATCCCGAGGGATGGTAGATCTTCCCTGACTTCCAGCAAATCCAGCACAGCAAGATAAAATCAACGTTCCACCTGTAGGTGATAAGGCAGGTTTGTGGTGTATGTGCATGTAATAAATAAAATGCTGTCAGATGTCCGGGAGCAGTGCTTGCAGGCACTGATCTGCACTGAATACTTTTGAGGGTCTGTCAGTTTGCTTAGGGAACAGCCCCACGTTGTGTTTGTCCACCCCTGACCTACCACGGTTCCTATTTTTCAGAACAGGATTATGTTCTGGAATAGATTAAAAAATATATATTCACACAGCATTCTGGTAAACCTTTGAAGGTGTGTGGAAAATAGAATGAGGGAGGCAGACAGCTGAACTGCAGGCTGCCTGGCGCAGAGCGGGTGCCGTGGCCCGCTTTCTTTTCCTGCTACTTTGAAGTCCTTTATCAGCAAGGAGCAGAAATCGTCCTGCTCTGTCTGATGTGAGATGGAAAAGCATGGTGCTCGTACAAGACAAGGTTATATCCTGAACAGTAAAGGAGAATGTGCATAGGGAGTAACTCTTTGTTGTTCTTCTCAGTTGAATGTAAAAGCAAAACAGGGTGATATCAGGCACCGAGTTTAAAACAAAGGTACTTCATATTGTTGGAAATTACCCCATGGTTGTGAAATCCAGAAGTACATGTGATGCCAAAAACTATGGAAACTGAGTCTCTAAGTGAGACGTCGAGAGCTTGGAGGGCAAGTGGAGGAAATACTATTTCATATCAAACTTATTAATCTCATGAATGTTGATCTCTTTTTTTTTTTTTAAGCACATGCTGTTGTCAAAGTCTGGATGCTGGATTATATCATCCTTTGGTCCGCGTGGGCAAATGATTTCCGACTGAAATACCCTGGGTGGCTCATACCTGAGGCTGGACAATTATGTGGATGCACAGAGCATCTTGGAGAACAGGAGGGCAGGTAAACAACAGTGCATCTCCTGGCGTGTGCAAGGTGGCAGTGCTAATGTGGTACACCCACAAGTATGGAGAAACTGGTAATTTAACATCTTCCATAGAGAATCCTGTCTCCAGCTGTTGTTTCAAATTAGCTTTCTTTTGCTACAACTTACCTACAAAGTCATCTGTTTAACATCTTGAAAAATAAGGGGATAAAGGGGTTGGTGGATTTTGATATTATAGTGGTGTGTAGCTGCAGAAAGTTATTTAAATTTCAGACTTTCATCTGGAAAGATGAAAAATAATAAAAAAAAAAGAGCATAGAATAGTCAGGATTTTTTTTTTTTCATATATATATATAATTGTTAATAGAAGTTTAATGCCTTTGGGGATCAACGCCTCATGCAACATCAAGAATATTCTTCCTATCCAAAATGACTACAGATATAAAAGCCAGCATTTTCAATAGCATCTTGGATAGAAGACAGCATCCTTGACATTCTGGTGTCTCTTCATTGCACAGTCACAAAGGACAGTCTTTGAAAGCTCACATAGACTTCTGAAGAAAATAAGTTTTTATGCACTTCTGAAAACACACCATGGAATTCTCTGTTAGCCTGAATCTATGCATCTATGTTGAGACCTTTATTTGCAGTGCTCAGAGGAAGGCTTATATGAGTTTCTGAATATCCTTATCCAGCACAAAGTGGGTCTTGGTTCAAGATGGGGGTACCCTGGGAAAGATAAATGATGATAAAAAAAGATATTCCTTATCCTCTTAAACACTTCTTGCCCCTGAGGATGGGTTTGAGGGGACTGTACATACAAAAGAGGTTTTCTGAGCATGAGGCATACATGGAGAAAGTGCTTTGTCCACCTGGTTCTCTACACTGTACGCTTATTTCTACATCCAGAAATCTAATCTACAGGTACCGATGCACTGCTGCTCTCTGCTGGAGGTGGCCTTTCCCTTCCGAGCAGACGGCTTTCTGCTGGCCTGGCTTCCCTCACGGGCAGAGACTGAGGCGCGCTGTGTGGCAGCAGCTCCACTTTCTGTGACTCAGTGCCCTGGAGCACAAGTTTTCTCAGGAAAGTTGGAGATGGCAGCAGGACAAGTTCCCTGCTGGCTCCCGTGCTCCAGTTTCCTCCTTTTGGCAGAACAGAATTTGATTTTTCTCGCGATTATTATGGGCTGCGAAGAGCAGCTCCTAAATTAGCCCTGAGGAGGTGGAAAGGTAGAGAGAGCTCGCTGTGGGGAGCTTGGTTTGATGCATCCGACAAGTCCTACCTGACCCGACTGGTGAACCGTGTCACATGCAGAGTTCTCTCTTCGGTTTGTGTTTGTTGTTTTAATTAACTTTTGGCAGCCACGCCAAGCACTCGTCCTGTGTCCCTCTCCAGCTGCTGAGAAGTCAGAGTGAAGATCTTTGGCCAGATCCTGGCTCAGGTGGCTCAACTCCATCTTGGGAGCCTCTCACGTAACTCAAGGCCTGTATAAAGGCACGCAGGAGCAAACGCTCGCTGAATGCTTCTTGGGGAGCTGAGAAGGGCTGAGCCGGGCCCGTCAGCCATGGTGTGGGGATAAAAAGGGCCAACAAGGGCCTGGCGTGTGTGAGACAGTGCCCCTGAAGGCTGTGCTCTGAGGAGGGGCTGGGTCTTCCTCAGCACTTGGGACTGCAGAGCTTCTGTGTTGCTCCACGGGGAGTGATGCCCCCAAACTACCTCGTGGCAGGCCCTGCCGAGGGCATTACGTGGCCATGAGGCCCAGGGGAAAGAAGGCGGCACGAACCACGCGGTGCCCTGCAGCATGGTGGGCGAGGCATGGCTCAGGCTGCCGTCCTAGGCAGTGCTCTGCCTCAACCACAAAGCCTTTGAGCCCCAGAGGGCTGCCAGGAGGGCATTTGGCTGGATTGTAAACCCCCTAGGCTTCAGCTAAGATGTTGTTCTTTGTTTTCAGTGGGGGATGGTGGCTTTGCAACCATTTTTAAGCGAATCCGTTTAAGTGAAGAGCCTCGCATGTGCTGGGGTGCTTCAGCCCTTGTGTAGGGTCCCAAAGAACACCGATGGCAGCAAATCTCACCCACTGCTGATTTTCATTATCCAAATGAGAAACTGGGTTAAGCTACCTCAGGCGATAAAATCCTGCAGGCTGCTGCGAGGCTGTCATTGCTGGAGAGACTCTCAGCTGGGAAAGGGCACTGCTGTCTCGCAACAATGAACCTAATAACATTATAAATAACTCCCTCATTACTAGGAAATGGTAAGAGAAAAAACAATTTTTTTTTTCTTTTTCTGTTCCAGTTTTCTCCCTTTTGGGCAACATCAGAACACAACAGCAGCAAAAGAAGGGGACAACAGTTAGGGTGAGCACATGGAGGAGGTTTGTCTGGCTTGCCTGGTAGTTAAACCTTATGCCCAGGCATGAGGTTGGGTCCCAACTTGCAGGACAAGACCTCCAGCGCCCAGAGGTATGGGCAGTAGTGCAGAAGACCCCTTGCAGCCTGGTTTCATCAGGCACCTCATCTCTCTTGCTCACAGGATGCTGCTCCTCCCTCTTTGCACAAGGACACCCCTGGCTCTAAGTGCCAAAGTGCGACCGGAGGCTCAGTGTTAAAAGGCTTTGAGGTACAGAAGAACTAGTTGGCAACTCACCTTTACAATTTCGAAGAGTGATTTGCAATTTATTCTGCCATAGCTGGCTGCAGATCCTAATCTAACAGCAAATTAAAGAAATGTCTCCCTCCTCCCCCTCACAACTTTCCCTTTTGGTCAAGTATTATTTGGCATCATTGTGTCTGGCTGCTGGAAGCTTGTCGAGATTTTTTATTTTAATTTTGTGTGTCTGTCCAAAAGAGATTAGTATTTTCCTTTGCTGTTTCCCCAAAGTGTATAAGACAATGCAGTGAACTTAAATTTGCCTTTTTCTTTTTGGGAAGTCCAAATCCAGCAGAAGAAGGAATACCTAAACTTTTGTTTAAGGTATTGGCAGAAGAGCCCCGTGTGTTGGAGAGATTTCTTTTTTTTTGATGCTGACTATAGCCTGGGTCCCATGTGCTGAGCTCCTCCATTCTCATCACCTTTTTCCTATGTTAAACCCTCATTGCCAAAAGCAAACCTGTTGCTGGCTGCGCATCTGACGGGCTCGGTAACTGAAAGGAAACTGGAGATGGTCTGTGAGAAGAGTTGAGATGATTCTGCTTTGCAGGGGTCTGATGAGCTGCAATTCATTAAATGTGCATAAAGTGTTTTCCTGAGCCCGGGATGAAGGTGATTTAAAAGTGCCTGTGCTGTGGCTTAGTGGTGGTTGGGGGTATCTCTGCAGCATCTGTGACTTGGTACCTTTTTCTCTCTGCTCCTCTCTGGGGATGGAGAGGCAAGTTAGGATATTAGAAGCACTGCAACATGGAATGTTAAGTTTGGCTTAATGAAGAAAGACTACGGTGCTGGAATTATTAATTGCAAATTCTATCGAGAATAATTTGATAGGAGATTGACTTACTGCGTGCCTTGGCCTGATCTGAAAAGATGCCATTGTTTTAAATGACAATGCTGAGGGTATGCATGTGTACACATCTTGGTGTTAATCAGATCCTGGATTTCATAATTTCACAAATTAAATTCCTCGTTTTATTCAATTAGTGTGCTAAAGCTGATCCGCACTGCTGCTCACAACTGTGAGCACAGAGCCTGATTACACACCGCATTAGCTCAGGTCGCGGCGCATCCAGGGCCCGGTGAGCAAAGCGCTGGGGGTGGTTCTCCAACCGTGACAGAGAACTCAAAGAAATTCCCATTTGGTTCATCACATTGATTGTCCTGGCCAGCGTGTGGCAGGTCTCACTGCAGGGGCCTGTAGCAGCCTCTTTGGGTCCCCTCTGGCTGCGGAGCACGCTTGCGGGCTGTCAGTTCAGCTTCCTGCAATTGATGAGGTGTGAGAGCCCAGGGGCACTGAGCATGCGAGACTCCCCTCCCTGCTCCTTCTCTGGTACAGGCCCACTGTAACCTCATTTAGGTTTTCCCCTGTGAGGTTTCTGCTCCCTTTGTGGATTCAAGTTTCCAACAGGTGATGTCTGAGACCCAGCACAGCCGCCCACATCCCGTGTTCAGCCCTCCCTCTGTTCTCGAAAAGAATGAGGCAGAAAAAGCAAGCAGTAATATATCTGACTGTATTTCAAAGTTGTTGATTGTAAACAAACTTTGTTGAAGAAATAAAATCACATGACAAGATATCAGAGTGATACTATAAATCCATTTTGTTATTGTTGCCACACTTCACATTTTTGGAACTCAGAATTTAGCTCATGGTGTACAAAACTTGTAAAAATTTATTGCAAGCGTGCCTTTGTGTAGAACAAAACTGGTGTCACAAAAGTAGTTCCCTGTCCCATGCAGAAATACAGGTGTGTAGGTCTCTGTGTGAAGAGGTCACACACCTGCATTTCCTGAAAGACTTGGCTGTTACAAAATTGCTCAGAGAAGTTCAAAAAAAAAAAAAAAAGGAAAAAGAAGAAAAAAGCAATTGCAGTTTATGCTTTACCTCTGGAATTTACATTTTCAACATAAATTTCTAGAATTTTAAAGAGTATGGAACTTGCAACAGAACTGCAGCCGCTGATGTGAGCACAGCCCATTGGATTCGTTTTGCAAGCACTCCGGCAGCTAAGGCCAATCTTCCTGTTTGGTGCAGTCACTGCATTTGATGGAATGTCAGTTGCACATTTTTAATGAAAAATTAAAACAAAACATGGATGGGAAGAAGATTCCTTTTCCAAAATTTCCATCGTTCGTGTCTCTCCTGTGGCACTTGAGACCCACTCCCTCGCTGTGTTGACGTGCAGCAGAGCTTTGACCCCCCCGGTCTGCAGCTACCGCACGTGTACAGCGTGAGCAAGGGAGTGGAGTGAGGCCAGTGATGGAGCTACAGCAGGGCTTATGCAGCAAAAGCAGCTCTGCGGGGTGGTTGTGTTAAACATCAGCCTTTTATTTTTCATTCAAAGGCAGCAAGGGAGGGGGAATGCGCATGCTGGAAATATTAGTTGGAAGGGATCATTGGGCTCCTCTCCCTCTGCATGCCCAACTTCTCTGCTTCCCTTTGCCTCTTCCAGTGTGCTGATCCCCCTTAAAATCGTCATTTATCAGACCGTACCAATTAGCCTCACATATAGTGGATCGATCTCTGGCACAAATCTTAGTTTTGTTGTCTCCAATCTCACCCCAGAACATGGGGTAAAGTTATTTTTAATTTCTCTATTGAAATGCCAGGCAACGATTTGGCTTATAAATAGAGGCGAAGTCCAGGTTGCAAAAGTAAGTCTGAGACCTGGAATACATTTTCCATCAAATGAGTAACTTGGTTTCATGGAGAGGTGTGAATTGTTCACCACTCACGTTTTGCACACACCTTGACACACTTTAGTTGGAGCACAAGACCACAAAGTTACTTTGACGCCAAGTGGGTCGGGGTTCTGGACAGATGAACCTAGTGTACGGGGCTTTGCTTTACTGCTTCTAGGATTTTTGGTAGGTAGTGAAGTTAAGTGCTCTGTTTGACATTCAGAGCATGCTGTACATACTTGAAGAGCAGAAGCATTTGCTAGCTTCTTCATTTTAATGAACAGATGTGCCAGGGCTAGAAGCAAATTGTATGGGCCTGGCATGTTCCTTTCCCTAGTAAAACTTAATTTGGCTCCCTCCGGAGTCCCCATCCTTACCAGGTGTGAGATCAGCCAGGCTGTTTCTTTTTGCCTCACATCTGTTTGCCCAAGGAGCTTGGATCCCAAATTGCACTCATCTCTCCCTGTTTGCTTATCTGATCAGGTCTTGAATGTCACAGCCCTATAAGAAGGTGTTACGGTCCTTTACCACTAGGTTCTTCATTCAGATCCCCGAAGCACTCCGGGATTGTTGCATTTACATCAAATGAGCACTTTTGCAGAGTGATGTTTTTTGATGGATAAGGTTTTTGCACTAGAAATTGTGTGGACCACCTTGACATCTACTGCTAGCAGTTATTACTTCAGAAGAGTGACACAAAAGGGATTTACCACTTAAGGCCTTTTCGTGATACCTAACAGCTGCTCACCAGACCCATCAGAGTGGTGAGTGTGTGAAGGGTTTAAAAAACCCAAAAGCACAACTCCCCAGCCCCACAAACGAAATCCAATCCCCTCTCTTTGACAGCGATGCAGAGCTGAGGAATGTTTCAGCCATTCCACTGGGAGCAGCAGGAAGGTGATGCTGAGATCTGCCTTGGGCCCACACGAACCCGATGGGGCAGCATTAATGGGGCAAAGCGGGCAACACCGTCACAGTGACTGCAATTAGTATAGGCTTCCGAAACAATACCCTGTTTCATTGTCGATTTGCCAGGTAGCAGGAGGGATCAGCAAAGTAATACTGTAAAAGCAAAGGGAAAGGCCAGCTCTGTGTTGTCACCTCTTCCAGACTGACCGAGAACTAGTGGGATGATTTGGCTGGGCGTGCTCCCAGTGCAAGGAGCAAGGGAAGCAAAGCGTAGGACAGGGAAGCTCTTCAGGGCTAGATTGCTGAAGAGAAAGAAAAGGCTCTCAAGAGGAGAGAAGAGACCCTTTTTGTACAAAAGCACATGTATTTTCAGCTGTTCCCCCAGCACTGAGATGCTTATGCAGGGGTTTTTCCAGTTTGAGTTCACAATGCTTGTGGAAGGAAAGGTAGGTTTGGGAAGAGCCTTTACAAGAAGGAATATATACCAAGTAGCACTGGTGGTAGGCTTGCATTTGAGCAGATGATGACATGATCTGTCCGTGCACAGTACCCTAGTTAATGACAGGCCACGTACACAAATGTATTGAACTTGGAGTTCCTCACCTTCCACATCACTGCTAACATTCCTTTGCTGCTTGCACGTTTTTCTCAACCAGACTGAGATGAGCTCTTGTTTTACAAATCACTAATTTCACATCACTCACAGCAACGAGGAAGTGCCATGGCAAGCTCCACTACAGAGATGGCTGGAAGACTTCACATAGTCTGAGTAATTATTTGTTTGGACTTCACATTGATGACTGGAGTATAGCACAGCTTCAGATTCCCTGTGTATCTCCTCTAAGCTCCTCTAGGCAGGCTGGGCTGCTGTTTTATTTGGTTTTCTCTTACCTTCAGGACATCTTGGTATTGACGCATGCTGGCCTATGTGGAGCAAAGAACCTGCGCTGACAAAGTCCTACAGCCCCTGCTGAAGAGCAGGACGATGTCTGTCATGCTTTCATCTCAAATTTGGAAAAGTGCATTTGAACAAGAAAATGCAAAACATGGACTTAATCAGCAAGACTGCAAGCTCCACTTCACAGTTTCATCACCTGTGCTGTGCCTCAGTGTCTGATTATGGAAGAGGAAGCTCCTGTCTGAAGGGATAATGACGGCTGATGATTACCGGTGGTGTTAAGAGCACTTTCCAATCCTTGCATGGAAAGAGGCAGACATGCAGAATTACCAGTGCAGCATAAACCCCCACTCACCTCTGCAATCAGCCACAGGACTAGTGGATGCTAAGACAAGTAAGACTGAGCCACTGGAGGCCCCCCTCAATACCAATCAGCTAAAGACAGACTGCTAAATAAATGGTAGAAGAAAAGTAAGATCTCTTCAGGAAAAAAAAAAAAAAAAAAGCCACGTAAGTGTAGCTGAAGGTGAAGAATGGGAATGCTGTTTTGAGTTGCTGTTCGTAATGTCAGTCTGGAAAGAGCTAAATTCATTTTTCTCTAGGAATTGTCTGAAGAAAACAAAGTTGTACCCATTTAGTGACATCAGACATCTTTAAATTGGCATACTCAGACTACCTTGCAAATGAAGATGGGCCGGGGCTAGAGAAAGGAAATGGAAAACAGAGACAAGATGTTTTTCAGTTGTGCCCTAGTGTCGAGTGCACAAATGGGCTGAAGTAAAAAGTGGCAGAGTTTCTGCAAGCCCTTGAAGCTTTTTTCAGCTAAGACATCAGCAGTGGAAACCATTTCACAGTGGCTTCTAAGCTCTTGTGAGTGTTATATTACACACTGGGAAAAGAAATGCTTTCCAAGAACAGCTCGCGGCAGGACAGACATTTCTTGAAAGAAGTCCTGTGCATAGAAGGTGGTCAGTATGTCTCACTGATGGTCTCAGTTCTCTGAAACAAAGTTTGCATACCACCAATAAACTGTTTTCAGAAGTACACGTGAAGGAAAATTCAGTTCATCAAGACAGACATGAGCCTTCCCAACCCCATGTCTATTTCAGCTTCAAACTCTTATTTCTCCCCCTGGAAAAATTTAGAAAAGTTCCTCTGTGACCTGTTTGGCATTTCCATTGTCTTTTAACTACTGTTGAGCTTTAAGATCTCTTACCCAGATTGTCTCAAGGATACAAAAAACTAAAGGAAACCAAAAAACTTGGCATCATATCACAAGCCATTGCACAATTAACACACACGCACACACTATAACTAGCATCCTCGCACTACTTTGAGACTAAATTCCTTCTTTTCCTTTAACTAGGGAGAAACTTTAGTGTTACGAGCAGGTGGGGAACCAAATCTGAGTGAGCCAGTTTGCAGGAAAGGAAATGCTACCGAATCTGAGCTGCAGTTAATAAACCTTTGCTCTTCTAAAATGATGAAATTTCTTCCTTAATTACTTTGCCTTGTTTGTAGGAACTTAGAGAAAGTGCAAGACGCTTTTTTAACAAGGAAAAATCCTAACTTTCCTCAACCCTATCCCCTCCAAGTCAACAGCTGGAGAAGATAAAGTTGAACAGTTATCTGTGGATATAGACTATGCTTTGGTGGGTTTAAGAGCCCAAATTCAGGCATTTTGTACATATAAATATATAGAAATATTTTTGCTTATTTATGGAATGTTTGTGCATGTTTAGGGCACCAGTTCAAAATGATGAGGGATGGTTAAGGCTAAGAAAATGAAATTCATTGCAAAGCTATAATTTTGTCTTAACGTTTCTCCTTTACAAAGGAGACTAAAGCATCTTCCCTGTAATAGTCAGCCACTGTGTAATCCCCCATCAACTCCAATTCTAGGGAAAACTACTCAGGACCCAGTCCCTGAGGCAAAAAGCTAGGACCTCATCATTTGAGCTCAAGTAATCCACATAATTAAAAACATAACTTGGTGGAAAAAATAAACATTCGAAGGCCGTGGGCCTACTGACACCTGAAACTGAAAAGGCATTTTCTGAACAGGAAGGTGTAGAGCCAGGCCTTTGCGCATACACAGCAATGTAACAACTGGCAAAGGGCGCCAGATCTAGCTCCAGGGGCCAGGATGTAGCTGGAGAGTGCTGTGTTTGCTCCTCGGAGGCACGAAGTGGCTCCCAGGAGGTCATGCAGGCCTCTGCATCTCTGCTGGGGGCACCTGCATCTTGCACGTGCTCTGGCTCTGCGGGGGTTCAATGCAAGGAGGCCGGGCTCCCAGCAGCTACTCTTTGTTCCAGTTGTCAGACCAGCACAGTTCTTGCCAGACCTTTCCTTGCTGCCCTAACTCTGACCACTCAATAAATTTGCAGGGCTTAATGATGTTGTAGTTACTCTTCCTGCTGTAATGAAGTCTGGCGTTGGCTGAGCCAGCAGTAAGAGCACCATTTGTCTTCAGGTACCTCTGTGGAGTTTCCTAAGAAGCGGAAACTTGGACGTTTGCTGAACTTTTGTTTTTCACACCTCATGCTAGCCTCTCTTCCACCCTCGAATATCTAGAAGCCTGACAAGAAGCAGCCATGCCACATGTTCGGTCTGGAGAGGGGTGGCCTCAGTTCCTGCTGGGACAAGATTTGAACTCATCCTTGGTCTCCTACATAGCCCGGCACTGCCGAGGACTACAGCAGTACAAACCCTCTCCTTCCTCCAGTGCACAAGGTTGTGTCCTTCCCCATGCCTGTCTCCTGGGTGCAGACCTTGTGGACTGAGAGGTGAACGGGGTGCTTAAGGAACCTGCTGGCAGGCAGGGCAGGCTGCGTGGGGCAGTCGCCAGGCTGTACTGCAAGCAGAACCACCATGGACCTGGCTGTCCCCTTGCTTTCCCTGCAGCCAGGTGAGATCTGCCTAAGTCTACTCCAAAAAATAGGACTTTGGTGGAAATTGAAAGCTGTCAGTGCAAGAATGCTCTTTGGGCTAGTCAGTAATTTACAAGCTCCTGCTGGACTCTTCTGCGATGATTTACAGGCTTTGCGCTTGCACAGTGCCTTGGCATCTCTAATAACCATAAGAGTGAAATTTGGAGAGTTCAGAGGGTACTTGGTCGCCTCTCTCCAGACAGAAACATATAACCTGTGGAGTTACAGACTGATAAAGAAATAAATCAATTGCTCTATTCCTCTTAAATCAGCCCAAGTCATTCTTTGGTAACACCTTCCAGAAAATGCCAGGCTTGTGGTCCTAAAACCAGCTGGTTCTTTAAGCAACGTAGCTGTGCCCTGTAAGTTAATGCCATTCGGTTTGTGTCCATCACTGCTAACCTTTAGAATATGGAGCTTTTTTGTTGATTGAGCTGTAGACTGAAATTAATACCGTGTAGAGGGCAGGGCAGCATTTCACCTCCATGTCAATTCTTTCCTGTTTCGGTCACACTCCCCTCTCTCTCTCTGTTGCTTTCCAAGGCTTCAGTGGCCTTCAGATTCCACCAACACCAAACCAGCCACCGGCACCAGCTCACCGTGATGCTCATCCTCTACAGTGCTACTAAGAACAGGTGAACCCTTTGAGCTTGCTCTGTTTTAGTTAAGTTTAACATCTGGTTGCAGTCGGACTTCTTTCTTTTTGCAAAACACAATGCTATGCTATTTTGCTAAACATGTAATCTGCTTAATTACAACTATTGTGGCAAGCCCGGCATTCTAGTAAGAAGAATACTTATAGAACATCCCGCAGTGATGATGCAAAACACACTGCTATTACTGAATTATTTTTTTTCCTGCAAACTGTGTGCCAAATGAAGTTCTAAAATGGACTTACAAAAGGAAAAGAAACAAATTGTTTTTCCTAAAAAACTTGAGCCCATTATGTCAGACTTTTAAGCAACATGTAAGATACAGTTGAAATAAAAAAAATATAATTGTTATACTCTCGTTTTTGATCTGTATACTGACCGTGGCAGTTACGATGTGAGGCAGTATTACTTCACTCTCTGGCTGTGTATAAAATGTTTCGTTTCATCCTGGTTTAAAAAAAAATCAATGTCACGTTTTTCCATTTTAAATTCACTAATGTATTTGATTACTTCTAATTTTGCTGTGTTCTAGCTGGGATCAAATTGCCTTATGCTTTTTTTTTTTTTTTAAGAAAACAAAATGGAAAGAAAAAGTTTAACCAGTTCTCAGTTCCTGGCTGCCTGCCTTAAAGGTTTTGCTTGTCAATATACTTGCTTAAGTGTTCGTGTCTCTGAACTGCTTCTTTTAGCACACTGTGAGGACAGCACTGATTCTCTACAAGATGGTAGGCACTCTCAACCACAGCCCATGGTGCAGACTTACATTACTTGTCCCAGAATTGAGTAACTCCAAGTAAGGTGTATAGAGTTTTTTGCAATGCCCACCTGGGACTGCTGAGCTATCTCGGCTTATGACAAGCTCTTAGCCCAAGAGGGACTTTACAAGATGACCCTGTTCGACAAACAGTATTGAGAGATAACGAATTTAAGTCCATTTCTGGTGTACAGATACCCACGGGGCATTCACTTATGCAATTTTTTGTCAGCTTTTCTTGTGGCACTTTCTGTAGAACGTTTACATCCAGCTGCTACTAGGAACAAAGTTTCCACCTCTCTAGTGGCATCACTTGGCATTTTTGGATAAGGACAGCACTGGTGGTGTCAGAAGTTCCTTGCTTTGCTGTTCCAGGTGTGGTATCTTCTTCTGCTTACCTTCCTCCCCCTGCCTATGCCACCAAGAACATTGCATCAATGGGAGGGTGAGGTGTCTTCCAAGCCCAGGAGCTCCTTTACAAGTCTTTCACCGAACTGTGCACGGCTATACCTTGTCACGTGGTAGGCCTCTGACATTTTGTAGAGGATGTAGGCATTGTTTATAGCGATGCTGATGGCAAACCAGAACACTTGTTGCCAGGTCTTGTTTGGTTTGTGAGAAATGAAATACCTAGAAAGCCAAGAGGGAAAGAAGAAGGAAAAAAAAAAAAAAAGTGGTATTCAGCCATCACTTCCATCTGGGAGGCAAGAAATAACCCTGGAAAAAGATTCCTGCAGTCCCAATGGGGAAACAGGACCACAGCTTACTGCCAAGTGCAAGTATTAAATAATTTTGTACATTTGACAATCATTTACAGTTAGTTATCTGTCTCTTTGGTTTTGTAAATTTCTAGTAGTTTCCAAACCTCAGCAACCTTCCCCTCTGTATTGCTGCACATAAAATGATGCAGACTCCTAGAGCTTGCCTGTGACAAACATGCAAGTAACGGGAGCCGTGGGTCTGAATCCTTTCAGATTGTAACTTAAAATTGGCCCCCCCTCCCAAACTCAGGCCTATTATGTTGCAGTTCAGGGAAGACTGCTCATGCCTCTCCTCTTTTTTTCCGAGTTTATCTTGATCGTAAGTGAAGACTGATTTCTGCTGTTGTCAACAGCACGTGGGAGGATGTGGGGGTAGAGCCAGAGCATGCAGTGCTGGTATGTGGAGCACCTCCTCTCCATAAGGCAGGAGAACTAGGAAGGACTGACAACCTTATATTTAGGTTCTGACTAATTCCACGACTACCAGAATATTCTCTTCAGTCATAAGATTTCCCACTTCCCTACTTTTCATTTTTTTAGCAACCATTTAAATCTACTACCTCATCTTTTTCTTGTACTGCTTTCCTCAGACCAGATCCCAACACTGGTCTCTAACAACCGCCTCCTCCTCTTTCCTATCTTATGCTCCATTCTTGCTGCTTTGCTCAGAACTGACTTGGAAAATCCCTGCTGCTTTTTCTCTTTCCCCAGTTTTTAGCTCTTGAAATCTTCTGCACCTCACTGCTACTCCCACAGCCAAGCTTCACCACTGCTATTCTTGTTTCTGTTTCTCCCCATTACATCAAGAGCTAGCCAAGAGGCGCACAACTGGAATCCCAGAGCCAAAAAATCTAAATTCCCATGAAAGGCCTACATTCTCTCAGTTTACTTAGATCAGGTTTCCATCCAAAACTGAGTATCCTGTTCTTCTGGCTCAAGGTGACACAAATACCACCAGGACAGATAATCACCTAAACACCATATGATGATAAGGGTGGGGAGCTAGCCAGCCTGAGAGACTTGTAGACCTTTGCTGAATTCTCAAGCTAGCCTTGACTTTGATGTGGCCCAAAACATGACCAACCTGTTGGCTCATCTTCCCAACTCTTCTTACAGGTCATTTTCAAGATGGTAAGAACATAATGCTCTTAATTTTATTTTATTATTTTTTTTAACTGGTGGAAGGGGCCAAAGCAACATTAGCATGTTTTTTGGGATTATTCGTAAAGGTGAAAGTCAGGGGAGTAAAAAATTCAATGTGTGCAATGATGTACTCATTCATCTCCTCACTCCTGCAGAGACTCCTACAACACGGCTGGCAATGCAGCTATCCCCATCGTGCAGAGCCAGCTTCTGATCTTTGACTAAAACAGGAGTTTTGTCAGAGATGAATTAAGTGAAAGTAGGACTGGGCTCCCAGCTGCCGTTCAACATGGAGAGCTCAACCAGTCCAGCCATGGGGAAGGAATGAAAGAAACACATCCACACACAGACATACACATCCTTATTCTCACTTACTTGCTGTATTTGTCGTCGTATTTGCAGATATAGCTAAGGTGAGCAGCAAATGCTTCAACAGCCAAAGGGCATGGAATTTCTCCACTTTTTCTCTTAATTATAACTCCTGCATCAATTAAAAACATAACAGATTTTATTCCACGTGATAGGTTTAGCAATTTAAAGATACATAGTTTATTATAAAATAAACGTTATTGCTAGTTTCTGTCTCCAAACTGGAAAGTGGTTCCTCTGTTATCTGTAACAAAGATGCTAATTTGATTTTTTTTCCATTGGTAGTATATTGAACAAGGGAAAAGGGAAGAAGAGGGATCATTATTCAGTCAGAGATGCTTCTACCTGCTTGTAGAAGGGAAGGATGAATGAAATAAACTTGCAGTACTTTACTGAGGAGTCCATTCCCTGATTTTTGACTTCACAGTCCTTCAGGGTTTCATGGTTGGCTCTCAAGGGACCGTCTCTTGCTCCACGCCTGTAGCTTATTGTCTAGTGGGGATCCCTGCTCTCTCCCAGGCACAACAGTATTTTTCTCTGGGTCTAGTGAAGCACAGGCTTGGTTGCATCCTTTCTCAGCACTGTTTCAGTACAGATACAGTTCTGGGCTTTCTCGTTTCTCCAGCCTTCAAGCTCCCATTGCCTGGATTCTGCAAACTCTTTTACAATTGCCCTTAAAATGCTCCTCATGGTTTGATTGCAGACTTCACCATTTCATTCCTTCAGCTGGAAGTCTCACTCCATCCATTATCTCTGTCAAGCCCCCTGTGCTGTCCAGGCTGGCAGGCTCTATTTTGAAGCAAGACTTATGACACATACTAAATGTCATGCTACATCTGAGCCGTGCAGCAATTTATTTCAGTTTTTTAAAGTCTGATTTTTCAGGCGTCCAAAACGATACCGCCTCTGAATTGTTCAACAATTCTCCTTTCAACTCCATACCCCCAAACTGGGTGTAAATGTTCTTCCTCTCCTCCCCCTTCTCTCTTTCTCCCCCTCTTTTCCTTTCCAGAATTTATATTTCCTTTTGCAAATTGCTTTGTATTCGCGATCCTTAAAAATGCATTGTGATGGCAGCTATGTGGGCATCACACACTCCCTCTCACTTTTTATTATATTCTGTGCAGCATTCCTCTGTATTGAGACCATAAATATCTTTATATGCACATTATTTTTATAGCCGTTCCTGCGTTTGTTCTGCAGCCACAGGGCCATCCCTCCAGGGAGGCAACTGCTGGAGCCGGGTTGTTTTTAGCTGCAGGTCTCTGTGGCAAGCAGCCCCAGGCAAGCTGACTCACCGGCACCTCCGATGAGTTATTTCCCCTCCTGGTCCTCCCCCAGCAGCGCAGTGCTCCATCCCTGGCAGCCCTCCAGGGGAACACACTGCCTGCTCTGCAGCCCCAGCCTGCCCTCGCCTGCGTGCTGCTCTCCCTGGTGCAGGCTGCTGGCATCAGCTTCGGGTTTGGTGTTTTTTCACCCTGTAAAAACTCGGTACCCGGGATCCTGAGATTAGCCAAGACCCGGGGGCTCTGTTGGAAAGTTTCTAGCCAGTACGCTTGTCAAGCAAAGCTTGGGAAATGGCAGCCTAAATGAAATAAGCAGAAAGACAAGGGCATGCGTGTTTGTTTCCTTAAATAGTTAAGTTTATGCCAATCCATAATTTTTGGAGCTAGAATCCTGCTTTTTTCAAGTGAAGGCTCAGTAATATCAGCACTTACTTCCCCCTTGGCAAGCGCGAAGATTTCATAACATAATATAACAGAGTGGGCACTGTGTGTTCCAAGTGCTATACGGCTTTTTTCAGGACTTGAATTTGTTCCAGTTTTTTATCAGAACTGCAGCCAGGCAGGTTCGTATGAGGTCTCGTGTTCATGGTCTTCCCCTCAGAGCCCCACTGGCCCCATCCTCCCTTTCACCGTGCTTGGACGTAACCCTGTGAATTTATTCCCACAAAGGACGCATGGAAATTCAAGGTTAAAATCCTAAGCTACCTGTCCTCAAACATACTTTTTAATGTTAAGCTGCTTTCCCCAGACTTTCCAGTTCTGAGCCAATCTCTCACACTTCCAGCTCCTCCAGGGCTAAGAATCACACTGGGGCTTGCTCGTACAATAGTTTCATACAGCTGCAATGCCTCCACAGCATCTCCTATCTTTTTTTCTTCCAGCTGCAGGGTCCTCAAGGCAGGGTGGGCAGAAAAGGTACAGGCAGCATGGAGAAGCTATTGAGAACTCCCTAGGGAAACTGCAGCCCTTGATACTGGCTGTGTCAGTAGGATTTTATTAGTAGCTGGTTCCTGATGCTGCTACTTTGCTCCCAGCTTTCTCATCATTACCGCTGTCTCCTCTCCAGCTGCCTCTCCATGTTTCCCTTGCCTCTCTTTAGCTTCCTGTCTAGTCCATACCCTAAGTGTTAAACCCTGTTTCTTCCTCCTGCCACCCCAATCACTGGTGGGATGCTAACATGCCACTTGCAGCTATTTGGTCCTTGCCTTCTGCACATGGGGCCCAGACTTCATTTTCTGTCCTTAGCTATTGTCCATTTAGCATCTAAGCAGAGCGGGCTGGTGAAGAGCATCTCTGAAAGCTCTTCTCCATAGTTAGCTTATTAGCTTATTGCTGCCTCTCCAAAAGATCTTGGGTTCAACAAGTTTCTGTTTAAGCACAATAAATAATGCCTGAAAGGAAGCAGCCCAGCCCCTTAACAACTTGCAGAGGAGATGCTGCTTCCAGCTCTGCACGCTGCCAAAGCCATGGGATTTCCAGGGTCTGCACTGGGCTGGGAACCCTACACAGCAATCAGGGCCCTGCTTCCCGAGCACCAGGGACCCTGAGGCTCCTCCCTGCAGGTCAGAAAGCCCAGGATTCCCCAAGTTCCTGGCAATCCTGCTGTGCAGCAAGTGAGCTTGCTGCCTGCCCCATTCTGCTTTGCACAAAAAATAGAGGTTTTAGTTATTTCTAGACCATCGTCCTGGAGCTGCTGGGAAAGCAGACACCAGACCTTGAGTGGAAAAACAAAATGCAGCTGTGTCCCACAGATGGGGAGGTTTGGACCAGCACATCACCTGCTTTAGATTAAGGGTAATTTTTTACTCCCTGGGGGTCTCAATCTCTTTTGACTTCTCAGTATTTCTGCAGAATAGGCAAAAGGGAAAAATTCAACTCAAGCTAAAGCTTAAGGGAAATTAAAAACCCTGCTGAATTTTGTTCTAGGCAGAAAATTCATACTTGTTAGCAGCATAAGCAGGACTTTTTTGCAAGACCAAAGAAATAAGACTCATCCTTTAGCATCTGAGGTGATGTATTATGACACACCGGTTCAAAACATCCATAATAAATAATGTGCTGCGTCTAAGAATAGTATTCATAGATCACCTCTGACAAGTGTACTGCCCTCCTGGTGCCTCTGGCTTGGGTGGGATTTGTACTCCAAGTACTTTTAAGATTTACCTTCTTCTCTACCTTCCTTTCGATTGCAATAAATAGTTCACTATTAGCTACATCTATCCTAGGTCTTGCTTTGAACATCTCATCTTCTGTGTTTTTACGTTTTCTTTTCATGGCCTCCTCCACCCCCATCTAAGTGTATGCTCAACGTGGAAACACACGATTTATTGACAAGTGATCCCACTGGCTCCAGTCTCTGTCTGACTGCCCTGTATGGGTTTTATTTCCATTTTTCCCTACCTCCTCTCTCGTTTAACACACCTGCCCAGCCGGCCTGTGCGACAGGCTTGCTTCAAGGAGCACAAATTCTTCCTCTTACTCTTCCTTCTCCTTGTTTACATCACTTTGAGGAGTCTTTGGTGATCAAGCTTCAAGTTGGTTTAAACCAGCATTGCTGCACTGACTTCAGAGATGCCAAATTAGAGGCAGGCAATCTGGTCTCCTATCTTCCCGCTGAGCCTCCATCTGTTCTCAGATCTTCACTCGAGACTCTCTTCCCCCTGGCATGGCTCTGAAAAGCCAGCCTCAAGTTTTCTGCTCTGATTCACCCTGAACTATCTTGGCTGTCCCCACAAGCATTCGGTGAGCAAGAAAGATATTATGCAGGTCCGGCCCACCACACGCACAGGTCCTAATCAGTGGACCTTAAACCACCTCACATATGCAACCTACAGTCCTGTCCATGCTAAAAACCTGCCCAAGGTCATTCACAGGCACAACCATTCACACTGCTCTGCGCTGTGCTGAGGGCCACCGCTAGCTCAGAGTCTCTTTGAAAGGGGCGGTTAACACGGATGCTCACAAACAGAACAGTTTTCTAACTCTCTTTTTCGTAGCATTTATGGATTTATACATTTATGAAACTGCAGGCTCCATACTAGCACATATCGACCAGGTGACATTTAGTGATATCTCGTCCATCTAGAGCACTTGGCAAAGTGCAGACAAGAAGCAGCACAAACCCTGACTGACTGCTCACGTGGGTGGGCACTGCTCCAGTGACTGGTTTCAGCAGCAGCACTGCAGCTTCATTTTTCCTTCGTGTGCTTGTTTTCAGCATCAGCATTCAGACACCAGCCCGTACATGTCACTAAGCCCTCACTGTGCAGTACAGAGGGAGGCGAGGAGCCCAGCAGAAAATCTCAGAATCAGCCCCGCTTTGCCAAGGAAACAAGCCTTGTGGCAAGGTGTTGGAAATGCAAGGGCATGGATGGGTGACCGAGGTTCAAACTCAGTTCTTCACCCCAGTGCACAAGGTGCACTGTACTTGTACACCTTCACCTGCCTAGGGTTCACCTGGGTTATGAGCAGCACACATGAGCAGGGACATTGTCAGCTTCCCAGCTTATTGTACAGCAATTCATGCCCTTATCTTAGCTTCTGCAGTCTAAATGCATATGTGAGAGTCACTCGGGGCTCAGAACATGACCGTACGTGATGTCTGTGACTTGGTGGCTTTACAATCAAAGGTTTAGGTTATTCTTGTCTGTCTCAGCATAGTTCTGAATAACAAAAATTAGGAGAAACTGAAGCAACATTTTCATTGAAATTGAGTTTCAAAGAGTTCGCTCATCATATTACATCTTACAGACGTTTCCAAACCTTCTTAAAAACATTTGTGTATTTTTGTAAAGGGAAAGATTTCAGGCATTAAGAAGGTCTTTGAACCTTCATTTGAACTATCCAAGTTATCTGTTTCGGTTTCTTTTCATCAACTGCTAAAATCAATTTAACATATAACAGGAAGCCTTAATCATATTTACTTCTGGCAAAAAGACATTTGTTTGTGACTAGTTTTTTTTACTGGATAAGATAAATTAATTGTCGGATCTGCTCAGAGTTCTAAGTACATCATGACATTTATTAATTTTTCTGTAGCAACAATCCTACGAGATGCTTTGCAAACGTGGCTAGTGTAAGTGTTATACAAAAATAACACCCTTCTTCCCTCCTCTGACTATCAGCAGAGATATCATCTTTATACCTAAAGGATGCAGCCTCTACCAGCTCAGGCAAAGGAGGCCACATTAGCAATAGGCTTTAAACTTTTTATGGGAAACAACCGTAGCTGTAAGAAGACACAAAAGGCAAGTCGTCACCAGTGCAACCATTTATGTAGGATATTGTGATCAAGCTCTTTGTTCAGGCTTATTACCAAATTCTGTGACTCATTTTACCTTGCCACTTAAAGCACGTGCACTTCCCAGATGAGCAATACCAACACTGCTTACCTTGTTGAACCGGTGAGTAGGCGTTAGTCAGGAAACGGAAGTGCCCCTTATTGTACCAGCAGATCAAGGACATGTTCCCCTTCATCCTTATTCTGTACTGTCCTCTGGACGGGGGAGTGTTGGGGTTGTTCAGCATGGATGGAGGTAGGCCTGTGCAGTCACTCTTCCTGGTGCTCAGCAACCCACAGCAGTAAATCGCTGCATGTGGAAAAAAAAAACACCATTCCCTATCAGCAAACCTTTGCATAGACCCAGAAATCAAGAGCAGTGGAGCAAGTCTGGCTGACCTAACTAGACAAATAGCTTGTCCACAATGTTCTAGTTGAACAAACACTTCAGCCAACTGGCCTTCTCCTGCAGTAACATTTAATGTGTTATTTAACATACCTAACATTTGTGTCCTACCTGAATGACTCTGGAAACTGAGACAAGGGCGGAAAACCTGCCCTCAAAAGGAAATGTGTTGACATCTCCTGCACTGACACAATGCAGTGACAAGGAGAAGAATGCAGGGTGTCTTCCCAATAATGACATCTATAATCTGTGTAATATTCTTCACAACATGTTTTAAATTGGACTGAGAAATATAAGCCGTGATATGCATTACAGAACAAATCAGAATTTATGATCCAAGAGAGTCTTTGATGTTTAACTAAGAGAATAAATTGTGGAGGGAGCAGGAATGGAGGGAAAGCTATAACATCTTTGCCGTTAACTGAAATAAATTCTCCTACATAACTCCCATTATGCTTTTAATAATATACACAGCTGACAAACTCGTTTAATCTACTGCTTCACTGTGCCGTCCACTTCTTGTTCTTCATCTTGGCATTCCTTGCACCTGCATTATCTGGTTTGTAAGGGAAATACTTGTTAAGCAATTAAGAACTACTAAAACATGGGTTTAATTAAATAAATAAATAATTAAAAAAGCATATTCCAAAGGATGGAGAGGATGGAAATACAAAGTCCCATGAAAACAGATTTTAGGGAAAGGAGATAAAAAAAGTCCCAGTAGGTTTACCCTGGGTGGTCGCTGGGTGCCCACCCAGCCACTCTCTCATTCCCTTCCTCAGCAGGAGAGGGGGAGAAAAGACAAAGGAATGCTTGTGGGTTGTGATGAGCACAGGGAGATCACTCACTGTTACAGGCAAAACAGACTTGGCTTGGGGAAGATAAATTTAATTTATTGCCAGTTAATAACAGAGTAGGATTGTGAGAGCTAAACCCACATTAAAATAAGCTTCCTCTTGTTCCAGCAAGCAGTGGCCTGGCTGAGTGAGCACTGATCCTGTTCTGCAGGCACTGGAGGCTCCACACACGGGACACCAGGAAGCACATTCTGCTGCTCACAGCTTCTTGGCCTTTTCATAGGTGAAAGAAGCAATGAATTAAATCTAACTCTGCAAATCACATCTCAATGCAGCCAGGTGGGGACAAGTGAGATTTTGCTACTACATTAATAATAAAAGTGCCTGAACTTGTCATCAGGCCATTAAATAATAATGGTCTACTTCCCTTATTTCAAGAGAAGGGTAACTTCTTGAAAAAGTTAATTAAATCCAAGGAAATCTTGGATGGAAATTTCCCCATTCTCCCTTGGTTTTGCTTCAACCCACCTGCGTGGAAAAAATAGATGGACATGGGCAGGTGACATCTGTGCACATCATCCACATACCAGCTATGGCCTGTGGTAGTTTAAAGCTAATCTGTCAGCTAAGATTGTTTGATCAAATTTTTCATCATGAATAATTTTCCACACTGGATAGTTGCATATTTTTAAAGGGGAAATGTTAAGTCAGACTACAGTTTCTGGCTTCCCCAGAGCATGTTACCTATGATGTTTCCATTTACGTGGCTCTTCTGCCTCTGTCTTTCTGGAATGACACAAGTTTTTGAGGGCGGGTGCAGCCTTTGCCTTTCATTCTTTTAGTGCTTGGTGAACTGAGCATATCCTCAATGGCTAAGGCTCACAGATATGACAGAAATACTAATGTAATAATTGCTAATACTCATGGATCAGTTCAGTTTTTGTGGGCATGTCTATGAGGAACTGAGACTTTCTCATCAGAAATTTGAGATGCTCATGTCAGGAGAAGGTCAACCATCACAGTGGTGGTGCTACTTTATTCTGAGAGAGGAAGGCACTCAACTGGTTATTTCTAAGGAATGAATCAATCCCTGAAAATCCGTAAGTTCCCGCCACAAAAGACAACAAGAAATGTCTGATAGCAACAGGCATAGAATCAATACAGCAGGAACTGCACCCCCAATCAAAGGCTTTTTTTAAAAAAAATCTTGTCTTGCTATGAGGTATACAAACACTGGCAGTCACATTCCTGCAAACTTGGCATTAACATACCAAACTTTTAAAAAGCTTTCTTCTAGCCAATAGTAAGATTTTCCTGCTCTGATAACACAATCCTGAGAAGTTTCCTTAGCTGCCTAAGGTTTATGACTCACTGAAGGGTGATACTAACTCTCTCCATAAGACTGCAATGGTCCAAAACTAAGCTAATAACCACATTAATGTGCTACAGCTTCAAAATAGCAACAGCCATCTCTGCAATACCATAATAATAATTGTAGCCTTCCCTTTACTGCAGGCAGTAAGCCTGCAGAAAGCTTCCAGCAGATGTTTCAGTCCTCATACAGAATGATGGGAACCATTTCCTCACTCAGGAGCACGCAGTGTAACCTCCTTGCTACACAGCCCAGAAAGATGCAACACTTCTGCAGATTTACTAGGGTCTCCTATCATGGATGACACCCTTAATCTATAGAGATTTTAAAAACCACGCAGTTACTATAGCAATAGAAGTAATAAAAACTAAGCCCATTTGGCTCAATGAAGTTTTTGCATTTAATTAAATCTGAATCACAACAGGTGTTTGCCGCATACATACGAGTCAGTGGAGACAGGTTCTCCTCCTCTGATCGTAAACTATAACTGCATATAAATGCAAAAATATAAGTTAGCTTGGGCAGTGACTAAAGCAAGAAGAGGAAGTATGGCATGGTCACTCAGGTTCATTCCTGAGTCTTCAGGCTCTGCAGAGCTTGTGCCTGACTGCCTTTGTAAAGGGTACCAATAAAGATGTGGAGAAACAGGCGTCAGCCCAGTTCAGTTCCTCTGAGTACACATTCTTCAATAATATATCCTGAATGCAACATTGGGTTATGTCAGAATCAGCACAAGTGGGGGGCCTGTTGCGGGAAAGAGATGAGAACTTGCTTTAGTCCCTGTGCTGGAGCTGCAGGATTCTGCAAAGCTCCTGCAGGTGCCATGGCCACTCAGGCTGGCAAGTCCTGCAGCTTCTGCCAAGCCCAGCTGCTCTGCAGGACAGAGGCAGCTGCTCCTGCTGGTTCAGAAAGTGCAACAGGGACTTTCAGGGGTCATAACATTAAGGGAAGCACGGGACATGGGGCTTTGGGAGGTGCTGTCCTCTGCAGGCAACAACGCTTGCTTAGAGGGGAGAAAGGAATGTGCACTATGAATGACTGTCACAGCAAATAACAATGACAGCTGTCTCAAAGAAAAGAGAATTTGGGGCATTTCGGTGTAGGTTTCCAGTTCTATTCAGAGGCCAGAAAAAGAAATGTTTTGTATGTCCCCTGAAAAAGAGCTCTATTCAGGTTTTTGATTTTGAAAAAGATCAAAGTGTCCGGGCTTATTTTTCTGAAGCTTTCTCATCTCTTGGTATCTTCAAAAGCCTTAGAATTATGTTCACTGATATCCCTTTATATTACTAGACACATATTCTCTACCGTGGCACAGTGAAGGTGCTACACGGCAGGCTGTCAGACAAGAACACCGTGTTTTTTTGCAGTAATGCATGTGTGGCTTAGGAAAAGCAAACGGTAGTTGCAGGTCCACAAAAGTCTTCATAGGATCACAGGATCCTATGGATGATTGACTCATTCAGGTGGGAAGGCAACTCAGAAGGTATCTCCAGTCCAAAGAAGGGTCAGCTCTGAGGACAGACAGGGCTGCTCAGGCCTGCTTTATCTTGTCTAGGCTTGCAAACTTCCAGGAACAGAGACTGCACAACCTCCCTGTGCAGCCTGCTCTGCTGTCCTCAGAAAATCCTTGAGTTCAGTCTGAACTACTTCTTTTGTTCCAACTTAGGTCTGTTGTCTCTCATCCATCCACAAAGCACTACTGAAGAGCTGGCTTCATCCTCTTAATGCCCTCTCCTCTGGGTACAGGAAGGCTGCTGTTGAGTCCTCCTGAAGCCTTTTCTTCTCTGGGCTGAACTAGTTCAGTTCCCTCCTCGGTACAGAACATCTGGTCCAGCCCCTGATATGGTTCACTTACCTACAGGCTACACTCCTGCACAGCTCATGATAGTGCTGACCATCCTTGCTGCCAGGGCACGCTGCTGAATCACGTTTAGCTCACTGGCAACCAAGAGCCCCAGGTGCTTTTTACCAAGATTTTGAGAGGAAATAATATATTTTTTGGTGGGCGTCTCTAGATTTTCCAGAATTCCCTTTGGTTCCCTTAAATGTCAATTTAGGTACCAAAAAGTTTATAGTTTCTCAGCATTATCCTATTGAAATCTTCCCCTATCTCTCTGTCAAGTTACCACCACCACCACCCTCCCCTCAAAAGAATAATGTAAAGGAATTGTTAAGATGAACCCCATTTTTTTTCTGTTTAGAGCTCTCACTGGCATCTCTCTCTTTCTGCTACTGATCCTAACCCAGAAACTATTTTTTCTTGAACAAGAAAAGTAAATTTGACAGTTTAGGAATGGATCTTAACTGTCATGAACACCTCAGCACAGATGCTGTACTCATCAAAAGGCTCTCATGACACTTCATCGCGGTGTGGCCCTGCTCAGGTTGTCGGCCAAGCCACGTACCACAAAAGCATTAAGGTCACTGCTGACGGTGGCTGTGTGATACACTAGGAGAGATCTCTCTGCTGAGTCCAGGCTTCTCTGCCTGCCTCTCCCCAAATGTACAGCCAATGCAGCAGGATCCCAGCAGGTGCTGGCAACACGTTACCTGCTCTGCAGTGCAGTCAGCACACACCATCTCCTCCAGAGCTCTTACTGACTCTACCACTGCTTGACATCTCTGGTGTCTGTTCTCTTCCAATGTACCATAGTCCTTCCAGTTCAACACCCCCACCGAACCTGTGACCAAGCCCATAGTACCCCATGGCAAACACAGACAATCCCCTGTCCTTATTAAACATACAGACTACCATGTTCTCACCATGATCTTCTTTATAAGGGAGTTCTAACTTATTTTGCAAAGACAGTAAATCTGCTGTCTTAGTGTCTGCCTCCCCCACCTCATAGTTTCACCCCTAGGAAAGCGACGGTGTGTACTGGATCATAAATTTAATTTTGGAAGCAGCTGTCAAATATCGTAAAATGTCTCAGGAAGCCATATAACAACCCATGAACCAAACTGAAATCAATATAGCATTAGCATATTAGATCAGACAGTAAGTCAAAACTGCATGTGGTAAGAAGTCATTATTAAATTTGATACCTGCTAGAAATTGTTAATTTGAATGATCTGTTCAGTGTAAAGACCATGAATAATTTACCCCTGTAAACAATTTGAATTATCTGTAAGTACTAAATGGGTTTAGTACCCAAGCACCTTTTCCACAGGGGCTGTGGACCATCTGGGTCATGCTGCATTGTCTCTGACCTCCCCCAGCTAAGCACAAATGGTGTGACTCAGAAGTCAATTTTTGTCTGCCAGTCTTTAAACCTGACACTTCTCAAATATAAAGAATATATGGGGTATCCTCTAGTTTTTTGACCAGCCAAGTCCATTTTAGTTTTGGTAGTCTTAAAAATGTAATTGTTATAATCAACTAATAATAAAAATGGTTATTGACTATAGAACAGAAGAGAAACCATCCAGCGTACCATAAATGTGCTTGACTTTTTCCCATCTGTCTGTTTGCAGCATTTGGGAAAACCATGACCTCTTTTGTGATAATATGGTAGTATTCCTCTGCACTCTGTGAGCTTCCAATTTACCTAAAATAAATTAGGAACTAAGTCCTGCACAGAGCTCAGCAGAGACAGCTGTCAGTGCCAGAGCAGTCTGAAGTGCAGGAATGAGGGGCTCAGCTACAGCACTGTTATCAGCTGACTGGTGTTCTCGTTTGAGATAAGAATCAAACTATTGTCTCAGTTCCAAGTCATTCCCTCTGCTTTGGACCACATTTCACTAATATAATGCCAGAGGTGGATTTAATTTTCTGCAATGGAGAACATGTCAAAGGCAAAACTCGGTTGTCAGTGGTATGCTGAAAAGGGAAACAGCCCTGTGGCCTCCTTCTACGTGATGCATAATGGCAACCTCAAGTCTTAGTGCTGCAAAGGATCTACTGAATGCACTACACTGACCCTGAAAGGCTGTGCTGACTGAAGAACTAGCTGAAAATTACACTGAGATAACTTTTAACTGATTATCAGAGTACAAGAGCCTGTAATCCAAGGGAAGTCCTCAGTATTTCTCAAATAAGGTAGTATGGGGCTACTTCACATAAGGTGAAGGGGCATTTGACAGAAAGGATGTCCTGGGGTTGCTCTCTGCACCAGCATACTGGCTGGTAGAGCCACACTGACACAACGATGGGCATTCTGCTGGCAAATATACTTTGGTCAATGTAGAGTTTATTATGCTTTCAAACTAAAACGTTTCCTACCAAGGCATATTTGTACCAGCAAAAAGCTGAACCATGCTAGGGCTTTTGCAATGGCATAAAACCGTCATGCAGAGAAGTCACATCTAACGGATATCCAAACAGCAAGGACTTCTAAGGCACACCTTGCAGGATTCATCCCATCCTTAGTCTTTTACAGTGGGAACAGAAAAATTACAGGCAGCCAGGGCATGCCTTGAACAGTCCCCCAGGTCATGCAGAAGATTAGACCTCACATTTCTAAGGCAAGGAACAGAAGTAAGGGTTTTGAATACCCTTATTAAAAATGTTTTTATGTTCTCATTTTTAAATTGGAAGATTTAAAGAGCATAGACTCAACTTAGAAAGTCCTCTGCATAGTACCTTTCCATGAATGAGATCTCTTCCTAGAGATGACCAATTTATTTGTACAGAGATATTTAAAATCTCACTGAAGCCTTTGGGAAGTTTATTGAATTCAATGGCAGGAGGTCTCTAGGTCTGTGGTCATTAAAACCCAGTGAGTCACCACATACACACCTTGCTTCTCAAATTCTTCAAAGAGATTGAGGCTGGTAATGCTTGGGCCAGTGAAGATGATGTAGTTCTTCCCAGAGGCATTCTGACAAAGGCTTTTGGCCACCATACTGTGCAGCTGCGGTTTGTTCTTCAAAGCATCCAGCCCGTCAGCACCACTCCCTTCTTTGAGATGGACATAAATCTTAAACGAGAAACAGGAAGAAAAGTCAGAAAATTATAATGAATCCAGAGGGAGCAGATGCAATTGCTAACATACCTTCTCATCTGGAGACAAGCTGAGGATCAAGACAGCAGATACTCTTTATAAACTGCTAATATCCAAAGACCGTTTCAAGGGGCTGTTGCTTTAAAACCACCCCAGGTTAGCTGGCATAGCCGCCAGCTAAGACAGGGTCCTTTGTCTCAGCTCAAGGGCTTCCTGAGGTTCTTGCCACTGTCATTGTGCAGTTTGAAGACTGTTTACTTGGCAGGAAACGTCTCAAGTCATAGCAGAGATTACATGTTGTACTGAATCTGCATTGGCTTTATTGCTGCCAGCAAAAGAAGACATGGAAACTTCAGTTCCAAAAAAGGCCTCTACTAGATGACCAGAAGGAAATGGCCCATTAGCTTCCCTGCAGTACTGTTCACATTTATTTCTGCTGGCAGCAACCATTTAGGCTGCAATGCAAGTAAGTGTGTATGAACCCCTGTAAGTGAAACTGCTCGGGCACAGCACTAATTCCAAGATCCTTTACTTCGATCAGGATTTGGAGACAACCCACCAGAACAGATTGAACCAGGAAGCAGGGTACACTGCAATATGCTGCTTTAATAGTGAAATAAATGCCTGGCTCATTTATAAGGCCGCTGTAGCTCTAGCACGTGTGCTGCTGCTGTGCAATTCACACCGCTATGCATGGCAAGACAGCTGCCACCATCATCTGTAGGTGGACGTGCATTAGAGGGCAGGAACATTTATCCTTAGTAACATTACTGTAACTGAACACAGACAATCACAGAATCACAGAATCACAGAATCACAGAATTTCTAGGTTGGAAGAGACCTCAAGGTCATCGAGTCCAACCTCCAACCTAACGCTAACAGCCCTCCACTAAACCATATCCCTAAGCTCTACATCTAAACGTCTTTTGAAGACTTCCAGGGATGGTGACTCCACCACTTCCCTGGGCAGCCTGTTCCAATGTCTAACAACCCTTTCAGTGAAGAAATTCTTCCTAACATCTAACCTAAAACTCCCCTGGCTCAACTTAAGCCCATTCCCCCTCGTCCTGTCACCAGGCACGTGGGAGAACAGGCCAACCCCCACCTCGCTACAGCCTCCCTTGAGGTACCTATAGAGAGCGATAAGGTCACCCCTGAGCCTCCTCTTCTCCAGGCTGAACAAGCCCAGCTCCCTCAGCCGCTCCTCGTAGGACTTGTTCTCCGAGAACAAGTAGAACAAGCTTGTGACCAAGCTTCTTGACAAGAAGCATGGTCACACCAATTGAAAGAGCACTGAAGGAACCTATTCCTGCTTTCCTACAAGTGATCTCTCTAGAAAAGACCTGCATTGCCATTCAGAAAGAGAAAGCACATAACCCTTTCTTTGTACAGAAGCCTTTGATTTTATTTCACTGACAGTATTTTACAAGCATAACTTTCACCAAAGTTGAACGCCTATCAAAACCAACTAGGCATCTGACCTTCATCTTGTTCCAAAAGTCAGGAGAAATAACCTGCTGGAAAGAGAAATGAGAAGAAGCAGGCCCTGTATTCAGTCACTCGAGTGGCACTGTAACTCCATGCTACTTCCAAAGATTTAAACACACACACACAAATGCAAATTTTCAGTGGAAAGACATGTATTTGCAACAAAACTCAAATCTGCAGAGAAAAAGATTAAACTTGCTAAGTATTCAGGGGTAGGGAAAAGGAATTGTGCCTTGTTTGCTGGAGTGATGTATCCACAACATTTTGTTAAATTTGCTTAAGACATCAGCCATCCAGAATACACAGCATTGCTTTCCTGTAGATGCCATTTTATCTTACCAACAGACTCCTTCATAAGAGAAACTTCATTACAATGTTCAGAGAATAAAAGTACTTGTATGTTTGCAGTAGTGCTCTCTGTAATTTTTGATATATCAATGATCTTAGAAGGAAACAAAATTAAATTAAAAAGCTTCTCCCCGTTTTAGATGGTGCATCACCCAGCACTGGTATTCTAGGGATATTAATATAATATTCCTTAGCTATTCATCTATCATGGAACAGACCCCAGAGGAGTGTGTTAAGTATGAAATCTCTGAGCAATGATACATGCTTTGTATTTTGGAGTAACTGTAGTGCTGAAGAAGAAAGTTGGTGCAAGGATAAATACACACTCATCTTAAAGGAAGTCTTAACACATTACTTAATAAACAAATAAACAAACAAATCCCCTTTATCCCCTTTTAATAAAAATAGTTTCCAGTTGAGGACGTAGGCAGAAATGTTCATAGACTCTCTGACAATGCTCCACTCCCTTTTGAAAGCTGTCAAATTTGTGCTTTCCCCAATGCTAAACTTAGGACTAGCTAATTATGATAAATCATTTAGATTATTAATTAGGACTCAAGAGAGCAGTTTAACAGTGGAATGCAAACAAAGGGCAGATTGTTCCAAATTTACAGCAAAGATTGTGTGTGTGATTATTGGCGTGAAAATTAAGATCAGGTTACTAGTGTGGCAGCACAGAGACCACACATCAAGCCCTTAAAAATCTATAGACAAAGAAGAGAAGAGAAGACAAAAAAGATGCAAACAGGTTAGTTTTGACCTTGAGTCAGTAGTTGAAGCTGAAAACAAAGCAGGCATCTGTAAGTCTAGGAAAGTGTCCTGCACTTTCCCTCCTGTATTACAGTAAGTCTAAGCTCCTCAGGAGTCTCTGCTACTTCGTGCTGACTTTGTGCTCTCCGCAGAGCCTGCTGCCAGGGGATGAGGCAGTCTGCTGGCACTGGTGGGGGCACCACCTGGTCCCTCACCATGGGCTGGTTTGGGTCTGCATGCAGCTACTCTAAAGAGCAGCTAGTTGTCCATGGCGTTATCACTGTTTTCACACCAGGATGCTACATGTTCTGTACATCTTGCTAGCAGATCTCTCTGTGCACCTGTCACCCTCCCTTTGTGCTCCCCTCTGTCTCAAGGGTCCTTGTAATGGCCTCCTGGTGATTCTCCTTCCTTCTCACTCTGTTCACCTCCCCAGTGTCCTTTACCCCAACATCTATACCACTGCTGAACATTCCCTCCTTCTCCAATGTTCAATATATACCCTTTTTTAATTCTTGGGCACTCCTTTGCCTATTGAAGCACAGCCTTTGTTCCTGGCACAATTTTTCTTGTTTTGGAGAAGCATCGTTCAAAGCTTTGTTGTGCTCAGCTCTATGGGGAGGATGGGGGTTGGAAGGCATAATGTTGGAAGGCATTAAGGATGCTGTGCTACCGTGGCTGGGCACAGACAACTGGCAATGGCATAGCTTCAAATATTCCTGCAAGTGCCTAAAATTCCATATGGCCTTTATTTTTCTTCTCCTTGTCCCCTCATCCAGCTTATACCATTCTACCTCAAATCACCAAGACCTCCCTACTGAAGCCCCCAGCACTCCCTCACATTCTGTAATTCACCACAGAGTTAGCAGTTAGCAGTCTGCAGACAAAGCATGGAATTGCCAGAAATTGACTGCAAGACCTTCATAGGCACAGTCAGAAGCTGCTCCCCTGAAAACGTTTGTTAAACCTTTCACCAAAGCTGCTGGTTTGCTTTGTGACAGTGTTAGAGCTTTGTGCCTCATCCATGTGCTCCAAGAGGAAAACATCAGCAGCAGTACAGGCTGGACAACTGCTGCTGGACAACAGATGGAGATGTTGGCAGCAACATCCTCTGCTTCTGCGGGTGACAGTCAAAGCAATGTTTCTCAAATATCTGCAGAGATCACACTTACTGTGCAGCTTTTTCTAGTGGCTACTGATACTTTCGATCTACAACACCAAATGGGATAATTTATATAGATGAAGCATCATTTCTCTTAAGAGACAAGTACAAGCTGAAGCTCTTTGTCTTGCAGTGCTGGAACAGAAAAGGAGCTTTCTCCAGTCATCCTTCAGCTCTTATCGGAAGAGCTACACTTTAAATTCTGCCATCTTTCTATCTAGGGCAGCCCTACTGCACCAGATACTTCTAATCCAACATTTCTTAATACCACATGCACAATACCAGCTCTCTCTTCTCACACCCTTAACTCATCCCTCAAACTCTCCTCTCTTCTGCCTTCATCTTCCAGGCAGAATCCTAACAGTCTCTTGGTCCCTAAAGCCTGACAATAAAAGACCTTCACAGTCACTGGCTCTCTTCACGTCCGCTACAACTGCTTCTGCCTTCTCCCATCACAAATAAAAAAGTAGGTATCAATCAATATAACTCAATGCCAGAGCAACATGGTATTGGTAAAGACCACTTACCTACACAGAGGCAAACAGAAAAGACATCACATTTCTGAGCAGGAGATTCCACATGCTGACAGATGAGAGGCAAATCAATCACCTGTCATTCAGAAACTCAAAACAAATATTTGGCTACAGAAGCAGGCTGTTAGAAGGAGCACTAACAGAGAAAGTAAGATCTCAGAGTAGACTTCCATGCCACAAGCCAACAGTTTTCCTTGCTCTATGCTGGTGATTTACTGTGTGGAAAATTCATGTAGCAGGTTCATAAGATCTTGCTAGAAATGGGGTAAAAGATGAGCACTTAGGAACAATACTTGCATCTTGACCACACACTAAAAACTAAAACATTGACTGTTCTGTTGATAATCATAGCTCAGATAGCAAATTGAAAGCACTTGTGAATAGCACATCCCAAACATTTCGCATTCATGTATAATCAAAGCACCCGAGGGTACAATTCTCAAATAAAATAGCTGACATTCAGAAGATAAAAATGGCAGGGGTGGTAACAAGCAGGAGTAGATTTTGAAGGCTACATTGTGCAAAATATCTACCAAAAAGTAGTAGCTGGTAGAGTTGACACCGAAGGCCTAGTATGGCTAAAACTAAAGCTTTGTTTTCCTTCCCCCAACATCCTTCCTCCATGTGATTTGTCCATCACTGAGGACACCACATCTTACCTGTATGGTCAATCTACAGTCTGTGGATCACCAAATGCAGACCTCTCTGTATCTTTGCCCAGGCCAGCCACATTTAAAGCAGATTCATCACCTGTAACACCTCTATGATAAAGCCTTTCCTGTTCTTTCAAATACTTAAGAACTGGCTGGCTCTCATCTCAGCTACCTCAATCGCCCTTTTGCCTGGTCTTGCGTACATATATCTTGACACCGAGGCAGTATGTCAGGCAAATAACCCTTTGCTTTGACCGTGTCAGCCTTCTGACAGCTCCCTCTTCTTTACAGCATCAAAAAGAAGTGGCCTGGAAGGTGGAGACAGGCCCTTGCAGTTTGGCACTCTCTACTGAGGTCTTCCTACACCTTTTCAGTATCCTGATTCCCACCTACGCTTCCCTGAGAAGCCAGACACCCAACTATTGTTGCCAAACATGGCCATTTTTGCTTCTTTGCTTTACTGACCCGGTAGTCAGTAAATCCCCAAGCAGCACAGGCTGGAACTGAGCAATAACCTTCCCTCGCACCCAAAAACAGACGGCAAATGCATGTCAGCTCTGGGAGGGACCTTTGCATTTGGTCACACCTGGATGTTTGTTTTTCCCATTCATCTAGAAAGACAGCAAGCTTTTAAACTCCACAGAAATGAATAGGGCTGGCCCACCACACACCTACAAAACTACCTTCCTGCATAATACTGGTGAGCAAGAGGATTACAGACTTTTAATTGATACCTAAGATTCTCAGATGCTGACAACAGAGAACCACATGCTTTAAAAAGCCAGAGCCTGGTGGGAGCCAGAGGAAGAAAGCAAATAGGATTTTCCAGCCAACAGTGACTGGCAAATGAAGGCGATCAGATTTCCTGAGATCCCCTCCCAGCCAAAGCCTGACCTTGAGAACCTGTTCAAAGCAGCTGCTATATCTGTGTACTCCAGATGAAACTTTTTCGGCAACAAGAGAAATTATCAGGGCACTGTTTAAAGAAACCCTTCAGCTCACACCGATCTCTAAACAGAAGTTAAGCAGCCAGTAACACCAACATTTCTAAGCAGCTTTATTAAAAAATGCCATTCTCCCACAACTCCAGCCTTGGGAACTGAGTTAATTCCAGGCTTATTTACCCTTGTTTATCCACCACAAAAGGGAATGGGTAAGAACAATTACAGCTTACCAGTGACTGAATGCACCTCTGTGATGTGTTGTGAAATTATAAACTCTTTGGGGCACCTTCTCGGCTTCCCTAAGTTCTTACTCTGTGAAATCAGCAGGGCTATGAAGTATTCAAGCTAACTCTACTTACCCTATTTGGCATCAAGAAAGAAATACAGCATTTACTATAAAAGTATTATATATGCATTGTTTCCTTTTATTTTTGCTGCAGTTGAATGATGCAATAAGAAATGAAGACATGCTGCAGCAGAAACAAGCAGCAAAAGGTAGCAGATGAGGCACGGCAGTTTGAGTCAGGAGAGCTGAGGTTTATTCCCAACCCTGCCACTGGTCTGTGGAGTGACCTCAGGCAGCTCACTGCAGCTCTTCAGGGACTTGAAAAAAAGTCCCTGAATTGCTTACCCTCTCAACCACGGGCCACCCTGATCCGGGTTGAACTCATTAAATACCACCATGGTACAAACTGATAATAATTCAGTAATGTGGCAAGTCTCAAGCTGCAGCAATACAATTCTTTCTTCTGAAACTGTTCTGACTCATCCCTTCTTCAGGATGAACAGTGGAAGATGGAAACTCAAGTTCAGTCCCTGCACAAGGACCTAAAGGACTTCATAAATCTGAGACACACGCTTCAGAAGGATATTAGTGGAAATGAAATGCATTACTGCTGGAACTTTCTGCCAGTGAATAAAACCAAGTGCAGAACCCATAAATTGGGGGGGAAGGGAAATATCGCCCAGAATAGCCTCAGAGAACAAATTTAATCCCAAAGAACAAGAAAAGATACAGGCATCCACAAAGTCATCTCTTCTCATCCTCTGTCATGACGTCACAGTTTTCTAAGCAAATAATTAGGCTGATGAACTAATTCCATTACTGCCTATCATAGTGATTAATATTGCCCGACCATCCCTTTGCAGTGCTCTCTACCATCTACATTGCCTTCCATTTTGTTGATTAATGGTGCTGGGCCAGGGACTGCCTTTTGGGTTGTCCTTGTGCCATGGTCCTATGGCCCTAGGCTCTATGGGAACACCTCCTCCTGCTCGGCTCTATGGCGTCCTGTGCAAAGCAGCAGCTGTTTATGCTTCCTTCTCCTTCTGAAAAAAATGACAAGGAAACACTCTTATTTGTTCCTTATGAAGAACACATGAGAAGGAAAGAGAAAACATGATGTGTCCTACCAGTACAAAATAACTAAACCTGAATATTTGGGAGCTCTCATCAGTTTTTTATGAGCCCTATTGCTGTACCAAAAATGAAAGAGAGACCTACCAATCATATACAGGTGCATCTTTTGCAAGCAAGAGTTCAAGACGATCTGTGAAAAAAAAATTACAACCTGACACATCTACAGTTTTGGTTTAAATACTTACTCAGCAAATACTTTAAAAGGAAACACTTCTAAGCTACTGCAGCCATTTAAACTGGAATCAAGGTATTAAAATACTAGTTTGAAAAGTGTCTCAGTGGTACACAGGGAAATGTATTGCATGGTCAGCTCATTGTCTGAGCTTGTACTTGGATCTGAGTTATCCTGAAAAAGGTAGCCTGAAGTGCTATTGCTACCTAGTGTAGCATTCTCAAGGGAAACAAATATAATCATCCTGCCTTTAACAGGACTGTGACTATTCAGTGCCTTCCAGACTAGGTTCCCCCAGCACCTTATAAACCCTAAATAATCCTGTATTTAAACACAGCATAGCCAGCCAGCCAAAAGAGGTAATTCTTCTGTTATATTTAGCATTGATGTAGCCTGGCCTTTTGTGTGGCCACAGATGGGAACACACTACCACCTTCATACTACAAATGCAGAGACAAAATTCCTCGAGTGGGATGCCCACAGCCACCGACCAGATGTGCGGCAGAGGCAGAAGCTCACTAGTCCTCCCACTTCCAATCCACATGCTTTGAAGAAAGCGGGTGCCTTCAGTTACTGCCTGACCACTGATTTCATTTTAATGTCATTTGTTTTAATGGGAGTGACTGCAATCTCCCCAGCACTGAGCATTCCCAGAGCTGGTTTAAGGCTTCTCAACAGTGTCAGCCGGATCAGCTTTTTCTGCTTTACAAATGAAGTCTCATAGCCTAGCAGAAGGTGGGCTTCTGTCATGGAAAGGAGCAAAGCAAAGAAGATGGAGAAGAACGGGATGCCTGAGGTACTGGAAATTGAGATTGCTGTTCTTACTGAATTAGAGAGAAAGAAATAAGAAGGCCTCAAGTCCTGTCCTGTAACACTGGCCGCTGCCACCTTGATCTCCAGCATCAAGGACACGTGAAACAGGCAACAGGATCAGGGCAGTTTTGCTGCCTACTTTGCCATAATCGTCCTTTCTGCAGCAAGACATTTATTTTCATTCTAAACCCCTGGAAGGTTTTGCTCATGTTTCAAGCTGCTATAGACATGCATTTGCTATGTTTGAATGATCTGTCCTTCCTGCATGTTCCCACTTGGCCAGTTGACTGTGAAAAAAAGATACTCAACAACAAGGTTATTCACTGAAAAATGATGCTTTGCTTTGGAAATTCTGAAGCAGAGATACAATCTGAAATTGAGCACCTGTCTTAAAACAAAGACTTAATTGTCAGGGTGGAGTCAAGTTATTCGTATGACAGAACACAGTTGGAAAAGTAGTCTAAAGTATGTACACTATTTATTTTATGCACGTATATACCTCTGCACCTTCTTATACCCACAAGCAGTATTTTTTAATGCTGCTTCTTTTCCATGATTGACTTACTGAGCTGGATGTTTAAGCAAACATTATTTGCCTTAAAAAAAAAAGGCTATCAAGGAGAAATGTTTCATTACAACAAAAACATAATTGAGACTTTCATTCACAAGAACAAGCAAACAGAAGAATTTAGGGAGTCAAAGAGGTGTAACTCCTAAAATTTGCAACTATCTAGTGAGCTGTGTACCAATAGCTGTTCACAGAGTGGCTTAGTATGTGGCTTCAAATCACTGATACCAACTTTACATTAGGAAAACAAGCCAACCCTTTTCACAGTAAGAAAAGCAGATCACTGGAAAAAATTGATGCCCCTAAATGGAGATTTTTAACATTAGGCTAATTATTTAGGTTAAGAGGACCTTGCTTTAGGCCAAGAGTATCATGAAACTCCTGAGGATGCTTCCATCCTCAAGAACCAGTCACACATTGTTCACTTCCTTCTTCTGATGGGGCTGCCTCACCTTTTTATAGCTATATATTTTTCAGACTTTTGAAACTGCTTGATTTATGAAGTGTTTGGTGTCATCTTTTATCCCAAATAAAATAGTCTCTGATTTCATCATGCAAAAACAACAAGGGACAGAATTCATCCAGACATCATTACAGAATTTCTATGTATTTCCAAGTAGGTGCCTAAGTTTTTTAATATCAGATAAGTGACAGACTAGTCAAAGCTCAAATATTGGACTATCTTCTTGTTTAGGTCAATTCTCTTCATATGTTAAACATAGAAATAAGCTCTTTTTAATCCAGCGAATAAAGCAAACAACCATCAAATGAGTGCTATGGATTCATCACAATCCTTCAGAGGTGTGACATATAACTGAACATAGCTCTTCAAACATATGTTAATTGAAGATCACCTCATCCCCAGACTAGGTATTTCCATTTTCATGTTCCTGTATATTCTTTTTCATGGTTCTCTAAGGTCCCTCCCACACAATCATTTTAGCATGGAGATAATCAGAGCCAAGTCACAGAATGAAAATAGAAGGCTGTTAAGAAGATCCTGGACGTCATCCGGATGCAAGTGAAGTGTGAGTATCTGTTTCATTAAGGGAGAAAGAGGATTAGGGTGGTGCTGGGCATCTACTCTGCTTCAACTGACATTCCATTAATTTACTGTCTCAATGGGCAGGAAGGGAGATGCAACGTAATTACAGCTCAGCATCTGAAACCTTTGGCATTTCTGACGACTTATTAGTCTGGTGGTGGTTGGCTGGGGGGAGCATGGCAGTAGAGATCAGCAAACTTTGTGCTCTCTGTACACCTTCAATAAACTGTGTCTGGGACAGGTGGAGTTCACCTTGGTGTTTAGGGACACTGTGTCTGTGTAGCAAATGACTTTCCAAAAGCCTGGAGAGTGGAAACTTCCAAAGACACTTGATGAGGTAAATCTATTTTGTTTTGGACAAAACTGTTAAAATCTGGACAGAAAATGTATGATTCTCATGTCCTTCTTACAGTGAATAATACTGCTGAAAGTACAAACCTTTTTTTCCTAGACAGGCTCTTTTCTTACGTAGCTACTCAAACAGTTGTAGCGATTCACAGGTCAACTTGTACTGTGAATTCAACCACAGCAAATCCGCAGGCCCCACAGGTCTGACATGCATTCAGCCTGGGTGGTCAGTGCTACCAGCACCTCAGCATTGCTGCTCTGGGGCATTCATGACACCATATTTTCACAGCAGCTCTTGGGAAAAAGAAGGATCAGAAATTATCTGCCCCCTCACCCTTAGGTACCAAAATAAGTGGCCAGATTTTCAAGAGTGCTCAAAAATACACCAGCAACTGGGGAATCTGAGAATTTCAAAAGTTGTCCCTAGTGCTTTACGACACTAAATACAAATCTCTTAACACACCTCCCACTCAAGTTTGTATCTCATCTTGAAGTCACATCAGATTTTATTTCTTTGGTAGAGAAGTAGAGAGGTGTGAAGAGATGTAAAAGGAAACCCTGTTACTAAGTTTCTCCCAGAAAAATGGACATCTTGATACCATATTAACCTATCCTACTGGACAGGGCTGGCTATCACAGTCGCAACATTATACTTGGAGGAAGAAGCTGGCCCATTAGAAAGGACAGGAGTCACAGTACCTAGACCTTTCGATAAACTTAGGATGTACAAACAGACGGACTCTTTAACTCCATTTCAATTTAATTAGCTTAGGACTGGCAGCCAGATGGATTGTGTTACAGACAGGCACCCTCAGTTAAATCATCAAGCAAACAGAGCACTGGGAACTTGTCGTCACCCTCCTTGGGATCAAGTATCTGCAGGCACAAGAAGCCTTGCTGAACTCTGACTGTAGCCCCTGGCAAGGCTATGGACAAAAGCAACTGTTATCATTGTTCCTGCAACACATTCAGGGGCCTGCTAGGAACTAAATCAAGACACCTGAAGAGGTAAAACCCACCTGGCAGATAAAACCAGTGGATGAGCACTGCCGAACCCAAAGGCTGAATTTCCTCTTTTTCCTCTTGCGCAGCTCCCTCTCTGTGCATGTGGCAATGAAAACAGGATCCTCATCAATCAGGGGCTCGTGTAGTACCTGCAATTGGATAGAAAAGAGGAGAAAAAAAGAAACCAAAGAGTTCATGATTGCTGAAATCCTCCAAGCAAATACAATCCTTGTGCACATCACTTCCATACAAAGATGCAAAATTTCTTTTGTTCAGTGCTGCCACCCAACAAAAAAACAAAGCCTGGCCAAGCACACTCTGTTATGGATGGCTGCTCTACAAGTGCCTTCTACCTCTCACCATCAGCTATAGTTCAATAGCTCTCTGAATTGAGGCTCTGTTAAGTTGGGGAGATTGTTAGTGGCATGCCGCTCCAAACTTCATCATCAGCTTAATCTTGTTTGGCTGAATGTCTTCCACCCAAGCATCCCCTACAATATGTTGCAAGATACTTGGTTACAGCAAAGGAAAACACACAGAAAAGGAGAGAAGTGAAGGAAAAAAAAATATATTTTCTGCTGCCACTTAAGAAGGTGGTGAAAAGATAGAAAACGTTTTTTCCTGGTGGCAGCAGCTTCAGGGAAGGCTCTCTTGCCTCAGGAGCTGAAAAATTTGACACAAGGAGATAGAAAGATAGAAGACCAGAGAGGGGAATAGAAAAAGACAAGGTAGACTGGAGAACGCAATGAAAATCTGTGGAAATGAAGCAATTTTTGCATTCTGCATCCAGATGTGATTCCCGATTGCTTATAGCTGTTTTGCTACATTTCTCTCCATTAATTCTGCACCAGAGTTATTAGATATTACACCACAAAAACCACCTACAGAAAAGCACAGTTACTTCCCTCCAGCTCACAGGTAGCTGGGCATTACGTCCACATCCTTGATTGCACGGTGGGTGAATTGTCTAGCAAGTCACTTCTGAGAGCACAAATGCTCTGAAGCTGTTGAAAGGTCTCAGCTGATGAAAGCAGGTTTCAGCTGACCAAACCCAGACATCTGCATCCAAATCACAGCAAGCCCCAGGAGGCTGCCCTCCTAGTACACAAGGGGGACGCATTCCTGTAGGACATAGCTCAAACCTTCTTAAAGACATGTGAAATAGTCAGATGGGTTATCTCCAAAGGAGCCCACTGTTTTCCAGTGACTATCACCCCACAGACGGGGCTCAGATAGAGGCATCCACAAGGCAGAGGCTGTCATACCCTCAGAAGAACCTTTTCCACGCATGCACATGTGTTACTTTTGTGCACATCTGCACGGATCCAGTGGCCAAGATGAGAACCACGCTGTATTAAAGCAGAGAGCACTGTCTGTAGGAGAGATGCGGTGGGTAAGCAGTTAAGCACCACTGATGAGCAGCTGCTGGCCTCCTGAACACAAGATGTTTGCTGAATATCACTCTGTCAGCCCAAAATAGGCATCTGTGCCCTCTCTGTGCAGCGGCGGCTGCACGCTTTCATTTATACGCACTCCACTTCTTAACGGCTCATAAAACATTCACAGGACCATCTGAAAGCACTCTTGTGAAATGCTCAAATTATACACACCAAAATGCAGATGCAAGCAAGGAGTGTCGCATACAAAGCTATTTGTTCTTAAAGCTGCAGCTGCCCCACTATACCCCACTGGAGCCAAATCCCATTCCTCTCTCATTCCAGGTCTCCTCGAAACACTGCTCTTCTTTCCCAAACGTTCCCCTTGGGATGGGGTTGGATACAGTGGTAAGAATTCGGTAGCTTTGGAAAGCCCCTCTTACTTGCCAGATGGTGTGGTTGAGCTGCAGTAATCTCCCCCCTGTAGGATGAGGAGCAGCAGAAAGCAAAGGCTGTCTAAGCATCATTTGAAGACATTTTTTACCCTCCACCCTTAGCTTGGCTCCCTCTTCTGCAGCACAGCATCAGTTCTACTCACAGCAGCTCTACTGCATCCTGCTTATACCTTTTGCACTCCCTCCGCCTTCTAAGTCAAAGTAAGGCCTGTCAGTCTAAAATTTAGGAAGCAAATCTGAATTTTGAAAACATCTCCTCATCCTTCCCTTATTCATGCCCATGCTCAGCCCAGCCTTCCCCTGGGTCCCAGAGACTCCTCTTCTTTCTCCTACCCAAAATTTTATGTCATTTGCATTTCTCCAAAAGACCAAAGCTTCCCAGAAGCTCCTAAAGAACCGCTCTTTGCTCTTGCTGAAGTGAGGGAGTGTGGACAGGCAGAGAAATGGAAATGGCAAACCTTGGAGCTTGCACTTCTTGCTTCCTACAGAAAGGGTGGGGAGACGAGTGTTGTGTTCGCTCCCCAACCACCATGTGCAACAGCTGTAAAGGACTTTGCAAGCAGGATGCTGTATGGGCTGTGCCTGCTGCTGGGACAGCCGATCCCCATCTCTTTTTCAAAGGAGGCAATCTGTTGCTTCTGGCACTGACATGGTTGTCTTATGACAAAAGTTATCTGTGTTGCTCCTTGCCAGATCCATTAGTTTATACTCCCTCCATCATTTCAAACTCATCTCTCTGCAAATCTCCATGCAGTGACACTTGCTCCCTTCCCTTTCCCCACTCCTGCTGTGTCTGCAATGCCCACTTTTCCAGGAGCAGGCTAACTGCCCCCACACCACATTCTTTCCTGCTTTTCTTCTTCCTAGATAAAAATCTACTTTCAAGCTTAATTGACTCCCACACGTATTCTTGGCAGCCTCTTCAGCATCTTTGACTCACTCTGCAAGCTCTTCTTTCTTCCTATTCTGACTTCTTTTGATGCAAGATATCTGTGGGTTTCTTCACAGAAATCTCCCCCATTTTCTTCTCCTAAATCCCCAGTTTAGTTGAGGTCTTTGGAACTCCTCATCTAGCTGCTTCACTCCCTCTCAGCTATTTCACTGTTGGTGGGTTTTGTTTATTTTTTTTTTCCTTCCTGTTCTTCACAGCCATCTTCAACCGTGATAGGTCTTCTTGCTGTCTCTTCAGTCTGTAACCCTGGAGAAACTGCCCCAGCCCACCTTGTCTCTGGCTTTTGGTGGGTACCATCCAGCTGTGAGCAGGGTCCCCCGGGGAACTGCACTTGTACGCGCAGATTCACCTAATGCTTCTGCGACAGTAGCTTGAATTTCTGCTTCTTTGCCTCAGAGCTCCTCCCACCTAAGCTGAATTCTCTGCAAGCATCTGACATCTCTGCTGCTTGACTGTCCAACTGTCAGTTCTGGTTTTGTTACGCTACATTTGAGAGCATCTCCTTTCCCCTAAGATAACCCCTTGCTATCTCCTCTCCTGGTCCTTGCAGCCATCCCTCTCCTCCTGCTGCAGATCTGTGAATCTCAGTGTCAGACCTTACACCCAAGTCCCTGCAAGGTGCTCTGAGCCAGGCAGCGCCTGCATTTTCCATGCTTTCCGAATAACAGCTCTAAAATACACAGCTTTTCCAACCCACCCACTCCTTAAAGTTTTCATCCAAGGTCACAGACGCCTGGCAACACTTCTCCTTTTGGCCTCAGTATGAGGCAGCCCTGCCCTAATGATGCTTGCTGGTAAGCCCTTCTCCTAGGCCATCACACCAGGCCATAGCACTTCTCTCTATTTCTCTCTGATAGCTCCCCTTCTCCAATATATCAGACAGGCTCCCTCCCCTCACTTTCAAAGACCTGTTCAACCTATCCATATTTTACTAATCCTCTTTGCCATACTCAAAGGTTAACTGCCACCTCCAATGGAGCCATGATTTAAAGCTCCTCCCAAGATCCTCTGCCCATTTGTTCAGCCTTCAATTGACTTTCTTCAGAAGAAAATCAGTCCTTACAGCACTCCATTACCATGAGGTCATTTAAAAACAGCCACAAAGCTTCATCACTTTCTGCTGTCAAACTCTACCTAAAGGCTGGCTTTGCCAGAGGAACAACTGGCCAAGAACTATGGGACATCAGAAATTTACCTTGCTATTCAATATCCTTACCGTTCCTTTGCCTGTCCATCTTGATCCATGTCTTGTACATGGCTGGCATCCTCTGAATACTTATCATCTTTGTGTTATGCTCACAGAACCTCAAAACAGAGCAGTTCTGGGCTGCGACCAGGATCCTTACTCACAAAGGATCTTTTTGAAAAAAGGGAAACTGAGACACAGGCATATGGCTTGTAATTTGGAAATTCCCAATGCCGAATCAACATTTAATCTTGAGAACACAGAATAGCTACAATTTAATTGGCCTGTTTAAACACCTTTATTTTTTTTAAGAGAAGCTGTTGCCTAATGCTGTCGACTGGTTTGGAAGAACTATGATACCACCAAGAGCAAAAATCAAACAAGCCCCTTAGTAACTAGCCCACTTAGAGCAAATGCTGCCTTCAGAGGACGAGGTTAGAGTTATGGCTCTGTTTCTGCTGGGGAGCTCATTGCCTGAAGGACTTAAGTCAGCTGCACAAACGTGCTTAACTGCTCCCAGCCGACATTTCTCTGGGCAGATCCAGCTATGTCTGGTTCCAAGATGCTGAAGAGAAGATGCTTTGGCAGGAGAAGGAAGAGCAGAGTGCGCAGAGTTGTATACCCAACCTCCCCCATACTGACAACAATCTCGTGTAGTCACATCCTGCTGACAAGCACATAAATACTCAGCAGGCACAGAAGGGTATTTGAGCAGTGATGTTATTTTCCACATCTCTGCTTCTTTCTGGAATTTGGTTTATGTCCTTGGCAGGTGAGTACCCTTGAATTTGTTGCAGGGTACCTTCTGAGCTCACTCAGGGTGCCTTCCCTGTCTTCAGGTTTCCACTTGCAGATAGTAGCATAGCTACAAAGCTATGTGGAGCCAAGCAACAAGGAGATGATTCTAGGAACTGAATCCCTAACTCCAACTTTTCTTGTTCAGGTACAGGCAGCAGTGATTTATACTTGAGTTGTTGGGGAGGAACAGGACGCAAAGAATATTCCTGTCATTCTTATACAATCTAGGTCAGAATACCACTTCTGTTATTTCTGAAATTGAAGCTTGCACTGATGATACACAATTACATGTTCTGGACTTTCAGTGCCTTCAAAGACTAGAAAGTAATTATTTCCTTCTGTTTGCTCAGTATATTTAGCAAAATAATTATAACTCACTAGATCTTCTCTTTGTTTTGGTATATTGGCTTCGTTCTCTCCCTCCCCTCAATCTGCTTTCATAAAAAGTGCAGTGTCATTTTTGCATGCGCACTTTTGGGGGATTGCACGTGAGGGGAAAAAAAATTCTGAGACTGAAGCTCAATTTAAAGAGTCTTTTCTAGGTCTCCAAAAGGAAAAGAGCAAAGCTACAGAAGAAATAACTAAGAAGGCAGGTGATGCACAGCCTGCCTGATTCCAGGACTGTTGGTTCTGTCCATAGGAATGAGTTAATGTGGCAGCCTCCTAACCCATGTTCTGCAAGTGCACATTGCCAATGGAAGAAAGGCAGTACCAAGACCATCTACGAGCCCAAACAGCCTGTCAGCATTGAACAGCCCACATCATTCCTCTGCTTGATGCCATTTACAGGACATTGGCCTGAAGTTTGAGTATAGATTGTGGCTCAGGCACAAACCATCTGGATGCCAAAAGTCTTATGTTTAAAATACAGGTGTAAATCAAGCAACAAATGCATTTTGAACTTGGGATTGCAGGTATTGCTGACTACAGAAACCTGGGCCCCTCTTGCTAAACTGCAAGCACACTCAAAAGCCCATCTGAATTGTTCTTTCCTCTTGCTTCTTCCCTTTGTTTCCATGCAACTGGGTTGTTATTTCTAGCCTCACTGACTCTGACAACCTGGGATTGATGTTTACCGCAGTCTGCTAATCTGTACTCAAGACAATTTCCAGGGAGAGGTCTCTCCTGCCGTTTTGAGCAGATGGGGTCCGTGTCCCTTGAGACTAGTAGTGTGCAGCTCTGCCTGATGGCACCCAGAAGGGCGTTAGGCACAAGGCTCCTTCTGGGAGGAGGACTGGAATGTCCCTCAGTAGGATACTGAAGCTACACCAGACTATTTTTAACAACAGATTCAAAACCTTTTTCTTTCTCTCAGTTATTTTTGAAGCAGTATTTTAGTGCTTTTTGTTCCGCTCAATACCACTGACACATGCTGTATAGAAATCACTGACGTAAACACTGAAAAGGGGGCACAGAAGTGAAGGGGGGAGGAAGAGAATTGGGCTGTCACTTTTTCCTCCTTTTTTTTTTCTTAAAGTAGAATCTCCTTACCAAGCTTAGCACAAGCATATGCTTCGCTTGTGGAAATTTAGAGGTTTTATCACTGCAAACAGGACACTGTGGATTTCATCAATTCAGTTTTCAGACCTCGTTTGGGAAAGGGAGAAGGGATATACATGCAAATCAAATTTTTTCCTCTAATGGATTTGCACTCTCAGTATGTCCCACAGCACACCATTATAAGCATCTACATTAGACACAGTGATCACATTTCTGAACCCTTTATCTTGTGCCCATTGAAGTCAGGGGATAAGGATTAGATTTCATATCTTAATGGGAGCTTGGTCCCAATAATACCATGCTCCTAACAGCCTGTTCTGTCTTGATGGAAAGGCATCTAGCTAGCACGGTTTAGTGAGAACACTCCTGCTTCCCTTCTCCCATGTCTACCTTAATTGCTTTTTAGACAGATGAGTTGTCCTGGATTATACAGGTATGCTTTTTTATCGTCTGTAAAATAGACAGAAAAACTCAAATTACTCCCTGGTCACTCCCAATCGTATTTTTAGGCATACCTCCATGGATATGACGTATCTATGTCTCCATTTATTTTGTGCAGTGAGAAAAGGTTATGCTTCAATGGGAAAACAGGAGGGGAAAGAGGAAGGTGCATATTACACCTTTTCCCAATGCCTGTGTGAGATCAGTTTATATCCTGAAAACAGAGTTGACTGAAAAGTTATTTCAAGCAGCAACATATTTCACATTTATTCCTTTTTCTTTCCAGACTTTCAAACATGACCAGCAATTCCAAAAGGATTTCATTTGTACTGGAACAAAGTTCTTTTCAGCTGTACAGCTGTAGTCAGACGACCTCTAGCTTCCTAAGTTTCTATATTTAGTTTCTTACATTGTTTGCCCAGTCTCCAGAGCAGTCTCCCTACAGAATGTCTTTCTGTTATGCCCCTAGTAGTACCTGGAAATGAAAATTCACTGAAGTCATTTACTTTATAGTTTAGAAATAATAGTTTAGAAATATTTCCAGTTCTCTGACACTTTGGTTGTATACACATACAGCAGTAAGTTCTTCCATGGGAGCATCACCCATCATCAAAGAAAAGACTGGCACAAGGCACAGGCTGACAACTGCAGCAAGCAAAGGCACCTGCCCTCTGCTTATTTTGCCTTTTCCCATTAGTGGGGAGAGTGGGTAGCTGTGCTGCTGCTTCCCAGGAAGGCCTGGACCATAATGGCAAGCACCTTCCACTAAGGTCTAGGCTGGTCACCCCTAACAACCCCCAGTGAGTCCCTGGCTCTTTCCACAGGCAGTTATGCTCTGCATTTTCAGTCATAGCAAGACAACCTAGAGCATGTAGGCTGTAGTTACATCTTCCCTTCCAACAGGTTAACTCTTACCTGGGCTTGTGAAGGTCTAAAAGCAGAGTCAAAGCCATTCTGCAGAGAGTCCAGGAAAGGCTGGATTTTGTAGAGGCCATGCGTTGTCTGGCTCGAGCGGAAGGCCACAATGTGGAAGTACTTCAGGATCTTTTCAAATCGTGATTGTGTCATGATAAGTGCAATGCTCTTGTTGCTGTAGAAGCCGCTGCTCCAGATGCTGAGAACGGACTCACAGTGGTGGATGCTGGTCGATATCATATAGCCTAGGAAGGCCTTCATTTCTGTCAAGGTGACATCAATCCAGGTATCGTCACTACCGAACCTCTCCTGGTACTTCTTGGCATACATGTTGGTTTGGACCACCATGTTCTTTAGCACGTTGTCAGGGACAAAGAGTTGAAAAAAGTCCATGGCACTGGCAGTCAAGGGCATTTTCCGTGTTGGACCTAGGACAAAAGTAGGAAAGGAAGATAAGCTCACTCCTGATCATCACAAGGCATGTTCAAACTGCACCAGCAATTTAAAGCAGGGCTAATGTGAGTATCTGACATGAGTTAGCACATGCAGATCTGAATTAATTCCCTTGCCACAGTTGCAGTGGAAACACACGGAGCTCGAACGTGACTACTTCAGGTCAATATACTACTTTGGATACCATTAGAAAATTCATCTGTGTAGACACAACAGAAAGCAATGACTACTCAGTTGGGACATTTTGAAAACCAGGCCAAAGTGACGGCATGGCAGCTAATTGCTTTGGAAATGTATCCATCGTCTGACAGATCTCATCAGGAAACTTCCCCTCTATGGTCTCTGTCTTCCTCTACATGGCTAGTTTCACTACACCATATCACGTGGAATATTTTTAAGCATTACAGTGCACAGCCTGGTTTTCTTCCTCACAGAATGTAATAAGCCTTGCAGTCCCATGCTGTCATTACCCTGGCTTTTAAGAGATCTTGCACCTTGTGGCAGGTTTCAAGTATTTATTTTAGTCCTTAAGACAGGGTGGGTGGGAAGGACGCACTAAGGGTTGGCAGCCCTGTATCAGCGTAACAAGGTTGTCCAGACAGACACTAGATTACATTAAGTCGAATTAAGAACATCACGCCTGCAATAGCAGGGACGCAGACACCAGGCCTCACAACCTTCTCTCCTCTACTCCGTTCCATGAGCTTATTAAGCTCCATTTTAAAAGTAATGTTTTTCATGCTCCCCATGGCAGTGCTTGAGTCACAAGGTAAGGGCTGCAGGGACAGGGACATTCCCTCTTCTCCTGTAGAAGCTGTGCCACTGCCAAACACACAAAATCGATGCACCTGAGAGGGGCAGCACGGGCAGGCATAATGGACAGGGCAGTGCTAAGAGCAAGCAGCTCTATGTCCCTCTGCAGAAGGCAGCTGGGGGTAATGCTCATGACGCTAAGAGTTGGATACCATAAATATTGTGCCTTAGTTTAACAGATTCCCTTCAGTCTTAGGACTTTCTGAACAGTGTTCTTCCTGATGAAAAGCAGAAAGCACAATTTATTGTTTGAAGTTCTGCCGAACAGGAAGGAGTCTTCCTAGCACCAGGTGGCTGATTGGGTCTCAGCATCTGCTCTCCCAGCTGAATCAGAGCAAGAAGTTTCCCATTCTGTGATCTGGAGCTGCAAAGACCCTCTAATGTGTTGGTTAGGTCACGTTCTTCTGTACGCCCAATTTCAGTTCACATCCGAAGTTACAGCAACAACTACATCTCGCAGAAACATTGCACAGAACAGTAACGCTTAGGAACTACACCAATTCTGTGGTTGGACTTGCTCTAAGCCTATTGCTCTACTTGGCTACAGTCTAGTGAACTCAAGCTACTGGAAGTACAGCAAGACATTAAAGAAATAAACCTTCAGATTGCAGGGAATGGAAAAAAAAAAAAGAAAAAAAAAAAAAGATGTTTTTTCCAAATACAGTGGGGAAAGACATAAATTAAAATGGGAAAGGTAACTTTAAATATGTGAGACTGAGAAATTGGAAGTGAGACAGTTCAGCTGAAAGCACAAGAATAAGAATTCCACACAAATCATGGTCTGGTAAAGGCAGAGCAGAAATTTCAGCTTAAATGATAAAAGGTTTTCAGTATCAACTGAAAACTATGGGGCTAGAATAAATATACTTACTTAACCTGAACTGCTATTGCAATAATAAAGCCTGTTACAAAGAGTTCTTTTCTTTTGATCAGGAGATTTATATTCTGCTAGCACACTCTAGACTGTTATAGCTGACATAAAATGCTCTACAAATGATTGTGCATGAATGACTTATAGTACATCACTCCCTCCTTCCCCACAACTTAATCAAGTTTTGACATTCTACAACAGATACAGCTTTCTGATAACAGCACACTGCACAGGATGTATTCCTAGTTATATATGAAGCCCTTGAGTAGCTGTTGAATTCACCTCCAGTGCCCAGGCAATCTTCCCAGTAGTAAAAAGAGGTAGCTTTTAAATTCTTGTCTTTAGAAGCAGAAGCTGGAAGTCGGGGGTAACATTGCAAGTCTGGCCTATTGCAACCAAAATGTGTTCATAAAGCATTACGTCTTACGAAGTGAAATATGTTGGTCTTGAGATAGGTCCATGCAGACAATAGGTCTGCGCTGGATTTCACCTTTAGGAAGTCAAAAGCAGTCAGAAGCACAAAAACCTAATTTAGTACACTATGAAATTTTCAGCAGTGGCACAAGTTTACCTTGAAAAGTGATTATGGAAAACTGCCAGGTAGGCTGGATAAGACACTTTCTTTCTTACCCAGCAGATCTGCTCCAATCTGCACAGAGCATCTCCTATCTGCTCTCCCTCTGGAAATAAATATGCAAGATTGGTATCCCATTTGCCTTGCAGAACCCACACAGCTCTAGAAGCGAGCTGAATCACTTTCTGACTCAGTCATCAACCTAATTGTTGACTAAATATAATCCTGAAAACCACTGTATAATCTTATTGTCTTAAAAAACAGCCTTTATTGGCCAAGTGAGCACACTTGATTCATAATTTACTGATATGCAATAAAAAACAAGAGTGACATTGAGTTTTTATAGGAAGAGAACTGAATTTTTAACATGAATTGGGTTTTGCATAGTTAATGACTAGTCTAAAATCAATTATTTAAATATGATCATCTAAGTACATAAATATAATCCATATAGAGAAGAAACTGCGTAAAAAACCTAAATAGTGAATTGACACTTTTTAAGGACTTCTACATGGACTTACATGACAACTAACCAGAAAACACTGATATGAAATAAGCTCGCAGTTCTATATATACACTGCTTACCTTTCAAAGCCTTATTCAGTCAAATAAAATAGTGGCTTTGACAAGTCTTCCATTTTCTTTTAACGAATGGGACCTCAATCAACTGAAATAAAATCTACAGGATTTCTCAGACATTCAGAATGAATATATAGTTATGACTGTATATCAGATTTAGATTTTTCTCTCTTTCCTTCCTTAGAGTTTCTATATGGAGTATATATTTATTTGTGTCGTGGTTTTTGCTTTAAAAATCAATCTTAATTTCCAATATCAGTCATAGAGTCAGAGCACAAAAGTGCTCTTGAATTTCCAAGCATGCAGCAAGACTGAGTGGTCTGTGCATACCCAGGTGGGATCAGAGCTTTACAGAGTAACCTCTGGTTGGGCAGCACTCCTGCCAGCACTAGCACTCGGGGACTACTTTAAATCGTGTTTGGCAGAGCATGGGAAATAACATGATCTTAGAATCACAGAATCATTAAGGTTGGAAAAGGCCTCCAGGATTATCTAGTCCAACCATCCCCCTACCAGTAGAGTAAAAAGCCTAGTAACTACCTCTAAATGGAACCCTCTATTTTCTGTTTTCCACAAGATACATACATTTATTTATTTATTTATTTATTTATTTATTTATTTATTTATTTTCCTAAAGGGAAACTCAACAAAACAGAATAGAATATAGAATAGTGAACAGTTCAGTTGAAAGGCACCTTCAAAGATCATAAATACCAAATGCTGGACCACATCAGGGGTAATGAAAAATAAAAGCACGTGAAAGCACATCTTCCTCCATGACGATGCAATGTGTGCACATATGCTTTCTTTCTTCCTCCTCACTTTGACTACCAGTAAAAACTTGCATGTGCAATCAGCAGCAGCCACTTTGCAAGTCACCACTGTTACTAGATCCCATTTTGACCAGATTGGTTCCACTTTCTGTTTTGCACTCAGAAGTAATGTCTGTGTCAAAGCCAACCAGCAGGGCTGTGGCTGTTTAAATCATCAGGAGAGACTCAAAATAAATGAAAATGCTGAGCAAGCAAAGCCATTTAAGCCTCCATCCCGGAGGTGTGACTGTGGAGAAGAGGCTGGCACCTCGCCCTCAGACTGTGTGCATTGCAGGGAGCGTTTTGGCTCAGCTCAGCTCAGCTCAGGGCAAGGCGCAGCAGTCTTGCTAGAAGCCAACTTCTCAGCAAACATACACGTTACAGAAAAAAAAAAAAAAAAGAAAAAAAAAAAAAAAGGAGGAAAAAATAAGATAAAATGAAGCATCTGTGTGACCCTCCTTCAGGCAGCTCCCCCCATCCTCCCTGAACCACCGGTGTTTCTCTTGGACGAGCCCCTGCCATCCGTATTTTTCCCACTGCTCCAGCCTCAGCAGTGTTTCTGGCCTTCCTCATTGACTGGGACTTTAGAAAAAAATAAGAACTTCAAATGAACTGAGCATTTCTTTACTTGTCTGGTTTGCAGGACTAAGTAATTTGAATGCACATTTTTAATAGGTTAATTTATCCCTTGCCATCTTTCCTGTTCTCATTACTGGTCTGATATTTAGTAGCTCAGAGTTCATAGGCTCAGAATAAAAGATGGAAAGTTTCAAAACCTACTTTAATCCATCAGTGCTCACAACATAACATACAAATCTTAAAGAGGTCAGAAGCATTGCCATTTGGGGCAGGGTGAATCAGATGTGTGAGGAAAAAAAAAAGGCTGTGGAAAAAAAATCTCTTTTTGCTCTGCTGTGCAAAAGACTCAGTGCTCTCATACCAGGTGTCACTGAGGTTCATGACAAAATATCCTGTTACCTTAACAGGCTGAGGTATTACCATATGTATGCCAATCCATATCGTACAGTCTGGAAACAAATCTTGTACAGAGCTAATCCAGGCTTGACTTTCACATTAATTTAACTTCATTAGCAACTGGGCAGACCCCAGGACTCCTGAATCATGCACATTAGCAGTGGAAGCATCAGTTTATGAAACTAGTGATTTAGAAGTCATATTATTGTCCTTTTTGAGCAAAAACCTACCAATTTATAGTTGAGTACAAAGATAGCACATTTAGGTGCATTATAAACAGACACATACCTAATGAACAAGTCTAACCAGAATCTGTTATTTTCTGGCAATTGGGAAGTATTTTCTCCTCTGACATATAGCAAAGCTTTCAAAGAGCAGGGCTTGAAAAGCAAATTAATTCCTTCATCCTAAGTCCAAGCAAGAAGAGACTGTTTTATATTCCTGTGAAGTTACTTCTCCCAAAGTACAAAACGTGATTCTGGGGTCTTATTTAGAGAAAGTCAAAAAATGCTGATGGAGATTTGCTGTCAGAAAACAAACATTCATAAAAAAATATCATGATGTGTTCACGGAAAGTGTCAATTGATGAAATACGGCAGACAGCTTAAACAAATTTTCAGCTTTCTCAAAGAGTACAGAGCAATATAAAGAGCTGGGAGGGTGGTGGTGGTAAAAGAACAACAAAAATCAAAAATAATGTTTTATTATTTCCCAACTTAATTTTTCAGAATTTCTGTTTCATGCTAAGTTCTCTCACATAAGTTTTGGAAGCACTGGAGCTTATCTGGCTTGCCAGAAAAATCAGTTTTCATATCAGCTCTGTTCTTAATGGCCTGGAAGAAATGTACATCAGACCATTCTCAAACCATAGCCAATCTGACAGCCTTATGACAAACCTGTCAAGACAGCTTGAAGTGAGAGCATATAACAGTTCTCTTCTGCATTTTATTCCAGTTTATTTTGGATACTGCCCTCCTGCAGAACCTTGGCAGCAAAGTATCCAGGTCTTTAATGCAGTGTATTATGATGTATGGATTTCATTCATCTTATTAAAAACCAGCAACCAGGTCTTCAATAACAACTCCACTTTGTCAAGCCAAAGGAGTCACCTTAATTTATAGCAGCTGTGGTTCTGACTAGTATTTTGCAGCATGTAGGATGTTCGCATTTGTTATTTTGGTGGGTGAGTCTTACTTCCCCTTAGAACAACCTAGCAAGAGAATTCTGTATCAATTACCAAAACTTGAGCCATGCTGTGGAGTTGCTTGGAGCCCAGAGACACACTAGGAGGATGCAAAGGAAAAAACCACAGAGACTACAGGGCGTTTCTTATATGAGAATGAAAAAATTGGACATCATCTTTCCGAAGATGGGTCTGCTAGACTCTCAGAAGCCTGTGCTTCTGGATGATTTTTTTCTGTATGATTTTTTGCTACAGCACTTCCACCAGACTTACTTTATACCTTGTCTTGGCATTCAGTAGCACACACTTTTTTGCTTTGCATTTGTTTTCAGTCAAGTTTATTCCAAACTATTTAGCAAAGCATGATTTGACTGCATTACTCCAAGCTCCATGAGCAAGCATTTGCCAATGCCTTCGTGTCTGCCTGTAATAACCATAGGCACAAGAACTGTGTCAAACAGCTTCAGTGGAAGGGCACTTTCTCTTCTCTCTCCAGCGTTAAAAACGATTATTTTCCTCATAGCAGTAAAGCGATCCATGCATTGTATGCCAACTTCTATCCACCGTGAGAATGCAGAGCTAAGTCTAAAATGGTCCAAGGACAAGTGAGAAAGGACTGCCCAGGTTCGCCTGGCCCTGAACAGCTGCACACAGCAGCTCCGTGCTGACTCTGGTGGAGAGGCCAGCTGCACTCCCTGGCCTCCCCCTCAGACAGCACTGAGTTACGACAAGTTAAATAGAGAATGTGTTTATTCAACAAACCAAACAGTAACATTTACACTAAGTGGTAAAATTCAGCAAAGCGTTTCCTGCAATGCAAGCTGCTACATACTCCATCCAGGTTCCCACCTCATTTTCTTCAGTGTTAGAGCAAAAACCAGTGTTAGAGCAAAAGCAAAGCCTAGCATGCCAATCTAGAGTGGGTCAGGCAAAGCCATGTCCCTGCTCCCCCTGGCACGAGAGGGGCTCCTGCTCCATGTGATGGTGGCCCAGGATGGCAGTGCCAGCCAGGAGGGTGGCCTGGGGCAGCCCAAATCAGCTCTCAGTGGGGCAGCAAGAACAGGACTGGGCTGTCAAGTGGGATGGTGGAGGGCTTTGGCTGTCACTCAGCAGGTTGCTGCGTGGGAGAGGACACTGCATGAAAGCTGTTCAAGTTCTGGGCATCTTCAGGGGAACAGGCAGACAGTTCTCGTGCCCTTCCCATTGCCTGAATGTACGCTGTGCCAACAACAGCAGATCGGAAAATGAGCACATGTGAGACATGTTGTGGCAGCCTTCCACGGAAGTGAAGCTTGTTGCGGATTTAAGCCACAATGAAAAAACATTTAATTAAGGGTATTTCTTTGTTTACCATCATTTTTTAAGCCCTCAAGCTGTGGGAAGTGAAATAGAAAGACTAAAAAGCCCACTGCAGGTAAGGCTGACACCTTTAATTATACACTTACTTTATTTCTGTGGTGAGATCCTACAACCTACCAATCAGCATCATCAACATCCAACAGAACCTCCCAAACACTGGTACAGGATCTTATGTTTAAAACTGTTAATAATAATAATAATAATAATAAAAAAAAACAACACAAACAACAACAACAAAAAACACTTTAAAGCAGCAGAGACATGCTGAAACAGCACCAGTGTGGGCTCGTGTAATACTTTGCCCATTATTCATTTGACTGTGGGACTGAACATGCTTGTCCCTTCTCAGGGGAATTCCTGCTCCAGCAGCTTCCATGGCAATCATCCACCGCAGTTTTCTATTAACATTTTACCGTACTCAATCAGAGCAGATTCGCTGCTCCTGGCAGTCCAGCTGACACTGAGCATACCTAGCAGGTCAGAGACAACCGTCAACACACTGACTTGATGCATCATCCCTAATACAGGCTTCTGGTACACTGAGCTGTACACTTCTGGTTGTAGGCGCAGCTGTGCACATTTTTCTGACATAAATCTATCTGTGCTGCTTTGTAATTACGTCAGCACAACTTCCATTACTAGCAGAGTGACCTCCATTGCTAAATCCCAGAAAGCTGATTGGGATGGCCCCATGGGGAGGACTCCACACAGGGAACCCTTGCTGATGCAATCCGTCTTCACATCTTTCTCTCCAGGGCTTCTGGTCAGTTCTGGCGCATGCTGTTCACAAATACCATCACCTGCAAGCAACTTGCTCCTTTTCATCATGAGGTATACTTGATGCCAGGACCCTCCCTTTGTAAAGGGAGAGATTTTGTGTTTGACGAAGGGAAAATAGCCAGTATGTTTTTCATGAAAATGATCAGGACATTTAGAAAAACTAAATTAAGTAAAGGTCAACATGCAAGTGACCCATCTAATGAGATGCTGAAAGTTTTCATGTCAACCCCTGCATTTATATGCAAAACACACATATGCCTCTGGAAAATGGACCTCTCACTTTTGAACAAGTCTCATGAGGAAATTGTTTTCTGCTTTGTTCAGAAATTGATTTTTTTCAAAGTATGAATGTAAAAGAGACAAAAAAAAAAAGAAAAAAAGATCATTTGGAAATCCAGACAGCTCAGCACAGCATTTACAGACAACCTGTAGTTCTTTCATGCAAGAACATTCATTTCAGCACAGAACCTTCCAGTGATTCATCTCCATCCCACATGTGCTAAGGCAGCTACAGGATGGGGCTGTGAAATTGCTTTCAGCAGCTACAGCCTCTTCCTGAAGAGGAGGGAGAATAGCCATTAGGAAGCCCATTGCCCTAGAAGTGTTCAGTGCTGCTTCCCATGTGCAGAACGAAGCTCCTGCTGCTTCACCCACTTGGGAAAGGGTGACAAGGCCATGGCACAATGCTCCACCAGGCATGGAGCTGGGGCTCTTGCTGCAGCCCAGCTAGAAGAGCTCCAAAACCGGAATCTAGCCAAGGAGGCTGGTGCCAGGGGCTCTAGGGGATGGTATTCAGGCTCTTTTTCCATGCCTGCTTCCTTTGGGCTGTACCAGCCTCCCTGGGAGGGTAGTGCTCTCCATAGTAAAGTGTGCACATGCATTTCTAGCAGCTTCACAAGCTGCCCAGTCAGACATGGTTTCTCTGCTGTGCTCACCCCAAACAGGGAGGCAAAGGAAGTCTCATCACTTTAGAGACAGTAAGAATGAAATAAATCAACACTTCAGTCACTGGCACCTTTATTTGAGGACACCTCCCCTCCACCAGAGAGGACCATAATACATGCTCATTTACACAGCTGCTTTTAAATTTTGAAGTTCACCACTTTTTATTCTCTCTGTTCCACCCCAGCAGCCTAAAAAACCTTGGGACATGCAGCTATAAACCACGTGCTCCTTGCTGAGAAGGAGATCCTGTGTTAGGTTTAGGGGCACACAAAAATCTAAATATTTTCGTAGGACTACTAACTAGGAAGATGCAAGTAGAGATCATGTATCTGCAACTCTTGCTAGGGCCAACTCCTATGAACCCACAACTTCTCAGTTTCAAGAAACCAGAACATTTCTTCAGCAACAAAGTGCAAACAAAATGCAGTTGTACAAGAAGGTGGATTTCCCATTTGTTCTGCCTGTGCTGACTCCAGGGTGATGCACACCTGTTTACCAACCCCTGTGCCCCCAGGGAAGGCTTTCAGGGAGCAGCATTTGCAGAAAACCAGAAGCACAACTCAGAGCTCAATACCACAGTGAAGTCAGAGTGGGACCTCAAAATATCAGACCCTCAGCAACACTGCACCACTCCTGCAGCCTCTCCCCAGCTACCTCGAGCAGCAGGCCTCACTGCTCAAACCAGGCCCCAGCCAGCCCCATGGCCAGCGCTGGGATGCACAGCAGCTGGGGAAAGTGGAGCAGAAGCAGGCCATGGAGGGAAGGTTTGCAGAGAATATCACGTGCTCCTCCACAGCCTTTCAGAAGAGATGGTGCTTTACTCTGGAGCCAAAGTTTGCCTCCTCAAATGCAGCCTCGCTGTTTATTCTGCCCATCAGGCAGGGAAAAGACTTGGTCATGATGCAGGCAATGCTTCCTGCTAGCCATCCGTCTCACCAGATGCAAACTCAGCACTGGAAAAGGTTCCCAGCTGACATACCTGGAAGCCAATGCATTCCTGGCTCACTAGCTTGAGAGTGAGCTTGCCCTTCCTCCTCCCTCCCTTCCACTCAATGCACTTCAACGTTACAGAAATCACCTAAAAATATGATCACAAATGTACCTGGAGGTTGTCTTTTCCAGGCTTCTTGGGGACTGCCAACATAGTCAATAGATGCTGAAAGACCTGTAGGACTTAATCACAGTAAGAACATACCTCAGCTTATAAAAGAACGAAGTAGCTTGTATCTCTCGCTTCAGACCTAGCAGCAACACAGATTTCATACAGCTGACTTTCAAAGAACTTCATGTGCTCACATCCAAAAAAGCCATAGGTGATGAATGCTGGGTCATATTTAGTAGTGGGATGGAAGACAAGACAAAGCCAATAAATTTTTCTGCTGTATAAAAAACAGGCTCAGACATTGGTTCCTTAAAATCTGCAGGTAATTATGCAGGATGCACCTGCAAGGTAAATTTAAATTAGCATCATGGGAACAACCACTGCAAAATATATCCTTCTGTTCATAAAGTGCCAAGCACTTTACACTGAGGATTCCTATAGAGGCTTCTGGGCATTATTAAAACAGAAATAATAACTTCCTGTTCTGTAACCACAGATTAGGACATTGATAGCTTGAGACCTCAGTAACTGAAGGTTCACACTTACTAGCTGCGTTCTTCCTGTTATATTCAGTTAGAATTTGCTGCCTTTTTTTTGTTGTTGTTGTTTGTTTGTTTTTTTTAATGTTCCCCCCTTTTTTTTTTTAAGCATTGCTCAAACATACAGAAGTGCACAGAAGTGTACAGTCTTCACACGGGGGTTCAAAACAGATGTTTGGATTAATATCCCAGACCTTAATCCTCTAGAATTTGGAAAAATCTTAGTCTGGAACAAAAGCCTGTGACAGGTTAGAGGCCACAGACAAAGTCAATGTCATGTGTAAGGTGATACTTTAACTACATAGGAGTAAGGAAGTTCCTGAATGTGTGTTTTTACTCTGTAAACCTTGGCCCCCCTACTCCATCCTGCACACTGTCACCTGGGAAAATTAATTTTCTTAAAGGAAAAAAAAACATAAGCTTCTGTTTCCATATGAGGCTAGTTTATGATACAACAAAAAGGAGTATATTTACTCAGTGACAAATAACTGGAAAAGTTCCCATTAAACAAGGGCTTTGAATTGTGACTACCACCCAAGTGGTGCTTCCCTTCCAACCTGCCTGCCCACCAAGCCAGAGCAAATATTTTCCTGAGTCAAGGAACTGGGAGTCAGCCTCCCTGAATGCTTCCCTCTGCTACTGACAGGCTGTGCTATCTCAACTTAATCATATCATCCCTGCTTCTGGTTTACCATGCCTCAGGCTGGCACTGGGCTTTGTGTCCTGTTTTCTTTTGTTCCCTTCTGCAGATTCCCAGCCCTCCCTGCCTGCTTGCTGCTATCTGACCCTGACCTTCCCCAGACTCCAGTCCTCTGCTGCTTTCCTTTCCCATCCTCCTGCATTTTTGAGACTGACATACCTTTTCCCTGTTCTCTTGACATTTCACTTAAGTGATGAGATGAGTGAGGTTTATGTTAGTATGAATTCTTTAAGCATGCAACCACAGTTTCAGAGCACTGCCCCTTGTGAACTAAGAGTACTGACGTCTGCAGTCATACGATCACACGTTGCTTTTCTACTAATCCCTTTCTGGCAAGGAGTATCTAGTTATCAGGTAAGCAGCAATCAAATACCAGAACTACATATGACGGAGGTCTGCAGCTGGAGACTTCTCTCTTTCATTTTGAAGATAATGCAACATTACATGGAAATGCTGAAAGCTGTATTCTGTCTCATCTCCTGCAGTCCCTTGGTACCTCAGCCACTCAACATAAAGAGGCATTCAAAATCTAAAGCATGGACTCAGGTTCTGATGGCTTAAAAACAAACCACCAAAAGGGTTAACTACATATTTCTGCAAGTGAGCAAAGGCAGAAATGTGTTCCTCTGCATAGCCCATCCACCTGCCCCACCAAATCAATGTGATTTCATGGCAGACGTGACAACTCACATAGAGCTGCTGTTGCAAATCCCTATATTCTCCTTGGCCAGTCCTTGTTGGCAAGGAAATGCCCAAGACCTGTGTGAGGACTCCTCCTCAGTACCACATCAATATTTACCTAGCACCACATTTCCTATGAGGTATACTCAATTCTCTAGCTGCCCCACAGCTTCCACTTAAATAACAAACAGCTGAAGGTTATCCAAGGAAGCCTCTGCTCTCACACAGCAAAAGTCATCTCTTCATTGTGACTGACATCCAGGCTTCTCTGCCTCTGTAGAGCTGCCTTTTCTATGAAGCCAAGACGTCCCTCCATGCCCTCACTGAGGCACTGCCTCAGTCAGCATTCATTTGTCACAAACCTCAGCGTCAACTCAGGCCTCCTGGAGAGGTCAGCCTATGCTGCTGCTCCAGCCAGGACTGGAGAACTGCAGATTCGGTGCTGGGAACAAATATGCTCATCTGTTTCCAGACCTCCTTTCATTTTCCGATTTGCTTTTTAATCACTCTTTCAATATGGAATCCCACAGGAAAAGGGGTATCTGAAAACCTCAAGTTCTGATTGCTAAGTCTCTCCCTGCTCTCTTGACTCTGTGTGCAGGAATAGAAAGGCAAATAAAGAAAAAGAATATCTGTCTCCACAGGGAGCCTCCTCCTTCCTAAGCCTTCCAGACTTAACTGCTAGAGCTGTTTTTGTATTGTAGACAGATTTTCTCCTTTGCATTGTCCCTCCACTTCTTCAGCCGCTTGTTGCTATATTCACAAAGGTCTCTCATTTAAGCAACGTTTCTCTCCGTTCATACTTTATTTATGTTGACCGCCTCATAAAGCAAAATTAAGAAAAGTAACAGACCTGCTGTGTCTCATTCAATCCCATCAGCTTCTTCCATCATCTCTGATGTGGCTCCTTTCCTTCTCACTAACTGCGAATTGCTCTGAATCAGGAGCATTTTCCCTTCCACATCAAGAATTGATTACATTCCTCCCTCAGGGCCAGGTTCTGCTGTGTCCTAAGTGCTATAACCCCCATCGATGTTTGAGAGGAGAGAAAAAAAAACAGCCTGCAGATTATTAGGAAGGCTGGGCCTGGAGTTTTTATAACCTACTGTCATCAAAATGTTAAGCCCCTTAGGCAAGCTAGAGTGTTATTTATTTGGGGAGGAGGGAGAAAGAATAGAAAAGACAGAAGAAGGAGGTGAGCATGCTGCTTTGCATCACTGCTAAATACTAGGTCTGGTAGCACTCCTGGCTGACAAAGCCAAGCCACTTGACAGAAATTCTCTCTCTGTGTCTGGTCTGAGACAGCGTATAGCAGAGCTGGACACAGATGGCCACAGCCCTGCTTGCTGGGCATTGTCTGCCTGACCTGAGATGAATGTCACATCAAGATCCTCCCATTGGCCTTACAGCAGCAGTCTCCAGTACACAGTGCCACCACCCCAGGGAGTGCACAAGACGATCCATTCTGGTGTAGGAAGAACATTTTTTGTACTGTTAATAAATAATAATATTTTTCATCTTTATCTCATCCTTTTTAATTTCTGTTTCTGTGCATGTTTTATAGTATATGTGATCACATATATGTACAGTAGCACATATATACATTTATAGATAAATTTACATAGATACACAGTACCTGCTCAAAACAAACCTTCTATTGATAGGGGTGCATGATCCTGACTAAGGTCACCCTCACTTCAGCAGAGCTAAGTGTGTGCTTGAATCCTACCAGCTCCAGGAAGGCTGGATCTACCAGTGGGTTTTACACCAGTATAACCAGTATGCTTTCAAATGGAGTCCTTTCCCTTTGTCCTGGCTAGAAAACTGTTTTTCTTGTAAAAAGAGAGCAATGGTATCAACCAAGTACTTTTGCATTGGTATAACAGCTTCCGTGTTAGTACAGCAACATGCTAAAAGCAGACTATGTCATTAAAGCAGTATCACATAGATATACATGGAAAGCTTGGATTTACACATGTGCTTAAATGCTTCCCTGTATTCAAAGCATAATGCACTTTATTAACATCCCTTGACACTTCTTGACTTCTAATTTGCATCACTCACAAATCAGAAGGATGTTTAACAGCCTTGTGTTTTTCTTTAGTGGAAATAAATTTCCAAAGCACACACTCATTGTGCAGTCAGCCATTCAACTTATTAATCCTATAAGCAAGACTGCGCCTGCAATATGCATACTGTTAGGAAAGAGACTTTTTATGGTAGAAAGACATTTCCCTCCTCTAGTCATTGGTGCAGCCTCATCATCCTCCCTTCAGGGCCCTGGAACTGTCACTCAGTAGACTCTGATCACTCTCCTCAAACCTTGACAAGCAAATTACAACCCATGTATTCTTCAGGGAACACAGGTTTTTCCTTCTGATCACAGGTCTTAATGTTAGTTTTTACCACTTATACACAGGTCTGATACCAAAGCGATTACTGCTTTAAGCATTTAGAGTGCTGATTAAAAGCTAGTTAAATGCCATTTTTAAGGAGCAATCCAGTCATACAACTTGCTGTTGAATTTTACGCATGCAACAATGTCAGGCTTTTAAGCTCCTCATATAGTCAAAGCAAACAGGCTGTGCTTTTTGATAAACACCCAAAGGGATCTCTAGATGCCTTACAAAAGAAAAAAAAAATCATTTAAATGGCCAACTCCCTAATATACTACAAGAGAGTAGGCAGAACAACTTCACGGTTGAGGTTGCTTCACTTAACCTGTGATTGCTCTTAAATCCACCTCCCATAGGCATACACACAACTGAGTTTTATCCATCACGAGGGAACAGGGCCAGGAAGAAGACAAGAGAAAGCCTATAGTTTTTTCATGCTGGGGATTAGGTAAAGGCAAGCAAAGTCTTCTTTGCAGACAAGGGGAGACTTGTGTCTGTGCACACTTAAAGCTTTTTACTCCGGAAGAAATATAAAAGCTGGATTGAGGGTACAGAAAGGCAGATGTTTCACATAATTTTTCTTTAGAGTGGAATACATGACAATGCATAAGGCTGGCAATATGAGCATGTGACTGCTGTTTTACAGGAAGCTCCAGAGTTGCACCGAAAGCTTTTTACTTACTTATAAGAAGCAGATAGAGCTGCTTCATAGAGCCAAACTGCTTTTCCATGGTGATTATTCATTTGGCCCGTGTTTATCTTTGTTGTGTTTCACTTTAATTATCTTGACAGTTTTGATCAATTCCCGCTGATCAGCTGAAAAGTGAAACGAGGCATGGTCTGGATGTGGGTTTGCTCTTCCACACAGAGCTATTTTACCAAGTGCTTTGGCAGTACCGCCAGCAGTGCAGTCTTCACTCTCACATTGCATGCTTCTGCTTGATTGTTTTTACCTTTTTTTCCAAATAACTCATGCAAGGGTGATATTCCTGAAGAAGTAGGTCTGCATTTCAAAGCAAAAATCAATCTTATGAAAAAGAATTCAGAGGTACAGTTAGGGAGTTAACTGACAACATCTCCTTTGGGGTCTTTCAGGCTCTAGTGCAGCAGAGACCCTTTTAACCAGATACTTAATTCTAGCCTATAGTGTTTAACTTCTTCTTGGGCACTGGCCCAACACTACACTGAAGTGAATGTTTGTGAGATTAAGTATGTTTCTGGTAGCCCAGTGTTGCTTTAAGCAAATGTGTTAGTGCCAAAGAACAATAGTGTCAAGTGACGGAGTCAGTAACAAAAAAAAAAAAAAGGAATAGCTATAAAAGAATGAGTAGTAAAAAGTATAGCAGAGCCCTTGAAGACACAGCAAAAGATAAATTTACAGACACTGCTTAGGAATGACTTATTTTTTTCTTGAGTTTAAGCTTGATTACTCTCTTTCCCTAAGTTAGGGACAATAGCTGACTACACCACTGGTCACAGAAAGCAAAACTTTCGTCACTCCTTACTTTAGCAAGCATTCATGGTTCATCAGTATGAGTATCTAGGATACAAAACAGTGAGTTCTGCTAGTCTCGAGTAAAGAGGAAAGCAACAGACACTAAAACTTCTTATGGAAACATTATTAAACATGTTATCATTTATTTTTGACTACATCTTCCTGCCTCTAGGCTGGAGGTTGATGTAAGGCTGTCTAAGGTAACTGTAAGCAGGGGAAGAACTAGACAAAAGAGACCCAATCCCCACCACCACCCACAGGACACGGGAGGAGATGGAAAAATATTCTTTAATTCTTCAATGCAAGGAATTTGGCCTATCACTTAGTGAATTAGCCTCTACACTTCTATAACTATCCAAACAGAAGGTTGATTAATCATGGTATAACCAAACCCACAGATAACCACCACTCCTATCAGATCCACAACAAATTTTGTTGAGCTGCACGACATTCCTTCCAGCTTTTTGATGCTCTGAGCTTGATGTTGTGGTGGGTGTGACAGTTGTTCACATATGACATCTCCCACACACTCCGATCTGGAACATCAGCTGGAGCGGGTGTGGGTGAGCAGCGTGGTGGAGGGGCATCTGGCCATCACTTTGGTATGTTAGAAGTACCAACTGTCTTCTCTATGTGATGCTGAACACAAGAACAGGCATAGCCTGGTTTCACATGGCCTTGTCTCTTAACATCAACTAGCTTTTTCATAGCAGGAGATGTTGTTAGACCCTACGGGCTCTTCTCACTACAAGTTTTGTCTAATGAGGATTGAATTTGGGCAAGCCATCTCTCAGCAGGAGCACTTCAGAGGGCTCTAGCCCCCATCACCTCTATTTTCATAGAAGGTAGGTAAGAACTCAGTATCTGGAAGACATTTACCATCTCCCACAGGAATGGCACATTGGACAGAGCAAAAAAAATCACAAAAAGCTTGACTTACTAAGAAACAAAATTTCAACAGTGAACTCCTGCCCCAGACTACCTGCAATTTTAACACAAACAGTGGAGACCTGGTGTCCAGCAGAGCTCAGAAGAATAAAAAAGGAAGTTTATAATGGCTACGCATATGATGTTAAAATGTGAAGTATTAGTAGGATCTATATTAAGATGTAGGAGAAGTGGTCGTTTTTGTGATGGCAAAGGGTTCTAGGAAGCGAAACAATTTGAGAAACTAAATGCTGTAGCAGAGAAGAGCAGGTTAGGAAAAGGTTACAATACAGATTAAAAGGATTCACTAGAAATGGAAAGCTTCAAAGTAAAGTTTTGAACAGCTTTTGTTATACTTGTTTCTCGCTCCTTTTCTGATTAAAGTATTGTGCTAAAGCATTCTCCCTTTAGCTGCCCATTTCAGCTTGAAAAGAAAGAATACCATTTCTCATTTATCTTTAAAAGAAAGCTGACATTAGAACAATTGGCAGCACACTGCTTAACATCAAGCCACTCCAGGTCAACACACAGACCCCTTCTCTCCCTTTTAAGTCAGCCTTTCAGCAAAAGGCCTACAGAAAAAGGCATCGTTTGTATTTTAACATTTGACTCACTCGACTTCTATATCTGCCCATAAAATGCTATCAAATGGTTCTACTTCAGCATATAATACAAATAGCTGCTTTTAGAAAGAACCTAATGCTCATTTAGTTTCTTTGCATTGATTCAGGGAGTGACAGCCAACACTCAAAAGAACAGAAAAAGTTAAAAATTGCTACTATCTCAAAAACAGTATTACCAGTATCAAGTCCATTTCACATTCCTTGAACAATTTCATATTTGGTGCCCAGTTTTACAGTACCAATTCAAAAATATCCACAGCTGAATATTTTAGACCCACCATCTGTCCCAGAAAGCAAGTCACTTTCAAATTTGTGCTTACAGAGCTCTAAGTGGCTTGTATTTACCCCAGTCTAGTGGAATTGTAGAATGAGGTACTTCTGGCTATAGTCCTATAGCTCCTAATCAGAAACAGCTGTGCCTTGCACAGAACAAGCCAAAAGGTTCTTTTGCAAAGTAAAATTAAGAGGAAAGTTAAAAAGAAGGAAGCAAGGTCAATACAATTTTCAGGACACAGATTCGTGATAACCTAGGAGTGATTCAGTTGTTGAGGCAAAGATTTTGCCTTAGTTTTCAGGCCAACTAATGAGGCTCATAAGAGAATAAGTTTCCAAGTCTGAGGACAAGATGCTAGGAGCTGCAATACCTGTGGCAGGGACAAAGATGTAATTCATATGTTACAGTTTAGTACACATTTTTGTTTCTATTCCTCAACTACTCAGAGAACCATAACAAGAACCTAAGTGAATCCAAGTTCAAGGTAACAGCCTCAGCTGAAAAAAACAAATACTTTCCAAGAAAAAGTAGAGACCTGGTGACTTTAAGCTTGTTACTCTGATCTCAATATTTCTCTGAAGACTGAATAGATTTTATAGGAAAGAATAAACACAGACAAATGTAGAGCAGGATGAATTATGCAGCTGCATCATAGACAAGTCACCCTATAATCATACTTGAGATAAATATCAGGAAAAAGAGAAGACCCAAGTGCCAACGGTATTCCTTGCAAGATGAAACAGTTTTGCAAAGTTCACAAAAAAAAAAAAAAGGAAAGAACCAACCTTCTGATCCCCAACCTGTAGACTGGAGAAATATGGGGCAGACATTGCACTGTCCTGGCCTGTCAAGACGGCTGTTACTGCAGATGACTGGACCAGGGATTTAGTCAGGCCTATTCCAGACCTGTGGCTGTCTTCCTCCACAGATCCATCCTCACACTGTCTGTTGCAGCATCATACTGTTTGAGGGTTTCTATCATAACTGATTTAGTTCTCCATCAATTCAACTTAAGCCCCTTATTCCTTTTATTCAATTTCCATAGCAGATAAGGCAGATAATACCCTTTCCTACAATAGTCTTTACTTATCCTCATGGCCACTTAGCTTAAAAACAGGATTCTGAAATGTGGTCCAGTTGGTAGATTCTCTCCTTCTCAGTCTTTTCTCTTCATACTTGACTATTTGCTTCTCACCTGGGGTGGTGACCTGGACTACCTCTCCTAAATAGCACGCCAGTCTCATCACAAATCTTGTACACTCTTCTGTTTAAATAGCTGAGGAGGATGTTTGCCTTTTCACAACAACATGACGCTGAGTCACATTCATCTTGTGCTCAGCTTCAGTCTTCTGTTCCTTTTCTACCTAAACACTACTATTTCTTCCCCTCCATTTTCCATTTCCACTGTTTATCGCTGTTGCCCTCACACTACGTGTTTCTCTCTTGCACTGTACCCTTTTACTCCCCAGGATTATTTCAGGTTGTCAGAAACCATGTGAATTCTGAGCCTGTCCTCTAGTGTACATGGAATCCCTCCCATCTTTTGTCTTATCTAAAAGTTTAATGTAAAAAGTTGGTAAGTCTGCCTCAATTAAGGAAGTCAGCTTCAAATTCTCAATAAAGAAGAAAAAAATATTCTTCCATCAGAACATTTAAGCTTTTGCCAGATCCTCATATAGCATGTTTTTGGAGATACTCAGCCAGACCTTATCAAATTCAAATGGAGAGAGAAACAGACAGCTGCAGTAACAACAATTTTAGAGAGAATAAAATCTAGTCCACAACAGATATCTATTTGGTCAGCAGTTTCTGCATCTGCTCCTTAACCCCCCCCCCCCCCCCCCCCAAGAAAATTCAGTCCCTGCAAGAAACTGTTTGTTGTAATAAATAGCTGTAATATGTTGTAATAAACTCAGAGCAGAGATGGCTCCTGCCTCAAGAAGTTACCCTTGATTCGGTGTATGAAGCAAGGAGGCAAGTCTGATGAAGAACACAATGACAGCTGCGGGTCTCCTCAAGGCTCGGTTAGATAGCTCCTAAGCACACACAAGCACTCCTGGCACCAAAACCACCACGAGCTGATACCTTCTTTCACAGCTGTGATGCCCAAGAAATGGGGAAAAGCCTTTGGCTTAAGAAAATCTTCTCATTCAGTGATCCATTAAGTTATACAGTACTTTGAAAGACTAAATAGTAATTTATATTCACACATATGCTAATATCCATCACGCAACATACCCAGCAAGACATATGTAAGAGCATCTCAGACATGTCAAGACCAGCTCAGGACCCACTTGACCCAAACTGAAGGCAGTTTTTGCCAGGCCACTGCAGCAAGGGAAGTTGTAAGATCTACCAGCCTGCCTTCTGGGGAAGGCTGACAACCTCTTGCCTTGCAATACCACTCCAGTAAAACTGTTCTGCCAGTACCAGGGCAGAATAATTAACCCTAGATGCCCACACCAAATGCCATAAGCCATATGCATAAAAGCAAACGTGAGTTTGAGGAATTTTTCAGGGAATGAACTGACAAAATTACCACTGTCCAAGCTCTATATGAGCAGGGTACATCCTGCAAGCAGACAGCACTATCACAGCAGTGGGAATAGCTACACACCCAGTTACATACCCTAGACTGCACACCTGCAAGTGCTACCCACCAGGAAGTTAGCCAACACCTATCTTTCAAAAAACAGAGATAACTATATGCACTGGATACTCAGACTTTCCACAGCAGTGAATTTCATAAGTAACTTAGAGAAAGATACTCTTATTTCTTACTCCAATTTAATCTATTTCACGCACACCCACCTCTCTGCCATATGTAATCACAGATGAGTCATGGTTATAGCAGCATCTGCTTTTAGTCTTCTGTGGTTTTTCCCCCCCACTAGAAATAATGTTTGTACCCACTGTTGGGCTCACTGTCTTTTAGCTCAGTCCAGTAATGTTCCCGTCCAAGACAACTACTTTCCCCTACCTGTACATACATATGATACTCTTTGCTTCAGTGTCTTCTATCTGGCCTTCTCTAACATGATTTTTGCATCTTCACAGTGCAACAAATCAACCACACTTCAGTTTGCCCAGTTCTCAGTCACACAGCTACAGCTTTGTGTTGCTGGCTGAACAGAAGCTGCTTGTGTTTGTTCTTTATTCTTGTTATAGTTTGTCAGTACAAGTCATGTCCAAGATAGCAAAACCGAAAGCAGGTTTTCTATCAGGAGTCAATAATACCAGTCATCTTCACAGAAAACCAGGGGAGATAATCTGGAAGTACATATACAGGGCCCACACAAACGAAGGAACCTTCCAAACACATTTCCCTGCAGTCCCTCATCCTCAGAGCTCTGGCTTCATTTTTAAAAGGACCCACTCAGTTATGGGTCCATTCATTTTCAGGTAGAGCCAGTGACTGATTAAGACCCTGGTCTTTAAGAGCTTGGATCACCTCTGGAAAGGATGCCTTGCCACAGGAAAGCAAGATGTCAAATGTTGGTATTCTCACACATTTGTCCTAGTCATATATTACTTTGGAGTCCATCTGTTCTATTTTCCAATAGCATGCAGAATTTTTGGCAGTATTAGGAAAGGTGAAGTATTTTAGGGTTACATTCCTCTGATGTCAAGATAAGATGGATAGCTGTATCCAGCATTACCTTCCCTTTGGGAACCACCTTGTATTTCCAAACCACTCAATCCATCTGCTCCAAAATTTTGGAAGACAAGCATGGGACAAAAACTAATTAAAACATCAACATGAACAAGCACACCTAAGATAAATTTCCAGCTCCTTCTAATAGCATCCAGGACAGCTTCTTGTGACCCAGCATCCTATACCAAATTAGCAAGTCGACTCAGCTATTAGCATTCTCAGACTCAGGAGGGAAAGGCTAATTTGCTCTCCAGGTTGACTTGGAGGTATGCAGACAAGGAAAATGTTTGCTTCAGTGTTACTGGGGTGTTGACAAATGAATGCAAGTTATTTTTAGGAACTTATCTACTTCTTTGAAATGACCCCATAAATAGCTGCAAAGGGAAAAGACTCATTTGATGCACTACCAGATCTACAGAGAAATCATATTTACTCCATGAAGTCTAGGCAGTGTCTATGGAGAAGACGTTGATCTGCACAGCTTTGAGACATGAAGGTCAATAGTACTTATCAAAATTAGTTCTCTGTATAAAAGCAGAGAATAGTTTTTTTCTGTGAAGTTTATCAGCAGTTTGTTATTCACAAAATACATGTTCAAAAGCAGAGCTATGGGCAAAAGGAAAGGAATGCAGCTAAGTTGCTCTAAATTTTAGAATTAACAAGGCTGTCAAGCACTTGTATTGCTTCAGTGATGATGGAAGCAGGAAAGTGTGCTCTAAAACTATGTGAAAAGCATATTTACGTTTCCTAAGAGGTATGAAATATTAAGCCTTTGCATAATTCACATATTTAGCAAAACATCAGACCTTTAAGTCATCCTATAAACGATGTACACTACCACTTTGCATATCTTTGTGATGTATTCATTACAATATGTAACAGCATCACAAAACATCTAGGAAGATATAAATAATTTCTACTTAGAATGCAAGAACAGCTTATACAGATACGCCATTTTCCCAGTATTTTCCATCGCTTAGCAAGTCAAAAGTGGCTAATTCTGGTGACAGAAGTAAGCAAGAACAAGTCACAGCAGAGACTTTATTTACTTAGAGAGAATTTGACCTAGATATTTCTGAAACAGAATCTTCCATAAGCAATTAAGTAGCTCTCATAGGTTTACTTATATGCCTGGACTCATTAAGTATTAACCTCAATCTAATAAGACTAAAGCCTTCAGATTCGGTTCAAGGCTTGAACCAAGAACTTTTCCCATCTGCTGGAAAGCTGGCTTCTCATCTGCCTTTCCAAACAAGTTCTCTCTTCTTCATAATAACAATGAAGAAAATCCAATCATGTCTGAATTCTTATCAATGACATATAAAGAAACACTTGCGAATGAACAAAAGAAAAAACTTTTACTGGGAGGGTGGTCACACACTTGAACAAGTTGCCCAGAGAGGTTGGAGGCTCCTGTCTTTGGGAACATTCAGAACCCATTTGCATATAGCCCTGCACAACCCGCTCTAGCTGACCATGGTTTGCACAGTAGGTGTCAGACTAGATGGTCTCCAGAGCTCTCTTCCAACCTCAACTGCTCTGTGATTCTCTGGGCTCTTCACTTACTAAATTGGCTTGGACAATTCTCCCATTTACCTCTTACTACTAGTTAACCCAAAAATCATGCAAACTTTTCATGCAAGTTTTGAAACATTTAAGTTCCAATTTTCATATCACAGACTCAAAAAAGCAAACTGCCTCTCCACTATATGCTTTGGAAGTATTTCTACTACTGTACATGACACTTGAAGTAGCGATCTGGCCTAATGCAATGTAATACCCTGTTAATTAGGCAGAGCTGCTGAAATATACATATTTAAATTTGAAGAGACGTCTGTGAAACAGATCACTCAGCTAGACTGCTGGAAAAAAAAAAACACTACCGCTCACAAACCAAATACTAGAGAGTGTTTTATGCAGAAGCCGTTGCAGACAAAACTATATCTGGTTAGCTCCCAGAAGGTGTGGCTGGCTCCCTGCTTCAATGTAAAGCTGTGCCTTCCTTCCCTGACAGCAGCTGAAACATGCTACCATCCTGCATGCGGGCTCATTTCCTCTGCCAGGTAATGCACCCTTGCTTGTGCAGAAGATTATCTTTCATGTACCAGTCATGATGGAATAAATGATGGTTTCCCATAACCTGGTCTTTTTGGCAAAAGAGTACTCTCATAAAAAGTATATTAAAAATTACTTTAAATATTAATTTAAACCTCTTCAAGGAAAGCCTGATTGCTAGACATGCTCTATGCAACTTTTCCTTGAGCGCATGCTGTTCTCCTGAAGCGTGCTCTCCAAATACGGTAACTGCAGCACATTTTGTGTTTGACAGAAATACCCTGAAGTCCATAAAAAGGTGGTTATGCTCTCCAGATGCAACCTGTTGAGCAGAAGCTGTCACACTTTCAGCAAGGAACATTCTTAACATTTTGTTCTTGGGTCTAGGCCTAAGAACAGACCTGTGAGAACACAGAAATTAAGAAAAACAGTGGCACTAATTGTGTGTAACTTTGGGAACTTCAATTTTTTTTTGTGTGCTCAGGCTTCCCTGCTATTGCTGCCACCATAAAACATGATCCCTAAAAGCAGGAGGGCTTTCACATCTGGGATCCAATTTTCTGGTCACTGAACTACATCAATATAAGCAGCATTGGGCTCTAGGAAGAGAATTGCAGCTACCCCAAATTAGGAGCACCAAGCTGCAGCAGTGCCAGGATATTTGCACCGCCTAAGACCCTCCCCAAAGAAAGACCAAGGCCAATAGTTCCTTGCTTTATACAACATTTCCTGAGCAGATTACTGAGCTAACAGAGGAAAGCACTACCCAGAGCCACCCAACTGTTTCAGGAAATAGCACAACAATGAAAAGAAGTTTGAGGCAGGAGCAACCAGAAATCAAGACTTCGTATTGAGTTACTAGCACTTGCTAGATTGTCTTTAATAATAGCTGCTTTCTCTACTTTTCAATTCCACGTTCCCCATCCTAGCAGCAATTTGTTCCCTTATTCTTTCTGCACTTCCACCATTAGCTCTTTCTTGCCCTCAGAGGAAGAGAAGCCAGAGAAGCTCCTAGCTATGCCTCCTTGCAGACTTGAAGTCCTGTCTGGCCAGAGGTCAGGCCTCCTCTCCCAGAAGATTCTCTTTGTAGGTCCATTTCCCAACAGATCCCTTCTACCTTCCCGTCACAGTGAGGCTTGGAGAGGATGGGAAGTTCTCCCTTTAAGAGCACGAGAAGGGAGATGCCAAAATCGGCCTGGATCCAACATTTGATCATGGATGTCATCACCCTTTCAAACACACATATTGACCCACCCGCAGACCTGCTGGAGGCAGGCATTCTTTCCTTTCTCAAGGGAAAGAAAGCATTTAAACACCTGCCTCCAAGATCTCCTATCCACCACAAATCCCAGTACTTCAGAACTCACTTTACTGCTTTGATATCTGTGACAGGCACTCAAGCTGCCTTGTTTCCTCAACCTATTTTAATCAGAACTGCATAGTGCCACTAGTTACCAGTTTGAAAGCCGGGGCATCAAAATACATCTTGTTTTCTTCTCAGCAACTAAAGAAAATGATTTTGCAGAACAGCTTAACTGGAAATAACACCAACAACCAGCAAACCATCTGTTTTAACCTCAGTGTTAGAGTTAACAGCTATTTTGGACTTGCACAAAGGAAGTCAGATAAAGCTATTCGTGTTTTTGTTATTTCTTTCCCATGGACTCTAAGCACCCATTATTTTCATTAAAGGTAACAGAAACAACAGTAACTGCAGATGCCTGAAAAGTGGCAGAAAACAAAACTCAGGGACACAAACAACATTAATTCAGTGTTGTGCAGTGATACCAGTCACTTCTGTCCTGACACCTGAAGTTGATCCAGACCCTTCCCTGCCTGGCAGCACCTGCCCCATGGGCAAGGCAGGCTTCACCATGAACACACAGTGGCTGACTACAGATTGAGGCTGTCCTGTACCACCTCACACTGCCAGCAGCCGCAGCTGGGCCTATACTGTGCTTCTGAGATGAAGCATCAGTTAGCCTGATAATGCTAGGGACTATTTCTAGGTATGAATAAGACATCGGGCTGGGAAGGGAGAGACACTACTAAGTAATTTGTTTCTTAAAACAGAAAAAAGGGAAGCAATAGGATTTTCTACTTATATCTAAAAAGACCGCAAGAGTATTGTAAGTGGCTCTTCTTCATTTTCTTGATAGCTTTAGCTCATTCTTATTAATTATCTTAAACCTTTTTCTCTTCCACATCCTCCCTTTCTTAAAGGGGCTGTCTTCCAAACCAAACAGCTTGACACTAGTTTGAGCCTAGTCAGCTTGACACTAGTTTGAGTCTAGTCTGACTCAAAAATTTATTTCCAGCACTGACGTAGCTGAAGTCTCAAAAGATCTCAGTCTACAAAGACTCTTCCAGCATCAGATGATGTCAGGTGCTTGCCACTAGGATACTTCTGTTGATATTTCAACCAGAAGATCACACTCTGAAGTTTTAGTTTTTGTTCTGATTTCAATTCTATCTCAGTCTCATGAAAAACTCTTCCTTTCAAGCTCAGAACCTGGAAATGGAGGATTCTTTCATCCAACGATTTTTAACTGAGAGAATGGTTTTGTTAGTGCTGCGTGCCTACTCCTGCATTTCTTACTTGTATGTTTCACTACATTTGACCAGCAGGGACTCAAAGATGTGTTGTCACTGCAAGAGACAGCTGTCTTCACCTTGACTAGAACCTCTTTTTCAGTGGGTACAGACCCAGTCCCTTAGGTCAGAACAGTGTCTGATGAAGTGACAATGGTGCCAGTACAAGTAGATCCACGCTAAGGATATGATACATGCATGGCCTAAAAACATTTAATCTACAGACTAGAACTACGAGAGTTTAGTTGTACAATGCAGTAGTTTCTGTAGTCTGGAATTTGAGCAGCCAAAAAAAAAAAAAATCACAGAGGGTACACGCTTCACACACATCAAAGCACTACACTATCTGAACTCCTGCCAAACCAAATCACCATGCTATGAACAGCATGTAGCATCTATCATCATCATTATGATCAACGGAATGAAAGGGCAGAAGCAACCTCTACTCTGTCTATTACTGGGAGGAAATATTCACAGCAATACCCATATGCCCTTCTCAAGAGACTTCTGCATCTATTTCTGACAACCATAGATCAGACTCTTTCATTTCAAAGGAAATTTGAATTCCAGAGTTAAGAGGTCAACTTAATTTTCTTTCCCAAACCAACAGTAAAGCACCAACACCAGTTCTATGTTACAGCGTATATTACCATAAAGTAATGACATTAAGAAATAAGCCAGCAGAGGCAGAGAAATTGAGTGATAACTGATGCTGAAATAGCACCACACCATGAAGCCTATGGTCCAGTTATCTTACATACGCTTACGAATGAGAGTCAAAACAGAGTTCTTTGAAGAGGCACATCAGCTTGGCATTTAAGCATTTTATGGTGTCTATAGACTTCTGGAGTTAGAGGGAAATGGCAACTTCTACTTGCCCATCTGTCAGTAGCATTACAGAACTCTCCGGGTTTCAGTGCTAGCTCCAACTTACTCCCCTCCATCCCATTCCTCCAATGGGTTTCTACCAGTCCCATCACACCAATTTCAGCACACTACGCCAAGTGTAGCAGCACTCACCTGCATTTACCTTCTAACGAAGGAATTAAACTCTAGGAAAACAGTGAAGACGGCAACCTGAAGACTGGCAAGCCATCCATCACCTCGGTGGAGGATGGCAGCCGTCCTCGCACCCAGTTTTGTGCCGCAAACATTTTTTGACACCTGAGCTCCTCACAACTAGCGAGGTGTTTCCGCAAAGCCTTTCCGCCACGCCACCCACCCGGCTGCTCAGCCCTGCGGACAGGCACCTTGCAATGTCTCCCTGCGGACACCAGCGGGGCAACTCAGCCCTAGGGCTCTCAGCATCCCGGCGGGGTCACCCTCTCACCACTTGCTTTGGCAGGAGAGGTTCAGGCGAGGGGTGGAGGCCGGGACCCGACGAGCCGAGGGATGCCCCGAGCATCCCCCGGGGTTGGCGCTGCTTGTGACTAAGCACGCCCGCGGCCCTCAGCGGCCCCAGCAGCCGGGCTGCTCGGGGGCAGCCCCAGGAGACGGGACCCGACCCCTGCCACCCCGGGGGACCCCCATGAGGGTCCCCAACCCCCTCCCCGGGTCCTTCTCGCCGCCGCCCAGCCCCAGGCCCCCCTCTCCCACCGCCTACCGCTGCCGTCCTTGAAGCGGGGGGGCGGCACGTCTCGCAGCGACCGCGTCCAGCCCCCCTTCTGGGCGCCTTCCTCCTCCTCCTCTTCCTCCTCCTCCATGGGGCCGGGGCCGCCCGGCATCGTCCCCCCCCCGCCTCCAGCCTGCCGCTGCCGCCGCCGCTCCGCCGGCCTGGGTGCTCGGCGCCGGGCCGCCCTGCCCCGCGGGGACTGCCCCCCGCCTTCCTCCTCCTCCTCCTCCTCCTCTTCCTCGCCGCCGTCCTCATCGTCCTGGGAGGAGGCGGCGGAGCGGGAGTCGGCCGAGGTGCTGTAGAAGGGGTTGCCGCTGCTGTCCTGGCCCGACTCCCCGAAGACGTCGTCGGAGATCTGCAGGCTCTCGTAGCGGGAGCGGGCGGCCTCCAGCAGCGACAGCGCCTTCCTGCGCGCCGCCCCGCCGCCGCCCTCCGCCATCATCTCGGCCGCCGCCAGCAGCCGCCCGCGCTCCCCTCGGCCCGGCTCGGCCGGGTCCTGCGGCCGCAGGCAGCAGCCCAGCAGCTGCAGGGGCTCGGGCACGGCGGAGGGCAAGCAGCGAGCGGGGGCAGCCCCGCCACTGCTACCACTGCCACCACCACCGCCGCCGCCGCCACCGAGCCCTGCCTCCCGCTCCCGCCCGCACCACCCGCCCCTGTGCGTGTGCAGGGACATGGGGGGAAGGAGCCAGCTCAACATCTCCAAGTACCACATCCAGCCAATTACCGCGGCACTCCGCGCACGGGAGGTGGGGTTATATGGGCCAGCGCCGGCCGCCCACGGGCCGCCCCGCCGCCCGCCGCCGCTCCGCCCATTTAAAACCACAGCGCCGGGCTCGGGGCTGCCGCCGCCGCTGCGCCGCGCCGCCAGAAGGGGGGGATCCCCATCATCCCCATCATCCCCATCATCCCCATCATCCCCATCATCCCCATCATCCCCATCATCCCCATCCCCATCCTCATCCTCCCCATCCCCATATCCCCATTCACCATCCCCATCCCCATATCCCCATCCATCATCCCCATTCATCATCCCCATATCCTCATCCACCATCCCCATCCCCATATCCTCATCCATCATCCCCATATCCCCACCCCTTCATCCCCATCCCCATATCCCCATCCACCATCCCCATATCCCCATCCCCACATCCCCATAATCCCATCCCTTCATCCCCATCCCCATATCCCCATCCACCATCCCCATATCCCCACCCCTTCATCCCCATCCCCACATCCCCATCCCTCACTCCCATATCCCCATCCCCGTCCCCGCCCCGTCCCGCCCCGTCCCGGAGCTGTCCGCTCGCCCGCGGTGCTGAAGGCGGCCCCAGCACCCGTGGCTGACCCTAAAAGCACGGTGGTGGCGAGGCATCAGCGAGGGAAGGGCTGTGCCGGTTAAACACGGCTCCCGAGGGCAACCTAAGGGTTTGTTAAAGCAGCCGAAGTGTCTGGTTATGCACAAGTCAGAACGGTGTGTCTGATGTTAGGGTAATGTTTGAAATCCCCAATCAAGGTTTATTATCATTACTATTGGCTTCCTGCTGTGCTGGTTACTGTACAAACTCTCATTAAGAAGACAGTCCCTGCCTTCCCTCTCGCCGACAGCCCACCCTTTCGCAGCACTGCTCTCAAAATAAACATCCATTGGATTCTGTGGAATGGTTGCGTTCAACTGGGGTGGAGGACACACACATATAATTTGCATTTTTGATGCAATTCTTTGGTGTAGGTTATTCAGAAAATCTGTCAGCGTTACAGATTTGGCAAATTTTATAACACTGAATCTTTCTGTCTTTTAAAAATGAAGATTATGTCCTTCCAATGATTCTCAAGGACTCTAGCACAACCTATGAGATGATAAAAGTTGGGATGTATAAGTATTTAAAAATTCAATCTTATGTTCTATTCAGATGTTTTTAAATTGCCATGACATCATTAAAACTTTAGGGTTCTGTATAGTGCGTACAGCCAAGTCCAGAGAAAAGAATCCATCTTTTGAGCACCTTTAAGCAAATAGAAAAGCCCAGTGCAATCTGAGGTGTGAGATTTAAGCCATATTTCTACTTCTGAAAAATCTCAAAAATGTCTTATTGATTATATTAAAAAATTACTAAGTTTATATACAAATGGATTTTATGGATTTTTCCTTTTTTTTTTTTTTTTTTTTTTTTTTTTAACTGCAGGATCTGCCAACTTAGCCTGTAATGTGGGTTCTTCTCATCTCTGGTCAACAGAAATCATAGCTCTGTAGGCCAACCTGCCCTTTTAATCACATCTATGCTACCCTGTTGTCTTCAGAATACCTATAACAAATTATCATTTGAAGACAATGAGGTTGCAAATCTGCCACTGGAGGCATAACTGGACTGGCAGAATTGTTCTTGCTGGTATCGACAAGTGACCAGTTTGAGCCTCATGAGTCCATTTGGACTGGCAAGTAGAAAACAACAGATTACTTTTTCCAAATGTTGTCTGTTTCGTATGCAGTACCCATGAAACAAACAAAATGCAACAAAAAAGTGGTGCACTCTGATGACCTTTTCACACAATGATTTTTAAGGAAAAAAATATAATTAAAGGTCTTGACAGGTGTTTGTTTTTTTGTTTTGTTTTGTTTTGTTTTTTGGTACTAGAGACATGGATGGACCTCTCCATCCAGGTGAATTCATCTCTGCATGCAGGTTTTATGAGTGTGCCCTTGGACATTGAAATGTCTATAGTGTTTCTATTTTTTCAGTAAAACACAGCAGCAAGAAGGACTGCTCTGAAGACCAGGACAGAAAAAGAAGGCTTGCCAGGATGGGCTCCCAGTGGAAGAATTAATGAGAACAGTCCAGAGATCAAAGAAACCCACACAGATTTTCACAACTGCTGGTTGCAGCAAAGACAATTTCCCCCACTTCCAGCACACTTCACTCCAAGTTCTCATTACAGCTGGTTGAGGCATACTGCCATGACTTTCACTCCTACTGGCATGCCAGATGCCACAATTTCAGCTTTCATTTTTTGAAGAGAATGCTGGAAACAATAACTCTGGGACCAGACGGCTACACCAATAGGGAGCAGCAGGACTGACCCTTGCAGTTACCAATCCAACACAACTTTTTAAAGATGGAGTCTTCTGCCATATATGTGCACCTTTTATTGGTGAAAGTTTCCCCTCTTTCAGCCTCATCTATAGCTGTTCTGCCTGTCTCACAAGCAGAGAGACTGCTTTGAGTTTTTCATGAATGCACAGAAGGGTAAGATCACTTTTCTGAGAGAGGGCCATAGAGGGTCACACAAGGGCTCTACGCACAGGATTTTAGCTTGCATTATTTGCTGTAACACATAGCTGTTTGAGTAGTTGTCCTGGTTTCAGTTAGAACAGAATTAATTTTCTTCCTAGTAGCTGGTGGAATGCTGTGTTTTGGCTTAGGATGAGAAGAGTGCTGATAACACCCCGATGGTTTAATTGCTGCAGAGCAGTGCTTATACCAAGCCAAGGACATCTCAGCCTTTTGCTCTGTCCTGCCAACAGGCAGGCTGGGGGTGCAGTAAGAGCTGGGTCTGTCCCCTGTTCTAACTGAAACCAGGACAGTAGTCTTCTCAGAGCAGCTGTATAAGCTGCTGGCTGGATTGCCATAACCCAAAATAAGGGTTCTAGATTGTGAAAGTTGCTGCATATCAAATGCTAATAGTCTTTTGATGAAAAATAATTATAGAGAGGCAAAGAGAGGAAAGGTGATTCTAATAACGTTCTCATCAGGTTGCAGGGTTTTGTGAACAGTCAAGAAAACAGTCACCAGCTTGTTGATTGAAAGAACAAATTATATAAACCTAATGGGACATTATACATATAGACGTGTTTTCTCCTTAATCACTTGCACTTGTGTTTAGCTGCTAGAAAACATTACTACAGTAAACTGACTTTTGTATCCATGACAACCTGTGGATCCACTTTTTAATTTGTCTGCAGAGAAAATGCTGGGATTTTTTTTCCTTGAAGTTTTCTATTTTTATTGCAATAGCAGTGGTGCCTTCTATGTGCTCCTTCTGATCATGCCAGCTTTCAAGGGTAAGACCATGATAGGCCTGAGCCTCTCTCATCTTGTGCAGTAGGTCATCAAAGTGCCTGACACTTCATTTGCAGATCCAGTGGCCAGCTGTCAGTGGCTGATTCCTTAAATCATCTTTCAAACAAATTATAAAATATGTTGAAGAAGTGGCATGGTGGGTCACATCATGCATAGCAGAGCAGTGTCAGCACAAGCAGTCAGATGGTTCTCTGTCCTCAGTTTGCACAGTTTCAAGTTTTTTACTGCTTCTACTACAGCTGAAGGTAGAATAACCCCATTGCCCCGACCAGTATGTTCCACACTGGGAGCAGGATTGAGCCCTTATTTCCTTAGGTTGCAAAGGAAGAGCACTTCAATCTAACATTTGACTGCTGTAGTGATACTGTAGGTCTCATCAATTGACTATGGGCTGTCTGAAGAGCTCTTGCTGAGAAATTGAACCACTGAAAGATGGCAAATCACAGGTTTCTAACTCCCTTCCACAAACTACTTTCGCTTACAGTGTTGAAGACAGCTAGAAATATATCAGGGTTTTTCTTGTACTATTATTCCATGTGTATCAAGAGGTGGTTATCTTTCACTGAAAATATACATACTACAAGAAAAGGATTGTGAGCTAGTCTGAACAGGCCTGTTAATCCTAAGGTGGTGAGTTTTAAAATAGAATAAGAAAAGTGATGCCTTGAGCCAGTAGTAGAAAATCCCATATTTCTGATTTTTCAGTAACTTGCTCTTTGTAGTTAGACATCAAGCTCTTGGAGGAAGGGTCTTGTACTGTGTTTGCATTACTTCATGCTGTTAAAGCTTGGCTCAGATCCAAGAAAACATTGACATTTCTATCTCCTATCTAAGCTTTCTTACTTCCTATTGATTTCATAGAGTTAGTAGACCTAAGCCCCAGTGTGTACCTGGATCCTTTCACAGCAAAAATTCACCAAGTTGGAATAATATTTAATCAGTTCACCAATTTATTATTTTCTAACCTCTTTACTGCAAGCACAGCCCAGAATATGAATTTCAAGCTGTCTTCCATCTCAATGCCCTCCTTAAAGTAATCTGTACAGTTGATACTTTACACAAGGGTAGATTTCTTCATCAAGTATCAGGTGAAATAGACTCCATTTCCCTCTTCTAATATTGTTTTGCATCAGGTGAACAGGAAAACTCAAGAAAAAGGCTTCATCAGAACTGGAAACTGTGATGACTTGGAAAAACAGAAGATAAAAACTTTGAGTTCAAAAGTAGTGGTTTTACCCAGACAGTTCTCTGACAACAAACACATTACAGCTGTAAATATGGAGCTGGCACACCGTTTCCTCCCAGACCCCAGAGAAAAAGCAGTAAGGGGCTGTCTTGTCCTTGCAAGAAATCATGCATCAGGCTGTTTCTCAGCACATCACCACATGATATCTAGTTTACTCTCACCTCACAGGAAAGAAAACTATGCAACCACAACCGGTAATGTCACATCCCTCTCCATGCTCTGTTATAAAGGCTTCATATTACGTGACTGGCTGCATGGCATGGGGAAAAGCAGCTCTGTAGGGGTTGTTTTCCACTGTATTGCCCTGCGAAATACAGATCCTCCATTTTGGGAGGTATAGCACAGCTTCTTTTCCTCCTTACAGAAGTTTCTTTTGAACTTAGGTAGTTGTAGCATATGAGATGTTGGCAGCAATAGCAATGGTTGTCTAGATATTTTCTTTTCATTCTTAGGTTTTCAAATTATAGGTAGTGTCTGAACCCTCTGCTTCTTGGATTGAAAGAAATTTTACATTGCCTAAACATGATGATAACTCAAAGCTCAAGGAAATAAAGCAGGTTGCTCTTTTCAAGAAAGAGAGAGGGAACAAATATATTTTACTACAATATAAAAGGGAGAGGTGATTTTTGACAGTTCTAACAATGAAACAAGGTGAGGGTTGAAATTTAAAACTTAGCAGAGAAATTTGAGTATTTTGGTGATAAATCCTTTTGATTTACTGGGCTTAATAGCCTTCGAAAGTCATGTTTTGTGCATACATGGTACATTTTTAGCAAAAGCTATTTTATAAACAACCCTCACCTAAGCTCCAAAGGGAAAGATAAGGTGTGTTGCTCAGGCATGCATGGAAGATTAGTGGTTTCATCAATAATTTATGGAGGGTCCATAGAGTATGCTGCAACTGTCTGCAGAAGCCCTGTCTTACTCTCCTTGCTTTCTGGTGCGTACGTGGATCAGAAATTATATCTAGCAGGCCAGAAGCACAGAACTGTGCTGTCTTTTTAAAAAAATCAAATGCTGAGCTCTCTAATGCACTTTTTTTTTTTTTTTTTTTTTTTTTCCCAGTTGAAAACCACACCTGTTTGGAAAGCACTTTTTGAAGGACTGACCTCATGCACACACTTCATAGTAAGAGCAGATCCAGTAAGGCAGAGCCCCACATGAGCTCTGTTAAAGGCTGGAGTCATTAAGCCAATGCCCTATGACAGTCTGTGTGTCCCATAGTGTAATTCACATCCAGCTTTTGATCAAGATGGGAATGGAACCTAGAGAGGACCTGGGACTGGGAGTGTGATAGCACCTGGAATCTCTTTATTTAGCTAGTTATTTCTATTATAACACACTACAGAATCAATAAGTTGTGATAGCATGATCACTCGTTACTATGTAAATAACACATCAAAACTTGCCCGCATTTCTACCACCTACAACCCTTTTTGCCACAAATATTTTTGTCTCTTATCTTATTTGATCAATTAGCTTAGTAAAGATAAAAGCTTTTTTTCAGAGAAACCCATGCTGTAGCAATGCATGAAGGAGATGACTAGAGAACAGGATCCCACCCAGGCTGGCTCGTAGTTTGGTATCTTGCACAGTTTTCACTTTACCATGACTATCCTTGATTTCCAAGTTCACCTTCTTGAACCCTTCCTGGAAGGATGCTTCAGCTGCAAACACAGGTGCCTGCCTGGCTGAGTGAATGGATACTGCCATATGCTATTTGCTCTACAGGCTACATCATGGTCTACTCTTTCTGTGGCAACTCAAGTTGGAGGCTTATCCAGCTGCAGAATTCACTCATTTGCTTCATCTTCAGCTTGTAAATTTACCTTTCCAATATAAAACTAGAGTGATAATATTACTAAATAGTAAAAACGTTAAGCATTGATTTTTTTTTTTATATTTAGTGGTTAGTTAATAACCTTATCAATATTATAAATAAATGAATAACTTCTAGAATAACATCATAAAATAAGTAAAAATCAAGGTTGCCCTAACATAATGAATATTCTTGGAGGTACAATGTATAGCCTGTAACTGGGTAGGAGAGCAAGAATACCCCAAAACAGTTCTTCAAATTGTCTGTCCACCTACCAATATTTTCCTTTTGTCTGCTGAAACAATTTCTGGTTTTTAGCCCTTTTTTCTAAGACACCTTCTGAAACCACCAGGAAATAAAGTATCCCATCTGTTAACTGCCAGGATGCTTTGATTGCTATTACCTAAACAGGCTTCAATCTGTCAACAGTCTATGCTAAACCTACTCATATGAGATTATCTCTTTTTTTTTTCCTCTTTTGTGCAGTAACTTATCAGACAATTATAATTCTATTGAAATTGGTTCTCCTTGCAAAGCACTGTAGGCTAATGAATTATACTTAGACCAACACTGTTGTATTTCATCAGATACCAAACTGATTAATTTATATTTTAGTCAAAAGCATCCATCTTGGTTTCATTTTTTAGGGGATTCGACTTCTCTGCAGAGAAAAGAAAAAGAAGCTGAAAAAGCAAAATATGCTCTGTACAGGGTGATTTGGATTGCTTAAGGATCTGAAATGGAATCACATCTTCCCACAAAAAAAGGAATAATGTTAGTTATAGAGCATGGCAGATGGCTGTTTGTCACCATTAGATTTGGAGTGTTTACCCACTTTGTTTAATCAATGTAGCCATGAGTGAGACCAGCTCCCAGTTGCCTCCTGGAAAAGAAGTCTTTCAGAAGTCAAAATCTGATCATAGAAGGGAGCAATACTGAAAATGAGGGAAGGGAGAGGGTGAAAGAGAGAGAGACTATTTTCATTAACCAGAATAATTGTTAATCTAAAAAATACTTTCTGCTTGACATTTCGCCCTGTAGGAGAAAATTCATTTTTCCATGCAAAGGCTGAAAGTTCAACCATCACAATACACATAGGCTTTGCTCTTGATGATAACTGAACATCTGCAGCAGTGGATGAAATGCACAAATACTTTCCTGGCTCTCAAGATCTGGCCCATCAAATGATCCTTTCAGAGCACATCAATGACTGTTAGCTCGACACATTATGAATTTCTATTCCGAGATACACCAACAGAAGCTACCAATTCCAGAAGCTGTAGTCTCAACGAGCTTGCAATGTTGTTAGAAATAGGATATTTAAAAGATATCTGGAAAAAATGTTCATCAGCCTCCATCAGAAATTGTTTATTCACTTGCCAGTAGTTCTCCAAGTACACATTGAGGATTTGAAAGAGGAACATTTCCAAGGCACATTGTCAAGATAAAAATCTGATTTCTTGATACTGCAAAAAGGAGAAAATGATCAACTGAAATGCATTTATTAGAAGTCCCCTCTATGTGTTGCTGAAAATTGCTTAAAGTTACAGAAATATTCACCATGTTGTGTGTTAAATCACACTGTCTTCACCCAGACATTGGTTGGGGGACCTGACCTGATCCAGGGAATAAGCACTGCGCACTTGAAGTTGGAGCACCAAGTTTCTCAGAGAAATCCTTTTTCCCTCTTTTTTTTTTTTTTTTTTTTTTTTTCCTTGCAACTCACATCCCTGTGCCTGTAGTGTCCTGGTAGACTTTCTATCCCTTTTTCCCACGTCCTCTCCATCATCACGTAGGTAAAACCACACGGGGGCACAGGCTGTGTATCCATTCTGTCATCTTCCTTACACAGAAAGACCAGGTCTGGGGACAAAGCACCGCCCACTGGAAGTTGGAGCAACAAGTTTCTCACCAAACCTCTTTTCCCATTTTTTTTTCTTTTTCCCTTGCAACTCATGTTCCTGTGCCTGTAGTGTCCCAGTAGATTTTCCATCCCTTCTTCTCATGTCCTCTTCATGGAGACATTGGTAAAACCACAGGGTGGCACGGGCTGTGTACCCACTCTGTCATATTCCTTGAACAGAAGGATGCTTTCCCTAACACCTGATACAGACACTGGTTTGTGCAGTAAGATGCTGGGCTACAAAGAGGGTGGTCCTGGCCTACAAAGTGGTTCTTTTCAAGCCAGGGACCATTTCAGCAGCTTCCAAGCTAAAGAAACAGTTGACTGCTCTGTCATAAGGTGTTCCTGGTGAAAAATTTCAGGGACCACACCTGGGGACCACACCTGGGGACCATACAGCCCACAGTGAGGTGTTCCTCTAGATCCGGAAGTTTGAAGATGGCTGGAAAAGCCACCTGAGTGGTTAGAAAGCTACCTGGTAGAGAAGGACCTGGGAGTATCGATGGATAGTCAGCTGAAGACGAGTCAGCAGTGTGCTCAGGTGGCCAAGAAAGCCAACAGCATCCTGGCTTGTAGAAGAAACAGTGTGGCCAGCAGGGCTAGGGAGGTGATTGTCCCCCTGTACTCGGCTCTGGTGAGGCCACACCTTGAGTACTGTGTTCAGTTTTGGGCCCCTCACTACAAGAAAGATAGCGAGGGGCTCCAGTGAATCCAGAGAAGGGCAATGAAGCTGGTGAGGGATCTGGAGAACAAGTCCTACGAGGAGCAGCTGAGGGAGAAGAGGAGGCTCAGGGGCAACCTTATCACACTTTATAGGTATCTTAAAGGAGGCTGTGGCGAGGTGGGGGTTGGTCTGTTCTCCCATGTGCCTGGCGACAGGATGATGAGGAATGGGCTAAAGTTGCACCAAGAGAGGTTTAGGTTGGATATTAGGAAGAACTTCTTTAGTGGAAGTGTTGTTAGACATTGGAATAGGCTGCCCATGGAAGTGGTGGAGTCACCATCCCAGGAGGTCTTTAAAAGCCATTTAGATTTAAAGCTTAGTGATATGGTTTAGTGGAGGACTTGTTATTGTTAGGTCAGAGGTTGGACTAGATGATCTCTTCTAACCTAGGTGATTCTGTGATTCTGTGATTTTGTGATTCTATGAAAATGGGATGGAAAATCTACCTCGACCTTAGAGGCATGGGTATGTGAGTTGCAAAAGAAAACAATTGGGAAAAAGGGGTTCTCTGAAAACCTTGCTGCTCCAACTTCCAGCAGGCAGTCATTTAGACACAGAAATGAAGATTCTGACCAGGACTAGAGGGGCCCTGCCTCCAACCAGAGGGAGGAAATGGACAATCGAGTTTATTGGACTGTGTGGATTCGATGGCCTGGCATGTCAGATGCAGAGAAATATAAGGATTTAGTAGACACCGGTGCACAGTGTACTGTAATGCCATCAAGCTATAAAGGGCCAGAACCCATCTGTATTTATGGCGTGATGGGGAGATCCCAGCAGTTAACTGCATTGGAGGCTGAAGTGAGTCTAACTGGGAATGAGTGGCAAAAGCACCTTATATCTGACTGGCCCAGATGCTCTGTGCATCCTTTGCATAGAATATCTTAGAAGAGGATATTTCAAGGACCCAAAAGGGTTCTGGTGGGCTTTTGGCATAACTGCCTTAGAGACAGAGGGCATTAAACAATTATCTACCTTGCCCAGTCTCTTGGAGGACCCTTCTGTTGTGGGGTTGCTGAGGGTCAAAGAACAGCAGGTGCCAGTCGCTACCACAACTGTGCACCAGCGGCAATATCGCACTAACCAAGACTCCCTGATTCCCATCCATAAACTAATTCGTCAACTGGAGAGGCAAGCTGTGATCAGCAAGACTCATTCACCTTTCAATAGTTCCATATGGCCAGTGCAAAAATCCAATGGTGAGTGGAGGCTAACGGTGGACTATCATGGTGTGAACAAAGCCACGCCACCACTGAGTGCTGCAGTGCCGGACATGCTGGAACTCCAGTACAAACTGGAATCGAAGGCAGCCAAGTTGTATGCCACAATTGATATTGCTAATGCATTTTTCTCCATCCTTCTAGCAGCAGAGTGCAGGCCACAGTTTGCTTTCACTTGGAGGGGAGTCCAGTACACCTAGAATCAGTTGCTCCAGGGGTGGAAAGACAGCCCTACCACTTGCCATGGAGAGATCCAGTCTGTGCTGGAGCAGGGGGAAGCTCCTGAACACCTGCAGTACATCAATGACATTATTGTGTGGGGTGACATAACACCACAGGCCATCAAGGTAGAGATGCAACATACAGATGGGCTCATGATCGAGGGGTGGACCTGACCATGGACACTATAGCACAGGTTATTCATGATTGTGAAACATGCTGCAGTCAAGCAAGCCAAACGGTCAAAGCCTCTTTGGTATGGAGGACGATGGCTGAAATATAAATATGGAGAGGCCTGGCAGATTGATTACACCACACTCCCTCAAACTCGCAATGGCAAGCGCCACGTACTTACAATGGTGGAAGCAACCACCGGATGGCTGGAAACATATCCTGTGCCTCATGCCACCGCCCGGAACACTATCCTGGGCCTTGAAAAGCAAGTCCTATGGCAACATGGCACCCCAGAAAGAATAGAGTCAGACAATGGGACTCATTTCCGAAACAACCTTATAGACACTTGGGCCAAAGAACATGGTATTGAGTGTGTGTATCACATGCCCTGTCATGCACCAGCCTCCAGGAACATAGAATGATACAATGGACTGTTAAAGACTACACTGAAAGCAATAGGTGCTGGGACATTCAAAAAATACGCATTTGGCAAAGGCTGCCTGGTTAGTCAATACTAGGGGATCTGCCAAACAAACTGGACCTGCCCAGTCAAACCTGTTACATACTGTAGAAGGGGATAAAGTTCCTGCAGTGCATGTAAGAAACGTGCTGGGTAAAATAGTCTGGGCTACTTCTGCCTCAGGAAAAGGCAAACCTATTCGTGGGATTGCTTTTGCTCAGGGACCTGGATGCACTTAGTGGGTAATGCAAAAGAATGGAGAGGTCCAGTGTGTACCTCAAGGGGATTTAATACTGGGTGAGAATAGCCATGAGTTGAATTGTATTATATTAATTATTAGATAATACTGTATGTCATTGCTGCCATGATTGCTATATACCATAGACGAAAATAGTGATTAATTAGAATGTATTGGAAAGAGTGTAACCTGAGCATGGCATAAACGGTATGGAATAAGTGCTGGATATATGGCCTGGTTTCAGTTAGGGTAGAGTTAATTTTCCTCCTAGTAGCTGTTAGGGTGCTATGTTTTGGATTAGGATGAAAAGAGTGCTGATAATATGCTGATGTTTTAATTGTTGCAGAGCAGTGCTTATACCAAGGCAAGGACTTTTCAGCTTCTCACTCTGTCCTGCCAGCAGGCAGGCTGGTGGTGCAGCAGGGGCTGGGAGGGGACAAACCCAGGAAAGCTGACCCAAACTGGCCAGAGGGGTATTCTGTACCATATGGGGTCATGCTGAGCAATATATATGGGGGTGGCTAGCCGGAGTGGGGGGGGTGGCTGCTTGGGGATAGGCTGGGCATCGGTCAACAGGTAGTGAGCAATTACATTGTGCATCACTTGTTCCGTACACATTATTGTTATTGTTATTAATAATAATAATAATATTCTCCTGTCTTACTAAACTGTCTTTATCTCAACTCACAAGCTTCACATTCCCGTTTCTCTCCCCCATTCCAGAGAGGGGGGAGGGAGGGCGAGCGAAAGGTTGTGTGGTGTTTAGTTGCCGGCCAGGTTAAACCACAACGAAACAGCAGAATGTTCAGGGAACAGTTCATAGACACTGCTGTAAATCTGACAGTGCTTCACATCCTGGCCTGCTCACTTTCAGATGGGAAAACACAGTGAATAAAGAAAGGCACCAGATCTCCATTAAATTCTGAAGTGACATTGATATTTGCTAAACACTTTACTATTAGGCTTTCAAAATCGCTCTGTAAGAGAGAGAGTGAAGTAAAAAAGTAAAGAGAAAGAAGGGAAAGCTTTCTGAATGCCAATTTAGTTACTGAAGCTTAAAATAAATATTATGCAAAATATTCTAGCTGCATGCTGTAAAGCCACTCATTTGTTCAGTACATTACCCACTTACTCTTCCTCACGTGGGTCACCTGCCTTTTCAAAGCTCTTAATGCGTAAAATTAATCCCTGGAGGAGATTACACAAATAAGCTATGGAAATACAGCAATGATCTCCTGATTTACACAACATTTGCATCTTTCTTCATTTTCTTCATTGTAAACAACTGTTGCTTGCTTCTCTGGGAAGACTGCCATCATTGATGAGAGCCTCTTTCATAGTCCCTAGGCTGAAGACACACTGGCTCTCTGGATTTTACTGATACACAGCCCTGAATCAGCCTCCTTGATCTCATTTGGCCTATCCATCTCATCAGGATGAGCAAGAATTTTTGTCACTGATTTAACTAAGCATAGATTTGCAGACTACATCTTCCTTGTAAGGTCCCCCTGACTGATTTCTGGATTTTACGTGTCTTTTCCCACAGTGGCTTATCATTTTTGCCAAATTATTTTCCCCTACATGTTCAAAATATAGAATCTAAATTAAAAATTAATTTAGATTAATTTAGATACACTGACTGGCATCTATTTGGGAAGTGATAAGGAATAAGCACATTATCTTTAACTGACTTTACAAACATACATTTATGTCAATAAAAAAAAATATAGGGGGGGGGTAGCTATTACTCTTAGAAGAAAATCATTGCATGGCTTTATTTTCATTCTAGTCATTCTCATTTCTGGATTGCTGCACTTATGAAGGAAATATTCTCTTCTGACCACAATTTCTTACACACTGAAGAGAGGAAATCATGTTGCTCTGTAGACGAAGACTTCACAAGCTTATCCTTCTCACAGGTAAGGACTGAATAACCACCAGGCCACCAAGAAATGTCACGGGCATGCTGTTATCCTCGTGATGAAGCTATAGTCCCTGTTGCTTCTCTCCTTTATCCACCTGCCCTTGTGGGTCTCTGATTTCCTAACACTTAACCTACGCCATTGCCTTCCAGATAGAAATCAATATCTAGTACATCATATGTACTAAAGTCTCAGTTACTGCTACTAGGTGTCTTCTCTGGCCTCTGCCTTCTTCAGGAAAACTTCTCAACCTCTTATGTATCCTGGCCATCTTCAACAACATCAATATCTACTAACAAGATGGTACCTCAGGCAAATACTGCCAGAAGTATGCCCTGCTCCCAAAGACCATTACTCTTAGCAGTATTTAAAGATTGGTATGTAAATTACATTTCTCTAGAGCCTTGAACTTGTTAGTAGAATAGACATTGGCTGCAGGCAGCTGCAGCACAAGTCAAACCAATTTATTTAGTGTAGATTAATAATTTGATACAATTATTTTCTAAGGACACTTACTAGGGTTATTTTAGAATGTTCAGTCATTTCACAGTCTTAAATGTGCTCTATGATGAATGTAGCTGGATTTATACTTCTAAGTCAGTTTTGTTTCATTTCAGCTTCTAAGCAGATGCTCTACAAAGATGAACAGAGGTCAAATCATCAGCTGTTGGCTGTAATGCTGTCCCCTTTCTGCTAGTTCAGTGAGCTCAAATCCCATAAATCTTCTTGATCTTGAAATACACAAAAGCAGATTGGAAACTTAAAAGAAAAACCTGAGCATTTAGCTGCCTCAGAAATGTCTTTCCAAATATGCATTCTGCAAGATTTACCTTGCAAAGCTTGTTAACAGATCTGTTCAGTAATGGGCATCTTCTGACTGGTGATTAAGTAAAGTGACATTGATTCCACTGAGAGAGAATAAGTAAAGGCTACCGATAAAATATCTGAGCCTGTATTTGCACTTCTTCAGAAATGAGGGCATATACCTGAATTTATACAATTGTGGAAAATATACTCATGTTTTAAGGTACATCTGGCTACTCCGTCATCACATAAACATTCAATACCATTTGCAATATCCATGGTATTGCAATCGATGGTTGCTTGTTCACAAGGAAATGTGTTTGTGGCAGGCATTAGGTGATATAAACCAACAGGTTAGGCCTGATAACCTGGGGCTCTAACTGTCTGTTTCAATAATATTCATCCCTATTAGCCTTTTCTGGCCTTAAGATGTATGCTGATCATGTTTAGGAAGCTCCTTACTTGTTTGTGCTTGTGTCTGCAGTTTTCCAGCTCATCCATCTCATGCACAGACTTAGAAGAAGCCCAGAGATGCAGGCTCACCACGGCAGGCCTGCACTCTGCCGAGACACAGCCTGCACTCAGACAGCCACCAACAAGACCCATCTTATCAGTGCTGCTTTCTCCTTCAGAAGGGCTCTGCCATATTAGCTCAGGAAGGATCTTCAGATGCAGCAGAGGGCTGGCTGCTGGCTGGAGAGTTTTTTCCAGCAGTGCCAGCCAGCTCCAAGTGACTGGATGTATGCCCATCATGTTAATTAAGAGATCGCTGCTGTTACTGGGTGACAAGTATGTGTCAGATTGCTCGACAGAGTGCCAGACGCTGTGCCCAGATGCCACATGAATGTCTTGTAACAAGACAGGAGATGGGCCACGTCTGGGGGCCCTCCATGGGAAGCATTCTCCTTTGGCATGAGTGTGGAGTCTCCCTTTTGTGAAGGCCCTGCTGAGGAGGGTTTCAGATGTCTCCAGCACTATCTTAACTTTTTCTGCATTGACTCAGAAGCAAAACTCATTCCATTGATTAATGCTGAATGCACAGTTCACCCATCCATCTTTTTTTTCTGTCTCTTATTTTAGTTTTCCTATTGATCTCTGCCACCACAAGAAAATCTGTGAGATGTGGGCACAATATAATGAAGCTGGAAGAAGTGACATTTCTTTGTCCCTGAAGGCATTCTCAGCAACCTGCAAAAGTTAAAAAAGGATGCCACATTCTAAAATCAGTTTATGTTTCAGTTCATGTTATGACACACACAGTCAATGTATAAGGCTAATCGAGATGCCTTTCCAGGATGACTCAACGCCCAGGAATCCCTGTGAAAGAGGTGGAGGACATGGGACATTTACAGCAGGAAAGGTGACCTGTTGGAGGAGACGTGTTGGAGGAAGAGACCAAAAGACAAAGGGTCCCACCCAGAGCGAAGGAAATGAAATAAGACTGTTAATGTTAAGGTAGATCAAAAGTCTCTCTTGCCCACATCCTCTCCCTGTCAAGGTCTATACGCAGACACTTAGAAGAAAAGCCTAATGGGACAGTGCCCTGATGCTACCAGTTAGCCCTTAGCCTTGAGCTCTCATCTGCTTAGCAACTTTCAGAGATGGATATTGTAACTATATCATCTCTGTCTAATGGCTTGGTAGGCTTTATTTCCAATGATTTTTCTAAATTTTTTTTTGAGCAGACTCATTCTTCTGGCTTTCTCAACACCCTTTACAACATGCTGTGGCAATGAATTCCAGCTTAAGAGCAGTACGTAAAAACCCTTTGTTTATAACCTGTCACTTGATCGTTTCATTGCATGTCCCTCCATTCTCTCATTGTGTGAAGCAGTCAGTAATTATTCCTCATTCATTTTCTCTGTGGTGTTCATGATTTTATACTTTTTCTACCTTTTCTAGTTTTATGTTTTAATGTTTGATTAATCAAAACCACGTGAAGTTTTCGATGTGTGAGCTTGTTGCAGATTTTTGCAATGGCCTACTCTTTTTTTTTTTCTCCCCCCCCCCCCCCCGCCGTATTCCTTTCTCATTAGTTTTTAACTTTTCATTTTCCTTCTTCACCAATGCTGAAAATTGAATGGATGTTTTCAAGAATTACCTAGAAAAATCCAGGTTCTCTTTCATGAATAATAATTGCTTTATGGAACATAACGAGATGCAGAACTTCAGAACTGAGGTGTTTTTATCTAATGTAAAAACAGAAATAAAAACTTGGAAAAGAAAACAAGGATGCGTATATTTGTAAGAAGATGAATGATACAGACTCTTTTTCCTTAGCTCATTTTCAGAAACAAACAAACAAACAAACAAAACAAAACAAAACAAAACAACAACAAAAAAAAACAGGTAGCTGAATGAAAGAAAGCTACAGAGAAGCAAATTACACTGTCAGAGATAAGAGATGATCAAGATGTGGACCATACAACCCTACTCGTCACATTCAGATGAAGCAGGCATTATCGATGAGGAATAACAACATATAGTGCAATTCCTGGTGAAGACAGATGGTAAACTTGTGATGATGATGGAAACTCAGTGGAAACGGGAGGAGAAGAAAAGGTTAGAGAAGAAATGATCTAGCTGTTTGGCACACAAGTGCACCAGGGACCACCCATCAGAGGGGCCCAGGTGCAGTGTAGGAAGACAAGGGAAGCAAGAGGTGAGTGTTGGCCAGCAGGATAAACAGTCTCATTCTAGCCATCGTACTGCTGCCTGTACTAACTGCAAAATACCAATGAAGAGAAATACAAAACTAGAAGACTAGTCCCAAGTTCCTTTTCTGGTATTTTTCAAATTGTGAGAAGGTGAGATGAATGAGAATATATATATACACACACACACACATATATATATAATTTTCCACACATCTAGTGACAGCAAGTAGTTTACTTTTAATGTATTGGCTCTGTTAATGAGTTACATATGAATTTACAGCCATTATTGCCTTAAGAGGTTTCCAGCAGTTCTGTCCTACAATATTTCATGTGAAAATTCATGTGCTCCAAGCATTATTACTCTTTATTGCACGTAAGGGATTGTAGTGCACATATGTTGGCTTTATCCTAGCAAAATAGTTTAATTGTTTCAGTCTCTTGCAAGGAGATGACCATCAGTGAAAGTGATTTTTACACTTCTCTGTTGACTCCATGAATATCTAGATAGTTAAATTAACCTGATTATCTCCAAAGTAATATAAAATGTTAACTCACTTGACTAGGAATAAGATGGAGACCAGACAATTTCTCCATATGCACAGTTTAAAATCTGTTTAATAATGGTAACAGGCAGCTTCTTCCAAACAAAAATAAACACTACAGTGATATCCACAAATGATGCAGAATTTCAGCAAGCTTCCCCAGGGAGTGGAGAGTATCTGATTTGTCCCATCACCTCACTAGAGGTATCAGAGATATCAGAGGTATCAGAGATATTTGGTATCTCTGATGGGGTGTTCCCTGGACACCAGAGACAGAAAATCCTAGGAGAGGAACCTATTGTGCCTTTCTGGCAATTTTCTGTCTTCCCGGTGAGAACAACAAGGACAACCCAGTGCGCCTCGCTGACCAAGCACTGAGGAACACCAGCACTGCTCCACCACAGCAGTCCATCTGGCTGACCATGGCTGGGAGCTTCTCAGGCTGCAGCAGAGCTGCTCTCAGGACACTGATTGGAGGACTGGGCTGGTGTGTGTTCAGCTCTGCTGGTGCTGAGGCAACCAAAAAAGATGTTGGGTACAGGCTAAAGCATCCAACAAGCCTGGGTGTTTCACCTTCTCTTTCACAGTGCCCTGCCACCACGCTAGAGGTGGCATCTTCAGACCCACATATATATTGCTGTGCTGGATGTGTCTGGGCTAGCCTCCACATTTAACTAATGCCATAGACAACGCTTCTGATACCTGGGAGCACTAGTCACATGCACATTAACTGGCTGTGAAACAGAAGAAAAAATCTGCCTCCATCTCCTCTGATGCCTGGGGTCAGACTGTCTGTGTCTAGAACAAGCAGCTGTTTCCGCTTGCAAAAGCTCCACTACATGAACAGAGACCCTGGAGAAATTATGAAGTCTCCTGAGCCTCCACAGATTGCAATGCATAAAATAAAATGCTAGGGGAAGACTGAAGTTCAGGGTCTTCTTTTCCTCATGACAGCTCTGTTTCCACTTCGCTTGCTATTTGAATTCATGCCTTGGCTACTTTTAAAATCACCTCTTGCACAGCAACCTCTTCTCATATTCTGATTTCATTCATCCCCTGAGGTAAAGAAAAGCTGGTGGCTGCTGGTTTAGGAACCCACAACCCTAACTGATATCCCTGAAAGAGAGGAATTTGCCTTTTTATTCCACGTGGATGCGCTGGGAAATCACAGTAGATTTCCTGGGAAGTCATGTCAAAGACTTCATATATGAAATCACGTAATCTGGAACTGCTTTTTGGTGTGACCAAAGTCTCTTCTACACCAACCCAGGGAAAAAATATCAAATCATACAAGAACTGTATTAATTTTATTTGGCATACTGACAGCTCTGACTTCATGTATGGAATTGAATAGGTATTTACTTCACAGATCCAAAAGGTATGGGCCAAATGATCACTGCTGTTAGTCCACTGAAGTAAATGGAATTAAAGGAGGGTGAATCATTTGTGAGAGCCTAACATAATTCATTAATTTGAAATATTTTTTTTCATCTATTTGGTTGCAATGGTCAATATATTGTGGACAGGCTTTTTCAATTTGGGAAAATGCGATAAGGTCTGGAGTAACTCTATGCAGTGATTCCAGATGATGGCGTAGAAACGAACACAAACTTTTCTGGCTGCTGAAACAGGAGTCTTATTAGGCTTATTAGGCTGAGAGGAGGGATTAAAGGACCATCAGAGCATGGTAAGAATTATAATCTGTGCAATGTAGGACAGTTAGAGAAACAGTCTGCCCTGGGATTGCCTCTGGGTTTACAAATGATAACTGAGGAATGGTAAAGCTAAAATGGCAAGGTTTGCAACTTGAAGGAAAAGCTCTGGACTATTAATCACAGGTGTCAGAGGGACAGGATTAAGCGCAGAGACAGCTGCTAAATGTGGGACTCATCCTACTTTAGTTTCCTCGTCCTGCCCAAAAAGCAAGAGACGATCAGGCAGCTCAGCTGAGATAGTCTGCATTTACTGCACTGTAGTCAGTCAGAAACAGAACTGCTTCCAGAGATTTTATACATCCTGCCTGAAGGAAAAAAAAAAAAAAAGACAAACAAACAACAACAACGACAACAAAAACAAATATATTATCCTTGGTCTTTGTAAAGAATTTAAAGAGTTTGTCTCTATGTGACTTATATCACCAGCTACCTTTTGTTTCACCTCCTAGCTGCGAGAAATGCACATCAATAAGGACAGAATGACATGAGGAGACCCCTGCAGGGGCTGGGTCAGATCATTAATTCTCAAAACACCCACTCCCCGTTTCTTTGCACAACTGCTTTGCTCTCTCCCCACTCCTTATTATCCCCCTGCACACCATCCAGCACCCTTCCATCCTAGCTGGTGATAACAGTGCAGAGCAGACAGACAGGAGCTGCCTGAGCAGAGTGGGAGGGAAGGAAAAACACCACTCCTCAGGCTTGCTCGCTGTGCAGGCTGAGTAATTTTTCAGATACAGAGACACACAAAAAAAAAAAGATAGTGGCGGCACAGGAGACTGATTGTGCTTGACGTCTCTTTTTCATGCCCTAAATATTGCTAGGGCTAGGGAGAAGGATTTTGTAGAATCAGAATAAAGTACTTAAACATATTTAAATTCACCTAAATTCTGTTTATTTATTTTTTGTTTGTTTGTTTTTTTGTTTGTTTTTTTTCTTTTTATTACTATTATTTTAGTTATATTTCATTTCAGTACAAAATGCAATCTCTTTTTAATACTTTGAATTGCCTGCCAAAAATATTCAATTTCTGACCGTTTTTTATCAGACATCCTTTCTGTGGATGTAGGGAGATTTTTGAAAAACTGCTTCCTTTAAATGCTGTCTTTACATTTGGGACCCTCAGCTGCTTGGGGGCCTTGGCTGGTGGCACAGAGGTCCCTTTTAGGCTGAAGCCATTTACAATAACCAAAGTTGTTACTATTTATTTTTAAAATAATTCGTGTATTTCTGACCTGTTTGACTTGCATATTTGTAATTTTGGAGTCTGGACTCAGACACATTTAATAATAAAGAGAGGTATAATAGCATATACCTACAGCTGTTTCTATCCCTCATCAACAATGGTGATGTTTTCCACATTCCAAAGGTTCCCATATGCCACACAAGAAAAAATCAGGTTTTTAGTCCCTGGAGCCACCTCACCTTCTCAGCTAGTCCATTTTTATTTTTTTAATGACTTTTACTTCTATTGAATCCCGTTTCCAATTTCACTACACCTAGACCCTTTCTTTTCTCTCCTTTTCTATGCCTATAATTGAAAATCAGAACTCCTTGCTTCTTCACTCAACTGCAAGAGAGCATGAAGGCTGAAGCTTAAAAGAATGGAAATTGAACTGCGAATAGATGGCTGTATATGGTCACTTTATTTAATAGAGTTTCAGCTTTTTAATAATCCACTGTGTGATTACAGAATTAAAGAGCAAGGAAAATCTGAAAAAAAAGCAAACAAAAATGATAGAGAACAATTACCAAAATGAAACAAACTAATGATGAATGATGCTTACTTTAAAACAATATTTTATTGAATTAGGAATAATTTGACCTATATTGGAAACTGAAGGAATTATAGTGATTGTACTGGGATAATGCCAGAAAGCAGCTTGACTGCATTATTAAGCTTGAATGAATCAGCTTCGACTATGAAATGCATTGCTAAGTAGACAAGGACAGTAACAAATTATAGAAAAGAAAGTGAGGGAAGAGAGAGGACACTTTGTCACTGCATGGTATGCGTGCAAGCATTGATCATCTGTCTTGATGAGGACAGTCCAGGGAGGTGGGGAAATACCTGCATTCTCAGAAAACTAAATCAAACCTTGGCACAAGGCCACCATGATCGCATCTGATGGTATTAAAGCACAGGTAGCAGCCTGCAGTTCAGTATACTTAGCAGAATACTGGGGCTGGATCGAGGTCTCTTCCAACCTAGAAAATTCTGTGATTCTGTGATTCTGTGAGGTCCTTTGGGAGAAGGCAGGTCCTTTTCACGTGCAGGGATAGTCTCGTGCTGTGTCTGTTTGCCATCTTGCCAACGAGGCAAGCAGATCAATGTAGGCATTATTTATTACAGGTGCTGATAACGCAAATATACTGATGTTCATAACACAAAATAGAGTAGCATAAGGTGCCAGGGTGAGAAGGGCAATTATAAATGGAGATTAATTCAATCTTGGTTACGGCTTTCCTATGTCTGTGATGCTAATGGAGTTGCTCGGTTGTAACTAAAATTAGATTTTAAGCCAAACAGTAAATGAAGACTACTTTGTGGTCTACAGCAGCAACGTAAGCCTGTCATGTGTGTGTCTGTGTTTTAAGGCAAATGTTCTCAGGTGCTAAACCAATAACCAAGGAAGAACACGCTCTCAGCAACCTCTTGCTTCTAGAAGACAGACGCATGTATGTAGATACATGCAAACCATGTGGACTAGTCCTGGGGGCGTTTAATGTGCCAGTTACCACAGCATGAGGAAGTGACCTGATGCCACCTTGGAACAGAAGGTGGTTGAATGACACAAACCAACCCTCTAATTGCACAGATGGGGACACTCAACATCACAGAAAATAACTTGTTATTAATGGGCTACATTTAGTCAGTGAGAGGTCTTTTGGAGGCACTAAGCAGCATGTCTACAGATACTACTATTTAATAGCAGAATTTGAGGCTGGTTTTCAAGCTTTCAGCTGCAGAAATATCTGCTGTTAATTTTTGCTGCAGGGTTAGAACAGCCTATAGATTTCACACTGGAATTTTTAGACCTTTATTGTATGTTTATATGCTACAGGCCCGTTCCCTTCTGTTAGGGATTCTCTCATGGGCTTGATTCACCATCTGTAATTTCCTTACGGTGCTGAACTTTAAGACATCAGTTTCTTTCACAATTTAAACATGCTTTTTATGCTTTTTTTGAAAAAGAAAGAGAGAAAGAGAGAGAAACAAATGAATATATTACTCAGTGTTTTGAAACTTGTTTCTGTCTAACTTACGCACTAGATGTAGATCAATTTTCCCAAACTTTTTTTAGGAAAAATAAAGCAAACAATTTCACATCTCTATAGACAAAGACATGAAGTCCCGTTTTTCTTGTTGTTGTTGTTTTGTTTTTAAGTAAATACAGAAGGAAATTTAGTTTGGGTCAATTGTTTTTTTGAGAAACTTTGAAGTATTTCTATCAAGTTATGAGAATTATCTTACTCAAACAACAGATTATCTTTCAACATGAAAAAAACAAAACTGACACAATTAAATACAGTGAAATTAAAGAGAGATGAAATTTTTTGTAATTGCTTTTGAAAAATTTTGATGCCAAAAAAATTGCCAGAACTGACACTTTCCTGTAAATGGATTTGACTTGAATGAATCAGCATTATTTCACAGGAAAACTCTGTGCTCAAAGTTACCCCAGTGTACCACAGATTCATTCTCAGAGAGAGTTTACTTCCATACCATCCCTTTCCTAAATGCATGAATTCTGACTGTTTGAAGAACTCCCTAAGGAGCTACTTGTTAAAGATGTTAAAGATATTTTTCTTATTTAATTCAGACCTTACAATTTTTATCACCTAATTGGGGTTGAGGTGGGGTGCTGAAATATGATCTCTCAGTTGAGATTTGACTTTTTATTTTTAAGCTGAAACAAAATGTATTTGGCTGTCTGAGTCCTTCACTATATGTAATTTAAAAGAAATAAGTTTAGAAATTAAACACATACTAAGCAATGAATAGAAAAGAACTTGCTTTTGTACATGGTTGAGTCCAAATATCTCTTTAAAAGCTGAAGCACTAGATTTATTTGGAAGGCAATTTGATTTGCTTTTTGAAAATAACAGTAGTTTTCAGAGCAAACATTCCTGTTCATGAAGGGCTGTTTGTTTATGTAATTAAGTCAGTTCAAATTTGGACAGATCATGAACGCTTCTCTGTGAAATGCCAGGCATGAAGATGGCTCCCTTTTTTGATGCAAAATGCCACAGCATGAAGGAAGACTAATCTTCAGGATCCCAGCCTCCGAAGGGCAAGAAGAACCAGAGCTTGTTCTTCCACTGACTCTGGTGAATCCAGGATCCCATCCTTGCCTGTAAAACTTGAAAAGCTGATTTTTTATTATTTTATTATTTTATTTTTCCCAGGTAAGTGCTGAGGTTAGTTTATGAACATTTATTAAACATTTAGAGTTCACCCAGTGGAGAGACTACTATAGTTAATGTTTTATTTAAAAGCTCCAGATTAGGGTTGCTGCAAGGGAAGATAATCTTCATGTGTGAGGAAAAGTGTTGGCCACGTCCCATAAGTGTACTGAACAGTGACACCTCTGGGGGTGATTAAATTATTTTTATCAGTTGAAGATGTGTCTCTTGTTTTGAATCAAATGTCTAAAAACAGTGAGTTTGGGATTTCTGATTTCTTACCTTTAATGTTCCTTATAATTTGCTGTAGTCTACATGCAAAATATCTGTTAAAGCACCAAAATTGTTCAGGATAGAGTAAAGAAAATATAATTCCTTCAGCTAGTTTAAAAAAATGTGTACCTGCCTTCAAGATGCAACACAGAGAGGCAAAGCTGGTTTCACCTCAGTTTGATGTTAGGCATGTCTGACATCCCTGTCAAAAGCACCTGTCATATTGCATTACTTTGGATTAAACTTTGGTCCTTCAACCTCTCCTTTAATTCCACCTGTTCAAGGAGTGCATGGAGAGAAACATCAGCTCACCAGGATTTCTGAGTTCTTTGCTTCTAAAGTACTCTGAGGACTGCAAACTGGGAAAGGAAACTGATCACCAGTCATGCTGATCTACAGATTTATGGGTTTAGTTTGTTTTTAACCTGGAGAAACAATAAAAGATGTTCATACCAGAAGCCTCTTCACAAACAAACAGACAAACAAACAAAAAACTCTGTAACAACTGTTTGGCATCTGTCTGAAAAGATACTGATATTATGAATGGATGAAAGGCATTGCAGCACTGGGTGCACAGCAGGTGCATTTGTACTGCATAACTTAAAGCAGTTTGTCAATAATTTCCTGCACGATGGAGATAATATTGGAAAATGTTAGAAGCAGTGTCACATTTGTCACCTGCACACAGAGGCAGCATGGACTTTTCTGCTACAAGCAAGAATTTGGAGCTGTTCCTCCCCATCAGTCTGCCAGTATGACTTACACTTCAGATAAGCTCAAGCACAGTAAAGAAAAAGCCTGACTGAGCACCCTCCTCTAACTGTGGTGCACAGACAATACGGCACACAACCTAACCCACAGCCCATAAGGGGGGAATGGTATCTTGGGGACTGGCTGAAAATATCTGTGCTGGTAAGTGGAGCTCTTGGTCCCGATGTCAGTGGGGATCCCAAAGTCTCCCCAGGCAAATTTGCTGTTGAAAACTGGGGCAAGGCATTTCAGAAAACAAATAACAACAAACTAAAATCAAACCAAACCAAAAACTTAGCTGTGTTCATGGTTGCAAAGTGAAGGCTGGGTCTGACTGTAGAAAAAGGCGAGTTCTGCACCAGTGGCAGAGCTTCTGAAGAGTGAGTTGTTCAGGCTGTCACCAAACAGCACTCCCAAAGAGCCCTCTGCAAGCCTCAGTGACAGGCACGGACCTATTTAGGGTGCTTTTCTGCCTCAGCCTTTTCCTCTCCCCCTGTTCCCCATTACCACGTCCCACAGAGTCCAAGCAAGCAGCAGCGTTTTTCTCCCTGGAGTCAGATGAAAACGGTTCCCATCCCTTGGTGGCCTCCATGCAGGTAGGAACATAAATTTTAAACAGATAAGGGAAACACACATGAGAATTGTGCCACTAAGAATTCGGGATTCACTATGTATAAAAGACTGAAATCATGAATAAGTGCTAATTGCTGAAATCTGGATGCTTTCTCACCTGTTTTGCTCTTTTATTGTACTCTTAGCAGATGTTACTGAAGGAATATTAACATCAAAAGTAAACACCATGGTGAAAATGTTTGATGGTTGTTACTGAGTGCCGCAATTGAAGTAGAAGCAGGGTGGCATTTATGACCTTTCTTTCACCATTTCCCTGTTGCTGATGTGATCATGGGCAAGCTGGAACGCAGGCTCCCTCCAAACACCAGGTCTCATTTTCATGCTGTGGGGTAACATAGCCCTGGCACAGGCTGCCCAGAGAGGCTGTGGGGTCTCCTCCTGGGAGATCTCCTAAAGCCACCTGGACATGGCCTTGTGCAGCCTGCTTTGGGTGTCCCTGCTGGAGCAGGGGTTCGGCCAGGTGGGCTCCAGAGGTCCCTGCTCACTTCAGCCCTTTTCTGATCCTGTGATTTTGAGCCCAATGCCACGCATAGTTTAGAGCAGCTCAAGGGCTGCCCTACCTTTCCCTGTCTTTGGATCATCCTAACTCTCTTGCAGGCACTGCTTTGCCCTGGCAGAGGCATCCCCAGGCAATGGCAACCCCCGGCCAGTACATGGGTGTAGTGGGTTTACGTGGCAAGGTTTTGGTAGCAGGGAGCCATAGGGGTGGTTTCTGTGAGAAAGATCCAGAAGCTGCCCCATGTTTGGGAAGGGCCCCATTGTTTTCCAGATCCGAGCCAATAAGCGATGTTGTTTTGCGCCTCTGTGAGAGCATATTTAAGACAGGGAAAAAACGCTGCGCCACGCAGCAGCCGGGAGACTCAAGGGAGCGAGAGAACAGCCTTGCACCAAGGTCAGTGTAGAGGGAGGGGGAGAGGTGCTCCAGGCGCCGGAGCAGAAGTCCCCTGCGGCCTGTGGTGAGGACCATGGTGAAGCAGGATGTCCCCCTGCAGCCCATGGAGTACCACGGTGGAGCAGGGTTCCACGCTGCAGCCCGTGGAGGAGACCACGGTGGAGCAGGTGGCCCTGCACCGACGGAGGCTGCCGCCTGTGGAAGACCCCTGCCGGAGCAGATTCCGGGCCGGACCTGTAGCCCGTGGAGAGGAGCCCACGCAGGAGCAGGTGACCCGGCAGGAGCTGCTGCCCGTAGGGGAGCCAGGTTGGAGCAGTTTTCTCCTGAGGGATGGACCCCGTGGTACGGACCCATATCTGGAGCAGTTCTGAAAGAGCTGCTGCCTGTGGGAAGCCCACGCCGGATCAGTTCATCAAGGACTGCATCCCGTGGGTGGGACCCCACAGCACAGGGGACGAGAGTGACCGAGAAGGAGCGGCAGAGAAGAAGTGCTGTAGACTGACCATAACCCCCATTCCCCGTTCCCCTGCGCCACTCGGGGGGAGGAGGTGGAAGAGGGTGGATGGGGGGGGAAGGTGCTTTTGGTTTTTTTTTCTTTGTTTTCTCACTTCTCTCGCTTGTTAGTTGTAGGCAATAAATCTTACTATCTCCTTATGCCGAGTCTGTTTTGCCCGTTACAATAATTATTGCGTGATTTTCTCGTCCTTATCTCAATCCTTGAGCCCTTTTCACATATTTTCTCCCCATTCCTCTTTGAGGAGGGGGAGTGAGAGAGTGGCTGTGGTGGAGCTCGGCTGCCCACTCGAGCGGAACCACGACAATGGGAACCAGCATTGCCATCCCCTTGTGAAATTCCCCATCTGAATGCAGCCTGCACATACTGAATCCAAATCCAGCCGCCAGGATGCCATTACTGGCCTGTCTGTCACATTGCTATTAGTGTGACGGAGAGGAACGACTCTAGACAGGAAAAGACATTAACAAAGGTCATTAATGAGAGGTTCTGGGTATTCTTAGAAAATCACAGCATTAGTGGGATGACTTGAAATATTTATTAACATGGGGAATTATGTCAGTTTGCAGATATTTCTCATTACCCTACTTTTTTTTTTCTTTCTTTCTTTTTTTTTTTTTTTTTTTTCCTTTTTGCAAGGCTACAAAGCAGGCCTGTGTGAAATCCAGCAGTGGTCTCTTCAATGACGGAAAGTGCTTTTAGAAAACATTATGGTAATGCTCAGCACTAAACGCTGTTTTTCCCTGAAAAAAAAAAAAAGTAAAAAAAGAAAAATCATTGGGAAGAAAATAAGAAAGCAGCACAGAGAGAAGAGTGTTCTCTGCAGGAAAGCAGCTTCTTCATCTGCAAATGTTTTTAGAACGCAAAATCAGGATGGTTTCAAGCAACAAAATTCAGGTGGTAAATAATTCCCAAGCTTGAATGCAAGTCATGTCCTAGTCAAAGGAAAATCCAAAAACATTGTTTTCATTGGTGGACTTCCTTCTATTTGCCATGTATGTTTATGACCCAAAAGAAAGTATGTAAGAGTGGTTAAAGAACAAACATTTAGGGTAAATTTTGAGCTAGTTGGTAAAATTAATATCTAATACATATTCGGAAGTTCTTCGTAGGTTCTGGTGAGGCTGGATGCCACAAAATTTTAATCCTTTCCTTACAGAAAGCTTAATGTCTTCCAAATGTCCATCATAACTACTTTGCAACATTTGGAGTCATGACATTCTCTGCAAACACTGCTGATGTCTGCCTACAACTGTAGGCTGGAAAAGTACAGAAACTGCACAGAATTAATTTGCAGGAGTGGCTTTCAATATATAGGTTCTCAAGGCCTATGTAGAATCTGACCCATGTAGGAGAACTGCTACCAGAAAAATCGTGTTTGATCATTAAACACATGCACACCTCCAGCTGAGCACAAGCACCCACTCAAAGTGAGCCTAAACGCTGATGGGAGAGTCTGCTTGTTCAAATTTGTTGCTGCAGCAGTGGAGGGGCTGTTAGAGTTACCTGATGAAAGGAAAAATGATGATAACCTTCATATTTGTGAGCATTTAGGTGATTGTCATAAACAGGCAACCGAGCATTTGTCTTTCATGCAGGATGCCAGGCAGAGATTGCCATGTGGGTGTGTGGCTGTGCGTATGTTTGTTGTGATTGACTTAGCTCAAGTCAATAATTCTGCTGAGATAAGTACCAGAAGTGCCAGAGGCAAATGAAGGCAGTAAAAGGCACCTTGCTAAACATCTCTGGATTCTAAAATAGAGTGTAGTACCTGCACAGTTACTATCTAAAAGGCATTGGCAGCCAGTTCTGGGCAGAAATTGATTTAGACTGGAAAACTATTAAAATATAAAAATTTACTACGCAAAAAAAAACTATCAGATGATTTTGTTGTTAGTGTTGCTTTTAGTAATCACTATAATGATTAATCATTTGCCTTCTCTGTATCTAAAACAAAGCAAGGTATCAGGGAGCAAACAGAGATGTAAATAATCACATAAACATGGGCTTTAGAAATTTTCTATTAAGCCTGCCACACCTGTTCCTCTTGTCAATGGGGGAAACACCTTGAAGAAGGAAGCACAGTGTATTATTAATTTTTTTTTTAAATGCAAATGAAGGAACATAGAACCTATAACATGTATCGACTACTGAGTCATTAGAGGAACTCTGAGGAGCTCAAATTCAGAGGGAAAATGCCTACGTAAAATTATACCAAGCAAATCTGGCATGGCAGTTTTCCATTAATGCAAAAGAAAGCGTTTCATTATTGATAAGCAGAATGCATTCTATGTTTAAGTAGCTGGGTTCAACACAAGGGCTAAACTAACAGGCATGTTTACCATGCACAGCCCAAAAGTGGGTCAAAAACAATGGAAGGTGACCTTAAAGTCTTCATTTCAGATGTCGTTTACAAATCTGGATATGAAGCTTATAAATGTCTTGGTCATCTGTCCCCCTGTTTTAGAGAAGTGACAAAAACAACATTGATCATATTTCTTTTCAAAGTTACAGACCATTGACTCTGGGGGTGCAAAAATTCCACGATATTCTCTCATTCATATAAGTAGAACTTCTCAAGTGACCAAATGTTCATCAGCATGAATAAAGACTACCCCAGAAAGATCTTCATAGTATTGCAAGATGGGTTTTCTTCTTGTATTTATTAAAAAATATAGGACACCTTAAATTGGAGCATTGTTGCTTAGATTTAATTATATATATATTTGTAACATGGTAAGTACGTTCTCCTGGACTGCAATAATATCACTTTTGGGTGTAAATTCCTAGAGAAATGATTCCATTGTATAAACATAAAATGCATTTTCTTATTTTTGCCATTACTATTGTTATTGCTATAACTATTATTCCTATTATTGTTGTTGTTGTTAGTGAAAAATGCTCTCCAGAAAATCTCTTTCAAGAGCATTCATGCACAAGGAAATTCCTACACTTTTATTAAAGTAATTTTTTTAAGACAAAACTTTTTGTCGTGTTGTCCCACCACATATTTTCATCCTTTACGTGTGAAGGAATTAAAAAGGCCTTACGACTTTAACAAAGACCATTCCTCAGCATGACCTCTAGGAACAGCCGAGGTCAACTATCTAAATGGAGTTCAATTGTAATTCATCTTTAAAATGCCTATAACATTCACTGAAAAATGGTGTCTTCCCCAGAAGTTTAAAATGCTACAGAGAGCACATCAACTCCTCTGAAAAATAGTACATTTCTACCCTGAAGGGCTATACAGCACAAATGAAAAATCCTCCAAATGAGTAATTTCTGAAGCCTCAAATTGCAGTAATGCCATTTAAGAACCTGTCAGCAGTTACGAAGATGAAGCTGGACTCTGACCAGTTTGGGTTTTGTGCTGAGGAATGTACGTGGCTGATGAAGTTCCTAAAAATAACTGCTGTCCATCCTGCCTTTGTACCTGGTGATGGACCCGAAACCTTTCCATGCAACATCAATGAGATGCCAGTGGCATGGTAGGTCATGGTTTTTGGAGCCGTGGTAGGAGAGAAGAAGCTTGTTGCTGCACTCGTGGAGTGAAACTGCAGCTGAGATGAGAAAAGTGCAGTGAAAAATGAAGACAAGCTGTAAGCCCTCAGAAACTAATTGGCAGCACAACCAGTTTCATTCACTAACTCATGGGCATAAAACCAAATTGCTTTCTCATCATGAAAATAGTGAGGGTTTTTTAATACTTTTCTTTTAGGCTTTCATCCCTTTTAGTATTTTTCGTCTACAGTGCTATTGTTTCCTTTTGTTTGAACATTGCTTTTCTTTTTGCTCTTAGTTCTAGCATTTTTGCAAATCTAGCTCCTATGCACATATGCTACTTGGTGAACTAAACCAAGAGGTGATAAGTGGAGACAATCAAGGAATTCTCTTTTTAAAACCTCACAGCTTGTGCAAAGTGAAAAGTTATTGAGATACAGGCCAAAAAGGTAAGTGCTGAGAGTCGCAGCTCTATGTGTGTGTCTAACTAATAACCCTCTGGGAGAATTCACAATAGTCTGAAAAGAAGAGAGACCCACTGTACTATTTCTAACACAGAAATTTTATTTTTTCCTTGTTATCTGAAATTTTAATTAAAGCCATGCAGACTAAGAGTTTTTGGCCATGTGCATCAACACAACAAAAGTCGCCACTTAGCACAGCACAACAATATATCGTAATGAGCAGTGTCTTTTCATGCAGCAAAAACATTCCTTCAGTGGTAAACCAGGTGCAAGTCTGTGGTGAAAAATGAGAAGGCTCCACAAAGAAATACTCACTCTTTTCCCTGTAATTCTGCTGGTCATGTCAAAACACACAGGGAAAGAATATTCTCATATGCAGTTAGAGCTCTGTCTTAGTCACCTCAAACATATAATTTTATATGAACTAAGATTCCCTCTCAACCATTACTTGGCTTCAAATAGATCATGTGGGATTTTTGTTTCCTTGCTTTTTTAAAATATTAACACTTGAGAAAGAGCAGTTTGAGTGAATGGAAGTCTTGGGAATAACAATACATTCAATTAAATACCACAGTTTTATTACCGAGTATGACAATTTGGTAGCAGCAGGGTCCATGTACTCTTACAAGGATGGATGGAGCATGCAGCATATGCAAAAAGCCAATGTCAGGAAACTAAAAGACAGCTCCAAATATTTTCCAAAACCAGTTTTCAGCCTCTCTCAAAATGATGCAACATTTATAAATCAGCTGGGTCAGAGGTAAGTAATGACACAAAGAGAAAACGGTATAGGCTGAATAAAACACATCACCCACCTACAATTGCACGTCTTCAGTCATCAGTACAGTTCCATCAGAAACGGACCTGCTGGGTGGGTGGGAATGTGGTATTTCCTGCTACCTACCTCTTCAGTCTTTGGCTTCGCTGTTAGCACCCTTCATCACTGACAGACTGATAAGAAAACCAGCTCTGGGCTCCAAGTCATCAATATTTATTGTGGGACAGACCAAGAAGCCCACCTTCACTATCTGTCTGAAGAGCTATACCCACTCTGAATTAATTCCCACCCAAAGGAGAACAGTTTCTAATATGGGATTTTAGGACAAAGTGCCATCCATACAAACTATCAGGCTTGGTCATGAGAACTGGCCCAGGGTGGAGCAGACATAGATAGTAAATTCTTATTTTGTCCCCATTTGAATTACTAGAGCTTGAAAATGGAGAATGATACCATACACAGATGGGCCACAAGATGCTAATGACTCTTGAGCAGTACAGCCCTGACCTGGATTTAAACTGACAGCCAGAGAGGAATGAGATATAGAGCCTCTCCCTCAAGTCATCTAATTCTTTTTCCTGTGATGTGATTTTAATATAATTCTTTGCATTCACAAAGCATAGCTTAATCTGAATTAGCTTTTTGAGCAAGATCTGACATGGGCTGATCATTTTGCCTTTCCAACCTGTTTTATCTCAGCCAGGATTCATTTTAGATCTCCTTAATATTTCCTCCAGCTGTTTTGTTGTGACCTTCAGTAGCTCTAGCCTCCCTCTGGCTGATCCAGATGCTTCGCTGCTGTAATCTGAATCCCCAGCTCTCAGAGGTCACCCCTGCTCCAAAGCTCCTTTCTAAGCTTTCAGTAAGCTCTTTCACAGAAAGCTCTTAAAGGAATATAGTTATCATGACATATGAAAGAAGGAGCTCTTGTCATTAGAAACTGCTTATGACATAGGGGAAAGAGGATAAGAACAAATGGCCGCTTTTAATAATGAAGGGGAATTACCAGCAAAGATCCAAAAGATTTTAAGCTCGAACTTGTGAAGCAGCTATATGTGACAGGAGAAGGAGGTGAATGACAAAGATTTTGTGAATGATAAAAAATGATTTAGTAAAATCAGTTCTAAAGTGAAGAAAATCTCAGATCACCAGTTGCCCACATCTGAGGTATCAAGAAATGGAAGAAAGGTTGTTTTGTATTTGCCCTTTTCCTTTCTTTTTGTAAGTATCCAACTGGCCAGTGTCAGAGACAGGGTGCTGAGCTAGAGGAGTTGTCATCCTGACTTAGTATGGGCATCCTCCTGCAATTAAGAAGGAAGGGCTGTACGGAAAGCATCTACCAAAAACACTTTCATGTGTTGAATGAAGAAAAATAATCACAATGTCCTGCTCAGATACCTCCAGTTCACAATCAGTACAGCCTCCAAAAGAGATTATACAGATGGCAATTATATTTGGACATGCAGGAAGTGTGTTTCCAAGGCAGGATCATCCCAAGAAAATTCTAGCCAAGGAAGAGTCCTGTTCAGATCTTGTGTTGCCCTAATCTTTGGATGCTGTGTTAACATATGTGCCTGTGCAACCCATCCTGCTCAGGAGAATTTTGTGAACCAGCTTCCACAATCAAATATTCTGCTGCATGAGGAACGAGCTGATGATGATTTCAAGTGAGCTATAAATAAACTGAAGAACATTAAACAAACAAGTCACATGATGGATGTGGAGATTAGCTATTATGAGGAACAATAACAACTTCTCATGGGGGAAAATAAGAGCACACACAATAAAGTTGTTGCTAATAGGCCAGGCTTTGTGTCAGGTGTAGAAAGCAGACAGCAACAGAAGGAAATATGAGCTGCATGTACTTCTTGGCATGGGCATACTCTGAATGCAACAAGCAAAAACCATCCTAAGAGACAGGCCAAAAGCTGTTTACATAACTATTGGGGGAGAGGGGGGAAGAGAGAGAGAGAAAAAGGAAGGAAGAAATGATCCAAACAGGATGCTGTATTTCAGGACATAAGGTGGGAAGTGTTAGTCACAGCATCAGGCATGCACATCTTTCATTCAGAGAGAGGAACCGTCTGTGTGAAAGCATTGGCTACACTTTCTAAAGCTATCTGGTACAATGTGTTTTCAAAGGATGCAGGGAAAGATCATGAAATGAGACACTGAATGGGGGAGCACGTCTTGTCAGATGGATAAGTTAGTCTTCCCCTTTGCTACTGAATCACAATGAACAGCCTCCCTAAAGTACTACAAAGAATGGAAATTTCATCAACTACTCACCTACAAAAACAACATTCAATTCGCTTCTATCCATCTAAAGAGATAATAAGCCACGACTTCCAGCTTCTGCTGGAAGGTACCAGAAGCTTGGAAATTGAGGAGGTTTCTGAGTTCCCAATAACAACAAAAACCAAAAACAAAAAAAATCTGAGAAAATGCAAAAGTAGGTGACATTCAGATAATTAAGGTAACAAATGTATGTTTTTAAGCCATCTATTCAAAAAATAGTTTCCCAAAGTTTGGTCTCAAATCAAGATTTGAAGGCAAAAGCTACAAAGTCATTCAAAATCTGCTAACTCTTTGCACTCCTATCAGCAGAAATTTTAGTTCAGGGTATATTTATAGTACAACATTCTGAATCCAGCTATGACTGACTAATTTTTCAGCTTTATATAACCAACATGGTAGAACTGGCAATATCATATCTACAAGCAAAGTTCCACTGCTGTATGCCATATTAAATATGTGGCTTTGATCAGGAGATCAGAACTCAAAAATGAAGTGTTCCCTACATCATACAACAACAGAACAGATGTTTTTTGACTTGCAGCTGTTGCAGAGTAATTTCTTGAGAGTGCACGAATAAAGAGGGAAAAGTTCAGCACCTTTTTACATTCTGAAGTCATACCCAGAAAAAGTAGTGCTTTAGTGAGTTTGTTTGTGCGATGACTTATTTCCCCAGTTTTTAACAAAACTGAGATGTGAGCTTCTCTTCCAAAGGCAGTGTTTCCTTTAAATACCTGTGTAACCCATAAACACTTCAGAGAGCTGAGGACCAGTCTCTAAGGCTGCCGTGTCTCATGTGCGTCTGGACAGTCCACTGGTGCTGTCTGTTCACTGGAAATGGGGTCCAGGCCTCCCATTTGTTGCAGAGCTGAAGTGACCCTGCCAAGACAGGGCACTGATCCTTGGGACAAGTATTTTTCTTGTTCACTTTCTGCAGAGGGAGCCGAAGCTAAGAGACATGAGCAGCATTTACAACAACAGGAAGGATTCATCCTTCACACTGAACCACAGCTGCACATGGGTGAACTAGATGGATGAACTAGAGCCCTAATGAACACGAACATACGTAGGGGTGGCAGCTGAGAAAATATGTGAAGAGTCTTGGGGTAGAGTGACAGTCTTCATGCAATTGCAGTCAGAAAGCACTTTTTGGAGCGCTGGTCTCCAAGCACAAAGGAACAGTCACTTGTAAAGCTAACACACAAGGACTGTTTGCCCCCTCAACCAAAAACTTGCTACTGCATCTGCAGCTCCCAGCATTGACTGAAGCAGTCCCTTGCAAGGGTGAAAATACGTATAAAGGCTTAGTCTCTCCTCTTCATTACTGGCAAAGCTGCTTATTTTTGCCCTCCTTAGTTTCAGAAAAAATAGAGCTGATGTACTGCAATGCCTTGCAAACTGAGAAGTCGTCGTGTGCCATCATAGAATCAGTGGTGTCTTAAAATGGATAGGTCACTGAAGGAGACCGATGTTTCCAAGACTAGGGCATTGCTGCTTAGGTTAAAGAGCAGGCAGTTTCTCTATTTGCTCATGCCAATAGCCACATATATCATTATTTGTTAAGGAATCTATTCTGGATCATCCTGGTTCATAGGATTCCATTCTGGAATTTACTGTTCCAGATGGTGAATATCGTGGAAAGCTTCTCCAGGGTTTCTTTTCTGTCACTGAGCATTTAGATGGCATTAAAAAATAAAATAAATCTATTTGTGGCAGACACCCAGCAAAGCAAGTTTCATCCTAAACAGCTAAAGAGTTATATAATTACAGTCAACAGAAAGCAGCCTTATCTGCGAAGTGTCAGGCAGCCTTACAGGCAGCAATAAGAACTCAATCCCTGCCACTATATGATTTTTCATGTTTATTCTCCTTGTTATTGCTTCCTCTGAGTAACTTTGTGCCCCATTTTTACACTGGTTGTATTGGTCCAGTATTAGCCTTCTGTAAAATCAATGGGGATGCTAAATTAAAAAATATAGATTAAAAGGATTTTTTTTTTAAAGGAAGATTTTTTTTATTTTTTTTTTACCAACATAATATTAATGACTAGTAAAGACAGCAAAGCTTGGCATATGAAGGAAGCTCTCTTTGGCTAGCCAAAATAATTTCTGTCATAATTGGCTTCTTTCTCCTATTTTTGACAGATGTGTCCCCAGTATAGTTCTATGCAACTGACATTTTATGCTCCTCATCATATTAAGGAACTGCAGGAAAAACAGTGCCTAAGCCACACTGGGGGAAAAAATGTCTATAACCTTGCTATCAGAACTTTCTTCAGCCACTCTATTAAGAATTTAGAAGTGAGGGTACTGTAAGAAATCATTCAAATCAGTAACACCGAGGGTTCTCACAAACAGCAAAGTCATTGCAATATTCAATGAATGAAGAAGTTATTTCCCCAGATGACTGTAAAATAACTTCCAAAAAACAATCAGCAGCTATTGTGATGGAGGTGCTTTTAGCAGCTCTATCGTCCTACAGTGACATCAGACAGCAGCAGCTCTGGGTTTTGGCAGGCCACCCAATTGATTGGGGCCTATGTGTGTATTGACCCGGAAGGTGATGCCCTCTGGCTTTGAGAAGGAGTGGGAAATGGTGACAACCGAAACAGGGTTCAGGCACTTCATAAACTCATTTTGACGGTGGATAAGAGAGATTAATCAACTTGGCAGGGGCAGAGCATGTCTGATGTAGGTGTCTGTGCAACCGGGCTCTTCCCAACCCTGTGTCATGTGCAACTTCTGCATATCTTCCCTTCCAAGTCCTAGCGATGGAGAATCCGTTCATGGTAGAAGCACCTGAGCACTCAAAAACAATGCACCTGCCCACAGCTCAGTAATCATTCATTTGAGGAGAGGAGCCTTACAGATACTAGGAAACAGAGGAACCATAAGGGAAGCAATCACACACCTTTCCCTCTCTGTGAAAAAGAGTAAGTCTAGGCTGTTCTAGCCTGGTGGTCAAGGATATCCCTGTAAGGACTGACAGTTAATGCATGGAGTCCCTTATGTATCTTACATAAGGAGACTTTTTTTTTCCATCAGCAAAACAGCTGAGCACCTAAAAGAAAACCATAACTAGAAGAAATAGTACTGGGTAGTGACTTCTTGTAGTAACAAAATTATGCTAATATAATAAAAGATACAGGTGTAAGAAAGTGCTGTATTAGCAATGAATGGATGAATAAACCCCACAGCTGTGCTTTCAAAGACTCCCTATCCAGCTATTTTACTGAAGCCTTTATAAGAACACAGAAGCCTGTTCCAGATTACAATAAAGATCTTAAAAGATTAAGGTAGTAACACAGCTTGCAACATGGACAGGACCAAGAAACTACCAGAACAACAGGATGGTTGTATTTCCATTGTGTTTGTGATATTCTTCTCATGCCAACTCTGTTGTAGGCGAGCTCTGCTGAACATGTACATGCATCATGCCTCACTTAGCCGCTCAGACTGGCAAGTCCTTTAAGCTTTAGCTTAAGGAGAAGAAAGAGGGAAAGGCCAGAGGGGTGGGAATAAGGTGGGACCTCCGTTCCCTCTCCATTCCTGCAGAGTCTCTGTGACTTGAGGTGGTGCCACCAAGCAGAACCCTCTGATGCTCTGTGGCTGGCCGAGTTCTTCAGTGCCTGGAGTTCCTCCTAGTTTGTTGATCAGCTTCCCCATTGTGCTCTATGCAGCTTAATCACATGCTGGCAGACACTAATGGGGATGTTAATCAGCTAATTAACATTTATCAGTAGCTGAGCTTCCTGGGAATGCTACAGGAGCTGCTCTTCGCATATGTCACTAGGACAGCCTCTGTTCCCAGCTTAATCAGAGATTTCCACCTGTTGTTTTCCTTTTTTTTTCTTTCCTCATTGTTTGGCATACTTTGATGGTACAGAGGATAATGTGAACCAAAGCTGGGAAGAGATATACTGCACAGTCATTGTCACATCACGGATCCCAAGAAGATGCATCCATCAATGGGACAGGCAGTGGTAGGGAAGAGAAATGGAGGATCAGACACCAGAGTATAACCATGCACATCCCATATATCAACCTAGGAAGCTGGCTCAGTCCCTGTGGTAGCATGTTCTAGAGGAATGTTGTTTCTCTTACCTATTGGACACAGCAAGAATGAGGAATTAAATGCTTGATACATGAGATACAATAGACAAATTGTTTGAGTGTAAAAGGACATCCTCAAAAATGATTCCATGTTTTAGGCAAGGCATAGCTTGTCAAAGAAAATAAAAAATGCAATGGATATTGTCTTCAAGAAAATACTGATATTGCTGCAATAAGCAACATTTATGAGAGAGTCTGGGCATTAAAGTTAAAAGAGCTGTGGCTTATTCAGAAATGAAGAAGTATGCACAAAGCCTACCAATGTACTGTATCTCTGCAAAGAGAAAAAGCAATATATGGGATAGATCTGCCAAATTCCAATGTGTCATCTGTGCCTCAGAAGACACCAGATATGCTGAACTCCAGTTCCTGTTATGCCATTTTTTGTCTATAGCTGAAAACAGAGAGATTTCCCTTGATTAAAATGGATTTTAAATCTGACTCAGTATTCACAGGATCCATTGGGACATCTGGGCAATTCTTGCAAGAAGGTTAAGGAGAAGAATTGGAATGGAAAACTGAAGAGAAAAAGGGAGCAAAAACTAATGGATGATAGACGAGAGAGGAGAATAAAGAGAAGTTTCAGAAAGTGTATGCACGTAAAAGATATACTAGAGAAAAGAAAGTGGGAAAGGTAATGCATCACATAAAAAGAACATTTCTATTCAGTTCTCTCTGCTTTCTGAAAACGTCAGAGGGACAAGGCACTAGTGCTGGTGTTATAACTGGGTTATGGTTGTGGAATGGAAGCATGTTGGTGCATTTAGGGGAATAGTGAAATATGACTATAAGTATTTTGCATGGTTTGAACAAACAATGATTTGAGAAGTACTGGAGATTCATATATTGCTATGTATTAACTTTCAGGGCAGGGCAGACAGAAATAAAAGGGGTAGTTTTTTTTGCAGTTGCCACTTCTTTTGAGCGTCATGCAGTTTTGATCCTAAGACAGGACTGCAATTTGTCAAAAATGTGCTGCTGTCTCCTGTACAGTAGTGTCCTATTAATCACTGAGGCAGTGTGAGGACTTCTGCGTGCAGGTACAACAGTGCCTCGTCACAGGTATATGACTTTGAGGAAAGAGGAGTCCCAAAGCAGGGATATTTTTAAGGACATTACACATAATTTTCCAGAATCTTTATCTTAAAATCCACCCTAGTTGTTTGAAAGAAGCAGGTTGAATAAAATGAAAATAGTAAACAATACTTTAAACAGTGAATTTCAGTGTTATTAAGTAAAACTAAGTAAAAGTGGTTTTTTGTTTGTTTGGTTGGTTGGTTGGTTTGTTTTTGTTGTTTGTTTTTTTTTTTTTTTTTTTTTCCTGTTATTAGGTATTTTTCTGAGTTCTTTCTTGACTGGGATGAAACAGGATAGTAGGGAATTGATAAAAATGATATGAGGTATCAATTCATCTTTCTTTCACTTATGCACAACCATAGATAGGTATCATTACAATTTCTGTGCCTAAGTTTCCCTGTCAGGTAAGGTATTCCTACTAATAACTTCATGATGACTTGGCAGGAGTGAAATGAAGCTTAAATTACATTGTTTCCAGATCCAGTAATAGAATAATGTTAAAATAAAATAAAATGTTGTTGTTCACTGTCTGGGTTTCCACAGAAGACAATGAACAACTGGAAAGAAAACGCTAAATGATCATACTCTTGAATGATTGACCTGATTTTCCCAGATGCAACCCATTTCAAATAAGTTGGGATTGTTTTCTTGGTTTCTGCTGAGTTAGTATTGCTTCTCTTCTTTTCTACTGCACTTTTTATATCCAGATTCTTTCAGGTGAACAGCCAAAAGGTTGAGGGGAACAGGGGGAGCTGCACTGCTTCATCCCAGGTCACACAAGCCAGTGACATGCCAGCTGGTGCTATCTGGACAGCTGATATCCCTTCATCTGCAGTGTTAAATCTGTGTTTCCTCTCTGCATTAGAGCTGTAGAGAGACAGAAATAACTGGGGCAAAGTTGGGGGGGGAGATCTTGTAGCTTTAATTCCCCCGTTGCATAACGCATTATGTGAGTGCCTGAAACACCAAGTTAAGGCTTATCTTCAATTTAATGATGCAATTGCCCCATTCCATACCAAACTGGAGGAATCACTAATTACATCTCTTAGAGGCCAAGCTATTCAGCTTACATCAAACAAGAGGCTGGAAAAAATAATTACTCTTAACAAGTGAACTGAAACTATTATGCAGACTTCCCCAGTGTGCAGAAGCCGCAAGTCATAATCTGAGATGGAGGATAATAAACAGCAAATGGTGTTAGAGCACACAGAATTTCCTGTGTCCTATCTTAAAATAAATAATAAAAATAAATAAATAAATAGATCTGAAAGGTCAATGCAAAAAATACCTGCACAGATTTCTGCCCTGGGGTCATAAAGACAAGCTAGGATGCTGATGAGACACTGCTCTCTGCAGAGCTTTCTGAGCTGAAGGAACAAACTGAATTATTGCCATCAGACAGGCCAGTGAAGACTGTCTGAAAGTCTCCCTTCCCTTTTGTACTCTTTCTGCTTCCAGCTGGTCCTGTCAGCTCAGATGTTGTGAAGAAAATTCTCTTCCTTCTCTGGTGAGGAGCAAATGTGCACTGTAAAGACTGGCTTGAAATAAAACTGGGCCAGCAGCCAAGCTTGGATTCAGGGCTCTACGTTGCTCTAAAATAAGCCCATTTACCTTCCCCCATGTGGTGAGAGCTCATCCTATGGCTGTCTTCATCTCCACCTCTCTCACTTTCTCTCTGCTCACCTCCAGTGCCTCGCCCCTCGCTGCTCCCTCTTTCCTCAGCCTCACCAGAGCTTTTGCAGGGCAGCACATGTCCAAACACCAGTCCAGCCTTTGCGTGGGCTGCTGTAGAAGAGGCTTGGGAGCTGCAAACCCACTGCCTCCCACCAGAACACATCCATTGCTCCAGCATCATCACCACTTTATGCCATAGGGCGCACAAAACTGTTAATCCTCCAAGAAGAAAGAGGTGTTGAATTATCCTGAATTAAAGCTCGCACATCAGCAGTTGCTGCAGAAGGTGGCTTGAGGGGATGCAGGGCTGGACAGGGTGGTACACGGCAAGGTCCTCACAAGTACATGATTACAGGAGTTGTTGGAGTATTTCTGCCTGAAGCTGGTTCTAACTGTGTACGCGTAAGTCTTGATCTTTTGTTTCATTAATGAGGACATTGCAATCACTGTTTGGGTTAAGAACAGGGTTTTTTGACATCTCAGGTTGTTAATTTGCTTGGAGGCATCTGAGTGCTTTCGAGAATTAGCTAGGGAGAAATTTAAGTACAATGTCTTTCAGGGATTAAATAAATATCCTCATTGTTTTTAGACACTATCAAAGGCAGAATGTGGGGCCAGCTGAGCTGTCAGTCAGCCTTTCTGTGGCAACTGCTATCACATATATATTAAAAGAGAGAGAGAAAAAGAGAGCCCAAAAGCTGAGCTGGAAACGTTTTTAATTTACGGATAGGAATAGAGAAAACAATTTAGGAGAGGGATGTTGCAGCATCAGAGAAAGCTGGAACAATAAAGTGGAACCGAAACCTCACATGCCATACTTTGTGAGACAAAGAGAGAAAATAGCCATGAGTTATATTCGTAGCAAGGTGACCCAAAGTGCTTTCACGGCTGAACTCACAGGCTGCACAGAATAGTCATGGTTTGGGGCCTGTGAGACAGAAATAAATTTTTAACCTGCGTTTTCTACACTGCAAGCAGTACTCCCTTCCTTCTTCTGCATTCCCCTGTCCTTGTTGGGTGTGACACTTAGAGCCTGCGATAGGAGGGCCTGCTAGAGAGGGGAAGAGGGTGTGATGATGGATTTAGTCTATTTATAGACACCCTAAATGCACCTCAGCCTTGAGAATTCTCCCAGGCTCTTTTCTTTCTTCTACGAACAATGCTGTTGTTGTTTATATGCAGACAGCAGCATACCCAGTCGGGCATCACTTACTGTAGTCATAAGAAATACAGCTTACAAAGCTTCAGATGGATACAAAAGCAATCAGGCAATGGAGACAGATCTAGAGATGCTGTTCCTGGCCAAGTGGAATCAAGCTGTGACTAGCAAAGATAAAGGTCATCGCAGAGCACCAGGCAGCATAGCACTGCCATGAATTTTGCAGTCAACAACTTAGAGGTGGGCTTCAGAAAGGCATCGAGTATTACAGCCTTGTTGTTTTCACCATGAACCTCTCCCATCATTCAGACAAGGGCTATCCATTTCCTTGAGTTCAATCTACTTTCTGCAGTATTCCCAGATGTCCTGTAACTCCTTCAGGTTTGTTTTCTCTGGTTTCTTTACTTCAAATGCTTCACACAGCACTCTTGGGCATCTCAGCAGCATCCATATATCATTCATCTTCATCAACGACCTTGAATTTGGGAGTTGGACCCAATGATCTCTGGAGGTCCTTCCAAGCCCTACAATTCTGTGATTCTGTAATATATAGGTTTATTGGGTAAGTTCAGAGGACTCTGCCTTCTTCATTATCTTTCTTCCTCTGCTTTTGCCCTCTTGCTGTCCTGAACTGAGATGCAAGATATACTAGGATGCTTAGTCATGCTTTACATGCCCCAGGGCTTCCTCAGTGCTACAGCCCTTTAAGGAGTATCCCAAAGCACGCTTTCAAAAACACCTCTCAGCCCAGTTCTGGGCTGCACTCCATATCTGGGAGGTGTGAAGCTCTGATTTTAGGCTGAGAAGTTCTCCTAACTTTTCTAATTACCCATTAAATGTCTTTCCCTGGTCCCCTGTACATGCCCCCAAGGATTCACTCACTACTGAAAAGCAGCTGATGTCCATTTTGCCATTTGGCTATGGGAAAGGAAAGTGAAAGAGGAACTGAAGCACCGAAGAAAGAAGTGGTGCATTGTGAGGCTTGTTATAGATTACCAGCAAGCAGCATGAGTGGGAGCACTGAGAGCTGCTGGCATAAATTCCTCCCTCATGCTGGCACAGGTTCCCCCACTGTGGGGTGGCTCAGGGGTAGCCACCCCTGCTCATTCAGCAGATTGGGGTCATGGCTGATGTCTGTGCAGCCTGGCACCTGCCCTCTACCTGGATGCTTACAGTGAGTGGATGGGGGAGCCCCAGCAGAGCACACCGTACACCCAGTGCCACTCATGTGTGATTTACAGAATAGGCCAACACATTAATTTACTCCAGAAGTGGGGAATAGTTGGTAGCTGATCAGTGAGAAAGCAGTGGGATAAGTTCTTCACAGCAAATAAATGGTTAGCATGCCTGTTTCTTACCAACCTTCATAGCATACCTTTCCCTTATCTCCCAGGAACCATACACTGACAGACAGCAGAGGACAAAACCACTGTTTTTGCTCTTCAGAAAACATATCAGGATGGGCATTGTCTTTTTGACACAATGATTTTTTATCATAAACAGTGTCCGCTTCATCAAAGCAGGTCCCTATAATCTCTAAGAAGAAGTTATATCTTGCCATCAGTCTTCTCTATGAGAAATTAGACCTTACTTGAGCTGTGTTCTGCATTGCATAGCGATTATCCTGCTGTGAAGGGATGGACTTAATGACCAAATAGGTAATTTCTATCACTAATTTCTTTGCTTACATCTCAGGAGGCTGTATGCTAAAAATTCTTTTTAATAAGAAGAGCTTTCTTATCCTGGTGTACATAATTACATCGCCAGTAAAGCAAAGATAAGTTCTACTTTTTTTATGACTCATGATTTTGCCTGCCTTGCTTTTCAGATGCTGAATGTGATCCATCTCTCAGCCATCTGATTCTTAAGAAGCCTTAAGCATGGCTTACAAACATTCGGTCCCTTCAAAGTGCTATAACTTATCTAAACCAGAAGCATGGTAAAACTAGTTACTGAAAATTTCATCTGCAATTACAACCTCTTTCTATATTGTAGCTGAGGTCAGGAGGAACTTTTTTAAACAAAGGCACTCAGCTGCACAAGCGTCCTGTCAAGAGCCATTCATTACGTTTAGACTGCAGAGGACAGGCTGAAAATGGTGGAATCAACAGAAAATATAAATTCATGCCTGATAATTTATTGCCACATGCAAATTAGTTGGTAGCCTAAGTGAGAACCTGACAAAGCTGGATTAAGGGCAGAATGAGGGCTGCAAAACAGAAACTTGGGTTTCTGATTTTTTGTCTTTTTTTTTTTTTTTTTTTTTTTTTTTCTTTCCCAGCTTTAAATGTAAAGCATTATATGACAGTGAATCACAGCCTGCATCTAATGTGTAGTTTGGGCTAGCATGTGTCTCAGACGTGGTCTTTTTCCAATTATAAATTTTGCCTGGGCAGAATGAGAGGATTTTTCACATTTGCCTATGATTTCTGGCATTATTTCTCACTAGCTCCAACAAGTCCATGGTATGTCTGGAAAGCTGGGGTGTTTCCTCAGAGTACTGACAGGTCAGCTGTACAGTGCTTGAGCTGCAGGACCAACACAGGAACACGTGGCTGTGCCAATATATCCCACTCTTCTCGGGAGTATCAGCAAGTCAGCACATGCGATTGATGTGTTGCGTGCAACATATCCTGAAGCACTGAATAATCTGCATGGCTCATCACAATTAGCTGAGTCTCACAACTTAGCACATGTCACATGCATTACTTTAACAAATCCAGCACAGAGCTAGTAAAATTTTCTGAGCAGATTAAAAAGGTTGTTTCCCAGTGACTAATCATACCAAAGCTCCCCTACCGGTGTGTTAACTGGAAACCATGGCGTGACAAATACAAAAAAGGAATGACACACACAGTATTCCTATGAGGAGCTCTTGAAACTGTCAAGATGTGCAACTTTTTTTTCACAAATATTTGAATAGAGGGTACAGAGATCTTTCTGGCAGTGAGTCAAATTCAAGTCCTTTATCTACAAGTGTATTTTTGGTGATTTCAGGGCAAGGATAATGTTTCCTTATATAGCTGCATCGGAAAGATGCTTTAAATCACTTCTGAAGACTGCAAATTTCTGTCTCCTGGGAGTGCATATGTATCTGTGATAGACACGGCACTTGAATTAATGGCTGCCCAAATCCCGTCAAGACCTCATGGACATTATTGACAGAGAATGTTGATCAGGCACCGTAAAAAATGATGGGGGGAAAAACAAACAAACAAACAAAAGTAAAAAAGTTCATTTCCTTTTAAAATCACTTTGTGGCAAGGTGTCAGAGAGAGCTTTGCATGGAGTGGTGCTGTGCCAATGTGAATAACAAATGTCTGCTTGAACACCTGCTGTCCTAAACAACTCGACATCCTGTAAGCATCGAGCAGTCCTTGGATGGAGCAGGGGATGAGGAGGCTGATGGCTGCTCAGGAAGGCAAACAGCACCCATGGAATGGGACCTGCTGGAGGAGGCCAGGTAGCAATCGAGTGCCTCGCTGGCCCTCTTCCCCAGCAGCTCTGCCAGCAGCAGGCAGCTTTCAGTTGTCTCTCAGCTGGTAAGCAGCCCTCCCCTGCTGGTCCCATTTCATTTTGGGGCTAGCTCCTATCACTTAGCAGCTGCAAGAGGTTGCCAACATTTGGTGACTCCGGTCCCACTGCTCCAGGAGGAGCTGGGATGCTGGGGAAGGTGGGTGAGGAGCAGAGCTCCTCCATTATAACAAGGCAGGGTTGGCAGGGTGGGAAGGATCTCACCAGGAGGAGAGGAAGAAAGAGTTTTCACTTCTCATTTCCACTTTCTTTCTGATCACTTGCTTTGATACAGGCTGAAGTGCCAGTCGTACTACAGCACAGAAAAATGGGAGGCTGAGGCGGAGCTGATCGCACAGGTTGCTAAGAGAGTAACCTAATTTACAGCAGATGGTGTTTATTGTTACTTCCCATCTGCATGAGGATTAAGAATTCTTCTTAAAAGAAAACGATGCAGCCTGACAGCATCCTGGTAGGAAGGGGCAAAACTAATTCCAATCAAATATAGCTTTTCTCATAAGAGAGGTTTTTCCAAACCTTTGGGTAAGCTTAGCTTAAAAGGAGTTTAGGATCTTTTTTTTTTCCTTTTTAAATAATATCACTCTAAGTTTCTAGCTGTGCACAGTCATTTTTAAAAATGTGGAGGAATGGAGTCAAGTAAAGGTTAAGTGCATTGCTTCTGATCAGAAAGGAACTTAATGTCAGAGCCAAGATTAAAGTTTCAGCTCTCCAAGGTCTAAAATAAGGATGCAGTCCTACAAAGGCACTGATAGCACAGCTTGCAAGCATCTGTCCTTCACCCAAGTACTGACAGAAGAGAGCCATGGATATGCTGTCTATGAGCGATCAGTCCCTGAGAACTGCAGATGTCTCTCCTATATTCAGCTCCCACTTGCTGATGTTGTCTCATTGCTCAGCATGCCTTTTTGTTCATATTAAGAAAGTAAATTTTTGTTCTATTGGTATAATCCACATGAAATCATAAGAGTTATACCAAGGCGATTAGCACACTGAGCCTCATTACAGTCTGACTGTTTGTTTGTTTTTTATATACCACACCATAAAACTCACACCTAGCATATAACTGTGTGACTATCACCCTCATTTGTGCTCAGGCTTTAATGAGCAATCATCAAAATGACTACAACTTTTAAACAGTGATGAAACTTTAAACTGGAAGTGGAGGGAAATGACAGTGGAAAATTACTAGAAAGCAAAGCAAAAAAACAGTAGTGTTCAAAATAGGGATAGCAAAAGAACAAAGAATGAATGGATAGTTTGGTCAAATATGTGTATGTGTACAAAGGCAACTTGCCTTGATGTGTGGGCCAGTCCCCAGACTGCAATGATTTTACTGTATTTATAATACAACTTCACTTCTGCTCTATGCTGCTTGTTTATAGATTCATTTCGGGCTTAGTATGCCCTCTTTTCCTTCCTGCAGTTTTTGTCCTGGAAAAAAAAGCAGAACCTCATTATTTTTCTGGGATTTCTAGAAATCAGGCAGCCCCTGGCAGATGGCTGGTGGTACAGAAGCAGACTGACTGGGTATCTCAGGAAATTCATGGCATTCCCAGCAAGGGGAAGCCATCTGAGGCCACTGGATCTGACCAAAACAGCTGCCTGGATGCCAATAGACACCCATCCCTTGCACTGCAGCTCTACACTTGATCTCTACATTCACGGCAAATCTGAAGCAGCTGGGGTGCGTCTGATATCTGGCATATGTGCTGCACAAATAGAAACCTCTCTCTAGGATTTCTAGAACAGAAGTCTGGAAGTCCTAGATACATCTGCAGCAGGTATTCTAGTGGTTGCTAATTTAAAGCAAAAAAAATCGTTATTTGTCGTCTTCTTGAGACTTGCAGTAAAAAAAACTCTGAAAAGGTTTGCAGACATGGCACCTATGTTGGCCAGAAGATGTTTCGCCATTTTAAGGTACAGTTATTAAAATCCTCAGATGTGTATTTTTCCTCTTAACTGGTTTACACAACTGTGGCACATCTGAGCCTTTTTCGTTTTTATTTCCTCTTGTGGTGGTAGTAGGTGAACAGTGTGTGTGTGTGTGCATACACTCACATGCAGTGTACTTTATATATATACCACAACTCATTTTCCAGTGTGGAGTTTCTCTTCCAGCTTGGTCATGCTCTTGCTTCTTAACTGATCTGTGCAAGAAACCCTTGAAGGCTTTGTTTTACAGTTTCACAACAGAGCATCCATTTGCTACTAACAGAGTTATGAAGTTCAACACAACTTGGTGATCCCAACCAGATCTATGCTTATTGAACACTGATATAATTTGCTTCCAATTCCACAAAGAAATACTTCTCAAGACCTTCTGCTCCTTAAGTCTTTTTTTTTTTTTTTTTACAGCCTGAAAAATGTGCATGGATTTCTGTGTTTGTCTGAAGCATTAGTGACATCCAGTGGTTACCAATGCAAATGCTAAAAATGCTTAACCCCAATTGTTGAGGGACACCTAAACTTCTTCCATCTCCTTCTCTAACAGATAGCAATTAGAAAAGGAGAAAAGCATAAAAATTGTGTTTCCTGGATCTTCTCAGTACATTTGTACTGTGGACTTGATTAAACCTCACAGAACTTGCAACACAAAATTGTATTTTTTCATTTGTGATATCTGTAAGAAATGACAGTGCTCCTTTAAGAAACCAGGTGGCTGAAATCATGCCATATACCACCAAAACACGGTTACAGACCACAGTACAAAACAACCAAACAATCAAATGTGAGACCAGAGAGAAATATAAGCTGCATATGCACACGGGTTTCACTAGGTAGTCTTCCATGGATGTATGTGCATGACAGGTGAGAGAAGCTGAAATAAGAACACAAAACAAAAGGAGCAACAGTGATCTTCTGGACAGTCATGAATAATGCCATCCTGATGAAAAGCCTCAAAGGCACTTTGGGGCAGAGCTCTGGCTAAAGGAGGTTTGGATCTATAAACAAATACAATACACTGTTGTTTGAATTCTCTCCTTTGAAGTAGATAGGCTTTTGGACTTTGTTGTAAATTAGGATGTTCTCAAAGAAATAAGTACCTCTACCATCTGTTTCCCCTCCCAATGGAAATAAGTTGATAGTCTCTGAATTTTGGGTAAGAGTCTGCTGAATCAGCCATAGGCAGTTATCTCAGCTCCAGTGTTGCCACTTCTGTGCTGGTTGGTATATCATTAAGCTCCAAGTAGCCAGCTGAGATGTCAGCAGCCCAGAATAAATTTTCAGATGATCTCCAAATAATTATGTCCCATTTTGAAAGCTTCGCTCACTGTCATGGTGAAGCTTGTCAGAAGGAGAAGATAGAAACCCACTGCTTTTGTCAGGTATTATTTGGGTCACTGAGGCAGGATGTCTTAAGTTAAGCAGCCCCTCTCTGTTACGATTTCTGTTTGGGTAAGGCAACTCAAGCATGAGAGGGCTGAAGCCTCCTTCTTCACTGTCTTTCCTACCGTCTCTCTCCCTCCTCATCTGTCTGTACTGGACATGTCTTTGATGTAAAGTACTAGCCTGTACTTAACACATCAGGGAACAGGGGCTATTCTGCAACGTTTTAACAAGATACATGTTCAAAACATGGTTTTGGCTGGTCCATTTTCATACACCAGTTCTACATATTACACACATTCACTATGAATCTTACAGCACATATCATCCTTATAAAAATCATATTTTAATATACTCACAAAACAATGTTGTTACTGCAATTTTACACCTGGCTTCCAAGACCCATCCCTTGAGAAATAAGCAAACTTCTTTACCTTGTCCATTTAGGCTCAAGATTTTTTTGTTTGGTTTGTTTGGTTTTGTTCTTATGTTGCATATTAATATTAAGCATTATTACAACCTCACTGATCAGACTAGAATTATTTATGTCTTTGGGGTGAGGCATTGACATGTGTTGTAATGGCTGAGAGTTATCACAGAAATCCATAGCTTTCACTCATTAACTTCAGTGCTTAGGACTGGAACCAGGGACATAAACTCTTCTCCCTGTATTAGTGTAATCAGTTTCATTCCCATGTCTTGTGCCCCAAAAGAAAACAAATAAAAGGCAGTTAGTGAAACATCAATATTAGAAAAATACCATTTTTCTGCCGTGAACTTCCATTTCTTAATTGCAGTTCATTGTTTTTAACATCTACTGAAAGCCGCCAACACAGATTTTTTCTTTCACAGTTCTGCCAGAGCCAAGTGACACATTGATGGAGATGTCATTTTAGACATGCAAGGCACTGAAACCAATACATCAATGCTAGCATGGTAGTTTGTCTAATATTATCTACATTTCCTAAAGGTTCTTGGTACCTGGAGCGTCTAACACAAATTAATTGTAGTATCTCTGTCCCTGCATGATGCATACTGTCACACTTTTCTCCTTTATCAGAAATTGTATGCAATGCCTTGAGCTTTTTAAAATGATAAGAACAGAGAGAAATCTTAAGAATGTGGTGGGAGGTAAAAGTAGATACTTTCCTTCCCAACTTAACTAATGCATATTGGAGGAATGGAAGTATTTCCAAGATAAGTGGATTAGTCATTGGCAGCCTTCAAAAAATGATGACACAATTATACTAAATATGATTTGTCATATCATTATGCAGCCTTCAAAATGTTCTTTATTTGAGAATGAGAAGGGATGCTGGAATTTTTAAAACTCAGCACCCACACAAAAGCTAAATGTAGTTTTTCTACTCTCTGGCCCCTACATCATCCCTGTTCATGTAGTAGCAATAATACTGAGATGGACTTTCAGATGCTTTCTCTTCATTCATCTGAAGAGTTTATTATCATACATCATCCCAAAACTGCAGATTAAATAGTGATAACAGCTTTCACAAGACGTTTTTAAGTGTTGTATCTTTGTCTCTGGGAAAGGAAGATGGGAAAAAAGCTTAAAAAACAGGCTTTGCTAGTCCTGGAAATTTTGGAATGACAGTGATGCGAGTTGGGAAAGGAAAAGGTTGAGGGGATTAATAGTAGAAATGAAATAAATAATAATAGCACAGAAATAATGAAAGTAAAAATAGCTTCATACAACTTTGAAATGGCTCATTCCCTCACTTATCTTCTGTCATGGGGATACTCTGCTCTGTGCATAGCTGTACCAGATGAAGATGACTGCTTATTTCTGGTTTTACTGTCAACTCTTTTGAATGTGTTATATTGCAGTTTCCATTGGCAAATTATTACATTACCCAGAAATCGTGGTTATTTTACAATTACATCAATAAATTCATTGGGTGTAAAGAAGTCATCAATAAATAAGTGGAAGCATACTCTTTTTTCTTCAAAGAACTTTGTAAGAAAAACTTTGTCAACAAAAATATAAATGGTAACAGTACATGTAGGTCTTCTTATTGCAAGGTTTGTCTTAGCGAACAAAAGTGATGTTAAAAAAGTACATGTAACTCCTTTTTAAAGCATACACATTTAATATTGCTTAGAATTTTAGTTTCCAACATTCAGCTCATTAAATTAAAAGGATAGCAGAGCATTAATATGGTTTTATTACTATACCACTATGAAGACATTTTAATATCACAACATAAGAAACAACTTTTTGATCAGATATAGTCATAACTACTGGGAGGAAAAAAAAGGGGGGGGGGGAGGGAAGTGTGGATTTATGTGGTGGGTGTATCTTTCATGCTTTTCAGCTTACAACACATTTGAGCTAGAAAACATGTCTGCCAACACCTGAGATCTCCAAGAGGGCTGGGCTGTGAAATAACAGGCTCAAAGAACTTTTCAAAGAGACAGGATGAGAGTGACCATTTCACTGGAGATGGAGAGCCTGTCTCACAGGCAAGGACAATCAGCATGCAATGAGCCAGCCAGAGGGTGTACACGACCAGTCATTACTGGACTGCTCAGGTCTTCATCCTTCTGATAACATATGAAATCCTAACTCACACACCAGCTCACGGGAGCAAATCACTCAACAAGTCAGACTCTGGTGTATGGTTTTGATCTGCTAAAACCTATGAAGTGCAGCAGGTCTACAGGGCTTCAGCCCACCCTACCAAAATCTATGCATCAGGAGAGTTGCTTCCACCCATCTGTGGAGGTGCAGGGAGCACTATAGCAGGTACGCTTCTAAAATTGCTCAATATAGCTTTGAACTGAGCTCACTAAGGCAAGGTTAAACCCATAAAGCACATGTGTGAGGAAGGAGGTCATTTTCGTCTTCCATACTGAGGTGGCATACAAAAGCACAAATGACAGCAGGGTGCCTTTTTAGAGCCAAAGTTGCCTTTACTAATGTGCAAGAAACCTCAGATCAAGGATTTTGAAAGACAGATGCTAACAGAGGGTTTGCTGGCGAGCAGAAGGATGGAGGAGGTGAATTATGCTCTGATTCTTGATACTCCGCAATACATGGGCACAAAGTGAAACACACTAACACATTATGGAAAAGCTGTTTTTGCTGTTAGAACAGTCAGGCAATAGCACAAATTGCCCAGAGAGGAGCTGGGTCCTTGTCCCTGAAGATACTTAAAACTCCACGGAGACATAGCACAGGACAGCTGCCTCTGGGTAACCCTGCAGAAGGCAGGGACCTGGCTCAAAACTCCCCCAGGAGCTGCTTTCCACCTATGTTTCCACGCTTTGTGCACGGCTTTAGGTGCATGAGTCCCTTGCGTGTACTAGGCAACTACTGTAGGGCAGAATCCTTCCACACAACCCCCCCCCACACGGCGGCCTCCCCCGGCCGCCATTTTGTGCTCGGCGGGCCTCCCCGCCCGCAGTGCGGCGCGGAGCGCTCCAGGGGGCGCTGCAGCGCCCGGCCCGGCCGGCTCATGGCGCACGCCCCGGCCCGCCCCGTCCGGGCGGCGGGGGGGGGGAGGTGTCGCGCTGGCAGCGGCGGCTCCTGGGCCTGGCCGCCCGGCTGCAGCCGGGAGCCGCTGCCCGTCATGGAGGCGAAGAAGATGAACCTGCCGCGGGGCCCCGACAACCTCTGCTTCGACAAGGACGAGTTCATGAAGGTGGCCGGGGGCAGCGAGGGGGCTCCTGTGGGGTGAGGGGGGTCTGCGGTGGGGTCAGCTCTTCTGTATGGCACGCTGAATTTGGAGCGCTCTGTGTGTGCATAAAGTTTTTGCTTACATCCGTCTCCCTTTCCTGTTTGGTTTCCAGCCGGATTTTGACGTTGATCACTTCGTGTCGGAGTGCAGGAAACGCGTGCAGCTGGAGGAGCTCAGAGAGGATCTGGAGCTCTATTACAAACTCCTGAAAACGGCCATGGTAGAGCTCATAAATAAGGACTATGCAGATTTTGTTAATCTCTCAACAAATCTAGTAAGTGTTACTAAGTGGTGCTGTCAGGCTCAGGCTTAATACATCTTATTGTGATTTTTATTTTTCATATGAAAAGTATATGGCTTCTCTTTTGGTTCTGTTAGGTTTAAGAAGGCTTAAACTCTGACCCCTTACACTGAGAGAAACTGAGAGACCATTCCTACAGAATTTACAAGCAGCACTGAATTGCTGTTGGCCAATAATAAATGTTTTAGATGTATGAATTTATCCTAAAAATAATTCATTAGGAAGATAGATTCAAGGCGGACACTTCTTGTTTTTATCTGCTAACACTTGTAAAAATTAAATGGAATAAGGTACTAAAATATTAATAGCAAAGATGCAAATAAGGCCATTCGGAGAGATATTTTTAGGACTCTTCAAACTTACTATACATCTGCGTATTCTTAGAAAATCCAACACACTTTGCTGAGAATTTTAATCGCTTTCATATTAAAATTTCTTGTCCACTGTGTCTCCTGCTCTTTTATTCCAATTTATAACATTATACAGGTTCAAAGTTTGAGATTTATCTTCTCTAGAAAGGGGAAAAAAATCCATAAATTAAGATTTTCTTTCGTTGTTGGCTTTATATGCCAAAAATCGTCTGATACCTTTATGCCTGTGTTGGAGGTAACATATTTATGCGTTGCACTTAAAATTGGAGACCGTAACAGGAGATGTCTCATCAAAGTTCTCTTTAAGTATCTTTAAAATGATAGACTTTGTCAGTAATTCACATATGAATTTACCAAAAGAGTTACAATCTTTTTTGTGATAATTTCTTTAGGTTGGCATGGACAAGGCCCTTAACCAGCTTTCCGTACCTTTGGGACAGTTACGGGAAGAAGTTATGGTATGCTCAAAACAGTCATTATACACGGCTTGGTAATCTTTAATTCACTTTCATATAATATATAAATGTTTTACTTATACTAATAATTACAATTGTTTTCTCTCTGAACATTCTATTCTTAGGTAACATGAGAGGCATTGTTTTCTAGCAGTTGTAGCAGGCTTATGTTTTTTGTAGCGCTTTTCGATGCAGACGTAAAGAATCCTTTAAGTGTGATCAATGAATGGACTCTTGCAAGATAACTCTATGCAGATATTGTAATTATTTTAATATCTGAGTAACTTGGAGATGGGAGTAAATAAGTCAGATTAAAGGCAGTCCCACTTGAGACTTTTTCCTTGGCCCTCTGGTTGAACCATGAAAGATCACCCACTTCAAGTCAGTCTGATTCTTGTTCTAAGTCTCACCGTGACTTAGCATTTAGTGAAGGGCAAATTTCCATCATCTTGGCAGCTGATTCAAGTGGATATTTGCTGCATGAATGTTCCATCAAATATCTTAGCCTTGATGTCTAAAACTGAGAATAGGTTCACATATATAACATGAAATAGGTTCACCTAGAGAGCTATTTATTGTATAGAAATTGCTACTTAAATCTGACTTTTAACTTCAGTTTGAAGACATAATATCATACTGGTTTTATTACTTTGTTCTGGGTGAAAGGTGGGTTGTACTCTATAAGTTATGGAGAAAACACTTGGCTTGAAATAATGATACCTGTCACGGCAGTACTTTAGGAGCAGGTTATACTAAGATTATACTTAAGTTACTTAGTCTTATTTCTGTCTTTTTCTTTTTGAGAGTAGTTGACATACTATAACTTTTATTTGTCCTATATTCTTATTGATGTCTCCTGTTTCAGGAATTTACAATTCAGATTTTTGTTTTTTAAAACATGTTCTTCATAGTGTGAATCCAGCTTTTCATACCGACTTTCTCTTTCACAGAGTCTTAAATCATGTGTCAGTGAAGGAATTCGGGCGGTGGATGACCGGCTGTCTAAACAAGAAGATATTAGAAGAAAAAAGGTACAACAAATTATTACCTTGAAAAGATCCTCACTGGGTCAAATTCTGGTTTTGACATTAACCCCAGGAAAATAGAGTTTAAAAAGTTCTGGGCTGTCCAGATGCATATTCCACAGAATTTTGCACTTCTAAAAATAAGAGGGTTTGGTTGATTGACTTCATTTTTACAGTCTTAATGATACAAGTATTTTTATTACTTTTTTTTTTTTTTTACTTTATTTTCCAAAAACATTTATGTTCAGTTGGCTTTTTTTTAGTTACAATTGTTCTTGTTTCTGCTTGTAGTATTATATAAACTTGTATATTGCAAATATAAACATACGGCCATTAAAATTTTGTATGCAGGAGAATTAATATTTGTGGTTTTGCTTAACTTGGAAAAATTCAGGGGTTTTATAGGCTTATGCGAGCAACACTTTAACTGAGACATGATTCAAAAATTAAGGTGGAGGGAGAGAACTTGCAACGGGAAGAAAAAAAAATTACACCCCAAAAAAAAGTCCAAAAGATTTTCAGGGTTGTTATATAATGTAATGGGATTGGGGTCAGACATAAAAAATCTTTCTTTAATTACAGATGTGTGTCCTGAGACTTATTCATGTTATTCAGTCAGTTGAGAAAATTGAGAAAATTCTACATTCCCAAGGCACTAATGAATTGTCCTCTTTAGAGGGAAACAGGTAAAAACAAAAAAAATAAAACAACCAAGTAAACACTTGCTTTTTAATATCAGTGGGACTAATTTAATTTCATGATATTGGAGATAAACTTGCACACATTAGGATATCTCTTCAGACATTTAACTGTGATAGAATATGTGACTTATTTTAGTATTTTTTCAACTTTAGTCCTCTGTAAATTTGTCATTCTGTATTACTCGTAGTGCTGAAGTGTGCATTAAATTGTATTTTTTTTCCTAGGAAGTCTCTAATCCTGTCATGTCCAAACTGCTCTCTAGTCCTGCAAATGCACGTCTTTTCCAATATTGTTTGGATGTAAAATGTGGAATAGCTTTTCTTGCTTTCCCTGCTTATGTATAGCTGAAAGGACTGCTGCAAGAATAGTCTAAGGCAGGCAAGCCACTCAAGTAATACTTCTGAAAAGTTCTGAAAAGACAGGACTGTGACAAATTCCAGTCAGATTGCTGAGTTTTGATTTTCAACAGCTTAATGGAAAGCATCCTCTCCCTCTACCTTTGAGAGAGGGAAAATGTATCTTGGCTACTTTGGGTACCAGGCACATGGAAAAGTTAACTGGGATGCAAGTGCAACTTAAAGGTGGAGGAAAATGACATTTTCATAAGCTTGTTTAAATGTGAGACATGCTCTGGGGCTCTTCCACTCTGTACACTGGATCACATGGTAGTGAGTGGGGGGAAGTGAACAGACAAATCAGTTCACACCTAGAGGGACGAAGCACATGCAACTATTTTCTGTCACGGTGAGAGACTTTGCAGAATCATGTTTGGAAGCAAGATTGTATGTAAGTGACTCAAAATTTAGGCCAAGTTTTGGGGCCATATAGACCTGAGAAGCATAGGACTGTTTCTCTAGAGATAGCTGTGTTTAGTTTTATTTTATGATGGAAAGGGGAAATAAACAAATCTGGATCGTGAAGAGCACTTAATGCAGTTTCTTGAGTTCTGTTAAGACTGACTCTTCGGTGACAATAAGCAGCCTTGCCATGTAGAAAGCAATGCTTCATACTGCTGGTGTTTGATCTCTTGGTCCTCAACTTCTGCTTCACCCATTTCATATTGTAGTAGATTCAAAACAACTCTAATTTTGTAGTCTGTTCCAGATTATTATTGTGTGACTGCAGTAGTACCTATCTGAATTCCAAGTCTTTGTATTAAACAACAAAAATTGGGGGAAAACATTATCTATCTATTGCAACTGAAAGTGAGTGTATTTGCAAGGATCTAACTGTTCTCATTATTTCTCTTCCAGCCCACTCGTAACCGGACAGGTTTTAGAGAGAATTGCCACAGAATTTAATCAACTACAATTTCATGCAGTACAAAGCAAAGGAATGCCCCTTTTGGACAAAGTGAGACCAGTAGGTATTGTATTGTAGCCAGCTTAATACTTGTAGGATCAAGCAAAAATATCTAAATAGGAAGACAAATCTCTGTTTCCATGGAGTTCTACTGAATTGATTTACAGGAGAAATTACTTTCAAGAGGCTGTTTTATCAGTAGAATGGAAGTGTTATTTCTTCTGAGAGTTTATGCTTTGCTTATTAACGTCTTTAGGATAAATTATTTGAAATAATAGTAAAAAAACATAACAAATGCTTTTGTTAGTCTATTATGTCTTGCAGTTTGTCTGCATACTGATAGCGAGGCCTAGTTCCAGTGATTTATGTTGGTTTTGTTAACTGCAGTGTACAGATCAAAATACAAGTGGAATGTCTTAGGAGTGGTTGACTGGAATAAATTGAAGCTTGTCTTTTATTGATATTTAGTGCCTAATTCTTGGTATTTGTGGTGGTAGGCTAGTGTCCCTGATAGCCTGTTTTTAATAGCTGTCAAATGTAAAAGATGACTTGGTGTTTATTTTTTTGCCTTTTTTCCCTAACCATTCACTGGAGAGAGGGAATGAAAAGTAGTGCTTAAAAAGTATGTCATATGGAAATGGGGTAATGTTTTAAGCAGATGAGCATGAAAGCTGTCATCCTTAATGGCTTTTGAGCTAATGAGATGCTTCGTAGTTTTTCACTATGTATAAGTGCCTGTTGGCGATACAAACTTGTTTTATCTCAAGACTTTAAGGATACCGTGTTGATTCATGGACTGTTCACAAGACTATTCTGGCAACCAAATTAACAACAGGGGTAAATGTGAGCAGCAGAGTAGTATTTATGGTGGGAGGACCTTTGTTCCTTTGTTGTGTGGCTGGCTTTACAATACTTACCAGGACTTCTGTTTTGTACCTATTGTTGCTGTACTGGTTTTGGCTGGAGCAGAGTTGATTTTCTTCCTAGTAGCCCATATGGTGCTATGCTTTGAATTTGTGATGAAAAATTTGATAACGCACCGATGTCGTAGCTGTCATGAGATCATAGTTTCCATGACTAGTTAGCAATTGGGTTACTGGTTTTGCATGTTCAGAGCAGATTCTGTGGCTATTGAAAAAATTAGTTTATAGATGGATGGCTGCAATATAGCATGCAAAATGCCAGAGAGAACATTTGACTTGTTAAATGGGTAGTTCAACTATGATTAAATTATCATGCATCATTGAACTCGCTTTAAATACAGAGCTGCAAGGGACCATCCTGGGCCAGGAGTATTATCTGCAGCTAGTGTGACAATGAATTGGATATAGTGGAAGAGATGTTACAGATCAGGAAATATGGTTAGCAGACAGGAGGATGTGTGTTGACTGAAGCAGCTGTTAGGCAGAAGCCAGAAGGAGTCTAATGGCATGTCGTTTGTCACCAGTGTAATTCAGTGTCTTTGGTTTGCAGTTACTTGTCAAGTTGTGCCAGGAGCACACCACAGTTTTAGTTTCTGACACTTAGGAATAAATGCCACAGTTGTCATCCCTGGTAACACATTAAAAAGGTTTTGTGCGTTATCAAACATGGTGGTTCTGTTGAATAAGGAACAATTACTGACCCATTTCTTCAGTATGAAGGAGACTGCATAACTTAGCATGTCTCTTTCAATATACAGAGGAAAATAAGTGCCTTTTTACGTAACTTTTAACTTTGGTAACCCATTAAGCTGTGTTCATGATCATTTAATGTTGACAGTTATCAAAAATTGTGTACATTTTAAATGAAATTTGAAAGCCAAATGAGGTATTTCTGGAAAAAATGTACTTCAGCATTAATGGCAAGGCTTTACTTTTAAGTTTTTTTACACTACTATATTTTGTTTCTATTCATAGCGTATAGCTGGAATAACAGCTACGTTGCAGCAGTCTCTTGAAGGGCTGCTCTTGGAAGGCCTTCAGACTTCAAATGTTGACATCATACGTCACTGTCTTCGCACTTATGCAACAATTGACAAAACAAGAGATGCAGAGGCGTTAGTTGGTCAAGTACTTGTGAAACCTTATATAGATGAGGTAAGATAAAATCAAGAATCCTGAGAAAATGATCTGACTTGCAAAAATACTTGTTTTTTTTTTGTTATTTTCCAGCTTTGGATAGGAGATTCAGAGTGCTTCTGTGGAGAGAGAAAGAGAACTGACCCCTAATGGTGTCAGTTTGTTGTTCCTATTTAAGAAAGAAGGTGGAGGAATTCTTTTTCCTGTTACCAGTTTTTAACTATATCCCATTGTCTACATTTTGCTTGGGTCAGGGGGGAAATCCAAATAGCAAACCTTAAGCAAGCACATGGCTGCAGTAAAATCCAGTTTACTGTGGAGCAGGGTGCGTTGGATCAGGTCAGAGGTGTGTCTTTCTCATCTACTGGCTCAATACCAGGCAAAAGCAGTACAAATAGTTCTTACTGCTGTTCCTTTCTTTCTGTAGAAGCAGTATCTGCTGTTCCCAGCTGTACCAGGACATGTACCAGGACATGTACCAGGATTTGTTTGGGAAGTGTTTGCTGTTCTGTAGTGGAAAAAAATGTGTCAGGTGGCCAGTTCTCAATTCATTAGAAACTTATTTGTAGGACATCAGTTTGCAATAGTGAGTTGGACCAATTGCAGAGTACTGATTATATTTTCTGAAATTAGAGGACTTTATGCTAATTTTCTTGACTATGCAGCTTTTGCTGTGCCTGTAAAAAGTTTCATCAGCAGTACCTTCTGGTACTGCTTTGTTCTTACTGCTTCCTCTGGCCTTAGCTGAAAAATCTATGCTATTTTTTTTTTTTCTTTCTGTTGTAGTTTATGTTAATGTAATCCTTCTAAAAAAGAAGGAAAGATTAATGAGTAACCTGCCACAATAATGGGTCAGCAAGTCAGTCAGTTGTGCCCAATTTTTCTTGTCTGTCAGCACACCTGCAGTTGCCACTAAGAACATTTTTAAGCATCTATGATTATATCATGGCAGCTCTAGTTTAAAGCTTCAGTGAAAATTCAAAAATGAATTTTAAGATTTGATATTTTGCTGTGTTTAAACAAACCTGATAAAACGAGTTTGTTACGGTTTTAATAGATATGCTGAAGTGGCGTTTCCATAGCAACAAGCCTACTTTTCCCCATTTTTAAGAGGGGAGGTGGCAATAAATGTTAACAAATTTTTCATCTATGTGTTGGGAATTACGTTTGTGTTAGGTATTGACTGTGTATCATTTCAGGGGATATTTGTTCCGTGCTGTGAATCAGTGCCCTTTTCACAGCATAAGCTCTAACACTGACTGCCCTGTTGCAGGCAGTTTCCTTGCCTTTCACCAGGCTGTCAGAGTGTTTCACAAAACCATTAAATTCACTGGTCTTACAGGGTAGGTTAAACTGGGCCCACAGCAGGTCTGTGAAGTCGTTGAACAAGAACTAGCATTATGAACCTCTCAGCAGTATTACGATGATGAATGGTCCACGGCTTTCACTGTTGTGTCTCTGGGGAGGAAAGGCCATGAAGTATGAGAGCTGCCTTGGTGATTGCAAATAACCACTTGCTTGACCTGGGGTATGTTAATAGAAGGCAGAACAGATCTCCTTTCTCTCATCATTACCTCTGAAATAGATAGCACTTTTCAGCAGCTTTGAGTCCCAAGTCACGCTGTTGCTGCATCTTCCCTTTTGCTGTCCAGATTTTATTTTATTGCTGTTACTCTTTAAATGGAGATATTTTTAACTGTTCTCTTTGCTCTATAAACCTCTAAATGAGGTGTGATGTCAGACATTCTTTTATTTTTCCAGTTCCTGAATATTTAAAATGTATTTTCTCTACTCATCTTCCACAAAAAATGCAACCGTTCATAGTATAGAGTCAACATTTCTTATAAAGACCCATAAAGGTAATGTGAACATTGTTCCTAAAAGTGTTGATTATGTTCCTTTAGGCAATAACAATTGCATTTTCTTACACTGGTGTGACTTTCTAAATATAAATGGAGAAGTGAACTTAATAATAATAAAAATAATTAAATACCTTATTTTTATTTAGAGGCTGTTTTCCACATAGTTTTTCCAACCTAGGCAAGTGAAAAGTTAGTCTGTGTAACCTCTGGTGAAGGAGTTGTTCTTCTGAATCAAGATGGGGAAAAGAAATTACTTTTTTTTTCCACTCAGTAATGCCTTTTGCAGCCAAGAGATGGAACCTTTCCTTTCCCAGTGGAAGAATAGTCTGTCTCATAAAAGCAGGGCTATATGTCATTGTCAGTAGGATGTTCCTTTTCTTCTGTAAGAAAGGAAACATTTAATTTTTTTCTGTTCTTACCTTGTGTGCATACAGATTTATAAAACAAAGACAGCTGCTGGCTTTTGGATGGTAGAAGAAGTAAGATGGTGGATCCAGACCTTTCCACTTAAGAACAAACTTCCCCCTTGGGTGCTTTCTAATACTGTAGCAACAGCAGTGGGGACTGGTCGTGCCCTCTCAATTTTACTACTATCCATTCTATCCCCACTTCTGCACCATTCTGCTTGTTTATGTAGTGAGAGGCAAAAAATAGAATAACAAAAAATATAAACTATTGTCCTTTTCCCATATTACCCACATAGTCTGCCTTCTCTTTTCTCAGTGGTTATCCCTTTTCCCTGGACTTGAAGTACTGTCCTGTGAAACCACTTTGCCAGCTGCTTTAAAGGCTTAACTTTGTGATGGAAGATTCTTGGCTCTTGGCTTACCTGCATTTGGGAGTGGACCAACCTAACTCTACATTAAAAAAAAAAAAATCGACTTTATTCTAAGGCTTGATTAGCTTTTGCCAGTCACATGTTTGCTATCACAGACTAGTTGAGGTGATAGTGACATGTACAGTGGGTGGGGAGCCAGGCACGTTGGCTAACAACTAAAAGCTAGAGGCTCATTTGTATTCTTGTGGCTGGTCTTGCTGATTAGAGTTATGCATTAAGGAAAGCAATAATTTAAGCTGGCACGTTCTGCTTGGAAACTAGGAAAGTAATCTACCAAATATTGCAATATTTAAGGTTATGATATGAGAAGTTTTAAGTGAGTAGGCTTCTGAATTTTACATTGCGGTATTTCATACTCACTTTTCTGACATTTAATATTGAACTCTTCCTGGCAGGTGATTGTGGAAGAGTATGTTCAAGCTCATCCTAATGGCCTTCAGGCCATGTACAACAAACTATTGGAGTTTGTTCCTCACCACTGCCGTCTCTTGCGTGAAGTTACAGGGGGAGCTATTTCAAGGTGAATACCTTGGGGTTTCTTACAGTTGCACTAAAGTTACAGTAAATTTAATATATATTTTTGAAATATCTTTCATAGTTACTTACCATACATAAATGACTTACCTCGTCTTTCCTGAAGATTCATATTCAAGTTTGATTTCTGCCTCACGTCTGTGTTTTTCAAAACAGTGAACCCATTTTCTTGATGTTGGGGCCCAGACCTTCAGAGAAGGGAAGGAGAGAATCCTGTGTTTCAGTAGTAGAATTGAGTACTGTTTTCAATACAATGTGCCAGATGCCTTGTTGGTTTTTGTGCTTTTTTTTTTTTTTTTTTTTTAAATCAAGGAAACATGATTGGATGCTTCATCCAAGGAAAAGGGCATAACAAAGCTATTAGGAAAAAAACAAGTTTTAAAGTAACTGGGTTGTTAGCATACATCAAAAAGTGGGGAAGATCCTCAGAGATTTGACTCACTGTATTAATGGAACTATAAGTTTAATTGATTTGTATACTACTTCCACTGTTTTCTTAAAAAAAGTGCTTAATTCCTTACGCAGTTAATTTGCCTGTTTCAAAGTTTAAATAATCTATGTCTACTGAATTGTATCCATTTATCTGCTTGTAGACTGGTTAGTGTAATGGACTGCTGTATTTAGCAGAACTATGGATGTATCCCCTGGGGACTGCAGAATTACTCTTCTAATTATTTGTCCATTGCTGAGCTTGTTATTACTTCGAGTTTTACTAACACTTCAGTTCTTTTAATCCCTCACCAAGTTCTAATCTTAAAAGTAGAAAGTTTTGACTTTAGAGTACTGAACTGGAATTAAATGTTTGTGTGTCTTCTGCTCTCAATTTATAAATTTTCATAATCAGAGTAGCCTTTAATCTTTTGCTTCAAAGCACAATATTGTGCATAAGTACAACATGGAACAATTAAGAAAGAGTTCTTTCATGCCATCGTATTAGTCACATTACTTCTATTTGTTATCTCCAAAGTTTGGAGCTGTTTAAGTCTTGAAAGCCTACAAGTAGGAGTTCTCAGCAGAAAAGTACTTGCTTTCTAGACACGCTTGCAAAATATGTAGCTGATAAAATTTTAAAACAGTTCCAGAATTCTAAAAAATATTTTGTTGAGACCATGGGATCAGATATGAAACCTGAAAGGAGAACAATTAAAGAGAATCAGCAATATTAAAAAAATAAAAAATAAAATAATTTAATTACATTTTGTCTGATGCAGTACATGTCTTTCTAGTTATCCCTACCTCCAAATAGAAGCCTGGTGGTGAAATACAACCATGGAATAATTAAACTTTTATTTCAGTGAGAAAGCAGACATTGTTCCTGGATACGATTTCCTAGTGAATTCAGTGTGGCCAGAAATAGTACGTGGTTTAGAAGAAAAACTGCCATCGCTGTTTAACCCTGGAAATCCAGATGTGTTTCATGAGGTAATTACCTTTTTTCCATTTGCTATTCTTGTGACACACACAAGAATTGAATGAGCCATGTTCTCCAGGCTTTTTTGCTGCTGCTCTTGTATAAATTCATGTGCTTGCATAGCCGGGAAGAGGAGGCTATCTTACAACACTTGATCTTTTCATAGGCATTAATTCTCTCCTTGTCTTTGTCAGTGCCCTCATTCTGGCTGGGATAGAGTTAATTTTCTTCCAGCTAGCTGGCATTGTGCTATGTTTTGGATTTAGGATGCAAATAATGCTTGTAGTTGTTGTAGAGCAGTGCTTACACTAAGCCAGAGACTTCTCAGGTTCTCACACTGCCCTGCCAGCGGGGTGCAGCACTTTATTTATTTATTATTGTTTATTATCGTGATATTTTTACTTCATTTGCTGTTGTATTAAACTGTCTTTATCTCAACCCATGAGTTTTACCTTTTTTCTGATTTTTACCTTTTTTCTGATTCCCCCATCCCACTGGGGGGAGCAAGCAAACAGCTGTGTGGCGCTGAGCTGCCTGCCAGCTTAAACCATAGCAGTCAGGAAGGCTCATACAGAAGTTACTGGAAGCTGTTTAGTCTTGTGAATTTGGCCTTAAATGTTTGCTTTAGGAGTAGATGGCCTATCTCAGCTGTAGAATTGCAACATATATGAAGGTGGGAGAGTATGACAACAATATTTTGGCAAGACTGGGACTTCTGTATAGGAAGGGTTATTGTTCGTTTTAATTAAATGTCTGGGTTCCAACTTGCCCTAATGCTTCTCAGTTTCCCATAAAGCTTCTATCATCCTTCAGGTTTCACCTAATGCCCTGCGTAGTGCAAAGTATGAGCTGTGCTGCGTGGTTTACACAAGAATGCATTTTCTCTTCAGAAGAGCTGGTTTTGGTGCTTTAAATCAATTCTTAATAGCCTGTTATTTCATGCTAGGCTGATACTGACCAGTGATGCTGCTACATTTATTTAAAAAAAAAAAAATCCCAGTGACTTTCAGTTACTTCATGTAGTCTGTCCAAAGTTCTTTCTAGACAGCTTTTGTCCACTTAATGATCTTGAGTCTGAGTCAGAATCACAGTATTTTATGTAAAAATCAATAAGAAGTTGAAATGCCAAGTGTAATGCCAAGCTATTACATCCATGGAAAAAAAGAGTAGGAGCAGTTACAAATTAAGAAGAGGAAAAAATTGTAAACGTTTGCTGTCCTGATGGTAATCTAAGTAATGCAACGCAGACTTTAGACAGTGGTCTTCTAGCTCCGTTTTGTAAGTTGATGGAAATGCAGAAAAGTCTTTTTCTCCATGTTTGTTTGCTTATTTTGCATTTGTATGTAGTTTTAATGCTGAAAAGTAGTACTTGTTACAAGGTCCTTTTATGTAGACAGGATTGAAAAAAATTTTTTTCAAATCATCCTGTGAAAATCAAGCTAACAGTCTTAAGCATATATGTTAAAATAACTATTTACTTCTGCAGTTTTTAAATTGTTTCAGGTTATTGTGTCCTTATTTCTGACTCAGATTTGTAGCTTTACAGGTGTTTAAAAATAATACTCCCATCTCTAAACATTGATTTGAGACTGTTAAGTTTAAATGCCTGTATTCGAAAATTGCTGCATTTTGTTTCAGACTCTCACAGTTTCTGTTAAATAACTTCTGTGCAGTCAACAATCCAATCCTGGAAGCTGAAATGGGAAGCAGTCTTGCTGTTAGTTCCCTCTCTTAGATATAATGTTATAAATAACTAGATAAATGCCTGAGTTGCCTTCCATTTTGAAGGTGATAGGTTTTTTCGGAGTGTTTTGTTTCTATCTATGGCTAGAGATAGAAGGCAGCTGAGCATTAATGGCTTGTTTGCCTTTTAGAGTATTGGGCTTATTATCTAAGAAAGCAGGCTGAAAGAGCACTGATGTCTCATTCTCCCTGCATTTGACTCCCACAGCTCTTACGGTTCCGATGTGTTATAGATAAAACCACACTGGGATGGATGTAGTTACCTAAAAGATTTTCCTGTGCAATTTCCAGAATACGATCTCCCCACCCTGCAACTGCCATATCACGAGAAAAACGTGCTGTAATGGTACACTGAACTGAAAGTCACAAATGTACTGAGATATGCAATACAAAAATGTACTGAGATAAGCAACACTAAAGCATGTCCGTGTCAGTGCATGGCCTGTGGTCCCAGGGTTGTTTCTGAGAGCAGAACCTGTAAGCAGCACCTCAGGGGCTTCTGAGGATGTTTTAGTGCTTCATCAGAGAATCTGAGTACGTTGCTTGCCTATGGGTTGTGGTAAGAGTCTTGCTGCTGCAGCCCTGCTGCTGCTCTTAGCACCACACCATCAGAAGCACTGAGACAGTGGCTTACTGAACATGCAGAGATTTCAGTGAGACATGTAGGATTTCTTTTATGGCTGCTGTTTTGGGGTTAGGAGTGTTCCTTTTTTGTTTGTTTGTTTGTTTTTTGTACAGAAACCATTTGCACATAGTCGAACTTTTTCATTGCAGAGGCAGATTTTAACTGTAGCTATGTTTTTACTCCTTGTTTTAAATAATCTTTTTCTCTGTACTGTTAATACAGTCTGTTTTGTGTGAAATAACATTTTCATGTACCATTTTGCCTCTCGTTTCTTGCTCAAGGCTTTGGTGGCTTTCTGCATTGAACTTGTTAATTTATTATGTTTATTTCAGGCTGTTAATAAGTTACTGAGAGTAAGCCCAAAGTGTATTTCGGGATTGATGCATTTTTTCTTTGTTTGCAACTGGCTTAATACTATTTGTAAATATCTTAATAAACCAACCCTTCCAGTTGTTTGAAGTTTTACTGCAAATATTTGGTATTTGCAATACATATTGTTAGGGAAACAGTTCTAGAAATTCCTGTAGAACAGTTTCTATATAATAGAAAGGAAATACCATACTTCCCTTCTCATGTGTGTTTGGTGATGTCTATTTCTGGATTTCGTTCCTGATCCTTTCCATTTGTTGTATCCCTTTATCTCTAATTTCCTGGGACTGACTTCAGTGCTGTGCACCATTGTTGTTCTACTCCGGTGATTCAGCTCAGAAATACCAATACATCTGTCTGATCAGCTCTCTTTTCCAGACAATTTTACGCTTTTTAGAAGTGCTGTGTGCTGTTTTTTCTTATTATAGAGTAACACCTGCTAGATCATTGGTTTTAGTTTCACAGCAATCCAGGATTTTAGCCTTACAAGATTAGGTGATGGCAGTGGTGTCAGCCCATTCTGAGTCTTGAGCTTAACTGTAGTCTGATGCAGGAGATCTGTTGAAACCGTTGTGACTTTCATTGCTTAAGGGGGCCTTGGAAGTGATCAAAATGCTCATTCTCTTTCTGCAGAAGTACACTACCAGTATGGATTTTGTACGGAAATTTGAACGACAGTGTGGCTCACAGGCCAGCGTGAAACGATTAAGATCTCATCCGTCCTACCACAGCTTTAACAACAAATGGAATTTGCCTGTTTATTTTCAAATAAGGTTGGTATGCATTTGTAGTCATCAATTCTTTCAGAAGTAGAGTTGTCACAGAAAAATGATACAGCTTAGGGTCAGATCTCCTCGTTACGTTACAAAGTTCCCCTTGTCAACAAAATCATAGAAGTCAAACTATGAGAATATAATTACTGAGCCAAGTCATAGCTTTATGCATCTTCCAACAGTTTAGCAAAATCATAGAGTACATATTGCAGGGTAGCTGGCTGTCATTACACTGAATTTCATATGCTGCTTATGAACAGACCTAGGTAAGTCTTGAGTCTGGTTTCAGGTTCTGTTTTTCAAGTGCCGTTTCTCCCTGGAGCTAAACTGTATGTTGAGTGATACTGTTTGTGCAAATCCAGAGGAATAATTACAGTGAGGGAAAAAGATTTTATTCTACAAAATAAAAAATTAACAGGCTGACAGCTTCTAGCTTTTCCACATCTGGCTATGCTTCTGACCTATTATTTCTGTCTCACAGGACAATTCTGAAGTTCTAGATCTTGTAGGGTTGTCTTCTCAAAGATCACCCAGCAATTTTCTTTATGTAAGAAGCTATGTCATAAGTTCTAGCTTACTTTTCCAGCTGGTGTGATGTACCTGCAGCATTATGTTGTAAAGATCTCGTGGGAAGAGAGCAGAGAGAACCAAGAAAGCTCCATTTTAATTCTAGTAAAGCTAAAATTTTACAGAAAGGAACCATATTTGTAGGATGTCTAGCCTATGCATCTGATTTTAGGGCTGGTTAACAGGCCTCCAGGCAAGAAAGCTGCTTGTTGGTAAAGTCTGTTAGTTGTTAAGCATTCTGTGTGTCATCTCTCTTGGTCCAAAGACTTCTGAGAGTCTCTGGACAGCTTCATACACTGTTACATGAGCAGAGTTTGTTGCCTTGAGGGTACTGCAGCAGTGTTAGTTGTGAATCCAGTCAAAGCAGAGGCAGCTAATAGTTTCCATCCCCAGTTTTGTTTCACATGTCTTTTAGTTCCTGTATGTACAACGAGGATGATTACTTGGTTTTGTGGATTGCTTTTGTTTATAGTCCAGTATACTAAGTAAGTTTTTAATATTCTGCCTTTAGTTTTGAACATGCCAGCCCAAGTACTGTATTAAGTGTCTGCAGTGTGTTGTACTTGGACTGTGTATACCCTCTGGTCTTTGCATTGTACTTCAGTAGGGTTCAATAACATTTTCTGTGCTAGCAAAACCAGTTACAGGATGTTCTTTCCCTTGCTTCTCAGTATCCTGCTCATTTATTTGTTCCACCACAGCTGTTTCTGGGGCTAAACTACATGTTGGATCTCTGAAATGATCAGATCTTTTTTTCTTAAAAAGGGGGGAGGCAGCAAAGGGAAGAATTCTCAAAAAAAAAAAAATAGAGGGAAGAAATTGAGGTTTATTTTTAATGTGGATCACTTTTGTGACTATGTTTATAGCATGATTCTATAAATGGTAATTATTGTACAGCCGTAGACATATTTATGCAGTTTGTTTAATCCAGGAAAAAACTACAGTGATGCCAAATCCTGGAATCCTGTGAGGGCTGGAGCTAATACAAATCAGTGGCAGGAGTGTGGGTCTGGAAGCAGGCAGGGTCTTCGTGTTTTGGTGATCCAGTGCTTTTTATAAAATGATGGTTCTGGCTTCCTCTGACATCCTCTTCTGTTTTTTTGCTTGCACAACTGTTCCTGCAGCTATGCAGTGAGCCAATATGAAGTACTGTTACCTTGGGCAAAAAAGGCTGACTTTCAACTCTAATCAATTTCTCCAAACCACTTCACTGTACAAATATTGATGCTGCCCCAAGGGAAAGGGCAGGAGCACTCAATACAGTAGTGGTGCTGACTGTGCAGACTCTAAGGGTCTGTGGAACTGTATCAATTATAAACCTCTTAACAACAGAAAGACATCATTAATAGGTCTCTGAATCTGCCCTTTTGTTTGAAAGTGCAACTTTTCTAATACGTAACCACTTGATCAAACGTTGATGCTGCTTGCTCGTAAGATGGAAGTGAAGCTTCAGCATCTTCTCTGTTCAAAAATATTTTTTTTTTCCCATTGGATACTTTGGTGTCTGGCTCATACAAAGAAAAATAAATATTTTTCTTTTAAGATTATTATAAATCTGAATAGTTCGCTATTTCAGTAAATGGTTAGATAACAGCAGCTGCTTCATCTTTTACCCTATCAGTCCTTTATACCTGAATCATCTGACAACTTTTGGAATTGCCCATGAATTCTTCAGTGCACAAATGTGAAAATAATGCCATATATTCATTATGTATAGCAGCAAAGCTTTTTCTTTGAAGTGTGTAACTATCCTCAAATCATACAGGATTTTTATTGAAGTGTTATCTTACACTGTGACATTTACAGTTAAGGTTGCTGTTTTGTTTTTTTCCAATTGCAGAAATTACTCAGAACAAACAGACCTCACGAAAGCCTGTACAAATGATTCTTTAAGGAATAGATGGATGCAGAGGCATTTCTTTTGTAGCAATGCAGGCACAAGCACCCCCAGTAACTCTCTTCCTTGCTGTCTGTTTCATTTATGTCATTACAGCTGATAGTGGAACTGTAATGAGCCTACATGGTAGATATTTTTTACCCATCTAATAAATATTCAGCAAAATTTGCATAATTTTTAAAAATCTGATTTGATTCTCTAATACTCTTCACCGTAAGACCTGAAGACACTCCTTTCTCAATGAAGGTGTTGTACAGGCAGGAATGAGTGTTTGAAACCATTTCACAAATATTTCTAAAATATGTGCTATATCTTGGTAGCAATTGAAAAAGATAAGTCGCATCATTTGCTTTTTATTCCAACCCCTGGTGTGTCAATCACAGATCGCTACTTAAAATACTGTAAGCACGCATCTAGTCCATTAGTAGTTTGAACAAGAAAAGCTAGATGGGTCCCTGCTCTGATCTGGAAATTACAGTTGAGAGGTTTTAAGATGAGCCTTGCAGGTTCGTAATTGGTAGGTGTACAGATTACTCTGCACGTAAAAGCAAAAAAAGGAAAAATGACAAAAACTTATTATGGAGGACTGTAAAATACAGTTTTATTTCAGCATTAGAGGTAAGAACTTGGTGAAAGGATACATTTCTACAACTCCTGCACAACAAGAGTACTTACCTAATACTTCTTTAAATATGGATAAGTACTGTAATGTTTTAATATTAATTTTGCTGCTACACCTCAAAAAATCAAGGGCTGGATTTTTTTTTATATTTTTTGTTTGTTTCATTTCATTGGTTTCATTGTTTCATTGGTTTGTTCAATTTTTTTTAAAGGTGGGATAGGGGGTGTCAGGGCATCCTGTGAGGAACTAGTGATTTTTCAGGTGCAGAATTGTTTGCAGAACCTTATGCCACTGTTCATTAACAAACATGCAGAAAGCTAAAGGCTCCCACTGTCATGTGGCATGCTTGAAGGTCAGCTAAAGCAAGTACGAAACGATGTATTCACTTACACTGTGAAAACAGTACTGATTAGAGGAAATAAAAAGCAGCAACAAAACCATTTCTAATAAAATCTAAGGACTTGACACTGAGCTATGGCTTTGATAATGCTCGTAATTGTGATTTTCATAATTTCCCAATGTATAAATTTCATATCTGCCTGTAAAATGTCAAACATTGTCTTTGCAGGATTTAAAAAAGACACTTAAGATCTTTTAGTGTATGTGCACTGATAGCATAGATACTGAACATTGAAAAGCATTTAGGCATCAATTTAAGCAATTGTTGATTTATAACATTCAAAACTTCTATTTTTCAGATTTAGAGAAATAGCAGGGGCCTTTGAAGCATCGCTTTCAGATTCACTAGAGGAAGCACCAGGTAAACTTTAATTGCAAAAATTAATTATTTCCCTATTAAGAAGGAAGCACTGTTTTAAGTAGCAGTGGTTATTGTCTGTTTATTATTACTTACTAATGGGCATCCTGAGGGTTCACATGAGCTTTCTGTTTTCTTATGAACTCATTAAACAGTGGAATACATTTTTGTAGGGAAGGCAATATAAGACTACTGTTCAGTGATCGCTTACTAAAAACCCCTTTTTACCAGTAACAATTAACATATTTGTGGAAATGTCCCCTCAGTGCAAGAAGGAAGTATTGGCATCCTGTAAGTGACAACCAAAAGACAATGCTGTGTTATTGGGGCAAACTTTATTTTTATAGACATCTTCCCCACTACATAGCCCTATCTATTGGCAGCATTTAGGGTTGCTATAGTTCGTTTGTGTTGGTGTCTGCTCAAAAAACGTACGTTGATTTATGAGCAGATGAGGAGGTAAGCATAGGAAGGATTACAGTGGAAGGACAAATCTGGTGTATTTGTTAGAAGTACACTGTAATTAGAAAAGATGTTACTTCAGTTACTGGAGTAAATGCCTGTGAAGAAGGTAGCTAAGATTAACTTGTGCATATGTATTTTTACTTCTGACTTTTAAATTACAGAACTGAAGAGCAAGGAGGAAAAAATAATGGTGATGAAATGCATAAATCCTACAATTTCAAGGCATTTATCTGAATCTTGCAGACACATTCCTTAGCTTTATACTATATAATATTAGTGCATGAACTGCTTTAAAAGTATTTGGTTTAAATATGGATATTCGTACTGTGTTTTCAATAAATATTGAAGACTTCTTTTTAAATCTCAGATAATCTCAGTTATTAACATCAGTGATGTTCCGTCTTTCACAGTGTGCTTAGGAACTTGACCTTTGTTGCCTGATTGTTTTCAGAGGGCAGCTCGTATTGCCTTTTGGCCACTCACATGGTCTGGACGAGTCTTCTGAAGTGCTGGTCAGATCAAATGTTTTTACCACTGTTAGCACACCGTCTGTGGAAACTTAGTCTGCAAATTTTGGCACGTTACTCCGTGTTCATTAGTGAGGTAAGAAAACTATGTACTTAAGGTTTTGGTGATTAGTTATGTCCATCAGTAAGAGACCTCTTGAAACAAAATGTGTAACTTCTCTCTAATTACTATTCTTCTGAACTTAAAAATGCTGAACAAGATCACTCAACCAGTTCCTGAGTTTGTTTTATATAAAGTATCACTGCAAAACATATCATTGGGCACAAATATCAGTATTGCTCAAGTATTACTGTTTGATGGTTGCCAAGATTGTACTATGTGTAAGATTGCTTCTGCCAGAGACAGAAGTAGCCATAATCTTGTGTTTTGTACAGTTGGTATCAATATGTTTTCATATTGATACTGTGAACTAGGTTGGGAAACTGAGCCAGGTGAAAACTAACCTTGCAAAAAAAATAAGGTGTTGAGTTAATACAAATCAGTTGCTGCATGGTCAACTGACTCAACATCGTAACTCACGCTTCTGAGCAGAAGATCTTGTGCTTTGCCCCATTCCTAGCCATACAAGTTTCTCTCTCCCCCTTTCTTGTGTTACAGAATGACAGCATGATAGAATAATTTGGGTTGAAAAGGAAGTCTAGAGGTCATGTGGTCCAAATTCCTGCTCGAAACAGGGCCAGTTTAGATAAGGTTATGGAAAACCTTTTCAGGCTGAATTTTGAATATCCAAAGGCAAAAATTTCAGTCTCTTGGGGAACCCTTTTACAATGATAGACCACCCTGGTAATTAAATATCTTTTTCCTTTTGATATAAATCCCTTTGTTGCACTTCATATCCATTGCCTCTTACTGTCACTGTATCTCAAGGCAAAGTCTGATTCCACCTTCTCTATACATTCCACTCAGGTAGCTGATGACAGCAGTAAGATCTCCCTTTATCTTTCTCTTGAGACTGAATAGCACTGTTCTCTCAGCTAAATTGTCTTACTAAAAGTGCTCATTAAAACAGCAGCTGAGTGAGGCGTGTGATTTACAGCTGAGGGCTTGAGGAGGTGGGAGAAAGGAGATGATTGACAGCAGTGAGTCATGTTTTTTGAGACCAAAAAAAGACCTTGAGTAGCCTTGTTGCAAGCACGATAGAAGGGGAGGAAGGGGGAGATTCAAACTGCTCTATTTGGTGACTGTTGGCGTAGAAGGTGCTCAAAACTCTTGCACGCAGATCTCTGAGCGTTGCTCCTTGTAGTGCTGTAGTAGGACAGGTTGACTGAAACAATCTAATGTTTCTGCAGTCAGTTGTCTTTGCAATGGAAAGTTAATTGGCACAATCCACAGCTGGTTTTGTGTTTTGGCATATGAAATAGTCTATTTCTGCAAAGCAAATAATAATCAAATTTTTGATCTAGCACATTCTGTTTATTTGAACACCACACAGGTGGTAATTACTCCAGGATGGTATTGTCCTGTGGCATAGTAATAAGAGCTCTAAATTACTGAACCATTTTGTGCACCAAAAACTGTTTTAAAAATACTGCTTTTAATGCAATTTAGGAATGTCAGTATCCCTTGCAAGTGTTACATTCTAATGCCAAAAACTTAGGAAAACTTTGTGCTGTTTCTGTATACACAACTTTAACTGCTTTTGCTATTGCTAGGACTCACATCTCAGTTTGATGTTTCAGGTTTCTGTAAGGCCCATTTCCAGTGAGAATGCAAAGGAAAGCAAAAAATCAGTGCCAGCTGGCAGAAAGGAATCTTCCATAAGCCTCAACCCTAACGAGGACCAAGGGAATGGGTCTTCTCCAGAAAGTCAGCCTTTGCCTTCTATATCCAGTACTCAGTTGGTGTATATTGCTGCAGATCTGGACAAACTCCAGGAACAGGTTTGTGCTTGAGACTTTACTTACAGAAGTCTTTGTCAGTCTGTGTGCCAGTACTATTTGGCGTTTTGTTAATGATATTACTACCAAAAAAACACAATGCATTTGTTTAAGATTTTTTTTTTAATTCTAAAACTGGAGTAGTCTGATAGGAAAAAATACCACCTGAAATACAGGGTCTATTCTCTGTGTACTTTGAGTGGCAAATTACAGAGAAACCACTTCAGGTATTTAAACTATTAATCAGTAGCTTCTGGGCTTTACCACTAGAGCATGTTGTTTCTACTCACTTCTAATGTAAAGTATAACTGTCCAGAGTTTTACTTTTGCTAGTAATCTCTCTGATGTCTCAAAGTGTGGTACAGTATTCAGCTTTAATGTTATTCTCTTTTATATATTTACTGTTTTTAAAAATCTTTCAGCCTCAAAAAGGTTTTATAATCAAGATTATTGTTCTATCATCATGTTTTACTAATGAACCAGAATCTTTGAAAGAGCTGTATGGTATTTATTTGCTTTCAGTGGGGACTCTTTCATGTTTTTCAGCCAATGAGGCTGGAATTCCTGTATCTTGTGAAGTCGCCTCTGGGTTGGTAGTATTTTGTTAATTATAAGTTATTTCCCTGAGGATAACTGTAAGGTAGAAAATTGAATGATAGACCTTAAATCCAATTAATACTGTATTTTTCTGATACTAGGTTTCGATAAACATAATTAAAAATTCAGAAAAGACCGAAGGTGTCTTTTAAAGCACTTGTAACTTGCAGAATGTATAAGAGCCATTTAAATATATTTATAACAGGACTCTTGTTTGTTTGTTTGTTTGTTTGTTTAGATTCCTGACGTCATAGAAATGGTTAAACCAAAACTTGAAATGATTGGCTTCAAGAACATGTCTTGTATTGCAGGTAAACCTGAGAGGCTGAATTCAGTCTTTCCCCATTCTCCCAAGTCCCTTTGCTGACCAAACAAAATCAGCTTTTACATGCCGTATAATTTACCATGAGAAACTTGAAATCACTCATGTTTTATTGCCTAATGATGCCTGCTTCCAACATTAACCATTCTGTGAAAGAGAAACTACCTTGAAGTCTAGAAAACATTTGATTAAAATTCAGTGAGTCTGAAGTGCTTTTTTGGGGAAGTAACTTGTTCAATAATTAGGATGCTTCTCCAGGAAGAGAGGGACCCACTTAAATCTAAATCAAGATTATGGGTAGATGGATAGATGCCTAAGTCCATGAGAGTGGTAGCTGCTTGTGTAAATCCCCAACTCAGTAGATGATCTTTTGCCAATCACAGCTTTGTGTCAAGTGTTTTCCAGTCAGTCCATGGGGAGTTGAGGTACTGTGAGAGAGAATTTCACAGCCTCAGTTTCTTTGATAGGTTTGAGCCTTTTGATTCAAGCCCCTTGCTGCATCGATAATACTGAGAAGAGGGAAAAAAAAGTGAACCTGGAGAATGTCAAGTTAGCCTTTTTTAATTGTCTTCCCTGTATTTGTTTTTTCTGGCTGAGAAATGGTTGATATTCGTGGAGATACTTTATAAATGGTTGGTGTGTATTTATTTAGCAAGCATCCTGTATTCAGCACCGGCAGCCATCTAGGACAGGGAATGAGATTGGGATGATGCTGGATTCACATAATTTGTAATGTGATTGGGCAGGGTAGCTCAGTCTAAACTTCATTTTTTTTTACTTGAATAGAAGCCTTGGAAGACTCAAAGACTTCTTTATCAGCCTGCGTGCCTACCTTGAATAACAGAATTATCCAGGATCTGAGTGAGTCCTCTTTCACTTATCTGAAGAGTGCACTGGAAATTCCAAGATTATATAGAAGAACCAATAAGGTCAGTGCTGGTTGCAGAAGGAAAAATAAATCTCAGAAGGGTCTGTACTAAGAATCTTAACTGGGCAGTACATTTACAATTTCAGGGCTGTTCATATCTGCTTGAGAGTCAAGAAATGTATTAAATACTGAGATGACTTAGTCATTACTTTTTACCTCTTTGAAAAGAAAGAATTGTATTTTCAAAATTTTAGGTAGGGTAACAATGATGAGAGCACAGGTTGAGACGGAAGGAAGGGCAAGACATAAAACTGTTGTACAAAACCAGAACGGTTAATAAGAATAAATTGGTTTCCCTCATCTCATAGCATGTATTGTAAGATGTGCTGCTGTTGGGTGGCAGGGTTTTGGTAGGGTTTTGTTTGTTTGTTTGTTTGTTTTTGTTTTGTTTTTTTGTTTTTCTTTTTTTGGAAGATGGGTTGATCAGGGCAGGGAGTGACACTTCAACCTGCTATGTCAAGAATTTTTTTCTTGTTGAGCTAGCTTCCTAGATTTCGTTCGGGAATGCCATGCACAGAAGAAACAAGATAAGAATGGTTAATAAATAAATAAATAAAATGATTTGGTGAAAAAACAATAAAAAGTAATTAATAAATATGGTTCCAAAACCATGTTCAGATCTTAGCGTGTCTTGTTGCTGTGCCTTGTCTTTGCCAATTTGCACAGTTGTTACGGTAGCTGGTTTGGTCTCATATATATATATAAAAAAAAAGGCAGTATAAGAAAATATAAGTAACACGTATTTCAGATGTCAGAGATTGTGTACCCTGGGTATGATCTGTTCCCCTGCAACGCAGGAGGTCTGTCCAAGATATTGCACGGATCACCCCTGAAGAAATGAAGCAGTCTGCTTCCAAGACCATCTCAGAAGAAAGTAGAGAAGGGATATTAGAGTTATCCCAAAAGCTTTCTTCTGAAAAACATAGTGAGTGGGTGGGGTGGTATGAGAATAGAAGGAGCGGTGGTTTCAGTTTAGTGAAGTATGATACGAAATAGCAGCTATTTTAATGAAGAGAGGTAGGCTGTTGTTTATACAGAGCGTGTTCAACTTTCTGAAGTCAGCATGAGCAGCAAGTAGGCAATAATAGGGGTGGCTGGCACATGCATCTCTCCAAAAGCTTTGGTCATTTTGGACCTTGTTTCATAGCATTTTACATAGTATAAAGCTGCTGAATGATTTGGTCAAGGTTTGTTCCATGTCTATGAAGATCTCTTTATTGATTATTTGTGAATAATCTATTTCGTGGTTTACATGCATGCTCAGCATTTCATATATGTGCTATAAATGGTGTCCATGTGTTCAGTAAATAAATTACAGATTCTTTTTTCCATCATGTTTCCCTGCCTTCTCCCAGGAAGTGCCAACTAAAGCTTCACCTTATGTTGACAGTGCTCTTAAGCCCTTCTACAGACTACAAAATGAATACAGAGATATATTGAAACAGCCCATGATTCATCAGTGGTTGGAAGGCGCCCTCTCTGAAAGCACACAAAAGTAAGAGAGCCATGCACAACATTCGTTGTACTATTTAAAAACTTCATTGTCAGTTGAATGGGCACAGGAGAAAAGAGAAAACACGCTACAAGTTGACACAGCCGTAAAGAAAATGGGAATATGTCCCCTTTTTGACCTGGTGCATTCGTTCAGATTTCTATTACTGTTTTGTACTCAACAGATGAAAAGCAGGGCTGGGAACTCGAGACCTGACCTCTGCTCAGATGTACACAAACTGACATTGTGGATAGAGCATATGGAAATTGTTTTGCTCTAGTAATGCAACAGTAAACTAAAACCTTGCATTTTGTCTCAGAAATTACTTAAGTCCTTAACCTCATGTTATTGTCAGCAAATCATGGTCAAATTCTGAAGAAATTTGAGTTTGACTTTCCTTTGACAATTTTATTATATACAATGATAATGCAAATTTTAGTGCTTAAAAAAAAAATGAAAAAAGCTGAAAAGCCAGTTGTTCCCAGCTGTATAAGGCAGTCAAAACACAGTGCTTTCCTTCATTCTGGTTTCCTGGCTAGCATCTTGAGGACTTCTGAGCATGAATATCCATCTGCATTAAGTTCTTTAATGAAATTTGTTTGTCCGTCTACTTTCCTTTCAACTTCATACTGCTGTGAGATGTTGTCTTCTGTGAGTTCAACCATTTCAGTGTGTACAAAAAGAAAGTAATAATTGCTTTTGTTTGGATGTTCCGCCTGATAATTTCATTGGATACGTGCTACTTCTGGCACTGTGGAAAATGAGAAGGAGGCTTCAACACTGAATTGTAATCTTTAGGTTGGCCTCTGTACTTAATGGTGGAAATATCAGTAGCTTCTTCTCAAAACCACTCCTCTCAGCATTCCTCATAATTTTTATGAGGGCCAGTGATGTGCATGCAGTAGGCTTTTCTGTAAAAGTGTAATTTTTCTCAATCTTCCTTCATTTAGGTATTATGAAACTGTTTCTGATGTGTTAAGTTCTGTTAAGAAAATGGAAGAGAGCCTGAAAAGGCTGAAGCAAGCCAGAAGAACTGCAGCTTCAAATCCTGTTGGTACGAATGGAGGTATGAGTGATGATGACAAAATCCGACTGCAGCTGGCCCTCGATGTCGAGTATTTTGGAGAACAAGTAAGTTAAAAGAGAAGTTTGTCTACTGCTGTTAGGTAAGGGAGTGAGATACAGGAGGAAATGGGAGCTCAGCTTATTTTTTTGGTCTTAAAAACTTTGTGCTTTGTTGGTTGTTTTTTATATCTGTGTAATTGAGGTGACTTGAAACCTTAATGATTATAGAATCTCCTTGAGCAATGCATGCTTTCTGTGCTTTTGTATACATGTGAAAAAGGTATTTCTCACTATTCAGAATTCAAGTATTGCTTAGTACTCAGAAGCACAAAGAAATACTGAGTGGACAGACCAAAGGACAGGGTATTTTCTTAGCTCTGATGGAAAATTCTTTATGGCCTTGCTTTTGTTTGCCTTCTCCTGGGTAATTCCTGCCTTCACTCACTGCATAATCAAGGGTTTATTCCCAAGAGCTTGGAAGGGGTCAGATTTCTTTCTTGTTGTGCTATGTAACAGTAAGTTCCTTTTGATGCTGAATACAAAAACTAAAACAACAAAGTAGAAACAAGTAAAAGAACAAAATATTCCAGGAAATGGGTGTAGTAGCTTTATCAAATTGTGCTGATTAGTAGTCATTATTTCCATGTGTAAGTTTCAGAAAAAAAAGTAGACTACTAATTGCACGTCCATGTCATTAGTTGCCAAGCACTTGTTACCAGTCTTGGTTATGAGCAGATGTTTTCTGTACAGTAAAACAGGTAGGTAAATTCTTCCTGTGTGTAAGGAGATGATTTTCTTATTTCTGAGGCTTACCACAAAGGAGGAAGATTTGGGTGGAAGCATGGAAATCTTATTTACTAACAAGAAATACTATTTGGCAGTTTTTAACTGGGAGCTTGAGTTGGGTTTGTTCTTCTATTCCTATCCAATTATGTGCATTAACATAATGTGAATTTAAGTTAAACTGGGATAGATTATTCATAATCATTTAGGAGCTGGTGGACATGATTCATAATCATTTAGGTACAGGTGGACATTACCAAGAGTTCCAGCAGCAAACATCTTTCAGGATCACTTTATCATGGTTTCATTTAGATTTCAGTGTACTTTTGTTTTTCTCATGGTTGTATTTTTCTAACTGCCAAAGCAAGAGATTCCCTAGGTAAGAAATGACTTTTAGCAAACTCTCTGTTGTCTTCATCCCACAGGAAATTCAAGGCTAGAACAATGGGCTCTTGCAGCTTATTGAAATGCTTTTGTTACTGTGCTGTTGGCTGTTATTGGGTGTATCCATGTTTGCCTTAAAGGCTTTCCTCAAATCCCAAATGAGGATTCTGGGCAAAATTTCATTTGAAATGAATGCATTAAATGCATAGTTACAGCCAAGGTTCTCTTTCTGACTGTTTCATTGGAAACTTGACTTCCAACTGACTTCGGTTAAAAGTTGCCTAGAAGATGGTTAAATATTTTACTGCAGGACGCTCTGTTGAATGGAAAGACTTAACTGAGCAAAGCTGGATACAGCTTTTTTTTTGTAGTGTGCACTATATGCAGTTACATTTCTTTGCTCATCAGTGCAGGACAAAACATATGCTTTACTAATTGTTTTAAGGAGAACAATCAATAAGCTTTTGTTCTAAATAAAATTAATGTTTCTCTTGTCTTTCTAGATACGGAAGATGGGACTGGATACAAGCAACATAAAAAGCTTTTCAGCCCTTACAGAGCTTGTCCTGACTGCCAAGGATCAAGCTACAGTGGAACAATCCTAGATACTTTTGAAGCGTGTGATTGAAGATAAACACTGTCCCTAAAAAAAAAAAAAAAAAAAAAAAAAGACTTCACTGTTCTTTATTTTACCAAATAAGTAGCAATGAAGTGCTTCCTGTTGTATCTTAAGCAACAAATAGGTGCATCAACTGTCAAGAAAGAATCAACTGTCACCGAAAGATTGAGAGTTTACCATAGTTTTCCATTATATGGAAAGCAGTCAGAAATTCTAAACTTTTTACTATAGAATAAAAGTGGAAGGAAATGTTTTTTTTGTTTTATTTTAAATCTTATATTGTAAATGAATGAACTTACATGATGAAAATAATATGTAATAAATTGTCTTCCTATCTTTGATGTCCCATATGTTTTTGAGTCAAATATATTTATTGCTGGCTGTCTAAAGCTTTCAAAGGGACAGCTCTTATGGAATAAAGACAATGCTCACAGGAATAGAGTCTGCTATTTATTGCTACTGCTCTGCACTTAACACCTTTCCCTCATCACGGGACATGGTTAGCTCTTGTTAGGGTTTCATAAAAACATAATGTTTTTATGTTAAAGATTATTTTTATTCCATGGACCTTGTTGATTAGAAGTGCTACATAAAAAAAAAAAAAAAAAAAAAAACTAAAATACTGTACACTTCAAAAATAATTTATAATATCAGCACCTAACTTTCTTGCTGTTACTTTCTGGCTACCTGCTTTCTTTCAAGGTAGAACTTAATTTGCTAAGCTAGAATGTATTCAGTGTTGGCGTAATTGTGATTCATCTTATGTTGTATATTAGAATTCAGAGCTATATTTTGCCTAAATACATGCAGAATTTCTCAGACTTCACACCTAGCTACCTTAGTACAAGGTGCATCTTTATGTAGCAGGAAATCTAAAAGTTTTACTGTGATTTTAAATGGTAGGAGGACTACCAGAGGGCTATCTGGAAGCTAGAGTGACTTGCCTATTGAAACTTTATGTGAGGGATAGGTAAGTCTGGGATGAGTAGAAGAATTTGAGAATTTCAGCATAATTGTCAGCTATGCTCAGTGATAAGCCATGTTGTTTCGATGACACGTTAAAGAGTCTGTCATCTTTTGTTTTCTTTCTCCAAATCTCCCATGTTAGAGCATGATTTTAGGTGCTAGTTCACCAGACTGCTGATGAGCAGTTGACTGCAGCTGAGGGCTGGGTGAATGACACCTGGGATACCTGGAATGTGTGTTACTGTGCCTTTGGCAGAGGAGTGCAGTGGGAGACCGTAAGTGTTTCCTACATTTCAGTGGGGTTTTTGCATCCAGATTCTGATGGGACAAACAGAGGGCTGGACAATATGTGGCAATAAGAGAAAAGTTACCAAGAAATGGCAGATCTAGAAGCTGATGTTGTGCTTTGGTGGTGGTTAGGATACAGTTACGTTACATACAGTGTGAAAATTGTCAGGAGAAAGCATGTCCTAGTATGTTTCAGTTTATAAAGAGAATGAGAGCCTTTTTAAATGGTTAGCCTGGCAACTTTCCTCAAGAGTCTGAAAGTCTGTCTTGAGTTCTTTTTGGCTTCTGCATTGCTACCTGTACTCATGTTTCTGCAACTGGAACTCGGGCATCAAGAAAACTGGTAACTACAGGGGGGAAAAAATGTTTGTTAGGACTTCATTAGCTCTACAGAGTGAAGAATAAAATAAAATAAGCATTTTAGACATAAAATTGGTGTCAGAAACAAGTCTCAACAGAATATATGCTGTTGGGGAAGCAAAGGGATTTAATTGTGGGTTGTTTTCTTCTTTTACCATTTAAATGGTACATACACATAGAGCTTATCCTTTTCATACTGTAATGCTCCAGAACTTTCCGCTTCTTGCTCTGTCCTGCTTAGTTCTAGTTCCCTATCTATGTCCTTTCTTCCTCACTCTGCTTTTCCAGGGTGCCAGGGGGCAGTATTTTGTTTTTCTCCATGTAATACTGACCAGCCTGTGGAGTTCTCCAGCCATGTGTGGTCCTCACCTGTGAAGAATGTTATTTTGTCCCAGAGCCTACTGGCAGCATGGCCAGGGGCCCCTTTTATTTGTCCTCCATCTCCATGGTAAAAATGGAAACTCTTGTGGTCTGAAATTCCATTTGTGGCTGATGCTACACACTGACTTCAAGGAATAAATGGAATAACTTTTAATATAGCTTATATAAGCACTTCGAAGCTGTCTCTTTCATGCTTACAGCTATACTGGTGGCTGTATTGTGTGATAATTGGCAACTTACTGTCTTATAAAACATAAATCTGACAGTACATTTCAAAAGCTGGAATGAGATCTGACTTAGACATAAACCCAAGAGAACTGTGGCAAAGCAATTTGGAGGTGGTTTTATTTGCAGTTTTCCTATTCTGCGTATTGATAGCTAATTGCTGCTGTATAAAATACAAGCACAGTATTTATGGGTTAGAGCATCTGGAATACATACATACAGTACAATATCCATGCATTTATCCAATTGCAGCATTTGTAATCCTAGTATTCTCAAGAAAGATATTCCTCTGTCTTTTCCTATTAAGACAGAAGAAGGTTATCTTCCTACATTACCAATAGCAAGGCACTGGCATTAGTAGTTTTGTATTAGATAGAAATCTGGGCCACTGTGGATGATAGTGAGCTGCTGTGCTCTGCAGAATACATCTGGCACCATACCCCAAAGAGGTTTGCAGTTACTGCGAATGCCATCAGCACCAAAGACAATCTAGAAATGCGAGGTCAAAATCCATGTTCCAGTGTAATCAAAGGAAAAGCTCGTGCAGGCTTTCTTAAGTACCAAAAATTCACTCCCAATTCCTCTCTTCCTCATTCACATTCAGGAATCAAGTCTAATAATTAATCTGCTCTTCCAGTTTTTCAAACCTTTATGACACTGCTAAGATTTGCACTGAACTGCTGAAGCCATTTTATTCACATGTATCAGCACAACAGCCATTAGTATAGATCAGTGCCATTAATTCTGGGGGATTTTTTGGTTCTTAATTCTTTTAAAAATGGTTCGGATATGTTAAGGTTTACAGATTTGGGCTCTAACCAGTAATGTTCTTTTTCACTACAAAGCTGTAATAAATGCCTTTCAGGTTAGAAGATATTCTAAGTAATGGAATTGTATTGGCATAGTAAGCCTTATTTTTTTCTAAAAAATCCAGAGATAATGCTGTCACACCATGCGAATTCATACATTGCAGTTCATTAATGCTACCAAATCTCATTTTTAGCTTTTCCATGGAGTTAAGAAATAAACATACCCATCTGGGCTGGAGAAAGAAGAAACTTCCTATAAATGTGATTTTGCTTCTAAGGCAAAATCTTGTCTCAGTGGGACAAGCAAAGCCTGCCCATGATGTTGGCAGCATTTTAAAGGAAAATAGTGCTGATCAAGCTAGAAATTTCTGTGCATAATTATAAAACTTCCTCTGTAAAAAGTGAAAGGGAATGTCTCTTGTGAATCTGACCAAAGTAAAAGTGACCTCTCAAGAACAGAAGAGTTCCTTTTTTCTACCTTTCTGTAGTAAATGCTGCTTGCGCTCATAAAATCTTTTTTTTTTTTTTTTTTTTTTTTTTTTAAGTCAGTGGCTTGCTGACTACTGTTTTGTCCCCATTGTATCGAAAAGATTGCTGGGGCAGAAGGGAGACAAGATGGGAAGAAGGAAAGAAGAGAAGCTGGGAGAGGAGTGTGAGTCACCACCCCACGTGAAACAGATGACCGAAATTGGAATGTTGCAAATTTTTAGCTTTCAAAAAGCTGTATTTCAAACACTACCTGCTTCATCTCAAAGCTAACTAGAACACTCCACATGATCATAAAAATAGCTGATGAATAAGAAAAAGGTGATGGGAAATGTGTATCATTTTTTTCTTCTCCACACCTTCCCCCCTTCCCTCTGCCCCAGTTCTTGGTGCTTGCATTTAAACACTCTGCAGTGGGTTTGTTATTCTGCCAAGGAAAAGCATTGCCCTTGACTTCTCTTCAAAAACAGCTAAAAGGAATGGCTTGTTCAGTGTTACTTCGAGTGGTCCCGAATCTTCCTTCTGTGCTGTGGGGTCTTCTGGTGGATCTGTTTCATCGTTTGTCAGTTTGAAAAAGGCTTTATTAATGATCTGTAAAGGAAAAGATAAAAGTAATCGGAGTCATGATAGTGAGAGCTTAAGTAGATGAAAAAGCACATGAAGTAATCAGTTGAGTTAGATCAGCTGTAGCCAACCCAGGATAGACTCCATGCATGTTCAAATAAACCCTTGATGCACTTGTTCCATAACATGAAAAGTCTCTACAGCAGCTTGTACACTTGGGCTGTATGAAATCCCAGTACCCATCATCCTGACAAAACTTCAAACGTAGGACATCTTCCAAAAAGAAAAAAAGTCAAAGGCACTGAAATTACACTTTTAGAACATAATTTGCTGCCTTTTAATGGAAGATAGCCCTCCCCTTTAAGATCCCCTCTTTCTTTCCCTTGGGACCTGAATGGTTGAACCTGTCTTCAGGTGAGACAATGTGCCATGCTTGGTTCTGTTTTTGCAGTTTCTGGGAGCAGTCCCAGAAGTGGTCAAGGGAACAGCCCAATAACTGCCAGAGAAGCTGTGGATGCCCCGTCCCTGGAGATGTTCAAGGCCAGGTTGGATGGGGCCTTGGCCAACCTGATCTAGTGGGTGGTATCCCTGCCCATGGCTGATCTTTAAGGTCCCTTCCAACCCACGTCGTTCTATGATTCTGTGTACTGCAGCCTGTATCATTCAGTCCAGTTTTGTTGCTTTGAGTTGTTCAAGCTGTTGGTATGGAGGCTAATTTGTGTGCACAGAACCTAGTGTGCCCAGACCTCAAACCTGGTGCTTGTGTCACATCCTCTACTGTAATGATGAAATTTATATGCTGTAGAGCAAACCTGTTCTCCTAATTGAAAGAGGATTCAGTACCATTCAGTCATCTTGAATGTCTGCTGCTGATCAAGTATCCCTCATTGCTCATACTGTTTTGTTTTAGGTCAAATTTTACAGTTAAACAGGCTAAAGCTGAACAGAAAGCATTTTTTGCTTAACACCAGTGATATATACCATACCTTCCCAACAGTTAGATTGGTGTCACTTATTTTACTGAGATCTGCCCCCTTCCCCAGCAATGCAGGCAGTTTCATATCTGCAAGAAGTTCCTGTAATTCAGAGCTGTCTTCTATTTTTAATTCTGGCAAGGTTAATTTAATTTCTCTGAAAAAGAGAGAGGAGAAGAGGGAGGGAGAGATGAGAGTATGTCCTCTGGTATCAAAGCATGGTGTTTAGGCAGTCTTTGGGCAGCCAGTGGACATTTCTTCTACTAATACTGTGTCATGCCTGTGTTTCTGTGAATCTCTGCACTAGTTGTTACACCCTCCCTGACAGGATCCGACCCCTGTAGGAAAGCAGGGAGCAGGCAGGGCTGCACTGTGCACCCTCTCCCACTAATTCCTATGGGAGGGCACATGTGTGTTCAAGCTGTACCTTGGGGACAGATCCTGGAGCCAGGCCACAGACTGCAAAGGGAGCTTGGACTCTACTTTGTCCAGGTCGTTGCCATTGATGGGCTGCAGCAGCACCAGAAGAGCGTTCTTGCTGACAGGGACTTCAATCACAGAAAAAGTCTCACTGGCATCAGTCTTGTACTTGAAAATCCCAGTTACTGACAGCATGGGGACCGAGATCACTGTGTTCGAATCGACCCAGAACTCCTGAGGCTCTTTTAGCAGGGAGGCTTTCTTAGCTTTCACTGAAAAACAGATCAAGAAAGAAGTTGAATCTGCCCTTTCATCCTTCCTCCCCTCTGCCCCTTAACTGGTATATTGTTTGTTTAAAAACAGCACACCACATTAGATAAGGGCAGTATGTGTAAAATCACATTTAGCTACTGTAAAAATACGTATCCTGTCTTTAATATGCCTTCTGGTAGCATCAGGCAAAGGCAGTGCAGATTTACAGAACAGAGTCTGAAAAATCATCAGGACTGTGACCTGCTATGTTTCTACTAGCTGTGTGACCAGGAAATGCCACAAATTTGGTAGAAATTTCTGCTTGCTCAGTTACCTGCTCCCTCCCAAGCTGCCAAGGTGGTTCCTGGGTGGCTGATGGGTCTGATGCGGAGGGTCTGGATTTCCTCGCCATCCCATGAGCAGCTGTGACGACCATGTGCTAGGATTGCTTGTTTGGGACCATATCTGGCAGGGCCAGCTGCAGGAGTGCCCTCACACAGCTGGAGCTGGCTGCTGAGGCAGCCAGGGGGCTGGTGCAAGGGAAGGTGGTACAAGCTCACCCTGGGGTCTTACCTTTAGCCTTCTTGAGAACCAAAGCAACGGGGAAAGTAGCAAGCACAACACCAAAGGGTTGATTGAGCCTAGGAGGTCAAGAGGGACATACCTGAACACTTGCTAAACCTTGATATAAATTTCTTACCCAGTTCAAAAGTATGGGAAGCCTTGCTCTCACCTCCTGCTGCTTCTGTGCAGCTTTGCATTTCAACATGTTATCTGCTCATTGCCATAGATCAGTGCTGCTGCCCAGTTAGGCAGATAATCCTGTTGACATTAAAGAAACTACTGCCATCAGTGAGAAGGGCAAAGATCAGTAGTCTTGAAATTGCTGTTTTGTGGAAAGGGGAATTAGGAAAACAGATTTATACATTCTGGTAAAGAAAGGAATGCCTTCATTAAAGTAATATCAGTATAAAATAGGAGCTGGCATAGCTGTACTGCTAAATAGTCTATTCTCCAATAAATCCAGGGAAATGCTGGATCCTAACACATTTAGTACATAATAAGGTGTACATAGGAACACTTGTCTCCTAAATCACCTTGTATAAAAAGCAGATTTAGGCACTTCCACTTAGTGTAAATTCAACAAAAAGCAGCAGCGGGTAGGAGATGTGAAAGGTATAAGCAAAATAAAATACAATAAAATAAAATAAAAAGTAAAGAGTTGTTCACTGTTTTTTTTTTTTTCTTATCTCATAAGAATGAGGGATGGAAGCTAAAAGCAGAAAGGAGACACTTTGCCTGTGTAATCTGTGGAACTTACAGGACAGCAGATGTCCAGAGTGTAACAGAATAAAACAAAAGGAAAAAAAATAATCATTCAGAGAGATAAATGTATCAAGCTGGGATAATAACTTTTTAAATAGTCTTGGGAAGGACATAAGGAATGTCACAGATAGAGGAAGCAGTATCTAACTGCCTGCAAGGCAGCAGGTGAGGCAGTAGGCTCCTTACTGATGGCTCCTATCATTTCTGTGAAGCAGCACTGCCCTCTGGCAGGGTGGACATGTGAGGGCACAGACCTTGGATTAGCTCCAGGCAGTTTTTATGTTCCTGTTAAGTAAAACGAGCTCCCATAAAGAGTTGACTCAAAGTGCCAGGAAGCTAATTGCCTCTGGAACATTAAACATGAATTTGGATGCAGAAAGTTTGCTATCTGAAACAAGAGTGCTGCACGTCACAATTTAGTTGTATGCAGATTTGTTAAATGCTGCCAGTAGGGAGAAAAACAAAACAAATCTGATCTGGCAAATAAACCAGACTGCTTCTTCAGCAGTACCATTTAAATTATTTACTAATTTACAATAGTGCATTTGGATCTGATTACACAAAATTTCAAAGCTCTGGTGTTCTCTTTGGGGCTGAGTCTATTAATACTGGGACAGCCATGAACCACAGCAAATCAACCCCACTGGGTTTGCAATGGCTCCCCATGGCCATCTGCTGCTGAGGGTCTGGATTCCTCTGCCCTCTAACATGCAACTAGGTGTGTAATCCCCTGAAAAGGCTCCAAGAGAAGTTAGAAGTCTTAAGATGACTATTCACATCTGGTTTTACAACAGTGTTGTTCTTAGGACATGGGAGAGACCTGTTCATAGAATCTTAGCATATCCTGAGCTGGAAGAGACCCTCGAGGATCACTGAGTCCAACTCCAGGCTCCACACACGACCACCCAAAAATCAACTCATGTGTCTGAGAGCGTTGCCCAGACACTTCTTGAACTCCAGCATGCTCCGCGCCATGACCACTGCCCTGGGGACCTGTCCCAGTGCCTGACCACCCTCTGGGTGCAGATCCTTTCCCTAACCCCCAGCCTGACCCTCCCCTGTCCCAGCTCCATGCCGTTCCCTCCGGTCCTATCGCTGTCCCCAGAGAGCAGAGCTCAGCGCCTGCCCCTCCGCTCCCCTCGTGAGGGAGCTGCAGCTGCCATGAGGCCTCCCCTCAGCCTGCTCTGCTCGGGGCTGAGCAAACCAAGGCACCTCAGGGGTTCCTCAGGCATCATCCCCTCTAGGCCTTTCACCGTCTTTGTAGTCCTCCCTTGGGCACTCTCTGACAGTTTTATGTCCTTTTTATACCGTGGTGTCCAAAACTGCACACAGTGCTCATGGTGAAGCCACACCAGCACAGAGCAGAGCAGGACAATCACTTCCCTCAACCAGCCTGGCAATGCCATACCTGATGCACCCCAGGATACAGCTGGTCCTTTGGGCTGCCAGGGCACACCATTGATTCATGTTCAACTTGCTTTTGACCAGAACCTCCAGATCCCTTTCTGTGGGGCTGCTCTCCAGCCTCTCATCCCCCAGTATGGGTTGCTCCATCCCAGGTGCAGAATCCAGCATTTGTTCTTGTTAAACTTCGTATTGTTAGTAATTGTCCAGCTCTCAAGCTTGTCAAGACCTCTCTCTTCAAGGCCCCTCCACCCCCAACAAAGTCAACAGCTCCTCACAATTTACTAACATCTGCAAACTTACTCAAAACACCTTCTAGTCCTACATCCATGTTATTTACGAAAACCTTGAAGAGAACTGGCCCTAAAATGGAGCCCAGCAGAACCTAATAAGTGACTGGCCACCAGCCTGATGTAACCTCATTTACTATAACTCTCTGAGTCCAAACCATCAGCCAATTGCTCACCCATTGCATTATGTTTTTGTCTAGCTGAAAGCTGGACATTTTGTTCAGAAGGATACTGTGAGAAACCATATTGAATGCTTCACTGAAATCCAAAAAGATTACATTGACTGGCTTCCCTTGATCAACCAGAAAAGTGACCTTGTCATAAAATGAAATTAAGTGTGATAAGAGAACCTTTGCCTTGTGAACCAATGTTGCCTATGACCAATGACTGCATTATGGAGTATCTTCTGACAGCACCCACAAAAAGCAAAGCAAACTGGAAATCCAGTTTGCAAGTGGGAAGATAAAGGCACAAAAGCATTTAATGCACATCTGAGCTCCACCCTTTATCAGTAGAAAACTTAAATCTCACTGCAAATTTATTGAAATACAGTCACCAGTATAAAAACTGCCCTAAGGTGTGCCATCTCCAGTATTACATTCAGGCACTAGGATGCTGAAAAGCAAGTACACTCTGGTGTACTGGCTCTGGTGCAGTAGTATTTCTGGGAACAACCCTAGGTAATTAAAGGATTGTTTTACTTCCAGCTTCCACTCTTCCAGACTGGAAGAGTCTGGAAACTCTTCCAGTTTCATTAACTGGTAGCTTACTTTCTGACCTAGGAATTGCCTCCAGACTATGGAAAAGTATTGCTTATGCTTGCTTTAAATCTACATCCTGATGATTTTTGCCAGAAACCCCTCATGACTTTTAGTTCTTTTGTGGTAAGAAATCAAGTTGGTACTCTATTATTCATCTCACCACACCTTTTCTAACCCATAGTTTCCTGGTCAAGGAAACTTTCCCTGAGGCCATCTCCCTCAACCTCCTCTCCATTGCCCTTGCTGGCTTGTAGCTGAGTGAGGGGAGGCAGCGTGCAGGCAGGACCCTGGGAATGGGACACTGCATGGGGCTGTGCTTCAGGTTCTCATCTGAGCTGTTCCCCCTTGCTGTTTGACCTTGCCTCCTTCCCAGGAGCAGGGCTGCTACCTGTCCACCCAGCCTGCCTCCAACACAAGTGCTTGCTCACCCTTACCTGCCAAGCGGACATCCACTGCAAACAGCAGATCAGTGGATGGGTCAAGGTCTGTCAGTAAGCATTTGCTTCGGCCCTCGCTTTTGGCCTCCACAAAGGTGTTTATTTGCTTTGTTGCCTCACTTGGGTTTGTAAAGTCCACAGCTCGGGTGTAGAAAGCATCAGCTGAGGGGAACAAATCATGAACGAACTGTTCAGATAAGGGTATGCCAGGGGCAGAGAAGAGGCAGAGTGTCTTGGAAAAGAGCAGCTCTTCATCCTTGTTTTTGATGAGGCTTTCAATAGTCCTCAGGCTTGCAAGAACCTTGTGCCCATCCACCCTAGAGGTGCAGTCAGGATCTCCAGAGGGGGGAACAAATCCCAGCAAACCCTGCAAATCAGTGGCCGTCTGGTTGGATGCACCCAGGTAGAAAGACACCAAGGAGCCATAGAGACTGGTTGGGGACAGGAGGACATTTTGGCCTCGACGTGCTTCCCTCAGCTCACTGTAAAACCGCACACCCAGGACATACACAAAGTCCTTCAGGTAGCTCAGTTTCTGCCTCCCACGGCCACTCAGGTTCGGGGTGTCCAGCTTGACTTTGTCCTTCAGGTCATCTTCATAAGCAGGTGTGGTTTGGGACTCGATGGAGGCAGGGACAAATGTTTTCCTTCCCTCTTGGGCCAGGTTTTCCATATCCTCACAGGTACTCTTGTTGAAAGAAAACAAACTGAAAGGATGGACATAGACCCGGTCACAAGCCACCACAGTGAGGCAGAGGAGCAAGCAGAGAAGGTCTGCTGCGAGGTTCATGTCGGAAACCACTTCCACAGTGTCTGCTGAAAGAAAAAGTGGAGAGGAAGGAAGACCGATCAGCCTGTTGTAAATACTGTTTCTTGTATTCATATGGTGAGGTGCCCATACTGCATTGGAGTTACAAGGACAGGAATTGTAGTGTATAGTGCCAGCTGGGCTGCCTGCTCCCTGAAAAGGACGGGATGAAATGGCCAACAGTTTCATGGCAGCAGGTGGGGATGTGCCAAGCATGGATTTGACTACATTACCAACTGCGATATCCTGAAGATTGAGTACTAGAAGCAACATGGTAGTGCTCTGCAATGAGTTAGGCTTGCGAGCTAGACTGTGCTAGTTCTGGCAAAACATTATAATAATGCAGCTATATTGCTCCCGGGACCTAGTCAGAGCTATCTCTGCAAATTGCTGCACTAAATCTTGCTGACACATGGACGAGTTAAGCGATTTGCCTGCTGTTACGGGGGAAGTGGGTTTGGAAACCAGGTCTCTTAAGGTCCCACTGCTGAACTCTCTTACTTTGTATGTCTAGTCAGCATAATATCTGGCACTAACGAAGCATTTTGTGTTTCCATAGCCCAGTGCAAACATTCTTTCTAGCTTCTAGGCAAACACACTCAGGGCTCCCTTACAAAAATGTGCTAACACGGAAACCAAGAGCTTATTTTCATAGCACCTTCATTATTTGAATACAGAGTTAGAAGGGATAAACTCTGGTTTTCTCTTCTGTGCGAACAGTTCTCCTGTGGTAAAAGACCTCCTGCTGCTCTTGTTTTTCTTGACTAGAAATAGAGAAATTTCTTGAACATTGATGTTGCCAGTGTTTCGGAACAAAGGACCTGGTGCATATGGGAATGCAAAAGGCATAGACACACATACATGCATGTATTTATGAACATCCACATGTATACGCAAACACACTGACAAACTGTGTTTATAATTCTCACTTTTCCTGTATCCAGTTTTTGATAACTAATAGCTCTGTTGTGCCTTCTTTGGATTTGTAATCTACATCTTTGGATTTGCATATCTAAAATCCAAGTGAGTCAGAAATTACACTTCTGTATGAATAATGCTTATAATTTGCCAAAAATGCTGTTAATCAGAGCTGTATTTTTACACTAATAGCTGTATCTTGTTAGTTGCAACTCTGTTCACCCTCTTATGTGCCTCACAGCAGCCACTGCTGGCAGCAAGCTCCCCAGCCCCACTGGTGCCCAAAACTTGCTTCTCCCCTCAGCCACCATGCTGACCCTCAAGGGCGGAAAGAGCAAGAAGAGAGTCCTCACTGCTAACACTTACACCAGGCCTGGTCAGTGGTGAAGCAAACATGATTTAGTTCCCTAAAGAAGTCAGCCCAGAGCCTTTCAGAAAAGCAGGAAAACTTGAGCTGAAAAATTGGCATTCAGAGCAGATGCATTGAGTGTGCTTACTAGCCTCTGTCCGCGCCGGTGTCCCCCCGTGGACGATGTCTCCTCTGGGGCAGGCTCCTTGTGGCACCTTCTTGCTCCGGGAGCTGTACGTGGTGATGTTTGGGGCATTTATGCCTTTCCCAGAGGAGGGGCCTTTCTAAAAGTCTCCAGTGGCATTGCACAAAGCTACTTTACATCACGGGCTGGGAGGCCAAAAAAAGTTAGTTCAGACCAGATAGGGCCTGATAAAACTGGAGCATGATTTATCACTGGGTGCACAGAAAACTCCAGAGATCAATACACAACCTTTAACCCGACCCAGCGCATTTGTGCAGCCTGCAGTTACACATTTACTGAGATGGACACAGGCACTTCATTTTGTAGGAGAACTGATTATAGGACCTGAAAATAACTCTGCTCGTTTTGTGCTGGACTCGAGGAAATGCAGGTTTCCTTGTGCCTGCATTTGGTGCACAGTCAGACCAGATTTTTTCCTGTTGGGTAAGTTGCCTTTAAGCTCTGACTTGTGGTTTGTGTACCCATCAGTGAGTGGCATGTCAATTTTTACCATTTTTTACACTCTTGACCTATCCAGAAGATCAAAAGTTTGCTTGTTTTACTCTTAAAAGCAAAATGTGGTGGGGAAGATGAAAACTAGATGGATTAGGTCACCAGATCCAGCTGACAGATAATTCACCCCTTCTACTCTCAACTTCCCAAGTCCTATTTAGAAAGAGCAGTGGGATTCAAAGATCTTTCTGCTGCTTTTGGAGTGGTCCTTCAGCTTTGGCATGCCCCTTCTTCCTCTTTAAGCAAACAAATAGCCAGTTAAACCGGGGATGATGCAGTTGGTCTGTGCTGTGGTGCCCGGTTACATGGGGGCTTTAAGGAGTGAGCCAGGAGCCAAGGCAGAACAATGTTGTGGGTGCACCTGGGCTGTTGGAGCTGGTGGAGCTGATGGTGCTGGTAGAGACAGTCAAGCCCTGCTGGGATGAGCACACTGACAGAGGGATGGAAATACATCTCTGCAGCACTGCTTTTCATTTGAACAATTTGACTACTTTAGCTGTAATGAGTCCTGAGCATAGGGCCGTATGACATGCTGTCATGTAATGAGGCCCAAGCAATCAGCTTGAAATATTTAAGGTGTTTTCTCCTCTTGCTGCTGGGGCATCTCAATCTGAGAAGCATCTGGCAGCAGAACAATCCCTGAGCATCTGCACCATCTCCAGACGGCTATGAAATGCACGGAGCCTGGCCATGGATCCAGGCAATAGAAGCAGGCACTCTGTGGCTCCTGCAGTGCACCGTGGTCTCCTCTTGATGTCTGTAGGCACGAGCCCCAAATCTCTGGCCACAGGGGATGCTGCCCTATGGAAGAGTGGGGGCAGGAGGCAGCTGAGCAGAAACTCCCACTGGTAGTAGAGCCTTTGATTTCACCTCTTGTTTATGCCCCAGTTCAAAGCTCAGACAAACCTCACCTAATTATGCTCATTCAATTAATATTTCCCTACTAAGATGCATTATACACTAGAGTATTTCTTAGACCTTTGTCATTTATCTTTTCAGTTTCTAATAAAGGAGGAGATTTTGGACTATAAAGAACATACATTGCGACACATGGGAACATATTTTGCCCTATTATGACTTAATTACACTCAGTTTTACATTCTACTTCTGAATCATTTTAAGGTAGAGTGCACAAGCGTTATTCCAATTACTATATGTGGGCTTTTTTTTTTTTTTTTTTTTTTTTTCTGTTGGGTTGCCATGGTTTTAGGAATGAACATATGCTTGAGGATAGATCTAGACTTCAGCAAGAGGAGAATCTCTATCGTGCTTTTCAGCTGTGGTGTCCACAGATTTTTTTCCCCAAAGAGAGCTGTGCCAGAAAAATTGCACTGGGAAAAAAATAGGTGAAAAACTTTCCAACAGCTAGGAAATCAAGCAAGTAAAAGCAAGATGCTTCCCCAAAACATTGCCTGTACAAAGAAAGCCCAAGGCCTGCACCCATTGCCTCACAAATCTCATTTTGCAATTGCCACAATAAAGGTATAAATAAACACAGACCTCTCAAAGCCTCTGTCCAAGGAAGAGGTTCCCGTCCTTTTGCTCCACTCCTCCTGATCTCAGGAGAGGACTCATGTCTCCGTTTTATACCCACCCTTACATAAGCTGGCCTGAGCTCCCATCCCCCCTGCGCTGCCCTCATTTCTCTTCAAAACCTGCCTCTGTTTTTCCTGTTTGTTATTCATGGTCACAGCTGCCTTCTCCAGAGAGGGAGCACAGAGCGGCTGAAAACCCTCTCCCACTGGTACTGTGGTCCCTGCTCCACGTGCAGCCTTGCTTCTCGCCCATCTTGTGCCATTGAAATGAAACCCCATTGCCAGCCAGCCTTTCTCTTCTGATATGCAAGTCGGGGAGCAATGTGCCACCCCACGAAAACTTGTGGGTGTTGTTGCTGCCCCTGCTTCCTTATGTAAATGCTAGCAATTTTGTTTTGGAAATTTTAACCCTAGTAGGGGAACGCTGATCTTAAAACCAAGAGTGAGTAATTAGGTGTTGAATAGAAAAACATGCTTTTTTCCAAGCTCAAATTTCAATTGATTGGCAAGACAGCGGGGCCAGACATACTAGAAGGATGTCTCTCTGTCTCCTGTGAGGTTAGTATGGGATTTATGGAGAAAGAAGTCACCATGAATAGACGATAATGGGTTGTGCTGCTCACAGACTTGGCCCACAGGCAGTGCTGAGATCTTTGTAGAGATCTTTGTAGGTGGAGCTTGCACTTCTGACCTCTGCAGACTGTAAATCTGTATTGGGTTAACTCAGACAGCCTGCACATGGTTATGTGTCATTTGGTACTAAATTTGAGGGTTTCTTTCTTTGAGACTAAAAGTACCCTGAATGGGAAGCAGGCCACAAGCCATCTGCACAACCTGTGGGTTTAAGTTGGTAACTGCAAATCTCTACACCCATAATGCTTCTCTACACTCATAATGCTTCCCTCTCTCTTTTCCTTTGGTAAGGGAAGATCACATGAGGTCTGGACAAGGCACCAAGAGGAGAGAACAAATTGCAAGAAGGACAGGATGAAAAGAGAAAAAGAGGAAGCCTGTGTGGGAGGACCTGACCAAAAGGAGACAAGGAATATTGCTTTATCAGCAGGGGCAGTGGTTGCTGCAGGGGTAGCAGGCACTCATCATGCTGGAAGGAAGAGTGTTTGTGAGACATCGAGGAAAATCTCTGCAGAGCAGCCAAGTGCCTGGGGAGACCAAGGCATTTTGTGCTGGAAGAGTGACCACTGGGATGGTGAGAGTAAAGGCAAAATGATGAAGATGAGCCCCAAGTCCTTACTCGCTGTTTTGCCACAATCAGCAGGATCCCAGTAAAATTGCCATGCAGAAAACGTAGCTAAAAGGAAGTGCACTTCCTCGTATATAAACTGCAGAAGGCACTGCCATAAGATGCTGTGGAGACTGAAAGTGTTAACTGGTACAGAAAGAGATGAAATGAAATCACTGAAGGCACAGCCATCAGAGGCTGCGGAACACAAAGGTCCAGGTACAACAGCTAACTTGGGAAATCCCCGCACAGCCGTCTGTCTTGGGTTCAGTTTGATCCATGTAACAGCTCACATGCTTCTCTCCAAGGGCTTGTCTACAGCTTGTGATGGAAATAGAGATGTCTGAGCGTAACTTGGCCAGTTTAACTTGGCTCACCCTGCATCGCCGACGGGAAATACTGTTTTAGTATCCCTATGTCAGTGAAGCATCACACCTGGCAAACCTGACCCCAGCCACGGCGCTGCTGGGCACTGCCCCATTGCACAGCACATTCAGGAGCCCGCTGTTGACTCTTCAAAATCAATAAGTCTTGGACAATTTGATCAATTTTCAAAAATAGTGGGTAGGCTCCAAATATTAGTTAGCCACTTTTTATGTTCTGTTTTGTTTTCCTTGCTTAGTCAAAGTACCTGTAATAACTGGTGGCAGAGTCACGGCACCAGGGGCTGAAATCTGCCTATCTCCTGCCAGACCTTTGGGCTCTGCTCTCCCTTCTGCTGCACACAAAGTACTCGGTGGCTTTTTCAAGAGTAAACACGAAGGGAAGAGGGAAGGGGTACAGATCTGCTGATGGGTCAGGCAGGTTCCTGCACGGTAGTAAACCAATTTTCCCCAGTTCTGTGGGAACTGTGGCAAGTTGCCATGGGCCTGATTTTATTTGTTTGCTTTTCCTATCTCTGGTGGGGAAAGGCTGTGCAAAGTAATTTTTTTTTTTGGACTATTTTAATGAAACTTTGATAAGGAATAGCTTTGTATGTGATTTTTATTTTCTCTCTGTTTTCTCTGTACACCTGATTCCTGCCCTTGTTGGCTGGAAACACTTTTCTGTGAAAGCAGCTGGGGAGCACAGGGGATGTACTCAGTGCTTGCCCAATTTTTTGTGTAAAGAGGATTGCAAAAATGCTTCTCAATAATAGCATTCAAAGTACAGATGACGAAAGAGAGATTATCCCGCTTCTGCTGCAGGGTCTCACAGCGAGGAGCAGCATGGCTGCTACAAAACTCAAGGACCATGTGCGTACAGTTTAACCCCAATGCCAATTTTTCAGTACAGAAACTGAACCAAACCCGTGCTTGACTTGGTGATTAGCCAGCATAACCGCTGTGGTCCTCCCACCTTGGCCTTCACCTGCCTCTGTCCCGTACTCATCCCTTTGCTGGGACAGAGGGACGCAGTGTGCCAGCCCGGACAGTGCCAAAATACACAGGGTGAGTGGGAGGCTGGAGGCTGACTCAGGTAGCTGCCCAGAAATGATGTGTGGGGCATGATGCTCCCTCCTCGCAGGGGCAGAGGTTCCCTGCAGGAGTGTCACCAGCTCTATCTCCTTCTGCTCCTCAAGGAACGGTCCCCTTGAGGTCTTTGTGCTGGTGACCATCCACCTGCAGAGCTCATCAAACGGTGTAATACCTGCAAACAATCTGGGTCCTTCCCTGCAGCAGGTGCTGTGAGGAGGGGAGACAATCCCAGACTGAAGCAGCCAGGACAGCACAAGGCTGTCCTAAGAGCAAAAGGGGACACAAAGATGTGACATGATTCACCTTCAGCCACACAGCAGGTTAGAAGCACCTCAAGGACAAGAATCCAAGTTTCTTGCCTCTCAGCCTCGTGCATTACCTACTTGATCACGCTGTACCTGAATACCTCAAATGACATCCACGAGGCAGAAGAGCAGTGACGGCAATGCCTGCACGGTGTGATCCCTGCCTCAAAGAGCTGGAGCAAGCTTTGTTGTGAGATTGACACACTTTGTGAGATGCTCCTGCTGAACGCTTTTGTGTCAAGGAGGGGTTTTGCACCTTCCCAATGTTTCTCAGCTGGGTCAGCCACTGAAGTCTTCAGGCTGTTCCCTGTGGTGAGTGAGGAAAGCAGCCGGGCGACTGCTGTCTGGGAGATGCTACAACACTAGGTCCAGAAGGCTCTGCCACCAAGCATCCTGCTCCCCTGAGTGTTCTGAGATTGCCACCACAAAGTTCAGTGAAGCTTTACTCCCTGGGGATCCTCTTGGTGAGACCTGGAGAGGTTAATCCTTGGTGGCCCCACTGGGATATTGAAATTCTCATTGCGACCCCAGGGCACCATTCAGGGTAGTTATTTCCTAGCCTGGAAAATTCAGTGAAATTAAAAGCAACACCACAGAAAGACCTTTGGAATCTGGGGTATCCTCACCCCAGCCACCCTCAGCCACCTCTACCCCTTCTCCTGCTCCTCTGCCCACACTTTCTTGCCCCGGACGGGCAGGTAGCAGCAGGACTCAGCTATTTTGGCTGCAATTCAGTGTTCCTCTGAGAAGAATATTTGCAACAGGTTCCCCATTCTCCCTTTCTCACTGGAGGAGTGGTTTTAATCATACATGGTAGATGCGGTCTGTTAGTGGGAAATGGACTGGCTAGCTCCCTACTGCGGTGGTGCAGGGACTCTCTTATTTCCAGGAGTTGTAGCTGCCAAAAGGAAGCTCCTACTCACAGAGACAGACAGAAATGGGGGCAAAAATGAAACTCTCTTGAGCCAGCAACCACAATATCCCCCCCTCCAAATACAGTCCATGCTATAAAAAAGGCAGAAGCCTCCTGAGACCTGAGATAAGGAGGTGGCGTTTGGTTTGGCTTTGATTTGAGGGTACATAACTGCTTCCAGCCAAGCTGTGGGGCACATTGGCCTGCCTCCCACTCTCAGATCCCATAGACAGATGAAGAGAGGTGGAAAGCAGTGGGGCAGACAGGGGCAGGCAGCTTTACAGTAAGGCTGCCTGGGCTGCTGGAGCCCCGCAGAGCCTCGCAGGGCTGCAGTGCAGACACATCAGCTCCAGCAGGGCTAGCTCCAGCCAAGACAACAGGACTATGTGTGGAGCTCAAGCCTGTAGAAGGAAAACAGCAAAGGCAGGAGCTAACCCAGCAGCCTGCAGAAGCTCTCGCCTTCCTCTCCTGAGCCGAAGCTGCCTCCGTGTGGCGAAGCTGCCTCCAAGTCCTCGCAGCACCTGGCTGCCTCCACCCCAGCCAGGGGCGCTCGGAGATGCTTTCGCCTTCCTTCGCTTCGTGCAGCCCATAGTTCTGAAAATAATGGGAAAAAAAAATAAATTCTTACCCACCGGTGGCTTTTTGCAGGAAATAATAAAAGAGCTTGTGACTGAAGTTTCTGAGGTTTCAGAATTTCCTGCTCACTCCTTTCTACTGGGTGGTTTTTAAGCAAACACTGAAATGTTTGCTGCGGTTTAGGATTAATTTTATTTTTTATCTTGCCTTATTTTTCCACCTTTTCTATGTTAATGGTAAAATTACATTTTAGCTTACTGCCTAAGGGAGAAAGCTGAAGAATAGGAAATTCAGCTCGGGGTCCTCCTAGTGAGAAAAGAATTAAGCCTGCCTCCCAGTCAAGCTGCTGAAACACATGCTGATGAAAGCCTCTGTAAACCATAATCCCCCCTCTAGCCCCCCCAAATAAAATAATAATAACAAACAAAAAAAAAAAAAAAACAGTGGAAACAGTGGGAGCTCTTATAACCATTCTCCCAGGAAAATTTGAGCTCCTGTAGGGCTTTCCTCTGACTCATGGGGTTTGAAGAGATGCTGTAGCTTGGCTCCTCTCCCACACTGCCACTTGGTGTTTCACAGTCCAAAGAAAAAGAATAAAACTAATCTTAAAAGCACCCTTTTGTTTGTAAAATGACCCCTTTCCAAAGTAGCGAATTAATGAAGCAGCGTTGGCTCAGCTCTGACAAAAGCCTGGAAGAGCAGCTCGGAAAGCTGTGCCTGTTTGTCTTGGTAAAGCACTCAGATGGCTGTCTAACAATGACATTTCAGCTGCCAGCACAGATAACGCTGTCATTACTCACCAAAGCACAAAAAAAGATGTGTTTCATGTTTTTTTCTGGGTGTGCAATGGAGGGGAGTAGCGATGCTGGGCAGAAAGGGGACAGACATGGTCAGGGAAGGCAGAGATGATGCCTGGCCCTGGGATGCCGTGAGCATCAGGGACCCCCATGCACCATGGGCTACACGGGGGAACAAGTCAGCCCCAGGGGATGTCTGCTGTGTGTCAGCATTTCATAGCCAGGCAGCGGGCAGTGGTGGCAGAGCTGCACGCAGTGTGAGCATGGCTGAGTCCTAAAGCAGCATTTGGGACAGGCAGCTCCTCAGGACAAGGCCCTTTTGCTCTTACACAGCATGGAGAAAACAGCCTGGCTGTGGCCTCTCGCCTCTTGCTGCTGTGCAAAATGATAATGAGCGCCCACTGTAATTTTGACTTCCTCCTCTGGATGAGATCTTGATGTCTTGCAATTCCTCCAAGGTACATTTTTTCTTGACTAAGCCCAGAGCAGGATTTCCAAAGGGCACTCATTGATGTCCCTCCCCTTGATTTCCAGTAGCCTTTTTCTCATTGCTCTGCAGCAGTTTTCACCGGGATGGTCGTGACATTTAGTAGGGCAGTCTAGTCTTCAGGCCTGGCTTGCAGTCCCAGCACAACCCCTAAAACCCTGCACGACCTTCCTGACCTCCCCTCCCTTTGCTCTCTTCTCCCTCTGGAAATGAAAGAGAGAGAAGGATGCTCTGGCCCCTCTCCAGAGGGCAGGCCAGAGAGAGCCTGTAGGGCCTTACTGCTGAAAGCTGAAGGAAAAGTCCTAAAAAAAATAATAGCCCCAAGCTGGGCTCAGTTTGTCTGGTCTCAGCTGTAGGTGGAGCATTGTAATGTCCCAAGTTAGCAAAGACGCGTGCAGGAGCATATGCAAACTCTGCCAGGCTGCAAGCCACCAGGCAGAAGTCCACGCTCTGCATTGAGCCAAAGGAATGGAAAGTATAAGAAATAGTGTGGTTTCATGTGACTGTGGCTGTGACATTTGGATTCAAATCAATGCACAAGTTCAGAGGGCGCCAAGCAATTTTAAATGAGACTAATCTCAGAGGCAGAACAAAGATGTTTTATATAACTTCATACAAAGTCAGAGGAAGAAGGAAGGTCGGAGAGCTGCCCGGTTTCACAGATGGCACCTCAGTCTACATAATATGTATCCATAAATTGTTGCAAATGTAAGGAGAGCTATAAAGGGACTAAGGCAAAACCAGTCATGCCTCTCAAACCCCTGGAGAAGGAGCACAAAATTAAATCATCTAGCCTAAAAGAGTCCCTTAGAGAAAAACAGATGACAGTGAAGGGGCTTAGCTAGCAGTCAACAGCACTGGAAAACTTCGGATAAGTCAGGTCAAAGGCTATGGATAAGCCCTGCGATGCTAAACTCATGACAGGGCATGAGGTTTACCCATGACAGGGTTATGAAAGACTTAATCAGGTTGCTGTCATTTGTACAACCAACTTTAAATCCTGAATGACCAGGGTCCACCTGGTGTTGATGGGGAAGGAATTACGTAAGTGTGACTAAGAAAAGCACACGCCAGATGTTAAAAAGCGGGGGCTGAGAGTCAGAGCTGTAGCACGAAGCTATGCAGGATGCCAGGGAGAAGTGGACCTAATAGTTTCCTACAGCAGGCCTTTTGGGTTCCCTTTATGTCTCCTACTCCTTGAATTACAGCCTGAGAGAGAGAAAATAGGACTCTCTGTCAGTTAAGACCACAGAAAAACAAACTAGACCCTCTGCCTTCTCAATGAAGAAGAGACAATTCAAGGAAGTCTGACCTGATAGCAATGATGGTGGGAAAGGAAATGACAGAAACACCTGTTCCAGCACCATGTCTGTGCCACAAGAAGATGGTGAGAAAAGTCTCATCAGCCCAAAGCTCTGGAGAACAGGAACAAAGGTGTCACCTCTGGAGCAAAAGTAAAGCAAAATCCCACCTCTCTAGACTCCACTCCTAGCCATGGGCTGGTGGGATTTCACAGAGCACTTGCCTATGGGCTCCAAGAGCTGCTGACATCCTCGCTGCCAGTGATCCTCATCTATAGCTAGTGGTGTAAATGATATCTGTGGGCAGAAGCAGTTGAGCTGGTACTCACATTCTCTTCAGGCTTTAGAGCCAAGGCTGAGGGTGACAGATAAAGCTCCAGGTGTTCCAGGAGCAGACGTTTAGTGATGGTGCTTGGGGAAGAAAAAAGCTTTCAGCTTTAGCATACATTGCTAGCCTATGCATCGCTGATGTTGCTACACTGCCGGTTTGAAAGCCTGCCTCATCCTGTGGCTCGTAGAGAGATATCTGCAGACCACATGAGCCTAATGGTTTCCAGAGCTGGCCTGTCAGGAATTAATTGCATTTGCTCTGACAGCTCTCTTTCAGCTGGCAGTGCCTTTACACCTGTGCAGGCATCCACTTTGCAGGGCAAGGACAGCCCTGCCCTATCAGCCCTGCTGGGAGAGGGCCGGGGGGCTGGAAACTTGCTGTCCCCCTGACAGTGCAGCCCTGGAGAAAGGACTTCATTGCTCAGGGCTGTCACAAGCCCTGCTCTTACGTTGCTTCAGTGTCACAGTATGTTCATTGCAATAGCTTGTCAAGTTAAAATGTACAAAGCCTGGTGTCAAAGCCTCTTATCATCTGTGTTTGCCTACCTTCCCAGTGTTAACACCTACTCTGCTTTTTCTCAGTGCACCAGCATGTCTGAGGACCAAAGCCCTTCTACATTGGCTGTTTGTCTGCCTGTATCCTGAGGTATCTGAATATTTTGGTGCCTGTCCCCAGTGGAATACCTCACAAATAATTGCTTTGCTTGGCATCCCTGCAGTTATCCCCAGCAAAGAGGCCAGGACCAAATAGGTGTAATTGTTCTTTTATTTGTATCAGGGTAACCCCTTTGTGTCAAGCCTCCCAGCCATACCCACCTTTCAAAAACACAGAGGTCAAACCACTTCTACAGCATTTCCCCTTTCTCTCTTATCTCCCCATTGCCTTATACCTAATATGTATATTGTTCCTGCAGGGCAGGAAATATCTTGAAATTGCATATCTACACAGCAAGGAGCACAATGCAGTTTAATAGTCCCTACTATATATAAATCTAATACATATAATTTTCCCTATCCTGAAACCAATAAATGAAGGGACTGGGCCAGAGATGCTATCAATTTATTTAGTTCACTCTTTTCCTAACATAATTTCATGATTTATTGCAGCATCCTATCCTATATAGGATGCAAATATTCTTGTGCATGAGACCAAGACCCATGTTTCACTTTCTTCCCACCTATTACAGTCCCTGAGGATCTGCAGACAGCACCAAGCAGCAGCAATAACAAGAGTTGTCTCTGGGGAGAAAAGCACTTCTCACTGGTTTCAAAAGGGAATTTCATGGTAAAAGAGCAAAACTGCTAGAAGTCCTTTTTCTTGTAAAACTCTTGAGTGTGGCTAGCTAGATACAAAGTTTTGTATATAACAGAGAACTGAAATATTTTGTTAGCATTTTCTGCTCACTCCTCTTTTTCCCAACTGCTTTCTCCAGGCTCCATCTCTTCAGGCCACTTTCAGCCAGGTTTGATACCAGGGCTGAGACCTCAGAGACGTGAACTTTCCTGCGGTGTCAGGACTTGAGCACAGTGAGGAGAGGGGAAAGTTGTCCCTGCCCTCTGAGGGAAAGGCTGCAGTGTGAAACATCCCTTATTAACATACCAGAGCATTCACTTAGGACAGAAACTTTATGAATTCCCCTACAGCACAAAGAGCACCCATCAGAGCTCAGCCCACATATTTCTGATTGCAGCTGAACTCTGAAAAGTGGGAACTCCCTGAGGTGATATGCGGTCACTCCCCTTGGGCTCTAGCAGGTGTGGAGGCTGTGTATCCAAGATGCTGAATGTCTCCTTCCCCGGCTTTCACATTAGTCTGGAGTGTGAGAACATGCCTTGCCCCACACAGAGATGTTGGGGATGAGGTGCATTCCTGTTTTTTTTTACCACTGGCTGAATGTAGGATGTTGGGTACATCACATCTCTGAGGTTCACGTTGGCACTTATGACCTTCTCCTGCCTTTGTCCCTTAGCTGGGATCCATCTCACATGACTATACACATTTAATAGCTGAGCAACTACCCTCAGCTAGTCCATGAGGCTTCACCTAAAGGGAAATGAAAGACGTGGTCATCTCCAGAGAGATCTTATGGATGAGGACACAGTGAATCACTTCCTGGAGGCACTGCTCTTCTGTACTGACTGTAGAGAAAGCCGAGGTGAGCAGTTTGGAGTCTGTTCTGCAGACCTAAAGTTCGGTCAGATGACTGCCACGTTTGGAGCACAAGGCCTGCCTCTTCTCACACGTCTGGACAGCATCCATACATTTGGACAATGGGAACTTGGTCTCAGGAGGGAGCCTGCAGACATCAACAATGGGTGCAATTATGGGGAATAAACATGGGAATATATGCTGTGAAAAAGAAAGCTTTCCTCACAGCGCTGCTGTGACAAATAGCAGAACAGAAAGGAATTAATTCTGTTTCACCTAATTGCTCTCCATTAATCATCCCTTGGCAGCAAGCTCGAGTGGTCGACCAAAGGGCCAATTAAAGCAAAGGGAGGCTGACTGGTGTTTGTACTCAGGGCTGTGTTTCGTGTTACAGGAATTGTAATTTGTTCCCAGGGCAGCATCTCTTGCCATTCCACGCATGGAGGAGTACCCATGCCTGTCTGGCTCTGAACCCTGCCGTTATTTCTTCAGAGCATCCATGGTGCATGAACTGACCTCCTCTCCAGGACAGTTTTTTGCTGTCTAACGTGAGATGTGATGTGGCAGGTAGATGCTGGGCAGCAGAAGAAACACAACAAGAGATGAGCAAGGTCATGAAACCCAGAACTCAGTGTCAAGTATGTGTGTATTTGGGTTTAAAATCCTTTATTACAACACACAGAGAAATCCTACGAGGCACAGTGTGTTAAAACCCTTTCCCCAGGTAAAATACCCTGTCACTTGCCCTGCCCTGAGCTGTCCCCACAAGATGCTAACACCCCAAACCCGGGGCCAGCCCTGGGCTACTCCTCGGCAGAGCAGCCCTAGCCCTTACACCTCAGCCCTGGTGTCCCTCGACAGGGACAGCACCTGGCCGCTGGGACAGCCCCACCATCGTCATGCCGAGCTTTTCATGTGTGGGACAAAAAGGGCGAGCCTGCTGCGATTACAAAGGCTACACCCCGTCCTGCAGCTTGCGTTTCGCTCCGTTGGCTCCCCATACCTTGAAGTCAGCGGCCAGGGGTGGCGGGGAGAGGTGCCAAGCCCCACGCAGGCCCGTCACCGCCGGGTGGGCACAGCAGCCCTGCCCCGGGGAGGACCTGGCACCACCTCGCCACTCCCGGCCCAGCAGCTGGCGTGGCCGAGCCGGCCGCCTTCCCTCCCTGTTTGCTTTCAGGGTGTTCATTGCGCTGCTCCTGCGCTGCTCGGAGCTGCTCCCACTCCTCTCTTCCTCTACCCTTGTCCCGTTAAGCCTCATCTCCTCGTGTTTCTCCCTGGTGGGAGCCATGCCCTACCTACTCCGGGACTCGAAGCCCAGGCCGCCACCGCTGCCGCGGGAGGCGCGTGCCACCCACAGCTCGGGGAAAGCCTACGAGGAGCTAAAGCAGGAGTGCCTGCGCAGGGGCAGCCTCTTCGAGGACCCTGACTTCCCTGCCAGCGACGCCTCCCTCTTCTTCAGCGAAAAGCCACCTGTTCCCTTCCTCTGGAAGAGGCCTGGGGTGAGTACATGATGTCTTCACACCCCACCATCTGGTGAGAGTGCTCCCATGTACAGCAGGGAAACCCAAGGATTGTTCGGGGTGCTTTGCTGTTTGTTTGGGGTCCTTGGCAAAGAGGAGGGTTGGAAGGTTTCACCCCATGGAGCTGCGTGTTGCTGGCTTACATCTGGTGACGGGGAGTGGAAAGGTAGGGGCATTGTAAGAGAAGCTAAAATCTGATAACTATTGCAAGTATTTCTGAAACACCCATTTTTTTTGAACTGTCCTGTAAAATCCTATACCTTTTCCATATTTTCTTGTCCTTTTGAAGGCCTTTGGCTTAATCATTTTAGAATACCGTATGTAGATTTTCTTCTTTTCTGCCTGCTGTAGCTTATTGTGCATATATTTATGTACATGCACAAAGAATTTCTAATCGGGCATCTCTCTTACATTATTGCCAAACAAAAGCAATGTTAAGATGAAAATAAGATGGCATGCAAGGGATTAAGGGTAAAATATATTATGATGACATGACTATTTGAAAACCAACTGCCATTAATGGAGGAAATTCATAATTAAAGTTAAACTTAAAACAACCAAAACTTCTAACTTTTAGAGCATGAGACATGCTTGCTTCCATCACGAAACACTGAGAGACTGTGAGTACATGCCATGATCGCTGAGCCATTCAGCAGTAGCCAAGGGCTCGATGAGTATCTCTTAATGCATCTTGCGTAACAGGCATTAATAACACGGGGATAGCCCGAAGCTTCGCCAGTCACATGCTCTCAGATCACAAAACCAACATCGCTCCTGGTTCCTTCTCCCCAGTTAGCTTTAACTAGTAGCCAGGAAATTTGTGGCTACTTTTCATTTCTTTGTTAATGATTGATATTTATTCTCTTTTTCTTCATGGTCTGAAAGCTTCAGAATTAGTAGAAAATGTCCCTTTGCCAATCGTGGTACCAAGAGAGAAAAAGAACAAAATGGGCTTAAAATGGGTTTACGTTTGGGCTTCACTTAATCCACAATGAGAGACATTCAGATGCTTTAGTGTCTGATAGCTAAAGTAGTGTCACTACAGAGCATGATTAGGGCTATTACTCCTAGACGAGTTTCAGCTATGAAAAAGCAAGAGATAGCCCCAAAGGCAAGTGCAGACCCTCAGGCACTGCTGCCCACTTTGTCTGGAAGTACCCCAAAGGCTAGGTGTGCTTTCAGGCTCCCCCAAAAAGCAGGCTGGAGGTTTGGGGTTGCTTTGCTCAAAAGACATGACTTCTGTGTCCTTATTAGTGGTAGTAAGGGACATAGGAGAGTAGACTTTCTGTTATACGCAGACTCTCATCATCGGGATGTTTGTAAGCTGAAGTGGAAATATTTCTACTAGGAGTAAGCTACCTGAAACAGGCTCTGCCTTTACACTCCAGTGCCCGCCATGCAAAAACGTGAACTTCTGTGAGCAGCACAACAAGAAATAAAGCTCAGGGGAGGCTGTAAGGATGCAAAATTACAAAGTTTCAACTCCTCAGCATTTAAGCTAAATCAATTTAATGTCTATTAGCTATCAGTGTGTTTGCACTGCCCCTGTGTGTGTGGGTATCGGTGTTCAGACTGCTTCTCATGGTGGCTGGTTTTTACTGCCTTCCTACCAGTGTTTTACAGTGGTTCAGCTCAAGTGTAGCACAGTATATGCAGGTAATTGCAGGCCCAAATAATGTTAGTCCTCAGATTTACACCTTGTTACAGTTTATTATTTAGTAATGAGAGTAGAGAAGGCTTTCTCATTATTTTCACATGTATATATATACCTGCAGGCACAAAATTTTGTACACAGAATAAACAAGACCCTCTAGCTAGCCCAGATCTGTACATCTCCCACTGCAATCTGTGAGCTGCACTGATTTGCACCTGGTGAATGTCTAGATTTTTACCTAAATCTTCAGTGCCCTAAGATTCAGAAAGATATTTAGTGATTTTGTTTACCAATCCCTTATCTTTACAAATGAGATCCTTGAAATTACGCCTTATCAAAAAATTAGAATATTTTGAAAAACAGATGACCATTTTCTTATTCTATCTTCCCTCCCCTCCCCTCCCCTCCCCTCCCCTCCCCTCCCCTCCCCTCCCCTCCCCTCCCCTTCCCTTCCCTTCCCTTCCCTTCCCTTCCCTTCCCTTCCCTTCCCTTCCCTTCCCTTCCCTTCCCTTCCCTTCCTTGTCCTGTCAGTTTAAATCTAAATTAAACTGTTGGGCTAGTATATCTGTCATTTATTTCTAGTAGCTCAGTATCTGGGAAAGCAAGAGACATATATGTTGAAGAATTAAAAAATAATAATAATAAAAAAGGGGGGGAAGACAAACATGTTTTACAATGCCAATTGAATCTGTGGTCTACAGGAGGAATTAAGAAGGAAATTCTCCTAATATGAACAGCCGCTGGCAACCAGTATGACAGGAAGTATATGCTGGAACCAGAGAGATAAATACAATCACAAAAATAGGGCCACCATGAACAGCCTCAGCCTCAGCTTTTCTTAGATCTCTAAGAGGGAGATCTTTTCTTAGACCTCCCTCTACCAATGTATGCCAGAGGCTCAAGGGATGCAATTTGTTTCCCTTTGACTCGAAAGAAACATAGCTTCAAAGCAGCAGCAGGAGAGTTGCAGGCACCTTCTTTCATCTCCCTGAGAAATTCATCACCCTAATTCTAGGCAATACCCTTATGCAGGTGAATCTTTGAATGTGCTGTGTATGGATGCAAGATCTAGTCCTGGGTTTTACCTTTTATCATTCATACTGAAAGCACTGATACGTGTTATTACACCATCCAGTCTGAAAATCCCTCTAAGTTTAATATTATTCTTGCAACTGTAGCTCTTGGTTTTCTTTTGCATAGCAGAGAATGTGACACAAGTCCATTCAAAGTCCTTTAAATCCCTTTTCATTGATTTTTTTTTTTTTAAATTTGTGTTTGCTTTAAACACAGAAGATTGAAAATATTTTCTCATCTGTCAGTTGTAGAGCCGTGTAACAGGCACCGAGCCACGAAACTCTCACAGCACTCAGCAGCATTTGTGTCCATGTCGGTGGAGAGGCTTTTTATCTCAGCCCTCGCTAGCATGCAGTTTCTTGGTAACACTAAGCGCTGTGAGAATCGTGTTCTCCAGGAGCAACAGCACTAAAATAAGACACGTTATTAAAGATCAGCTGCCTTATCAGCCGTCGTACTGGTGTTTAAAGGCAATGAGCTGTGCTCTTTATCGCTCGCATCCTGTCACACATGGCTGGGTGTGTTTAACAAGCAGGCGGGCCAGCTGATGAGGGGGTGACGTTTGGTTTCCCCTTGCCAGGTGTGCTGGGGACATGGCATGGCCTCACCACCAGCTCCTCCCCAGAAAAGGCAAATAAAAAATACACAAACCAGCTTCATGCCTGAATATCTCCTCCAAGGGATTAGCTTCTCAGGAAAGTGGCTTTCCTCATCCATGGCCGTGTGCCGTTTTCCTCCGCCATCCAGGCAATTATTTCTTATTGTGTGCTGCCAAAACTGCTGAGCCACCAAAGTCACCAGGTCACAAAAGCAAAGCAGAGCATGCCCTGACAGGACAGAAAGTCAGGCTGATAAATTTGGAACATGGCCAGGCTGTGCTGGCCGAGATGAGAACAGCAGTACCAGTTCATCAGGGACACTGTCCTGGCCACAGCTTTGGCCAGTAAGAGATGCTCCAGGAGTAAGTGAGGGAAGCTGAACTGAATTACCAATATCCTACCCTGACAGCCTAAAAAAATGCAGAGACAGAAACCAAAAAGTAACTCCGTTTCCTTCTAGGCAAATGCAGGGGTTAAGTGACTGAGTGTGCTCTGCTATATTTCCTCCCTCCTTAATTTGCCTTTTTTTACAAGCTTCTGTTGATTATATAAAAGAATTTCATGCAATACGGCCTGCAATAGCATATCGTGGCAGACTGAGAAGTTCAAGGAATATTCCTCCAGTAGTATATTAGATGCTCTCTTCCTCCTCCTCCTTCTCCTTCTCCTCCTTTTCCTCCTTCTCCTCCTTTTCCTCCTTCTCCTCCTTTTCCCTTTTCTGTTCAGTTCAATCAATTCAATTCAATCTACAGTTCATGGGAAAGGGGAGAAGGGAGGCAAAGTCCTGCCACATATATTGGTTTGCCACTGTGATTTTTCTGTCCAGCTGAGATACAAGAGAATTGCTTTAATGCCACTGTGATCACACAGTCCCTATAACTTCTGAGCACACAGGTGTGCTCAGAAGGGTGGGTAATGTCAGCTCCTCGTAAAACCTGACTCTGTAAAACAAACAAGGCTGGAGTCTGCCTTTTTTGTTTCCTTGTTTGAGGAGGAAATAGGACATACAGCGTCTGGCAACCATGAGACTATGTATTATGTGCAGGTAAATACAAGGCCTAATACTGTGTTTGAAGGTAAATTGCCAATTTTAGGGTGTTGGGGTTTTTTTCAGCTGTTGGGGGAAAAAAAAGTAGCCAGGGTTGTAACTTAACTTTGAGATTCTGGACCAGGATGTGCTCTATTTTAACAATTGCCTATGGGTGAATAAAGAATGCCAGCCTTTCATTAGCAGCCAACTAATTAGGAAAAAATGAGGATAGCTGATTCTTTAATTGCTCTGCACTATAATTAATTACAAGGATTAATTACAAGCATTCCCCATCTAGTTCTTTGTGGTAGCTTACACTGCTGCATGAAAATATAGCTCGTGCACACACAGGGCTCACATCTGGGCTCAGACTGACAGTGACATTTTCCTGGCATGTTTTCAGTCATGTCTATGTCTCACTCCCACTCTTCCAGGACATTGTCAAGGATCCCAAGTTTATCCTTGGAGGAGCCACGAGAACTGACATTTGCCAAGGGGATCTTGGTGAGTGATTCACCCCGGGTGGGTGCGTGCATGCTGTGCAGAGCAGCAGGAATATCCTCACACGCAAGGGGATGTTGTTGCACGTGACCTGATGAGAGCAGTGAAGCTGGAGGCACCTCCCATGCTCACCTTGCCCACCGCCACCTCTTTGGTGGCACTCTCCCATCTGTGCCAGGGACCATCCTGGTTCAGAGGGATTCAAGGCCAGAGAAGGATCCCCATGCAAGGGTACTGTGACCCCAAGGGAGCTTTTCATCCACCAGCACCTCCAGACTGCCCTGGCTGGGCAGGGGCACACTTCCTGGGGACACACAGGATCTCTTCAACGGGGGTGGCAGCTAACTGTGACATCTCCCCTCACCCCCACACCATCTTCTTTTCCTCTCTGTGGAAGAAAATGAGGCTTTTTCTTCCCCCGTCTCAATTCACAGGTGACTGCTGGCTATTAGCAGCCATAGCTTCTCTCACATTGAATGAAAAAACACTAGCAAGAGTGGTACCACTGGATCAAAATTTTGGGCCAGATTATGCTGGAATATTTCACTTCCAGGTAAGATGAAAATCTGGCACAGCACGACCACATTTCTGGGCAGCTGGTCATTGCGTGTTGTGGTCTGGTTTGTGGTGGGGATGTGGGTTATTCCAGAGGAAACATTAGAAAAAAAAAAAAAAAAGAGAGAGGGGGGGGATTGCTGAACTTAATCTGTTGTTCATGTTTTGAGGAACAATCTTGAGGGCTATGTCAACCTCCCACATGCACAAGCATAGGCACTTCTGTTCCGTGAAGAGAAATATGGCTTTGAAATCGTTTCACATTTTCCACACAAACTCCTCTTAGGATGTAAAGCCTTAAAGATGAAACAAGATTTTGTCTGTGGACTGTAATACGTATCTTGAAGATGGTTTGAATCACCTAGTGACCACTTGTATGTGACTCACTGGGGACCATATGAGTGCCGTTATCCAGCTAAGGAGCTGTGGTGCAGATTTACTCTGTTAGACTTTTTTTCAGACAGATTGACTTTCCTTCAGAGCAGTCTAGCATGGTAGAGTGGGAAGGAATGGTTTACATACGATTTCTGAGCAAGCCTATCCTTGTCACTAGCTGACACTTAGAAGCATTGGGACACGAATCTCCTACACTCAGGAAATGTCATGCTGTCAACCAACTCATGCTCCATCTTTTCTAAATAGTTTTGGCAGCACAACGAGTGGCTGGATGTCGTGATTGATGATCGATTACCTACCTTCAAAGGCCGGTTGGTTTTCCTGCACTCAGCTGAACACAACGAATTTTGGAGTGCTTTACTAGAGAAAGCCTATGCCAAGTAAGTCTAGTGTACCACGCTATACATAAATGATTTATAATTTGTACATATCTTATACACTATTCAAGTTAACAGCTTCTATCTAGTATTTTTTAAGCTATTTTTCTTTTTTTTTGCACTTACTGCTGCCCTAATCTAAAGAGCTTGTGAGCTCATCCAGCTCCCATCACAGCATTAGATACAACCCTAGCTGTTAGCAATGGAGTTGGATCAAAGCCTGAATCCTACCATTTGTGTCCCCGCTGAGACCTCAGATGATGGTTCCGGCCAACTCTAGATTTTTAACTGATTTGGCAGGCAACAAGCCACTGACATGCGAAGATATCCAGTCCTTGCCAACCTGGTCACTGACACTAATAAAAGAAAAGCCCCAGGCTTTAAGAATATCGAGGAACGAATTAATTAAAAGTGTAATTAGCAAGGAAAGCAGAAGTATCCCAATATACATCATATATCTCCTGAGTACATTCTGGGGCACAACTCTTCAGTGCCCTTCTGTGCTTTTACGCCCATGTGAGAAAGCTCTCAAGCATGGGTATCGTCAAAGTTTTGAAAGCCTGTCTCACGGTTAGCATGTGTTTTCCAGGCTGAATGGCAGCTACGAGGCTCTGAAAGGAGGCAGCACAATAGAAGCCATGGAGGATTTCACTGGGGGAGTAGGAGAAATGTATGAGGTTAAAACGGCTCCTGACAATTTCTATGAAATCCTAGAGAAAGCTCTGAAAAGATGCTCAATGGTGGGCTGCTCTATCGATGTAAGTAACAAATGGGGTCTGATTTTCTCAGCTTAGTTTTGTGGTTTCTGCATTAAAAAAAAACCCTACTTTTTAAAGGGTGGTTAAATCATTAACAATTAGATGGATATGCATTTAACTCTCTAAATAGTAGTTGTGAACTGATAGATATGTAATATCGATGTGGTCCTTAGTACAGCTGTCAAAAACAAAAGAAGATTCATCACATTTCAGCAGGTGACAGCCACTGGATTTAAAACAATAATGATGTTAGTATGAGCACTTGGGGAAGGTGAATTTCCTGTCTTACTTGGCCCCTTGACATTAAAACCAGCCATAGCTTTGTGAGGACTTTAAGGCTCCACAGACTAAAAATTGATTTGCTTCATTCCTGGATTCTGCAATGACATCTATTTGGTCTTGTGAGACTCAAGAAGCTTTTCAGGGTCAGTCTGTTTGTAAACAGGGGCTGGAGCTTAGAATGCATCAGATTTATCCCTCCAGGTACTGAAATCTCTGAAATATCAACACCTGACCCCACCTGAGAGCACCTTTTCCCATCCCTTACCTGACTCAAACTACATTTGAATAGCAGTTTAGGTCGATATCCTGGAACTATGCATGGTGTTGATACAAAATCATAGGGACATAGAAGGGATCTGAGCCAGGAACCACCTTATTTTCCCTCTGACTGTATAGTGCTCCAAAAGAGAAATCCCCACAGCTCTAGAGAGCTCCCTTTCAAAGGGCACCATTGCACCATCACTGCCTGCATGGAGCAGAAAGACAATTTCCCTATTCACATTTCCCCATTCTGGTTAGCCACTGACCTCCCACATAATGGCTGGAAGGGACGAAGTTACACCACTTCAGATCTCACTATGAAAAGAGGTATTCACGTTTTTTTTTCCATATTACAGACCAGCAGTGCTGCCGAGTCAGAAGCCAAAACCCCCTTTGGCCTTATAAAGGGCCATGCTTACTCTGTGACTGGCATCGATGAGGTACGTTTCCTGTGGTTTGTGTCAGCAGCACGGGGCAAGGAGAAACTTGGTCAAAAGGCAAGGGACTGTCCCCCAACCTTAGGCAATGGGAGGCGTTATCCTGGGGGAGTTATCCAAATTCCCATCCATCTTTCCCTGCCACATCTTCTGTAGCAGTGCACTTTTAGCCCAGATTAATGACACGCAGCATTTTCTCTTTTTCTTTCTTCCTCAGGTGAGCTCTCGGGGCCAGAAAGTGCGGCTCATAAGGATAAGGAACCCCTGGGGACAGGTGGAGTGGAATGGCCCTTGGAGTGACAAGTGCGTGCACTGTGCCATACAGGCCATGCAAAAATCAAGCTGCTGCTCCACATCTAGCTTTCTGCAGGCACAGTTGTTTCACAAAAAAATTAAATCAAGAATTTGCATGTGCTTAATGGTATTACTGCCATACTGGTGTGTCACTCTCAATATTTTCAAGGCTGCTCAGCTGACACTGTCAAGGATGTTTAGCCCCCAAAACCCAGTATTAGCAAAAACATACATTAATATAAATTGGATATGTTCATTCTAAGACACTTCCAATAGTAAATATTATGTTTGGTGTGATTTTCTCTTTATTTTTTTGCAACCTAGTTCCTGTAGTACTTATAACATCTGTATTTAGTCCTACTACAGGTAATCTATAAACCAATTTTGTATTACCCCCTCTATCTTACAAGTTTGTCATTGCATTTACTGTTCTGTGTTTCTAAACATATTAGGAATAAGCAAGAACTTTGCAAGTTATATTATAGATGTGTAAGACAGTTAGGTGATACCCTCTGTGTGGTACCTGCTAAAGTTATGGAAGGACACAGAAACACAATAGGATTGGTCTGAAAACCAGTCTGCTTTTACTACTAAGTTAAATGAAGTATAAATAATACAAAAGAAAAAAAAATATGCATTAAAAAATAACACTATATTCCCCCCTCCCATCCCAAACATACACTTTCTGATACATTTTTACACATATAAATCACTTCCTTTTTGTTCCACTTTCCTCTACTGAGTTTTTTCTTATTCACACAGATGTAGAGGAGAACCATAACCTGGCTGGGCCTTTAAAATTGCTGGGACACATAGTCATCTCTAGCATGCCTTTGAATGTAAATAAATGAAATATTTTCACATCAGCTCAAATACTTTGTTGTGTTTATGATTATATCTCAAAAAAATAAAAAAAAAGAGGTTAAGATCAGGACAGGCATCTGGCAGTTCAGGTTGTTTATTGAAAATGCTGTATCTGCAAAGTGGAGCTCTGACTGCACTTGGGAGGTTTTCTGGAGCTCTGGATGCCAGTACAAAGCCCTGCTAAAGCAGAGGGGCTCCCAGGTGGCTACAGGAATCTGTGATAACATTTTGCAATGGTTGCTGGAATTGAAAACCTAACACAAAATGCCCTGTGTATCCTATCAAATTGGATTTCCAAAAAGTCTTAGTGTTTCTTTGTTTGGTTTTGACCTGCTACAGCTGGATCTGTAGAGGTGAGTAAAAAAGAGGCAAAGATTATATCTGCAATCCCAGTTAGTCCAGCAATTCTCTCTGTACAGGGCAAAGAGCCTACTCGGTTCCCACTGAGTCAAGTTTGTAGAAACATCTGTCCCTAAATTACCGAGAAACCTAAAAGAGGAGATGGTGCTACAGATGGCAAACATATTTAAGGAGGAGTGTGACTTACAAAAATCTTGTGGTTTAATGATAACCATATTTTACTCAATCCCACCACCTGACAGCAGTCCCAGTGCTGACTGCAGGGAATAACTCAGGCAGGACTCTTCTGAGGCAGCTTTAGGATCTTTGTCCCAGTCCTGCTTCCAGATACATTAGTTGGGTCTCTGCCGCTGTGTGGACTGGCAGCAGGGTTTAGGAAACCTCTTAAAGGCCTTTGTGTTTATGTGTGCAGCTCAAATAAAACACTTCTGGATGAAGAGCAGCCTACTGATCTGTCCAGATGGTTGTTCTGGGCCAGGGAAAATTAAATGCCATAGACCCATAGTAAAGCTTGGCTTTGTTTTCTTGCAGCTCTCTGGAGTGGCGTTTGGTCAGCCCATCAGAGCAGAAACGCTTGTCTCAGACAGCACTGGATGATGGAGAGTTCTGGTAAGCCACAGGGTTTTAGAGCGTGACTCCAGTAAGAAATTGAGGTGCTGGTGGCCAAAATGGGTGACGAGGAAGAAATCTCTGAGTGAGCAAATGCTTGGTTTCCTTGTAGGAGGAAGCAGGTTCTGCATGTTTCGTGTGTGTACGTGTGTATTTTAATAACAAAAAGTCTTTTGAAGGTCAGTTTAGTTAATGGCATTAGCATATTTCAAATACTGTGTGTCTCCCGTGGTTGTAACAGCCTTTAAATCCTTACCAGGAACATACGCACACTACAGAAGGGAGCATTGTACTGCACTGTAGCGCCTATGAAATGCCTTCAGGGTTGATGTTAGTCATACACTGGTAGGGAAGAAGCGCTTAGAAGCATTGCTACTTGTTACAGAAAGTACAAGAACACCAGGATATGTGTGAAATGATGGAAAGATTTAAGAAAAGATGAAAAAAAAAAAGAAGTGGTAGCAATTGCTTTAGAAGTGTGAAGTGTTCTTCATGCCAAATTCACTATCTCAGACAGAGCAGATGGCTGACTTGCACATGATTCCCCCATCCCACCCCGTATCAGCCACGCTGTGCACTACTGACAGTGTGTCTGGTCGTATTTTCCAGGGCCAGATGCTAATCTCGTTTACACAGAGGTAAATCCAGAGAGGTATTCAGCAGGATGATTCCAGATCTTTCCCACAAGTTAAACCAAAGTTCACCCTTTGGTCTGGAAAGAGATCTAATACAGATGATGCGGAGCATTACATCACATAAAATGGTTTATCTCACACTCTGATAGCTCTGGAAGGAAGTAGGTCCAGTGACTGATCCATTACTTAAGCATTTTTACACAGTATATCTTTTAGTTATTTTGCTACTGACAGCAAAAGGCAGCAGGGCATTTCCATTTTTTCAAAAAGTTTGAGTGGGTTTTTGTTTGGTTTTGAGCTTTTTGGTTTTTAGAGATGAATAAAAAAGAGGCAAAGACTTTACCTGCAGCTCCAGTTCCTCCAGCACATCTATCTGTACAGGGTGTGGCTTAAAGCCTGGCTGTGTACTGGAGATACAGGTGTGTAAATAGGCATCAAATGAGCAATTAAATTCATCAGAAAGTTGTCTGTCCAACAGAGCTAAGCTCATAGTTAAATAAGTCCTCAAAAGGTCAGTAAAAATGAAGAAATATGAGCATACCCAGGCAAATGGTGGCCTTCCTTGTACAGCGTCTCAGACACTGTACAGAAACAAAAGCCAGCAGGACTGAAGTTTTCCCTGAAGGGGTTAAGCGGACAAAAATCATATGCAGAAGCTAAGAAATGCTTCCAAAACCAGTCAGGCAAGTCTGATACCAGCTAAACCCTCCACCCAGTCCATCAGACTTATTTGTCCTAATGTCTTTTGACTTGTGTGTATTTCTCTCAGGAGTGTTTGCCCCTTTGCCCCTTCTAAGCTCCTTCTAAGACACAAGACACATCTTGGTGGTTTCCCTATCAGGCTGCATGGACAGACTTTGCATGAGCAGTGAATGTGGTGTACCCCTAAAGACATTAAGGTGGTCAGGTGAGGAATGAGATGAACAGAGCTGCTTCTCTCCAGCTTTCAGTTTGCTCCTCCTGCTGATGCAGTTTACCTGAGGAGCTGGAGAATGAGCTATATTCCTCCTTCTGCAGCTGGGGGCTTCCAGCTAGTCTGTTCACCGTTCCTGCTGGTGACTCTGGTTGCCTCCCTAGAAAGCTGGGGCGATATTTGTGAGGTGTTTTGAAACCTGCTACTAGAAACAGTGAGTAGCAAAGTAATTAGGTCTTCAAGAGTTCAAAAGGTGTTCTCCATGACACACATTTTATCTTTGTGCTTAGCATATAACATCAGATACAACAGGGCTCTTGTTGATGACAACCAGTTTGTACTGAAGTAGACCTAATGGCAGGTTTCACCCTCAGCAAACTCAACAAGTATTCTCTTGGTACATCATTTCTTCAGGTGTCTGCAAGGTGACAGGTTGCTCAGGAGACCTACTGTGCATTCATGAACAATTTCTGTAGCTGTGCTACAAGTCTGGGACATGGCTTATTCCATGTGCTGACTGCATACAATGCTATGGTCATTTCTCCTGCACAGGCTCACTTCTGTTAATTGAAACAGAAGAAACGGAAGAGGAAATGCACCTGTTTATTCTCATGTATTGTGTTTGGTTTCATCCTAGGTAGAACAGGAAGGTTAGGAGGAAAGGCAGTGTAGGGAGGGAAATTTGACTAAAAGGTATCGGACATTTAAAGCAGGATAAGTGTCATGTCATCAGAGTGGCTTCACTCAGTGCCGAAAGGCACCACGGCTTTGGAGAAATACATGGGGTAAGGCAGCCAAGGTGGGAAAAGTGGTCTGATAAGACCTTTTTTCCTTTCTGTTCTTTGGATTTGGGAGGACTGAAGAAAATCTTCATGGTAACATACTCTGGGACTGCTGACCTCATTATCTATCCCGAAGATATTTTAGCTGTGTTTTTGCAGTTCAGATCTGTCTTGTTGGGGCAGATGAAATAGTGCTTCTACTAAATAGGAAGGAGGCATCCTGCTGTTGACTAAGAAATCAGCTTCTCACTCACCCTAGTCTCTCCTCTGCTAAAATCAGAGGGTCAGAGTCTTCTCTTGCCTTCACCAGTGCAAATTCAGGACAGCTGCACAGAAGTCAAAGCAGGTGTTTTATCTCTTAGGCTCCAAATCTGATCCATAAAGTGCAAGTACTTCATCTGCTTTGCAGCATGCTTCCAAAGAGCCCAAAATTGCATAGTGTGGCCAGGAAACTGAACCACTCAAGAGACAGAGATTTTGCTATACTGCCCCTGCTATAGTGTAGTGAGCATTGCTGTGAGAATTAGCAGTGTTTGTGGCATGCAAGGCTAGCATTATATGAGAACAGCTGATGAGAAAGAGGACAAATCCCAGGAAAACAAGTCCTGCTGTTTCTTCCCACCCTAAAAACAAGTTGTAAAATGTCCCAGAGCAGGTGTAAATTAATGCTGCCATGGACACCTCTTCCTTATACAGCATAAAAATGGAACTAGCTTTGTCCAGTGAGCTGCGCTAAGGGCTAGCTGAGTCCTATCTTCCTCTGCCACAGATACACATGTGGTCGTGGAGAGCATTTTCTTTCCTGCTACTCCATTTTGCTGTTATGCATCAGTCACCAGAGAAAAAGGATAGCTACAGAAGTTCGTGTCAGGGAGGAGCAGTTTCTCTGCTCTGTTCCCATAGCCCATGGCTGCATACCATGCCCAGCTGGGTGCCTGGCTCCAGCTGTCCCTTTTCCTGGCTGTTTGCTCAGTCCTGAATACCAGGCTCCTCAGCCAGCAGGTCTGTCAGTATCTCTTTGCCAGTTTACTTGCTAGCTTAAAATCACATGGCTTATCTGCTTCTCAGCATGCTGAGTAGGCTAGGTTCAACCAGCCCAGCATAGAAACTCAGAAATAACTGTAATTTGGCATTTGCTTCCTCCTTTCCATGGCCATGTATATGTATCCACCTTGGGTTTTAAATAATTATGCTGCAATCTATATGACACAGTAGCAGGAAGCAGTGTCTATCACCATCAAGGGCTGGTTGGAGCCTTTCCTTAAGCCCAAACTTACCTTTTGTTCCTCTGTTTGGCATATGGTTTCTCTAGGACAAGGTCCCATGCACCCATAATTGAGAGGAGAGTGAGCAACTTGAGCCTAGGCACCTTACCAGAAGGCCAAACGTGACTTCAGCTGCATTGTGGACAGGCTAGTCGTACCATGGCCTGACTAATCCATTGCCACATGTCCCCTGTAGTGCTGTCCTGGGGCTGGTGTTGAACGCACAGATGATTTGTAGGCAGACTTGGCTCCTGCCATACAGGGTCCTGGATCCTTTGGTTGGCTCTCCATCAATGTGGATGCAGCTCTTAGGACTAGGATATAGTAGCCTGGGGGAAGGGGATGATCAAGCATCTTTTTCCACAGTAGGTTTTCTTCCAGTGTCACTTCATTGTGTCCTACACTCAACTGTACCTGAATAAAATTAGTGGAGTTACAGTAAAAAGGAAGGTGTAAGAGATGTCAAAATCAGACTGAGACAGTAGGGTTGCTTATGCTTCACACCACAGTGAATGAAAGCAACTTCTCCCCCAGTGTACATCACCATATCTCCACAGTCACTGAAGGTCCACATAGGGCGGTCTGGCCCTGGGCATCCTTCAGTGAGGCTAATGATTGCCTGTTCCTTTCCATGTCTTTCATCCAGGATGAAATTTGAAGACTTCAAAGTGCATTTTGATAAAGTTGAAATCTGCAACCTGACTCCAGATGCCCTGGAAGACAGCTCTGCCCACAAGTGGGAGGTGACCATCCACGAGGGGAGCTGGGTCCGGGGATCTACTGCAGGAGGATGCAGAAACTTTCTAGGTAAGTAGATGCAGCTTTGAAAGTGAGAAGCAGGCACAGAAGTCCTTACCCACCCTCAGGCACCTCTCCTATTAACCCATAGCCAGGATTGTGGATGCAGGTCAGGCCAGCTGAGTCTCAGCTAGTAGGAACCAGCCAAAGGTATAAATACAGTCCAACTTGAGGCTTTGGGGTAAGAAGAACTGCTTTCTTCTTTCACAAGTCTGTTGGATCTGATTTGTCTCTCACTTACATTTGCTTGAGCAGGACTGGCTCCAAATAAACCACTTAAAATGAAGCAGTAAGTGTAAAATGAGACAAAAACCCAGCTCAGACAGCATGTTTATGTGGCTCTGAAGTAGCATCAAGGATCTGAATTGTGTTACTCCGTATTGGCACCAGCACTATGGGATCATTGTAGCTATGTATTTTGAACAAAATTCCATCTGACAGCTTTATTAAAACCATGGTAGCTTAATAAAATATCGGGCTCAAAATCTTTTCTACACCTAACTCCATGAAGAACTTTGGGATTCAGCTAATTTTCTGCAGAGCTGAGTGGAAAGAAGCATGACAACTAATGGAAAAAATAAATTTGAGCAAAACCTCAGCTTAATTGTCCTTTTTGTCTACTTTTTTTTTAGTAGTAGTAGTGGTGGTATTATTCTGAGGCAAGAAATGCTCTGGTGTTCTTTACATTGGCAGACACTTTCTGGACAAATCCACAAATCAAGATGCATTTGACAGAGACAGATGATGGGCAAGATGATTGCACATTCATTGCAGCGCTGATGCAAAAGGATCGCCGCAAACTCAGGAAGTTTGGTGCTGAAATGCTAAGTATCGGCTACTCTATTTACGAGGTACTCTATTGCTCTTACAATGCGTGCAGTAGCCACCCCGTCAATATTACCATCTTTCTCTGGATTTGTAGCACTGCCAGTCATCAGATATTTTTAGGGTCCTTGCTCTTAAAATGCTCTTCTGAGTTACATCAAGCCCCATGGAGAATTTTGCCTTGGTTAGGATGGAGTCCTTTCATAGGAGGATTTAGGAGTCCCATGGGTAACCAGGACAAACTCCTCAGCCCCATGACTGTGTTGTCCCCTGCCTGGATCCCAGAGAGGGAATGTTGCTTCTTATGAGTCTCGTGGGGCTCATCACACACAGTGGTTCCTGTCCCTGTGTGAGGTTGGAATTGGAAAATCTTCTGAGGTGCTTTCTCCATGCAGAAGACAACTGTGAGGTCTCATCACTCTGTGACATGCCACCTAGGATTGTGATATTTAATAGCAGAGAATGTTTAAGCAGGAAGGAAGTGTCCTAGTGTCCTCTTAGACTGTCTTCAGGGTGAGAGAGAAACCCTGGTAACAGGTCCTTGCTGTAAAGCAGGAGCTAGATTGCGGCAAGTGCTTGGGTTAGGGTGTGACAGTCAGCACTGCAGCTGGATGTCAGGCTTGTGCCAGGGAGAGTTTGGGTCTGTGACTGGGAAGAGGGCAGGGGTAGCCCTCAGTACACCACAGCCAGTGCAATGCTGCCTTTGATCCCCTCTAGAGCCCCGGTGGAGATGGACACCTGAACAAAGACTTCTTCAGGTACCACGCCTCCAAGGCCAGGAGCAAAACCTACATCAATTTAAGGGAAGTATCCAACAGGTTCAAGCTGCCGCCAGGTGACTACATCCTTGTTCCAACCACATTTGAACCACACCAGGAGGCAGACTTCTGCCTGAGGATCTTCTCGGAGAAGAAGGCCATCACTGAGTAAGTCAGCAGCAAGCACTGGACCCGCTGGTGCTCTCCTGTGCATAGGGCTGCCAAATCCTGGAAAGGGTCTGGCTGCCAGCTGTCCAGCCCTACAGCAGAGTCTTGGGGTGGGAAGATCCTACTTTTTTCCCTCTCTGGAATTTTCATGTGCTTAGTAAGGAGAAAAAGGAAAGGTCTGAAAATGAGATTTTGGTTTGCAGTGTGCCCTCCTGTGCCTCACACCTCCTGTGTGAGGTTGAATTGGGTGAAGGCTTGTTTGCCTTCAAACTGGTTGGAAAAAAAAAATCTGTCTGCAGATGTATTTGCCCATTTTTGCTAAATCTGGCTTTTTTTTGGAGAGGAGTTTAGGAGGTAGAGAAATCGGGGCCCTGGTGAATCCACTGGAAGCTTACAGGGAAGAATTGCTAGCTGCCTGCTACTCAGCTTGTTCAGTAATCTGCGAGTGCAGCAGTGCTTCCTTACAAAGTCTGTCCACATGACAATTTTATATTAAAAACTGAGGAAGAAGTGTGTACAATGAATACAGAATTAGATTAATTCTTTAGCAGAAAGCACACAGAGGGACTGTGCCCTCACAGAGTCCTGCTTAAAGTATGTTTTAATGGCTTATGCCAAAATTTAAATAAAACAAAAATCTGTTTGATGAATTTCACCCAAATGTAATCAGTTCAGTAAAAAATGCAGTTTTATCTTTCGCCTCTGGAAAATGTTAATGAGCCACTTGGTGCCCTCTCCACACCAAGCAGATATTGAACATCTTCAGATATTGAATGTGGTTTTGTTTTCCCCAGGGATCTAGATGAAAACGTTGCCATTGATCTCCCTGAGGTAAGTCTACAGAGTTAAAATAGCAAGAGGAGAGCTCAGCAGAAGCCAGCACACACTGCTTTTACTGTCTTTGGCTAAAACATGTTCATTTCACAGGAATGCTCCACAATTGCCAGCTTTGTGTGAGTGACTGAAACATTCAGTTCTGCTGAATATGGTAAAAGAGCTGTAACAATCAAAATCACAATCGTTATGCTTCTGCAGCTGCTTCAAGGCAGTCAGAGTCAGACAGCACCAGAAGCTGGTCTCAGCCACCACAGGTGCACTGAAAGTACCCCACTTAGCACTGGGGAGGCAGATGGCCTTTCGTAGCTATTAAAATTCCATTTATTGTGAAAAAATAAGGAGCGAGAGTATTTCCACAGGCCTGCATTTGTCTTACATACAAACCTAGCAATATCCTCATGGTTTGGGAAGGAAGGCTTGATACGTGTGTACCTAGTGAAATTCTTTTTGTTCCTGGATGACCTGGCCTGCCTGCTGAGTGCTAATTGCAGCTGAATCTGAGTCAGCTCCCATTTAAATGTATCCCTGCACATAATCTGTTGATTGTAGTATGAATTCCCATGGAAACAAGCTAAATCATAATCCCATGAGTCCCTCTTTATTAAAATCCTCCTCCAGGGACCAGCTAGCAACTGAACATCTCCATTTCTAGGATCTCAGTGCCATGTTCAGGGTCAAAGTAGATCTGTACGGTGTCATTAAGGGATCGCATCTGAACTTGACTAGTAGAAAGAGATGAACATGGATATGGCCAAAAAATAAGTGTAAGTGGCCAAGCAGAGGCACCAGGGTGACAGTACACTAAATGTCACCTGTGTTGTATCTTCTGTTGGTAGAGAAAACAAAGCTTAATTCTTTGCATCCTGTGCTGTTCTGTTAGTTGCCTTCTTTTCCCCAGTTTTCTGGCACAAGAACTGCTCTCTGTTTGCATGGTCACCCCAGCTATAGCAATGGCCCTACGTGGTGGCATCTCTCATCAGTGTAGACTGAGGCCTGGGCTCTACGCCCCTGCAACAGCACTGAGGCTCTCAGCTGGCTCAAAGTGCTCCCGGGCATGGGTTGACTCTATGGAGAGCACCAAATCACAGCCAGTTCCAGCTGCTGCCATCAAGAGAGGCCAGAGGCCCCTGGATGATGCCTCTGGGAAGAGCTTCATTGGGCTGGGTTGTTCAAGGCTGTGGAAGCAGAGTGGTTCAGGGGTGAAGTGAGAGGAGAGGCATTTTCCAGGATAGGTGCCCTTGTTTTTGAGATAGCCAAAGCAGTGGTACACTGTGCAGTTCCCCAGGCAAAGGAAATGAAGGGTGAGAATCCCCTCAGGAAGCTTGGTGCTTGGGAAGCCTGAGGTCTGCAGTCAAAGCATAACAATGCTCAGGAACCCATACACTTATTGTAAGATATACTGTGCTCCCCTAATGCAAAGTGGACCTGTGTGCAGGAGAAACATCATGTTTTACAATTCTTATAAACATCTTCCTATGGTTGATGTTGCAGCCTCCAAACCCAAACCCAAGTCCACAAGCAACTGAAGAAACTGAAGAAGAAAAGCAGTTCCGGGCACTGTTTGAGAAGATCTCAGGAGAGGTGAGCGCAAAACCCTCGTAGGTCATAACAACACATAGAAAGTAGGAGAGAATTCTGCTCCTACTCGGGGCCAGGTGGGGCAAAAATGCTGTATTTTTGAGGGCAGTAAGCTTAGTTGCAGTGTGTTTTTTAGGCAACAGATGTCACCATGCCTTATATCTAGATGGAAAAGGGCGCAGTCCCAACTGAGCAAACCAGAGGACCAAAGCTAGAATTCAAGCCTGAGGGAGCCGACCTAGTTCCATGTCCAGCTGCATTTATATTTTTCTTCAAATCAATGGTTCCATCTTGAGATTGCTTTCAGACAGCCTTCGGCACAGCAGCACTCCAATATTTTGCTAGCTGTTTGGTTTTTAGCCTTTTCTGGGTTTTGTATGATTCTCTTTTCCTGAGATGCAGCAACATACAGATGGGTGATGTTTGTGTTTTCTGAGGTTTTTGGTATGTCTGATTCCAGAAACACTCAAGTAACAGATGCTGCTCTTTTTTTTTTTTTTTTTTTTTTTTTCTTTTTTAATTTAGGACATGGAGGTATCCGCAGAAGAACTTGAATATGTTCTGAATGCAGTATTAAAAAACAGTAAGTGCTGATAACCTCTGTACTGTTTCAGTGGCATGCGGCAAATGGCTGTGAAGAACTTTATAAAAGCTGCCATTAAGCTCACTTACGAATGTGAGAATAAAGGCTGTGTTAAAAATCTTGCCTGGTGGCCTCCAGCCAGCCAGGGCAGAGCTGGGTAGGCATATTGTCCATGATCTAACCTCGAGTGTGTCCTGCCTCCAGCATGATCCGTGTCAGTTCACTGAAGCCAGTTCTACATTGCACTACTGCTCTGCTCTGGAGAGACAGGGAGTGGGACTAATAAGACCTGGATGTGGCTCATGGCCCTGCTCATCACAGGTCTCCCACAATGAGGTCTAAGAGCCTGCTGTCTATGCTTATAAAATCTTATTTTCTGCTATGGATTTACAAACAGCAGATTTGCCCAATGACTTCTGTCTTATTGTTGTCCTTTTTCAGAAAAAGACATCAAATTCAAGAAGTTAAGTCTCATTTCATGCCGAAACATCATTTCTCTTATGGATGTATCCTTTCAAATAAGTACTTGTGAAGCTAAACAAATACTGAATATAATTGTTCATAGCAGAACATTATGTATATTGGAGACGGGTGGGGTTATGTCATGGAAGAACACTGTCCACAGGAAAAAAAAGTGTGAAAGTTGTATCCCTATTTTTACTTTAGAAATCTAGTGTTAGGAGCTTCAAGACAGACCATTTTCTACTAAAGACTTCAGAGGGAGATGCTTTAATCTAAGCACTTGTAAAAGTAAATCTCAATTATTTACATATAGGACAGTGCATTTTTCAAGCTGTGATTTATTTCAAAAAGATCTGGAAGAGAGAACCCAAAACTGTTGTCTGAAGAGTAGACTTCACTAGAGAGAGGTGTGCATTCAAGTTTTGGGTCAGAAAATTAAGCATGAACAGAGCGGTGAAAATTACTGGTATCAAACCTATGGGGTTTTTTATAGCCAGACAAAAAGCTGGAAAATCTGGTCTTTCATCTAGATCCTGGAACTCCAGGAAGCAGACATGTGGGTGAGATTTGTCTGTCCAAATTTAGGCATTTGTGGTGTAGGTGTTTACATCTAAGCTAGCTTTCTAGACTTCCTTTGTAGATAATGAAAAGGATGGTGTAATTATGCTTGTTCTCAATGTGCCTAACTGTGAGGGAAGCTAAATGATGGCACAGACACTAGGTGAGATGAACCACAGCCCTGGTACTTCTCCACCAGACTCATCCTTTGCAATGTTCTGCTGTTAAATTTAGTATGGGTTCTCTTCAGGTAGAGCTGGTTTTGGCAGTATGCTTTTCTGATAGCTTTTTTTTTTTTCCACACGTGAAACAAAACAAAGACTGTATCAATCCTGACAAGGCAAGTATCTAACACTTGTTTCTTGTTTTGCTTGAAACAAGCTACGCTTGTTAAGCTAAGAAATTTTTATCTTATTCTATTGTTGCTCCAGTCCATGGCAAAGGTAACAAACATGCTCTCAAACAACTTCTAACACAAAACCAAAACTGACAAAAAGACAAAACTGTATTCTGGTAAAGCCATGTCTGTAATGTTAAAATTCAGTGCAAATCAGTCACTGTCCATATCCAATGAGAAACAGAGTACTGGTCCTATATTTTCTCCCTCAGCAACCAAGCTTCAGTAGGGAGCTGGTCCACGTTCACATCTCATCCTTACATGGTATTGGAACAGAGCCAGGGTCTACACTTGACCCCGGAGCATAACAGCAATCCTAGGTTTACTATTTAGGATATAACCAAATAGTTTCCATGATTTGCAATGCTTTCAGGGAAATCTCTGCATAGTTTTGAATTAGTGGGGAGACATCTCTTCATCTGCTTTGGAAGCACAAGGAATGCAGACAGAACCATCCCACTCTGGACGTGGCATTTAGAGCACAATGGAGGAGCAAAATGACACAAATGGAAGCCTGAGATGATGCTGGCAAGTCACCTCCATGTCACATGCCACCAAATTCCCTGGTTGTAGTCACCATGTAATGGTGGGGATGGGGGTGAAGTATTGACACGACAACCAGAAAGAAGAACCTGGCTGGCTATAAAGACAGACTTCTTGTAGGAATGGTAATGTCCTTGGAATCTGTGAGTGCCCACAGTAATATCGCCAGTATAGGTGCTTAACTAACAGCATGCTATTAAATCATGGTGGGCTAGACCCAGCTTAGCACGTGTTGGCCTTTCTGAACAATTGCTGAGTTAGTGTCCATGTGAACAAGGGCTTTGTCTTGAAAAGTAAGATGTAAAGGGGAAGGAGAATGCAAGTGAGATCTACTTGGGGGACATCAGTAGCTCAGCACAGTAAATATTAAGACCCTCACACATCAGGAAGAGGGAAGTTCAGGCACATCTAATCACCACTTCTCAGCACTACTATACAGATGACTATTTCAGACTTTAAAGACCAGATTTTGCTAGTCTTACCACACGACTCCCATTAATCTTTGGTAGAGACATTGCAGTAGAGCCTGGTCTCTAGAAAACAATACTGAATAACACATTGGTTGACTAACTCATTCGAGTACAGTAGCAATTTGTTTTAATCAGGTAATTTAATTCTCTGAATCATTTATGTGCTATTTACATCTAAAGCTGTTCTCGCCTTAGAACAATCTGTCTTTCTTACTTGCATGGAGCTCAGCTGTGTTTTTGTGTGACATAATGTTCCCCAAGTATCACAGCCACAGTCATGAGCTGCACCTCATGAGAAATCCCAATATCATGCTCAACAGCACTGCAGGCCTGCCGGCCAACGTAATGTTATATGTTTAAAGGGATAGCAATGTTAAATTCACTCAGAATTTGGCTCTTCATGTAACAAGTCATTTTCCTTAATTCAAATTACTAGACCAGTGGCAATGGGACTCTGGAATTCAGTGAGTTCAAAGTTTTCTGGGAAAAACTGAAGAAATGGATAGTAGGTGACATTATGCATTCAGTTCGGTTCTCCATTTTACTAGCTATTTCTTGTGTAGTTTATTATGTATATGCAGACAAAAATAGAGACAGGAGTGTTTACAAGCCACAATTTTTTACTTAAAACAAAAGTTTTAAAAGCATGGGGGCTTGTTTTGGATCTTCAAAAGCATTCTTAGCTTTCCATGATGCTAAACCTTAATGGTTTTCTGGAAATAACAGAGATTTTTGTAAGGAAATCAACTATGTTTGGGACAAAGAATGTAATGGACACTAACAAGGAAGCCAATAAAAATGAAACTTAAGGAGTTTCTGTTACTGTTGCACAGAAGAAATGATGATTCATGACTAGTAGGAAACAATCATTTCATAAGTCACTGCATTGCCATTATCGATCTCTCAGTAGACAACAGTACTGAAGTCTGGGAAAGTTGATTCTAATTTTAAACACATTTCCCTGCCACTGTATATGGCAGTAAAAACAAGCAGACTTTCAGAATCAGGGCACAGACTGAATATTCAAATAAAGACATCATAATTGTTTCCTCATGGTCATTAATAGTTTTTTTTCTGAATTCATGCTTCACCCAAGCATTTAAAATATGCAGTTCTCTGCTTCTTGTCTATCCCATCAGAAATGACATATACTTTTTCTGGGTCCTAATGTCATATCTCTTTTATCAAAAGATGCATTGTTTTTGAACAAGGAGACTTGAGAAATCCTTGTCTTCTGTAAGAAGATTTGCACATATATCTGATGGAAAAATTTAAGCTGGTTGTGACAACAGCTCAATTTAACCCATATTCCAAGGGCGAACCATGTTTGTCATCTCATTAAAACAAAGGAATTTAACTCCAGTTTAATAATTATTTAATATTTAGGTCAAAATTCAAACCAGTTGTACCAGACCTCTCAGCTGCACAATGAATGTTTAGATCCTTTATACCTAGCAGCAAATGGGTAAGGGACAATCTCGACTTCATCTTACACAATTTTTTTCTAGCCTTCAGGATCATACAGAAAAACATGAAAAGAGATTAAGAGAATGCCTCAGGAGAGAGAAGCTAGAAGACAAATAAAAGTATATCCTTCCCAAATAAAATTACTTTTTAAAAAATCATGGAATTTTTTATGAAGAGAAACTCATTATATCTGAAAGATTGGGTTTGGCAGTACTTGTTTGAATTTCACAACAGCCTATTCATATGACAGAGAATTGGGACCCAAATTGCTCCTCGGTTACAAAATCAGAATGGATCTAGACCACGGATCTTGTCAGCTTTCTTAAGTGCTTTGTGCCACGCTGTTAGAGATAAACACCTTGCTTTTGTGTGCCATATCTGTGCTCCTTTCATGTGGAAATACTGAACTTTCCATCTGCTCTTTTCATAACAGAATATCTTTCTTCTGTTTGACTCTGATAAATCTGGCTCCATGTCCTCCTATGAGCTCCGCAGTGCTCTCAAAGCTGCAGGTAAGACAAGCCCTACTTTTTATTTTGGAAAACCTGTTGGACAGATCTGCTGTAGGCAAAGAAGTCTGCAAGCAATTACGCCATCTGGGTGCCCCCTAAATGGGAGGAGGGCTACACCACAGAGAGGACCTTGGGACCTAGAGGGAAAATTGAAAGGACTTCTGGCAAAGCCTCTTTCCAAAGGTGCAGAGAGGTGTAGGTAGGACCAGGTTTCCCTTTGGTTAAAACACTTTCTCAGCCAACCTTAGCTTTCTTTGTGCCCACAAGGGTTTGAAGCAGCATGGCCAACCTGGGGCTGGGAGCAGCAAGTGAGGTGCTGATGGGCGAAGAGTCTTGCCCAGTCATCCTGGTGGGGCTCACCATCCCAATACAGAGCACCCCAGGGAGGGTCCTTGGGCCATGGCACTTCCAAGGAGAAGTGGCAACAGTGATTTTTGTTCCTTAGGCTGTCTTGGAGAGGAAGTGGGATATTTTTAGGAATTACCTTTGGGAGTGTGTCTGTGTGGGCTGCCACTGGCCCTTTCATCTAATCATCTCAACACATGCAGGATTAGACCCTAAAACAAAACATTTCAGAGCCCAGGTCCACTTGAGGGTTTGAGGAGCTGCAGGTAACCTGTTTGTTACAAAGAGTAATCAGTGGGTTTCTATTTCATCACAAAGTATTTTTATTAAAGCACGTAGTTTTGCAGAAATCCCTTCAAATTTCAAGGAGTCTCTCATATGCAGTGACCGCAAAATTTGTGGTTCAGATATACTTATTCATTCCAAGCTTTAAAAACTTTGTAGTCAGATCACTTTCTATGTGGATGTGTGCCATAGCACATTCTCCCATTAACTGATTTTCAAGATTAGTTAGTAGAGATTTGCAGATTCTATCCTGGCCTATGAGGCTGCTCATTTTTCCTATGTGTGTGTGTTTTGGAAGGATATCAACTCAACAACTACCTGTTGCAGCTGATTGTCCTGCGGTACTCTGATGAACAGTTCCAGATTGAATTTGATGATTTTCTGAACTGCTTGATTCGCTTAGAGAATGCAAGTCGTGAGTATCTTCTTCCTCTGGGATTTCTTCAATTTTGGAAAAAAAAATATAAATCCAATTTCTGCTGTCACCAAGCATATTGCATAACATCTGAGATCAGGTGTGTAGATTGAAAGGCTAACAGAATGGAATTGTGTTTAGCATTTGCTTTTAGAATAGCTTTTCCCCTGTAAAATGAAAAATGTTCTGTTACTGACGGAAAATTTCCCCATGTGAATAAAGCCTGCTTCAAAAACTCCACAGTGATGCAGAAGGCATGTGAAGAATGTTGGCAAGGTCCTTGTTGTAGCCTTTCTTGTGGCTCACCCATCAGAGCAGTGGTGCCCAGACAGCTTGTAGCTAAATCTCATTTGTAAAAAAGTGGAGCTGTTGTGTGTCCTACTGGGTCGAGCCCCTAGACGCCCCACTACTCACACTCACTATCACCATTTCCCTCAATTCCTGCTGAATTAGCTGAAGATATGGTTCCCTGTATCCCTTCTGGTTCCCATCAAGGCACCCTAGGATCAGTTCATTTGCACGCAGGGTCTCCCTTGTTGCAGAGCAGAAGTAGTAGAGACAGGTAAAATGGCTGAAGAGATCATCAGTGTGGCTTCAACCTCAAACTCAACTCAACTCGATGAAAATCACAATCAACTTTCCTGTGTGATATTTTTTTTTTTCTCTTCTCTTTATTTCCTGGTTCAGTCTGGGGCAATAGAAGTGTTAAACTACTGAGAGAGAAAAGTTCAGTCAGATATATAAAGAGATGCAAATTGCTTGGCTTCATTTCAAAGCATCCGAATCTGAGTGCTTAGACACCCGCTTCCAGTTGAGTCCTGAAGAGAGACTTGCACAAAGGCCTGAAGTCAGCAAGACTTTTCCTCCTGCATGTTCATTTTTCAAAGTAGTTACCACCTCTAAGCAACCCCAAGCAACCAGACTTTGTGCCAGCCCCCCCCCCCCTCATAGGCACAGCCACTGTCATTGTGGGATGGGGAGCTTATATATGAATACGAATGAGGTGTATTTATGGCTCCTGTGTCCTGTTTTTCATTTCAGGAGTATTCCAAGCACTGAGTGTGAAAAATAAGGAGTTCATTAACCTGAATATAGGAGAGGTATGAGCACAGCTTTATAAACACTAGCAGAATTATGGGGCTCCTCTACAGCTTTTTCTTCACGTTAGAACTGGGATATTTCTGTGTGACACTTCAGGTGAAATCCATGGCCATGAGAGCACAGAGGGCATCTGCCGTAGATGTCAGCAGGGCTGTGATTTTACAGTGCACACACTGATTACATCTTCTCCTTGCTATTTCCTTCCTTGCCCTGTTGCATGCTGACAGCTTCCCATCCCCCTTTCTGGCTTCACTGATTTTTCCTTCCTCGGGTGCCAGCTCGCTGTGGGGAAAAGGGGAGGCAGCCAGCCTGGGATGGGGAGGTCTTTCACTCTCACATCAGCTTCTCCTGTCCACGTCCATCCTCTGCTTCTCAGCATGGGTTTGTTACTTTCTTGTGCTCTCTTTGTCTCCCTGTTACACATGTGGGCTGTCTCACATTTTATACTTACCCAAAGTCTCCTGGGGCAAGGCACAATGAATTCTCTGGAACAGCAAATGTGGGAGCTGATGTGGACTGTGGGGATGCAAATGAAGGGCCTGAAAGTATTTACTGTAAATTTGATCTTTCTTCTGATATTAGTTCATTAACCTGGCAATGAACATTTGAAGAAGTTTGACTTGGATGCCAGGAGTTCTTGGGACATCGCTACCATGGCTGCTGCCCTGACAACTGTGGTCCCCTTCTGATGTAGACTTAACCAGAGCTTTTGTGTGGAGGAAGACACGTGCTGCCCACCCTTTCTGGTCTCCAGCCCTGTTGTGTTCAGGAGCTCCACAGTCAGATCACATTTTGTTTTTAATTTTGATAACACCTGCTAATGGATTTGTTACTGGAAGAGGTATTTGGATGGGGCACACATGCCTCTCAAGTAGACTGAAATTAATGCCCCTAAGTTAACACAGTCTTTTATAAAATAAGATTGCATTTAGTTTCAGCACAGCACAGCCTACAATGATTAAAAATTTTTATTGCTGCTTGGTTACAAATTACTGTGAGGTGCTTTTAAAAATACAAGGTTGTGTAAAACTGTTCAATTTGGAATTTATTTTGAGGCATGCTGTGTGGCTACATAACAAGTCTCTTGTCACAGCCACATGAATTTCAGTCTGATAGACTATGAACAAAGGAAGACTAGGGAATACGTGGATGAAAATCCATCCTCGAATATTTGTAACAGAGGTCCCTGGTCCAGGTTTCCTTAGAAGGATGTTTAAGCTAAGATTTGATGTTCATCACAGATTTAATTTAGGGATAAATTGTTGCATCTCACCTCCCTTCAGTCCTTCCTCTGCTATCAACCTGTCCAAAGTGTGCCCCACAAACCAAAGTCTGCAGAATTACACACGGCTTGCCTGTATCTTCAGAGAAACATGCCTCTGGAGACAGTGAGCTCTTGTGTGGGGCTATCTTTCCCTCACGGAGTCAGTGCTTGTATCCCATACCAACCATGCCTTTAGAAGACCAACTATAATCATTTTAGATGAACTAAATGCAACCATTGGTAAGGCCCTGATCTCTGCAGCTATTGCTGTTTTGCATTTGTCTCTTGCATTGTATTATTCATGTGACATTGATAGTCAGCGCTGACTTAAAAAATAACAGTAATAGCAGCCAGGAACTTAAGAAGTCTTCACTGGATTTGTTTCTATGTTTATCTTCATAACTTGTGCCTATTTCATAATGAATCAACTGTCTCAATTTGTTTTCTAAAACTTTTCTTGCAGCGAAACAGATGGCCCTAGAAGAGCTTTGCATTCCCTACTGTCCAGGATCACTGAGGCAGACAGGGTTTTATTTTCTCTACATTTAGACCTAATGAGCAATTCTGGAACAAAAATCAAACTGTAGTAAAGATTAAGTTCAAAGAACAAAAAAAGAAACAAAAAAAGAAACAACAATGAAAAAAATACACCAAGGGTCACAATGTTTAAAATGACCATTTCTTTTCCCTAACAATTACAGTCTTATAGCTATATAGAAAATGCTCTGGAGCTAACTGGAAGCTGAGAGAAAACTAATGCAGTATTTCATGAACTGAGGTACTCAGCCCCATCAGGTGTATTGATTTTCAGATGTGATGGTTGTATGCCCTTTCAACAGCACTGGAGGCAGCTGTCCAAGTTTGTGAAAGTTTGAGTTAAAATCTAGACCATTTGGCCACACACTTGAGAGTAAATTTATAGATTCTTATCTGGTTCACTGTGTAAGCTTGAATGTTGATATAAATTTGTTGTAAAATTTGTTGATATATATTTGTTGATATAAATATATTTTCTTTCTGTAATGATACTCACAAGGTATGCAGAAGAAAAGAGACGTTTCCATGCCTGGCACCTCCACTGTAGCTTTCTGTGTCTTCACACAGAGCTGGGGATGCCTTGGAGAAATCTGGTTTGATATAAGCAATGGGGCACAAGTAAAAATTTCTGCGTTGAAGAGAAAATTCATGCATTTAAGAAAAAAACACCCCAAAGTGTTTTCTTCCCACTCAGAGCAGTCTCCTGCTGACTGTATGCCAAAGAATCTGAGAGTTAACGTCCAAATCCTTTACAAATTAGAGTAAGACCCAGCTTCAAAAAGGAAAAGTAATCTTAGGAATAAATGCATCTGAAGGTGGAGGATTATATAATCCCCTGTAAGTTTTATTATTTTTATTATACTGTTTGCATGAGTGAACGAGTGGGTGAGTGAGAGATGTTTGACTTCAAAGCCCCATCAGAACATGATAGCCCTTCTCAGCGCTGTGTCCATGTGGTGCCTGAACAAGAGGGCAACTTGCTGTCCAGAATCAGGGATCTGGGCTTGCTGGTTTTCTTTTCTTTTAATCAAGAATCTTCAGTTTAAAGACAGACCTTGCTGCTTTCTCTGACATGAGATGTGGATGCATTTGGTTCTGTACAAGAGCTGGAGCTAATCACTTAGGGTGGTCTGAAAGCCATGAGAGCTGTACGTTCCCTATTGTGCACACAGATCTTCTCAGCGAGTACCAGCTCATGCTGTGAGCCCTGCCTCTCTGCTAATGGCTACATTAATGGGGAACATGAGATGCATTTTTCATAATTATGTTACTGGGGAAAAAAATCACTTAGCTACAGGGCTGCAATTTGAGCATGCTCTTCCACTCCCTCTTAGAACCGAAAATGCCTCTTTAAAGCCTGCTACTGAAATCTCAAGCCAGATGTTGGCTGGGCTCAGCAATGGTGAGTCTTTGGCAGTGACACCTTCCTCAGAAAAATCACATTTCTGTCACAGGCCTATTTTAATCCCCACAAGACTTAACGCTGGTCCCCAAACACTTGATGTGTCAACGCAGGGGGTGCCTGAGGCATTACAAGGGTCAGGAGGTGAGGGAGAGAAAAAAAAAGTGAAGCGCAGTCATACTGCTGGCAAAGCCTCCTTCTTGTAGTGCTGTGGCATCAGGCAGGAGAGATGCTTGAAACGATGAGGCTGTTCTCCCAATTTATAGCGGTTGTGGTTGCTTCCAATCATCAAAATTAAATATTTGTGAAGAGATAGCTGAGTTATCTAAATCATTTTCATTTCAGCTGCATCATCTCCCTGCCTCTCCCTGGAAATATTTGAGTCTTTGTGCTTTTCAGCTAATGGCAGCGCATCTTTTGGAAGCACATCAGAGCGCTGAGGGTAGTTTATAATGTTCCCAGTTATGTCTGGAACTTCAATATTTTTTAAATAAATTACAAATACTTGCTGATTGAGGTAAACTAAAGCTGTCAACTGTCGCAAACAACTATCTTCTGCACGTCAGCCACTTGTGAGGGAAAGTGTGTTATAAACTGCCCTCCCAAAAACTCCAGTTTTCATCCTCTGCCCTTTGCGTGGCCCTTGAAGGGAGGTCCACATCGCTGAGGAGGACTCGGCCTCCAGGGGAGAGAGAAAGCCTGGGCCCAACGGGGGTGTTAGACACCACAGAGGGATACGGGGCAGGCTGGCCACAGGCACCGGTCCCCTTACTTCCCATTCTTCTGGCCCGCTGAACGTACAGCCACAGCTCCCTGTCACCATTTTGTCTTTGTGTTTATTTAAAATGTCCAAAAGCAAGACGTGGTGGGGATGGGGACAGGGCGGGGACGGGGACAGGGCTCCCAGTCATGGCCACACTGCCTGGCAGACGGCCCCGCGGGACACAGCCCTGCCCCTGCCCTGTCAGGGAGGGCACCGCCAGCGTCTTGTGACAATTTTATCCAGTTGCTAAGCAGCTGGGGACACAAATACAGTGGAAACAAACTGCCCAGAGGGAAAACTGCTGCATTGTTCTGGAGGGCGCCAGGCCTCCTCTCCCCTCCTGAGCTCCCTTCTCTGCCAGGGGGCACAGGCCTGGCTCCTTGGCCCCTCCAGCTGTGGCCGTGCCCATTAATCTGCAGCCGTGCTGGAGAGCAGAGCCGTGCCCAGCTCCACAGCCTGGCCCTGGGCACCCAGCCTGGAGATGGAGCAGCTGGGATGCAGTCTCTGCTCCTCTTGATGGCTAAGCCTGGGCAGCAGCCACATTGCACTGCAGCCCCCGTGGCCATCCTGCAGCCTGCTGCCAGGGCGGGCAGCTCAGCGCCTGCCCCAGCTTGAAAACAGATTATCTGGTGCTGCAGAGAATGGATTTATCATGACTGATCCCATCCGTTTCCTAGAGGACGTGCTGAGTGACCGAAATAGAAATGGGGTCAGCAATTAACAGGGTAGCTCTCAGTCACTGTCACCGTATGTTACGATGAATGTCTGGTTTGCATATTTACCTGGTAAATAACTCGCTGGGAGCTTTAGCAGAACACGGTTCAAGCAGAAGGGAGACAGAAGTGGTCTGGGTCCCTGAGAAATTGAGGGGCTGTTGTACAGAAACTGCTGTCCCTGCAGATTTCTCCTCCAACATGAAAACGTGCGTAAGTGTTCCTCCAATTTCAGTGAGGGCTTTTTATGGCAATGGTGAGAGGCAAGTGGGTGGGTAGCGACAGTGATGCTCTCAGCTCAGCTTTGTGCCCCCCCCAGACTCAGCTGAAGAGCCTGACTTTATCCCTAACAAGGATGTATATACGCTATCTTTTGAACGGGCGAAGGCAGACGTTTGGGCACAAGAAGCAGAGGTTGAGAAGTGCCTTCATGAGTGCGCCGCAATGGCAGTGACCCAAGTCATGTCCTGTGCTGGTGCCAAAATCCCTCTTAAGGCCAAGAGTTCTGGGACATCTTTAGCACCACAATGGCTGTTTCAGTTTCTGAACCTTTTAGCAAGTCCAACTTTCTCTGCAGCAAAGGGTAACATCTCTCCAGGAGAACCCACTGCGCTGTTTGAGAGACATGCTGTTCCTTCCAGGGGCAGGAAACCTCAAGCTTGCCGAAGCACTTTTCCGAGCCAACAAGAGCTACAGTAAGAAATTTTGATTGAAAACAGGTGCACGGCTGGCTGTCCAGCTGAAAAAGGAGTCATGGTGAAGTTTGCAAAAGCTCTGGGGGAAAGGCGTGCATTCAAGGTGATGAAAAAAACATTGGCACTGGGTTTGGTTTGGCAGGGGAAGCCAGCAAGGGGCCAGGGAGCGATGGCTTCCTCAGCAGCCTGCACCGTGGCCCACACACATTTCATTTCAAGCACCTGAAGAGCAGAGGCCTGTTCAGCAGAGGGCCCTTGTAATGATGTCAAAGAGTGATTTGCACGGCAAGCTCTTCTGGGAAGACAAGTCTGACCATATGCAGGTATTTAAATCCCCACGTTGGTCCCATGAGTCTGAGAATTTGGCCAGTTCATTGGGAGGAAAGACAACAGTCAGTGTCTGACCTTGTGCTCTTCCAGGCACATCCTAGAGGGCAGCTGTCTAACTTTTGCATTGCCTGAAAGCAGATGCCTCTTTGGGAGTACAGAAGACTCTCATCGTGCAAAAGAGTGCTGGGGGAGCAGGGAAGGAAGAGAAAGGGAGAGAAAGTAGGGGCAGCATGAGCAGTCTTCAACACTTCAACGTAATTATGAAAGCCTATTTCTTTTAGCCTTGAGAAAACAAATTCCTGTGGGTGACCACCAAATCTGCAGGCCAACATGGCAAAACTTCAGACACGGGAAACGCACGAGCACCCTTCACACCCTCCCCTCCTTCCTGTATCCTGCAGCTTGTCCTGCTGGCACTGACCTCCCTGCAGAATCGTGTCCCACAGCTGCTTCTCTGAGAGCACCATGGCAGAGCCAGCACTTGGCACTCGGGGACCCCGATTCACCTGGGTTGGTGCACCCAAGGTCCATTCTCCTGCCAGGTTTTTCTGTTTAAGAAACAAGGTGTCCCTTAAGTGACAACCCATTGGAAGAGTAGTTTTGCTGCTGGGATGCAACAACCTGTGTCCATGGGTCCTGGGCATGGTCCCACACTCCTGGGCAACCTGCTTGAGCAGGGGGTTGGACCAGATGATCTCCAGAAGTCCCTTCCAGCCTCAATCATTCTGTGAAGTGGCCTTTTACTCCAGCCACCCCAGTAAGGATGGCTTGACTGAGGGAGCAAAGGGTCTGGGAGGGCAATGACTGGATGACTCTGCTGTGGGTAGATGAAGAGGTGTATCCAGAATACCCACAGCACCAGGACAATGCGCGTGTTTAAGGCACTGTCCTTATTTCCCTCCATAGACTAGAGCAAATTTCTCCAGCGAGGTGCCATTATCACCTAACACCTGGACCTAGGACATCCCAGAAGGCACGAGACAAGTGCCAGTGTCACTAGATTTTGTGTTCTCCATAAAGCTTCAGCTCCAGATGTTGCATGAGAAAGTGAGAATTCTGCCATAAGGTTTGGCTTTTATGGCAACAGATAAAATCTAAATTGGTACTTGAGCAGGTTAAATGTTCAGAAACTGAATATAAACAAAGACCAACCCTATTTTATTACTTTTTGAAGTTCAGACCATGTTGATAATTTTAGTGGCCTTAACTCATGACTCATGAATGCTTTGATGTGCTGTTACTGCTCCCGGTATAAAATAACCCTGTGCTGGCTTTGTTTACAGGCAGGGATTTCCTTCTCTAATAAATGATTGAAAATGTTCTGACAATTAAGTCTCCAGAGCTGTTAATTTTGTAGTTTCCCTGATTACTAACAAACAGCTCTTTAAAAACATTAACACCAAACAGGAATTAGTGATTTAAAGAGCTTTGGAGATGTAACATTAGTTTTATAACGCTGCAGTTCTGCACTAAGCAGAAACACGTTCCTCCCTGCAGTCCTGTTGCCCCTGTGCATCACTCAGATGCATAAATGAAGGCAGAAGTGGAACACCATCATTTCAGATGCATATGAATATATACATGAACTTATGTTTATATACAATAAATAAAATCTGTAACATATACAAAAATTTATTTTATATATATATGGGCCAGTTTGTGTAAAAGTTTTCAGCAAGAATCCCCAGCAGGGGAGTGGCTGGTCCCCTGCACTGACTGACAGCCAACTTCTGACTCACCACACATGGATTGTCCAGTTTTAAAACTAGCTGGCCAAAAAAAAAAAAAAAAAAAAAAAAAAAAAAAAAAAAAAAAAGTTTGTTGTGCAGAGGCAATTGGCTGCAGTCACAGACCTATCTCTGTCCCAAGGGCAAATGCAGGTTCTCCAATGAATTCAGCTTCACTCAAAACTCAGTTTTGAGTGATATGGATCTCAAGGGCATCTACACTGAAGGCTGCTTGGGAAGCTGCAAAACTGCACGTCAGAGGGACATCCCCAGCTCCACGTCTGGCCTTGGGGCCGAAGCTCTGAGGTTGCTTTGTGCATTGGATCTGCTGTGTGCCTAGCTTCTCCCGTGGTCCAGGATTTTGCAGGAATTTGGGGGAATTTGCAGGAATCTGTTCAGGTATTTCCAGAAATTTGCTTTCCTGTCCCGGTGTAGTACTGTGGCATTTCTGTGCAGGACCCAGCATGAAGCCTGTCAGAGCATGGGGACATTTATTCCGCAGCTAGCCCGTGCTTTCAGCTAGGGCTCACAAAGGCGTCTTTCCCATCATCTCAAGTGCCTTACAAATGTCTGTTCCTTGCACTTCCCACCGTGAGATCGCTTCCACGTGACTTCAGCTGATGCTTTTTGCTTTTAAGGAGGTTAAGATGATGCTTCGAGCTGTGTGCAGGCATTCAGCCTAGGGGCGAGCATTGCCATTTGATATTAAGATCAGTCAATGGCTTTCATTCAGTCTCCAAAGAGGAGTCTCAGCATACTTTCTGATATCCAGTGAAAATCTGAAAGAGTCCAGTGTAGAAAACCTCTTTAGAATAATTTCAAAGCTGGAACAAAACGATGTCCTGTAATTATGAAACTTGCAGCTTCATTCATTGGGCTACAGTTCATGCAGTACAAAAAGCTGAAAGGGCATCTTCTTTAGCTCTTAACAGTGAAGAACTGTGCACCATGAGCAATTTGTAAGAGGAAATTCCGCAGCCGAGAGTCTCGCTGAGGCAGAGAAATGCCACAAGTGGCACAAGCACATGGTCTTCACCATTCTTATTTGCAACCACTTTTGCAAGGAAGTTGCAATTTTATTTATAACAAACTAAAGCACTGAGTCGATGCACAGGCCCCCATAGTCTTTGTTTCACCAGTCCTTGAAAGATAACAACACCTTTGCTGACATACAGGGGACCTGCATCCCCTCAGGAAGTTTCATGAGGGCATCTCAAGGCGGCATGCGGTACCTGAGGTCACACAAAGTTTGCCATCAGGCAATGATGCCCTCACTAGAGGGCATCCACCGCGGCTGTGGAGCTGGAGGAGGTTGTGCTGTCGAAAAGGCCAGCAAAGAGTGGGCTGTGCCACAGTCTGCTCCGAAAAAAGTGTGACGAATGGAGCTGGCCCTCAGGGCATCCCTAAAAGGGGAAACACTGGCAGATCTTCAGGGTTTCGATTTCTGTTAGCAAGAGCCTGCAGTTTTCAGCCCCAATTTCTTGAATTTAAAAATATACGTGTATGTGTATATATATGTTTGAATCCAGTCCACACTTTGTGCCCTTGAGGACTTACAAACACCCCGTCCCCACAACTACCACCAGTGCAGGGTCCTGCTGCCTCTTGCAAGGACTGCGCAGGGAAAAAAGACCCACACTATGCAAAAAGGAGATGGGTGCTGGGGAAGCAGTTTTGAAATGAGAACATTTTGTAGGTATCTGGTTGCGAGTGCTGAGGCTGTTGAAGTCAAAAGGGATTTCAAACGTGGCAGAAATAACTTGAAGCCTATGAATTTTTGAAGAGCAGAGCTCTGCATAACTCAAAAATCTTTTCCCGCACCACTCCAGTTACAAGTTATTTGCGTGCCGCACGCTTTTCCTCTCTTTAATTAGATTGTAATTACTCTGCTTACATTGCTGTGCGTGGCGAATACGTGTGCACGTCTCGCCTGCTCTCCTGGAGGCGAACCAGCCACTGGGAGCCTTCTCGGATGAGAAGGGGCCTCCCCTGAGGCAGGCAAGAGGCCTGGCTCCCCTGGCTCAGCATGGGAGGCTGCTTCGTCATGGGCAGGAAGGGCTGGGGCTGGGAAAAATGCGTGGTTTGGGTTTTACCCACGCCTGGACAGAAGGAGGATGGTGGGGTGGGCACAGCTGTGGGCGGGGGGTCTGGAGGTTGGTGGCCTTATGGAGACCGGGACGAGCTCCACTGACGAGAGGGTAGATGGGCGCTGCTGGATGGGCAGAGGCTCCCACGCAATGGATGCACTGAGGGGAGTGCGTCTGAAAGGATAGATGCAATGCGTCCTGCAGTATGTTTCTTAATTGGAGGTTCCATCATTTCTTCCCTAAGTGTTTCCACTGCCTGGCTGAAAATGGTATCTAAAATTAGCTCCCCCAGATAAAGGAATTTTTGTCATATTTAGTACATTCCTATAAAAACACTGAAAGCCAGCTGTTTGCGCTGGGTTACAGAGACAAATCTGTTTGTAACTATAATGATCTGGCATTGTTAGTGCTGGAATTAATAGTGTTTTTTTTTGTTTTGTTTTGTTTTGGTTTTTTTATCTGTCTACATCCTATGCTCATTTTTTCCGTACTGAGGTAGTGCCAGAGGAAGCATTATAAAGGCTATATAATTAAAACCAGAAGTGCCTTGCAGTGAACTTAACAGTAAAAGCTAATGGAATTTCTAGCAAAAAGAAATGCCCTGGAGGACTAGTTGGGAAGGAACTCGGAAGGACTCGGTGCTGTTGCTGTTGCAGATTTTAGCTGAATCTGTACAGTTGAAAGGAGTCAAGATTGCGATTTTTCTCATGCCAGCTGAAGTTCTCTGTGAGTGCAGTCACCGACTGCTGGATGCGGTCTGTGAGGCCGGGGGCACCGAGCCAGGACCCACCTTGCCAGTTCCCAGTTCCCACTCCATCCATCAGTGCCAAAACCCCTACAGCCCAGGAGAGCCCAACCCATAACCCATAACCCAAATGGACTGCTGTCTGCTAGCAGTGACCTAGACCAGGGGATGCCAGGCCTGGGAGACAGGTCTTGGTCACCAGAGCACAGCTGTAGGCCTGAGGCCTGGCTCAGTGACTCTTTGGGCACTGGCTCCCTGTCCTGAGCTTGGGCAAGTTTCTGCCACACAGGGAGCTGGTGGGGAGCAAACTTCTGTTCCTCACTGAGCGGTGCCACTTGTGTCAGTGACAAGGGGCTACAGGGCCCTTGTTTGTTCATGCAAATCATAGGACGCTTCACGTGCTCCTAGACAGGACTGGATTTGAACTGGCTGGTGGAAAGACCGTACAGGAGCACACTTTGCCAAAATTGTTCTTAGTCATCTGTGCTCCTGAAACATTACTGCTGATACCTCAGTGGCCAGGAGCTTGCCTTGCAGGACTTTGACACCATCAGCTCAGCTGATATCAAATTTAGCCTGCCATCCTAAAGCTTGGGTCCAGGCTGGTGGTACAGATGTGGTACAACTTGGCCAAGAACTGAGCACTCAAAATGGTTTGATCTGTGTGGAAATACACGGGGGTCTGTGTGAAATTTAACATCAGGTGTGCCTCAGGGAAAGCAAGCACCTGATACGCTGATAATAAGACACTGCACGACTGTCAGTGACAGCAAGACCATTCCCTTGGTGAGACGAGAGCCAGAGCAGATAAAACGGAGGACACACAATAAAAAACAGTCCTGTGCTGGCAGGGCAGTGGGCCAAGAACCTCTCATCTCCCTGTGGGATTGCTGTGACTTTGTCCAGATGCAGTTTGTGGGGCCAGCTGAGCGTGCCTCAGGCTGCGGGTGCAGAGCTCGGGGGCCGCTGCGAGGCCTCGGCAGCAGCTCACCTAGGTGGGCAGGAGCTCGGTTCCTCTTGGGGCTCTGGATCGCCAGCAGCAGCTCAGTTTCTCCAGAATCCAGGATGGAGTAGTGAAAATAAGCTGTAATTAGTGGCCACAAGTATTTGCCGTCCTTCTCTGCTCCAGAGGAACTGGGCTGCAGCCAAGCGAGAGTGGAAGCCAAAGGGTTCAGCACAACGCAGAGGCCCGAGCAGTTTCTTAAACATAGGCTTATAGGCACACACCAGAAGTTTCCTTCTTGGCAGATACAGACCCTGAAAAATGTGGCAAGGAGAGCAGGATGTTCAGTCAGCCCTTTAATAACAAACAGCTGTAATAAAATCCGGGCTTCCTGCAAGTCAAAATAAATTTTGCCACCAAGTTAGCTGTAGCCAATGCTTCAGCTCGTGTAGCTGGAAAACGTCATGGTGGAGAGGAGCAAAGTGGTGAATTTTCTACTTCCATTTGGACTTTGCTCCTTCTTCTCTCATCTTTTTCATCTGGTCCTTTATGACGATGCTGTGTGCCACTGCACCTTTCCATAGCAGCTGGCATCTCGCAGCAGCAACAGCAGTCCCTACAGAACACTTTGTGCCTGGCTGATGGGGGAAATTTTCAAAGGCTGCCCTCACTCTGGCTCTCTGACTTCAGAGCACAAACCCAGGAGGCAGATGGCCAGCTTGACTTCGGGGTCACCGGCACTCTTGCCACTTTTGGTAAGAAGGGAAGTCAAGGCTGAGGGCAGGCCCCTGTGTAAACCTCTGGTTGGTTACTGAAATGTTGAGCCATCCAAAATACACAGACGACTCCCCTCTCCCTCCCCCCTTATTTTTTTTCATTCCCTCATTCTTTCTGGAGACAAGCATTAAAGGAAAATTGCAGCATGCTATTTTCAGAGCAGCTACATGTTTTTTGACTCGTTGGCATCCCAGTAAAGCACCGACCTGCCAAGGGCATTTATCCCTGTATCTTGGCTCCAAAATGAGGTCCAAGTTTCACAGCCATTAGGCAGCAGAGCCGATAAATGCTGTGATTTAGAAGTTGCTTAATGGAATCTTTTGCCCCAGAAGACATTTGGAGTAAAACCTAGAGTGATGCTTAAGGCCAAACAGTAAGCTTTCAAAGCAGTGTGCCGGGCTGGAGGTGAGCAGAGACAGGGCTGCCAGGCTTTCAACCAAGCCGGCCCTAGGGATAATGGGTGGCTGGCCAGCCCGCAGCTTGCTGCCCTAAGAGTGGGTACCCGTACTGTGTGGGACATGGGCGCTCGTCCTAGCAAGAAGTTCAGGGTGCTGGTAAGGAGCAGGATGAACTGTGGCCTCTCCCCTGGTGTCTTCACCTTGGACAGAAGGTACGAGGATGGGAAGGACCAATGCCCCTGGGAAGGGGCTCCAAGGGGATGAAGGGCTGAAGGAGAGGGATGAGTAACTGGGAGATTTTCTTCTCACAATAATACCTCACAATCGACCTCAGATCAGCATCTCTTGGATGCTGTTCAGTGCTGAAAGGAACTGCTGGATCCAGGCTGCAAACAGATCTCGTGGTCATCTCTCACCTCACTCTGACTCCAGAGGGTGCTGCCAAGGCTCCCCTGATGGTGGGAGGTCAGATGCAAGTGCCAGATCCTCGCTATGAACTACAAGGTTATATTAAGTACTGAGATGTAAAGCCTACTTGCAAAAACAGGACGATAACAGATTTTAATGATAAATCTAGAGTCCTGTTGCAAAGAATCAGGCATGCCAGGCTCACCTGCTCTGTAGAGGCTTTCACTGGCACTAACCCATAAATGTAGGACAGCAAATTATGTGCTTGTCTCAGATATGCAGTCACAATTCTTTCTCACTTCTGCTGCATTTGTACCTCATGGTAACAAGCACATATTGCTACAAGTAGGTCATGAGCAAACTTGGGCAGCGAAGTCCAGGGGCCTGTCTGTGAACAACGCCTGCAGAGCTGGGTTTTGCATCTCCTGCGCGTGACTTGCCAGCCCTCTGGGGGTGCTGCTGCTGAGCAGTGAACAGGACTCACTGCTGGGTGCTGCTACGGTACCCACAGCCGTGACCTGGAAGCCAGCTCTGTGCTGCCTGAGGCAGGGGTGCCACCAGGGTCCTCATTGACCCTCAGCAAATACAGCAGGAGTCACCAGTAGCTAACCTGATCTACAACCTGCTGGTCACAGGCAGATGGCCACAGCCTTTTCTATGCTGTCTTTATTCAGTTATGAGACCTGCTGACTCCAATCACCCAGACAACCCCCAGAGGTTGCAGATTTGCCCTTATTAGAATGGATTTTTTAAAGTTAAGATGGAGCTCAAGCAAGGCTGAGGTGAGCTATGTGTAAGCCAGATCCTAAATATAGTTGGAACACCACCCCTTAATTGGCTGTCGAGTCTCTCCAAACCAAATTCTTCTTCAAATGCCTTTTTAGTTGTTGATAGAAATTTAGCTCAAGCATAAAACAAATTGAGCTGCTTTTCAAAATACACTTCTGTGAAAAGTGGAGGTGGGCATGCAGAAGAACCAGCCTTGTAGCTAAGCGTTTGAGTCTCTTATGCAGCAGGTTCTCTAAGGGTAAGACAGAAGGCAGCAAGTGAGGCTACCCAGTGGCCTCTGCCAGCATCTTTTTGTGACGTGCTTTAAAACCTGTAGGTAACCATCCACTGACAGCACAACTGCATGAAACAGTTGATGCTATTTCTGGTCATATCCACCAAGTATAGTTTTCAGACTCCTCCTACAGTATTGCTCCAGATACTGATTTGGACTACCTGAAGATACCGGGTTTGTGTGTTAAGTTCAAAGTCCATTATAGCAAAGTTAAAATAAATTACAGTCTTCACGGAAGTCCCAAATCTCCTGTCCCCAGCTGTCAGGTAAAACGATAAAGCAAATTATTTCCCCAGACAGTCTCACTTAGAAGTTTGAAAAACGGCTGTAGTGTAGAGATTTATTTTTTTATTTTTTTGATATGAAAAACTTGGTTTCTAAATTCTAGACCAGATTGTTCTTGACTGCCTCTTAGGGAAATTCAAGATGTACCAAACAACTCCAATGGCACTGAGGAGAGCATGGTGCAAGCGACAGAACACAAAGCAGTACAAAAGCCTTGTATGTTCTATTTAAAGTGACTTTATTAAAACATTGTTAATATAAAATGTGACCAAGTACAATTTTTTTTTGTAAGAATGTTTAATAAAAACATATGAAAGAAAGAAGGAGCATCAACTCTTGTCAAAGCACAGGAAAAACCTACCAGGATAAGTAAAAAGTTCTGCAGCATGTTCTACCAGCTGGTCCCAATGTGTATTAGGGTAGAGTTAGCCAATGGAAGAGACAGACAGCCCAGGTTCTTCTTTAAGAAGCTTCAATGTAGTCAGCAGAGATTTAATGTAACGCTCCTCAACAGTAGGAGTCTTTGCTTTAAGATCTGCCCCTATCGAAGTAAGATTAGAATGCACGTCTTTACACTGGATTTAAAACTTTTCAGCAGCTGAATGCATAGAAAATTAGGTTCAATGGCAAAGGTAATATCCAGGGTTAGCATTCATCAGCTTCGAAAAGAAGGTGCAAGTCAATACTAATTATACACCTAAGGAGGTTTTGCTGAAGGTGTTCTAAGCTGTATTAATGCCGGATGCTTGTAAGGAATCCTAAAAAAAGGGCAACTAAGAAAAAGCCAGCTGTAAAGCCTAGGCCAATAGAAACAATGAAAGTATTTTGTGAACTGCTGAATGCAGAGACAATATCCCGAATTACAGGAATTTGTACATCTCGAGAAGGATGTAAAGAAGCTTTCAGAATTCTATAAATAAGTCTGTGCAATGGCTTATACTCTGGCAATCTGCCCCCTTAGCTACGAAACCTTTTAAGAAAACACTTACTAGAAAAACTGGAGGTTTGGGGCTTCTATTTTTCAGGGGGTAGGAGGGCAGCTTATGGCATCTTCCTTGATCACCAAGCAAGTTTTTAATGCTCTATCAGCGCACAATGCTTGTTCGGAGTAGGCGGTACAGCAATTATAGGCGAGGACTCTTCCAGTACATTTCCAACCCTTCCTGTAACAGCCTCACAGCAGGCAGAAGGGAGCCCTGCAGCAGCCGGTTCTGCACATGCAGCTGCCACGGGCGTCCAACTAAATGCCAAGCACTAACCCAGGAGAAGCCTAGCACTGGTACGGTCTAGTAGATGGCGACCTTCTTAGGGCTTTGGCGGGGACCTGCTCGAGCCGTTAGAGCCCAGTGTTTTGCCTTCTACCCCAAACAAATGCTACGGGACTATTGCTGAGGTAAAGGGAAGGTCAGACCTTTGGCATCGGAGCAGACCACCCACTGGTTGTGCGTAGGGGAAGTTAAGGCTTCGAGGTGAGGTAAACACAGTGAGAGTCAGTGTGTAAACCATGCTGCATTTCAGAGACAACGGACTCACATGACAGCTAACCTTGTTCTCTACATTTAAAACACCACACGAAGATCATCCGAAAGCACAACTGCTGAGGGCCACCTTGAGATGCCTCTTCGCACCTCGGGAACAAATGTAACCCAGATGTCGAATGCTACCCACCAGGAGGAAAAAGCACCAAAGTTGATAAGTCCTTGAGACGATAAGCTGCTTAAAAAAAACAAAGAAGCCTCATACAGCTACGACCTCCCATAAACATAGTGGTTTCCTTACACAAAGGTAATCCACACTCCAGCAATCACCAATGCTGTGCATCCAGCACTACTGCTAAGAGTTATGCTCTAGCAAGGAGGCAGTGAAATCATTAGGCTTGTGTTCCCTGAAGACAGTTTCTCCCAATCGTAAGGTGTTGTCTCGTTTCCCTTCCGCCCCCAAGTCTTTAATCCAAAGACCAGAAACACCCGTCATTTTCCCAGGTCATTTTTCTAACACTCTTCTGGTTAACTTAGCAGATTTGTAGGGTACAGACACAGTGCTTCTTTGGATCCATCATTTTGGCAATGCCTTTGCCCTCTTCAAAATAAAAGTATTTTCAAAAAAGTGGTATAAAAGTTACTTTCAAACTAAATGAGATAGAGAAATCAATACAATTCTTCTGTAAGTGTATTTTTCATACTGTTTTTGCTAGTTATCTGAAGTACGGAGTTCTTTGCTTATTGGGAACCATTGCATATGCTATGTTATGCCATTACTTACAGGCCATGCTAGCAAAGTTTCACATGAAAATAGCAACCTGTTTCTGTAGGTTCCACTTCTTGGATGTGGAGACTCGTTTATTTCTCTTTAACGAGTATTTGGTAACTTCTCCCACCTTCTCAATACAGTGGCTACTAAAAAAATTTGACAGATTTTAAAAAATAAGTCCAAATGAAACCACACATCTATCACTGTTTAAAAAAACAAAAATGCATCTGGTATTACAAAAGTTTATACAAAGGCAACATTTAAGAGTTTGAAAGTTACTTCTAGAAAAAGACACAAATACTAGTAAATAAACACACAAGGAGAAAGATATTCCACTCCTTCCCAAAATTGGTTTGAACTATTTTGATGCATCTTTTACCAGTTGTCTAGAAAATCAAAGCCAGTCTTCAAGATAACATTGCTTGTACTAGTCTGCAAGAGAAGAGAAAGAAAATGAAATGAGATGTGGTTGTTAATTATGGTATTACAAACTCAGTACTTGACTGCTTATCTGCAAAAGAAAGCTTAAAATGTTGTCTGCCGCTATTTCAAGTCCTTCACCTTGCTCTAGCATGCCTAAGAACCTATGCCAGAAAATGCTAGACATGAAGATACACTCATGATGGCTAAAGAGGCAACTCCAGATAAGAAAAAAATCCTTGTAGTGGTCTGCAGGGAAAATGCTATTTTACTCATGAAGATCAATTTTCAGACTAGAGTGGGAATTGCAGAGAATGAAACAAAACAAAACAAAACAAAACAAAAAAACACCACAGAGCATAGGCATTACTAATTCAAATGGATTGTCTGTTACAGTGACAGGCAGCTGCTTCCAGAAAACTGCATGTTTTAAACCCTGCTGACAAGTTATTTTACCAGGCTTTCAAGAACGTGCTTGCTCCTGCAGCACTGCGCTGCCAGCCATGACATTTGAGGCAATTTCACCTTTTAGGAAGACTGCTCCAGGGACACGTCTGAGTCTCTGGAGTCTCTTCCTAGAGCATGACCTATCTTCATTTCCTTATTGTATTATTTCCTTATTTCCTTCTGGAATCACTTCCCTTTTTTGGGGAAAGAATCCAGAAAGGAAATGAGAACTATTTCATGGATCTTTCTCTGCTACTCTGCTCACATTTTGACATGGGAGGATTGTTTCTGCACGGAGAGGAAAACCAGGCTTTTCAAACTATTCCAGTTGGCTAGAAAACACTCACAGAGGAATTAACGCTGAACAAATCATTAATTTGTAGGAAATCATGACAAAGTCCTTATCTAAAATTAAATAACTACAGCAGTCACAATTTGTGGCAAAACAGCTTCAGAAGAGTAATGCCTTAGCTCCAGGAAAAAAAAAAATGGCTAAACATAGGGCTCCAAATGCTGAAGTGGCTTAAGTAATGTTCTCTCATAAGTGCTGCCACTCACTTTGCTTTCAAGTATGTACCTCAGCCTGCATCTTTCTGACCTTACATCATCTTGTTTGGAATTTAAACAATCACCAGTGTGAAGATATGGTATGAAAAGCTACGTGACATGCTTGAGGTGTACAGCAATATGTCAGGCGTATGCCTGGGTGCAGTGCTACAGACCCCAAACAGAACTGCACGGCTTTGTTTCAACCACAACTCTCCTTCTTGGATTCAGTTTTTAGGCTTCACATCTCTTTCTTTTCTTTCCCTCACCATGTCATATCCTGTTGTTCCCTCTCTTTTCTCACAGGTCAGCATCTGCTTTTTAAATAGCTCCAACGGGCTATTGAGCTGCTTGAGGATATTTTTTGTTGTTGAGCTATTTGTTTTTCTTTAAGAAAAAGAAAAACACATTCAGAAGGCTAATTTTGGGAGCTCATTCCATTTCCATTTTGGACTTTAAGAGAAAATACTTTTGAAAGCTGCCCAGCTGCTTGGGACAAAACACTGGGAAGTGGCTGTCGGGCTACTGCTTAAAACAGCTGAGAAACAAGCTCACCATTCACTGTTAAGCTGCGTGTACCAAGAAAATAGCCTAGACTCTAGCTGATCCACTATTCAAGTTGAGCTTTTTCCAATAAGTGTTCTGCTGTTTTAAGAAAAAAAAATTGTTTTATTTATTTATTTATTTATTTGACATAGTAAGCTCTTTACCCTAAAGTGTTAGGTAGCTTGCTGTCAGTCAGCCAACAGATGCCACGTCAGTGTTTCTGTTATATCCAAATGATGCCCTCATCCTATGAATTTTACTGTATTAAAAACCACTTGACTGAAACAAACAAGAGCAGTTAACAGGTTGTTTATATAGACTTCCCTAAAGTTGCAGGTTAAAAAACAGTAAGCTTAGTTATGGCTTAATGCTTATGGAATTCCTGATCTTCCAGAATGACCTTATCATGTTTTAATGTGCTGTATTTGTTTTCAAATTTAAGGATCATGGATACAGCAGTCCTTACCTGTCCAGGCGTTTGTGGATCTGAAAGTATAGTACCATCATTATCTTCCTTGTTTGTCCTAGAAGATGCCAGGTACTGTGGTGGGTCAGGAAGAAAGAAATCATCTAGAGAACTAGCAGGGAGCTGAGAGGGTCGAGGTTTCTCCCATTCGAGAGATACAGAAGGTAGACTGGGGGCTACAGACTTCTCTGGTTTAGTTACGCTGGGCTTCTCGGCTTTCACCACCTCCTTTGGAGCAGACTCCTGTCTGCAGAAGGAGGGCAGGGGTTTCTCTCCTTTCTCCATGGACTTGATCTGGCTGGGGGTCAGGGACTGGAACTCAGACTTGTCTCCTTCAAACTTGGAGCGCTCTGCATTTATCTTCCAGAAGGAAGACTCCTCATCCTTTCTGGGTGCTATCAACCCATCAGAGCCGGGGGTCTTGGCAGCCTGAGAAGGTTTAGGGACTTGGACACCAGGTGCTGCTTTAAGTGGCTGCCTCTGTTCGTTTTGCAGCTGGGCGCCACCTTGCTCTTGTATGGACAGAGATGCAACGCTGAACTCCATCTGACTCTGTTCAAGGTTAAAGGAAAGAAAAAAGAGTATTTCAAAGCCCTTCATAACGTCAGTTTTGAACTTCTGATCTTGATGCGTATAGATAACACCTTCACCAACAGCCAGGCAACTCCCACACAGCAAAGCTAACTCATTTTTTCCATAAATGTCTATCTTCCTAGCTACATTATAACAACTAACAAAAGACTGAAATGCAAGCAAATGTAGGAGTCCTAGACCTGCTGTAGAGGAGTCAGGAAGAGAGAAAACAATCATACTTGCGTTGCTCAGTGCCATCCAAGGTAGGAGTGTATAGCTTGCACGGCTCTGAAACATTAGAATAGGTGGGGATGCATCTTGAAAGGTACAGATGTTTTACATGAGAAGATTAAGCAAAAATGCACATGCTTTACTGAGCAGCTGAAAAGGCCGTCTTCCAGTAAGGTCTTCAATATGGTTGGCAACATGTTACAACTCCATCTACTTCCAAGATCAAAAATTAGATGCAATGGGTGTGTGTAATAAGCAGCTTTTACGATTCTAATGCCTGAAGTACATCTCTGAAGTAAGAGAAACACCTCCAGCAGGACCAATTCAACACTTACTCCAGAGCTGTTTTGCTTTTACTCACAATGAGGATGGCTGTACTCATTTCTGAGAAGTTACACTGGGTCAAGGAAGCAAGTGACCAGAGTTGAGGCATGAAACAGAGCTTGCAAGAGCCACCTCAAAGTGAACAGTACCACAAAACGTTCATTTTGCTTACCGCCACTCCAATACTCTTGATGTCATTTGGTACTGTTTAGGCTAAGAAAAGTTAAGCCTTATTTCACTCTGAGGAACCCCCAAGTGTTCCTGTACATAGGAATACCACACCACAGCAAGTGCAAGAAAAGAGCAATGTCATGCCTCGTATTTTGTATGGAAAATGGAACAAACAACGCAAAAAAAAACCCTGCATTTACAGTTAGAGCTGCACTGTTGTCATTATGGGCTTGACTAGTTTTCAAAAAGCCTAGAGGACGTTTCAAATACTAGATTTGGTTATTACCTGCTGATACTTTTGAAGTTCATTACAAATTTGTAAAGTTTTCCCAATTCTCTCTTTTTCTTGTCCCCTCCTGAATAAAATTGCAATAATGGTCTGTGGACCTAGGTTTAAAACAAGTCCAAACTGCTTATCGGTTTTACTAGAAGTGTTTCAGACCTCTGTTACTGAACATGTTAAGTTCAGATGGACTCTAGATCTGGGACTTGCACACCTAGCATTTAATAATCAGAAACTTCTCAACAAAGTCCAAATGTTAACCCTGCAACTCATTATTTATAAACCAAATTTGTTTCAAACTGTCAGCAGACAGCTACTTGTAAATGAATCATGAATTAACTCCTGAAGTTTCTAAAGAATTCGATACCTTGGGTGTCTTTCCAAGGTTATGGGCAAGGAAGCAGCAGGTTGCATGCTTCCATTAGGAATACACTGTGTCATCAAATGAGGCAGAACATAAACGCTGTGAGCAATTACAGCTCGGCTGGAATCAGGTGCGAGTCCTTACCAAAGAGCTCAACTCCCTGCTCCACCCTCAAAAAACAGAGAGGGAAACCACAATGCTTTATTTTTTATTTGTCTTTTCAAACCCAAAGTCATGACTTAAAGATAAGAACAGGAGATAAATTCTGTGTTAAACCACCTAGGAGTGCAACGATGCTGAAGATGATTTGCAGTGACTGCCGTTCCCTGTATTAAATCATAGGGATTCATTTCCCCGAGGTCACTTGGCAATACTGTTGAATTGAGATTTACCACCCTGAAATTAAGATGCATTAAGAGTCACAGCTGACAAAATCCAAGCTCAAAACAATACAAAACAAACAAAACCCCACAACACAATATAAAGTAGACCTGCATTTCCCCCATATCAAAAGAAAAACGTAATTTCTGGGGGTTTGTTTCTATTGCACCTTGGAAGACTTGATTCCTACATGACAATGTACTTAAAACAATGCTACTTTCTGTCCTTCAGGAGTAGCCTTTTCCTTCTTGTGAGCAGCCTGTCCCAAGGCTTACACAGGAGCTGACACTAGCTGAGGGCTATCACAGCAGCAGTTTCAGTAAAACAGCCAAGTGCCAAGAGCAGAGAGGGGCCACCCCAGCCCCACACCTACCGGATTGGTGTTGGAACCAAAATCAGGGCAAAACACTGACAGAAGGGCAGCGGGGGCCTGCTGGATCAAAAATAAGAAAAAAAAGCAAAACCACCAAGATGGCTTTGCTCTTCAGCAGTAGCTGGATACACAAATAACATCAGGTCTCCTGGAAAATCTCTGTGTTGTGGAGCAGAAGCCACTTCCTGTGGTCACGTCGCGTTTTCTTTCACAAGGGCCCAAACGTCAGCTGAGAGCCCTGGTTTGGAAGCAGCGGGCTGCTTCTGGTGAAGAGGAGAGCGTGGCACCACAGGAGAGCCTCGGGCAGTTTTACCCTTTCCAACCCACTCGTCGATGTGTGTCTGGGAGAAGATATGCTTTTGTCTTATAGATGGAAGACCTTGCAGTGGCATGGAGTCGCACACATCTTTGTATTTTCACAGGACTGTGGATGAAGCAGTCATCCCAACCCAAAACTGATTCCGGGGAATAATGTACCAAAATAAGACCACAGTTTGAGTAGCTGAAGTGTGAGATTAAATCTAACAAAAAATAGAAGCTTGGTTTGAGAAAGAAAAATATCTGCTTCTCGGTTTGGACACAGCTTCTGTAATTTTGCTCTCAATTCTTGGAGATTTTCATCTTTCATGTGGTGAAGGAACTTTTTGAATATTCATTAAATCGGTTTTCTGTGTAGATGTTCTGTCTAATTTAAACTAAATCTACTTTATCTACCTTTGAAATAAAAAAGAGCTAACCTCCCCTTTCTTGGTCAGTCTGTAATACCACATTCAGTGCACAGCTAAGGGTGACCATAACTTCCAGCTTCACAGGAAAGGCCCACACAACGTTTAAGATCACATATTTGTGTCACAGCCTGGTTTGGAGATCAAATAGTTCCTTCCCAGGAACTTCTGGGGATCAGTCACAAGTTTTCTATTTTCCTTGAAACATACGACATTTCTGTTTGACTTTATAGGTTATTTAAGATGTCTGAACCCCTGAGAAATGCTGCTGATGAAAGAAAACGACTAATACGTAGTATCTTTCAAGTCACAAAATTGGTAATATTGACTCATGGCAGCAGCTGTTCCAAAGAGAGCCGTGCTGTGCATTTGCTCTCACGAGGCTGATGGTGCTGCTGTCAGCTGAAGCTGGGCAGTTGAACATTTAGCAGCAGAACTGCACTTGTGGTGGTCTACTGACAGTCTTTTTGGGGAAACAAACCCAAAACATTTTGGTAAGATTAGATAATCAATAGAAAATTGACATTGAGGCACAATTTGGAATTGTAGAGATTGGTTTTCGGTCTCTTTCATAGGCTTTGTATGATTTTGAATAAGCTACAATTTTTGGACTTTAATTTCCCATCTAAGGAATAAGATAAAAACACTTCCTTTCCTACCATTTGCCCAAATTATAGTTCTGGAAACTGTTCAGCTCAGAAAGTATCTCAGTAGTTTACAGACAGGCTAATACAGTTCCAACTGCAATTTCTATGTGTTATCAAATTCAAATAAAAGCTATCAACAGCAGTAGTATTTTCAGGATTGCCTGCAAGAGCGAGCAGTTCTTAATGCATGAGACAGGGAGAGAGGGAGAGAGAGAGAGAGAGAGAGAGAGAGAGGGAGAGAGAGCAGACACAAACACACAAGGTACTATTTTGAGGAAGAATAAACGTAGAAGTCTGTTGTTATTGTTTTTGTGTTATAAATCTTACCCCTCTGGTCCCAAACACCTGCAAGGAAAGGGTTAAAGTAAAGGATGCTTAGGTCTTGGATGATCTCTCTGTCCAATAGATTAAGAAGAAGAAATATTCAAAACTGTAGCTTTTAGGAATCTGTGTATCCACCTTTCCTTCAAAAGACCATGGAAAGGTATCTATCAATTTTATTTATTGGAATAAAAACATTGAGACCTAACTTCAGCATCCAACAGGGGGAGGGACAATCCACCAAATCATAAAACCATCTGTGTATGCTCCTGGGAAACAATGCAGCCTGAAAGGGAGGAACCCCACACTTCAGGAACCTAATGATGATTTAATAACACTGTATAGAATCACGTCTCATTCCTGAGTCTATATTATAAACAAGATGACCACAAAGAACCCAGGAGCTTTTTGTTTTGTTTTTAAGCAACTTATTCACTCATCAGGAATGTGTAGTATTTTACTAAACAGACACGCAAACACAGCCAAAGCAAATAGTTTTGCTTGGCAGCCTGAAAAATCTCAATCGTTGGGACAAAGACTGCAGAAATGCTGTCAAAAGCAGCTTGTTTCAAGCACAGCCTGATATATGCAGAGGTAAGAAAGCCAAGATAAAAATGATTTAGAAGATGACTTTGGTTTGCTGAATGGACAAAACCAGAATAAACATGGACACAAAGTAGTTGCAGTTTTTGCTTTGTTTCCTGTGCACACAGTGGGTGTTTTCAGGAGCTTTTCAGAAAGAAATCCTTAGGTCAGCAGAGACTAATGGCAAGGGCAAAAATAGAGCAAAAACAATCCGAGTAATTTTAGTCCATACCAAGAGATAATGTGGAAGAGGCACAGCACGTAGCTTCAGGGGAAATTTCCTGATCTGGACTCAAGTTTGTCACTCTTACTGGTGAGCCTGAGCAAACTCAGAGTATCAGTACCTGGTATGTGCAAGGTTTTATGCTCAAAAACAGCTGTCCAAAGATTGATGCAGGTGCCTGAATCCTTAGCCAAGACCAACTGGCCATGCAGATAAAAATAAACTTTGAACACAGCTCCTATTATCACAGTTTATTTCTTTTGCTCAAGAATTCAAACTCAACAGTAGTCTAGCAGCGCTGTTTTTTTAAATATCTGTAGTCTAGATAAAAAAGGGGAAGCAAAAACCCCAAATCTCAGGCATCACACTTCTTACCTTCCAAGAAAGTATTGGCATTTATGCCAATTAGATAAAAATAATTGCACCAAATTATAGGTTGAAAAATTAATCTAATATCAGGCTACTAAGCAAGGAGGGAAAAAATATTTTCTGCTACTTTCTTCCTATTTAAATAAATAAAAAAATTTAAAAAAAACAGCTAGGAGTTGTACAAGTCAGGATATTGAAGACTGCCTTTTAGTTTTAGCCCTTAGATACAGGAAACACAATTTGTATAATACCATGTATTTGATTTATAAGTAGTACATTTTTATTTTCTTTCTAAATCATTGCTGGAATCAGATCACTTCCATAAAGACATAAAAAGGTGAATTCAGACACTGAGATAGCAAACAGATTACTAGAGGGGATTGAAGCTTGGTGCTTTTTTTTTTCCTTTGTCCTTTTTTTTTTTTTTTTTTTTTTTTTAAATATCACACCTTGAAGGCTTTTCTTTTCAACTAACATCTGAGGGGCTGTCATAAGTCATAAGTAAAAGAGAGCTGAAGGTGGAAAATCAGGAGCTTTTTAAACAAACACAAAAAAGCAACAAAAAAAAATGAAAACAAAATAAAACAAACAAAAACCCCACGCCTACAGAAACGACTCTCTAAAGCTACCTCCACAACTATTCTAGCTGTAGCAAGACCAACTTTTTTTTTGATGAGCATGTTTCTGTTTTAAACATCTGGAATGAAACCTATTTTAGTTAACAGCATGAATTAGAAATAGATTCCAACTTATTCCCATGCTGCTCTATGTGTTCGATGTGTTAGCTGAGGCAGCAGACTGAAATTATTTTTTCTGCCCACTACTAAATTCATTGAAAAACAACAACAGCAAACAACACAGAAAGTTCTGAGTTCAGGAAAAGTTTCACAAATTTTGTTTCCAAAACCAGGCGTGATTCTTGTTTTCCATTTCTGTCTTGAGGTCCATGCCGAGTTTCACTGATTTTTTACATCAAACAGACCAAGAAACCTCAAAGCCTAAACTCGGCCAGAATGTCAGCTTTCATCTCACTTAAACCTGAAGCCATAAATAGAATGACCTAAATTCACAAACCTGGCTTTAGCTTCAGTTAAAAAAATGTAGCCCACATTTCATGATGTGTTATATTCACGAGGACTCCACCCATGAACCAAATCACTCCGTCCAACTCTGTCCCTAGCTTTAAAATGTCAGCTTATTTGCAGTGCCATGAGAACATGTTGCTTCCTAAGTGATTTTCCTTTTGAGAAGTGCTGCAGTTTTCTATTAAAAATATTAGATCCTTCAAATAGCTGCCTAACAGCTAGCTCAGAAATTTATTGTTTCTATTTTTTAACCTGCAAACAAAGCAAGGAGGTAAGTCAAGAACTTCAAATCACTTCAAACAGCTTCAAACGCTAGAGACACTCATAGGAGTATTTGATATGTTATGAGCAACTTAATCTTTATCTCACATTTGGGTTTAAAATGAGAGCACAGAACATTTACTTTTGACAGAAGAGAGGTTATCGAGCCCCCCAACTGCATTCTGTCCCAAACGAAAGCAATTTAGCACACCGTTCTCATGGCAAGTGGAACAGCCACGAAATCAGGGAATTTGCTGCACTAGCTACTGTAGGAAAAACGTGCCCATGCCTAATCAGCTGGAAGCAGCACTGTCATCACTGCAACAGCTGAGAGCGGCTCCAACCTGCAGAAACCATGCCCTCCCCTCTTCCCTACTGTTCCCACTACCCTCTCAGCTGTCCTAAAATAGTTGTCCTACAGGCAATTACTGATTTCGTTACTTTATATTTTTCGTACAGTCTCAGTGTTAAAAATAAAAATCAAGCCTATTGGCTTTACTGATTTAAACCTCTGTTTTCTCCTCCTCTGCAAAAGTAGACATTAAATGCCACGTTCCCTTCTGTAGGTAACCCAAAGCACATCGTACAAAGCTGCAAGAGAATGAAGGCATTCTGCCAGCACGGCAATAGTGTGGAAAAACAAAACAAAATAAAACAGAACAACTCCTCATGAGCAGGAGATCAGGGAAAAGAATATTACGGAGAGAATAGCCCGTCCTGAGGTAGAGCTAATGAAATGGGAAGAGTCTGATAGGCTAAAAAACAGTGGGAGATCTGTCTAGCAAGACTCTGAACATGCATCACAACACAGCAACCTTATTCAGGCTCATTCAGGCTTTTTTCTGTTTCCCCATGCTGGACTGACTGGGCAAGAATATTTTCTACTCGGGCACTACCTCACAGAGAAATTGTGTTCCAGTATTCTCCTGCTAAAGTACTGGTTAGGGACGAGATCAAAGAGTAAGCATGAAGCAAGACATCAGCCTTTAGGAGCAGGAGAAGCAGCTGAAGGGTTGGGCTGAGACTGCCACAGCACGATGAGGCACTGGGAAGAAAACAAAAGGAGGAACCCACACAAAGCAACCAACCCACACGCCACGAGGCAGGACAAAATGGATTCTCTGGAGCTTTGCTCAAGGAAAAGGTTATTCAGCTTCTCACCCTGCAGCCGAAGCACAGCTTTTATCTCCCTCCGGTCAGCAAGGAGGGAAGGGGAAAGCCAGAAGCACATTTTGATTAGCTGAGACAAATAATTATTCCTAAAGCAGCCTCCCCCCACTTCACTTTTCTTCAGCAGTCACATGAGGGCTTGCATGTCATTCTGTGATCCTCTGTTTGTTACAGAAAGGCAAGAAACTGGAGCATCATCCTTTCCTCTGGGACACCAGGAGGACAGTAGAAAGAGTCAACAACAAGACAGAGCCTAGAAATATGATTACACCTGCCATGTTCCCAAGACGGAGTTTTGGGGTTTGCATCAAAAAGTATGGGAGAGACAACATAACTGTCTCCAGCATACGATTCATTTCTCCTTACTGTCAATGAGTTCCACGCTCTTCTCACCACTCTTCTTGAGAGATTCACGCAAGCACACACACATTACAACCCTCTACAGTATTCTCCTAAAAGCCCTTGGTTACTTCTTCTAAGAGTCCTGAAAAGACAGGAGGGTTTCACTGAGCTAGCAGGCTTCCACCGCCAGAAACCCTCCTGACCCAGCTGATAACACAGATGGGGTGCTAGCCAGAGGCAGTGACCTTGAGCAGGAAGGCTGACAACAATTTTAGGGCTGGGTCAACTGGATTAATTTAGTGTTCACTGGCGTTTCCAGGTAATTACCCTGCATTAGCCTAAGATTATATACATAAGCTCATACATGATAACAACGTATTTCAAGGGCGAAAAAATGAAGGTGGGGGAAAAGCAGCTTTCTCTGGCAGATAAATCCAGAAAATGAAAGGTCTGAAATGTGTGATTAAATTAACACGGCCACCATTCCCAGCTGAGAAAGGGTGCACTGTGTTTTCCCACTGGAAACATGGTACAACTGTGTTTGTTTCCTCACGCTGCAAGTTTACAAACATGGGGAAATCTGGCTCTATTTTAGCCTTATGAGAATCCCATTGTAAATGATGCTTTAACAAAATATTGGGGGCAGAGTAAAGTAAAAAAAAAAAAAATGTATAAATATATATACATATAAAACCACTACAGGGAAAAAAATAAATAAATTTTGAAGGAGCTGCCTTTTGGTAAGAACACAATGCTTTCAGCACAGCCCCAGGTTAACCAGTTTCATTACACTCTACTAAATAACAAAAAGATGAAGCATAAGCAAGTCTACAAGAAAACAGAAAATGACCTTCTAATGAAGTTACTAGATATATGTACCCTTCTCACCCCATTCCCTAACTACTTCATTCCTGCCTTCAAAACTGAAATGCAGTTATGCTTTCCCAATGACTGACACACATTTTCCAGGTTAAATTTCCTGTCCTCACAAAACATGGAAAATGCTTTTGAAAATTCGCAGTGAAAAAAAATATCAAATAATTTGGAATGAATCAGTTCTACACCTGCACTTGAAGTCAGAACATCAGTGTAGAAAGTACATTTTGTGGTTTTGTTGCCGTAAATCAAAGTACACCAGCCCTGTCCCATTTGAGTACGGTCACTTTACATACAGCTCCCATAGAATCGAGGAGACATTGGCCTATCAAGTATCGAAATGAAGATAATACAAAAGCAGAAGGACCAGCATCAAATGACAAACCAACATTAAAAATAAAAGTGCTGCATATTCACCTTCGTTTCCCAGGAGAATGGAGCCGAGTGTTCATCTTGCCAAGTTATGTCCTGAAATAAAATTCAAGAATGTAAAAATCAGAAGAGCGTTACCTGCTCAGAGAATCACACAGGTAACACCATGTTGCACTGCTGGAAGCATCACCACCACGGCAGAACTAGCTCGAAAGTGAGAGCACTGCTTCTAGATATCACTGATCACATTTTAAGACTGACTGAATTCTCAGAGGGAAGGACTACCGATAAGTATTCCAATTTAACCTGACAATTTAACCCAAGTATATGAAGATTTAATGTGGTCTAAACGTCTGGAAATGATTTCTCTATAAATTGCTTTGAAATATATTATAGCTCCAATTTTCTACTCTACATGCTCCTCGGTAGCTACTAGCAACATGCAGGGATAGAATTAAGCAGAAGAACGGGGGCCTTAGGGAAATCAAGTCCCAATTCCCCCACTCCACAGATGGATGGCGCATGTGCAAGCGGGCAGCCTCGTGGCAGCACAAGAGCTGCACGTCCAAGCCACAGCTGGGCCCGGCCCCGGCAAGATACAGCTTTATGCACGTTAAGAACAATCGTTTTGAAATAAGTATTTGGTGCTGTTTAAGCAAGAGTAAAATCCCAATCTGAATCCAAGCAGTGCCTCTCTGGGAATGTATGGTGAGGTTTCATGAGTATGGGAGACTCTGGCCATGTGCAATGCTGCAGGAGAGGGGTGGGGAATTCCTTAAGAGCTTTAAGTGAACTCTGCTGGTTTTGATCATTACCGTATTCCAGCTTTATTACTAGGGCCAGAATGAGTAATGGGATAAAATTTAGGAAGCTATTAGTATGAAAATAATCCCAGTTTGACAAATTCAGGTAATCTCTTCACACAGAGCATGCCCTCCAGAACGACACACAACCCACATCAAGAAAGAAGGGGTGAAAAATAAATAAATAAACACACATTGTGCACGTTTTTTCGTAACTTGCAATAAAATGGTTGCACTTTTAGTTCTAGTCATGGATGAGACTCATTTGTACACTGGATGCTCACGCTGGCAGAGGTAATGAGTTGCAGCCTCCACACCAAGTGTAACACTGCTTTGCTACTACAGGGGAGGCACAGGAGTCGGATGGATGGATGGATGGATGGATGGATGGATGGATGGATGGATGGATGGATGGATGGATGGATGGATGGATGAAAAAAGGCCTGGAGTAACCATGCATAAGGAAGGACAGGACAGGACAGGACAAGACCTGGAAAGCTTGTTTCACACTTCTAAATAGAACTAGACCGTGTTTTAAGCTAACTACTGCTCAGGAATCTGCCATCTAAACATGAAAATGTGGCGATCTCCAATTCTTCCTCACTTGTGAAGCACAGGGTTTCTAGCAGCAAAGTGTTTGTGGTATATGACAGTAACCCCTCACTCCTTTGTGAGGATATAAAAGCAAGATTCACCTGCCTAATTCTTTACTGGCCAAGATCTTAGGTGAGGATGGATGAAAATACTTCTGAAATCTAAAGAACCGGGCTGATCAGAGCCCACCTGAAAGGGAAAGCCTGGGCTCTGCTGGACCAGGCATTCTGACCAGAAAGGAAGTTTGACACAGGAAATTGCCACGAACACGGGTGTAACACTAGGTTCTCTCATTCTAGGAAGCAGATACTCTTATTTATTACTGTTTAAGGGAAACAAAGTGAGTACAAGTCTGTTTTTATAGTCTGTTCTATCAGAATTTGCCCTGGGCAGTGCTGCTGACCGCACGGGAATGCCACACCACTTCGGGGGGATGCCTTGCAGCAGGTGAGCTGTCAAATTCTTTCAGAACCCTTTCAGAACGGGATCTTTCGCATCTGAAACGGGCAGAGTGGTAACCCCATCTCTGAAGGATGCCCGACAGGAATCACGGCCCAGGGGGGAACACATGTTGGAAAGAGCATGCAGTGAGCCCAGCTGCTGGATTACGGCTCACGCACTGGAGGTAGGACTACAGTCCCTGTGCCCACGTGGGGTCTGGGCAAATTAGTTCTGGCCTTTAACCGCAGCACTAGAGGACAGGAACAAAGTCCAAACTCCCACATGCTGCCGTGGAGCCTCACAACTCCAGATGTTAACAGAGCTGTCGGTGTATTTTATCTCAGGAGTTTAAAGGAAGCTTCCTCTTCTTGTCAGAAGGCTCACAGTTCATGAGCACAAGCTGGAGAGCAGGGGAAAATAACTTAGTATGAGACTGATCCCAATAATAAACTGGGACAGATTGTAGGTCAGCCAGTTGTACACGTATGGGTGGCTTAAATGAACTCCTATTAGCTGTCAGACATTTCCAGTGGAAAATAACAAAAGGAAATCTTGTGTTGGTAACAAAGAGGGCACGTTAAGTCCAAATAGACCCTATAAAGGACTGTGATACAGGTCCATTTACACAACATGCAAAGCAGCCACAAACCAGACCTAAAATTGGCAGCAAGGCATGGCCATATCGTCCTGGATCCAAGACAGACAGTTTTTTCTTTTCCTGTATTTGGGACAAGCATAGGCAGCGCTGAAGGAGACACCTCTTCACCCGAAGTTCTCTGCACATCCTCAACTCAGAGAAGATGCTGGTGCTGCCAGCAGGCCCTACTGACAAAACGCTGCCTGAAGAGGGACAAGAAAGCAGCACGGGGAAGACTGAGTGAACATATAACATTGTCATACACCAGGACAGATCAATCCCTACAGAACGGAGTGAGTCAGCTTTCCACTTACTAGAAATTGTTGTCTTCAACAACCACTGAACTTGTGGGCATATAACCTCAATCTCCAGCTTCGGTAAACAAAATGCTCCTGAAATGAACTAACGGTATCTTGGTGCTGTTGTTAAAAGGTTCTTATCAGAGACAAGACCTACGACTTCATTGGGTAATTTCTGAAGATATAAGTGGTAGACACCTGTTAGGCTAGAGGAGCTCCCTGAAAGAAAAGCAGATTTTCCTTCTTCCACATATGGTTCATTGTATTTCAGGCTCCACTTCCCAGCACACTTTCACGTCCCAGCCAGTAAATCGGAAGAGCTTTGCCCTTATTGAAGAGGTCTTCCACTGGATCTAGCAATCTATTTCATAACACATGGTTCGAAGCTTCAAGGAGTTGATGTCTGTGGTTACCTGAAGTGTACCTAGCTATGATTAAACAGACAGTTACCAGTTCTGTCCACTGTCACAGAAGGGAAGGAAGTTTGTGGCCTCCATCTCTTGTGCCTCAGAGGACACGCAGAGGCCCGAGTGAGCAGCAGGAGAACAGCGCAGTTCTGCTGCTTCCTCTCTGATGTGCCTGATGCACGTCTGTCACCAACTCAATCCCAGAAATAATTTTGCTTTCTGTGTAATAAACAAGTTCTCTCATGCTTGAAGAAAACGGGAGCAAAACCATAAACAATTTTAATATTCACAAAAGTAAGTGGAGATTTTTTTCGAAAAAAAAAATAACTTTGAGGCTATTTAGCATCAGCACGGATTAGAAGAGATCCATATCTGATCAGCTTTTGTTTTCAGCACACAAAGCTCTCTTCCAGAAAGAAGCCAAATAAATAAACTTTTGTTCACCAGTGTTAAAGAAACCATTTGTAAGAAAAAGGACCTCATGCAACATATTTCATAGCTTAAAAAAAAGGGGGGGGGAGGGAGTATAGAGAGAATGAGAGACAAAAATCTGGTCATACACTTGATTTCAACAACCAGCTGCAGAATATATTAAAAAGATTCATGTACTATGCTGGCTACATGTAGGCACTGCATTGCCAAACAGCATGAGAATTTCGAAATGGAAGACACTGGGAGAAAGATGCCAGGCTGTCTGACATAAGCATTGCTCAGAGCAGCTGACAATGACCATGCCATCCCAAAACTACCATGAAATGCGTTCCTGTGCTGGCAGATGCATCTCAGAAGCATTATCGGAACAGGACTTGCTGGTTCTTGTGGTTTAACTGCGCTCAAAAATTGCACTGTGTTTTTTATTTAAAAAAAAAAAAAGCACAGATCTATAACAGACATTACATTAGAGCTATTGCTGTCTTGAATGCTTGCTGCTTTAAAGCATTTTTAAGTAGGAGATAAAAGGGTTGATCCTTTGGCTTGGTTTCAAACCTCTTAAGGCTAAGTAACACGAATACAGCACCCACCTTCAGGTAGGTAAGTCAAGCTTCCCTATTAAAAGATGGGATGAAACTAACAAAACTCTCTTACCTATTCCTCCGCATAAACTATTTAACATTTTCTAAATCACAAGGCATGTTCTTCAACAAAAAGTTTATTTATCGTTAGTCCAATTCTTTGAATTGCTCAGTACCTCTGAGTATTCAATATGCCTTAAAAAAAAAGAATTAAAGATAAAAATAGTCAGAATCTATGTGCACGTCACACTTGTGGATAAACAGGGACGGTATGGAGAGATGGCAGAACTTGCTGTAAGCTAAATATCTAAACTGTCCTCCACCAAACTCAAGGGGGAGGATCCAGTGGCATCAACTATCATCATGTCAGATGCTTAACACAATTTATGATGTATTTCAAAAATACCCCCTTTACATGTATATTACTTTTACATTAAATCCCAAATTCTACTTCCAGATTTTTCTCTGCTCAGTTAACCCTATTTTCTACCAGCTGGGGAAACACCAGCAATTGAAGCCTTCTTAGGGAAGATGAAGCTCTGCTTGAAGGTTGCAGCATCCAAAAGCCCTTAGCCAAAAGACGTAGACTGCCTGGACACAGGCAATGATGGTGAAGCAACAAACAGTTTTCTGTTGTGCCCACATGCAGATAACAAGTCACTAAATCTTCAGCAAACAGGACAAAAAATCTTTCGTGGGGGTGTAAATGACCCTGTTAGCCCGGAAGAAACAAAAATATATGCTTGACCTGGAGCACATGACTCTAGAAAACAGAAACTGAGGGGCAAGAGATGTTTTTTGCAAAGAGCAGGTGTTGGAAAACAGCAAGGTCTGTGACCCCATACAGGATGTGAAGCTGGTGTACTCTGGAGCCTGTTTCAACTTGCAAGTCTTACTTGACATCACGAAGCTGACGGTGGACACGTCAGTGGCTGGCGTTTTTGATTACGTGCATCCTAACGATGAGTGTGGAGCACGCAGGTAGACGTCAACCGCACTGGGTGCCACCCAGCCAAACTCTGTGGTAGTGAAACAGTAGAGTTAGAGAATCTGGTTCCTGTCCTTTCATTCCTTTCATTGAGCTTTTTGTAACTTTTTAAAGTACACTCAGCTCTTTGACAGCGGGATGGAAGATTAAAAAGCAGCACTTGAGATTCACAGAGCACGCACATCTTCAGGCATTATGTCGGGGTCTGGCAATGCTGCAGGGAGGGTGAGGTAACAAAAGGGAAGGAGCCGTGGGACTCAGGCGGTTCCAGGCATTTGCCAGCAGTCACACATGGTGCCGCAGCACTCTGGCACTACAACACAACTGGATCGTGGCTACGGGTTGCTGTGGTCCTGCTACTGCGCATCTATTTTCTGTCACAGCCTTCCCACGCAGGCAATGTACTGAAAGATGTTTTGAAAATGTAAGAAATGGAAATGCTTATACTTTGAGAGCTTGCAGTCCTGCACTAGAGGTTCAGGAAATCGGTTTGGTGTTAGAAAAGATCTATGGGAAGAGGTGGGAGGAGAAAGAGGGAACAAACCGTCCAGAAATATAATGTATACCACTAAATATATCCTCCGTACCAGCTTATCCAAGTGGCCACGTGCATTAAAGTGGGAAGGAAATGCCGGGGGTTCTGGATGGGTAAATCAGCATTTTCAGCATTCATCCTTGTTTTGCTTTCTCCCAAGTCCTCCAAAGAGCACGAGGAGAAGGAGATTAATATTTCATGCTTGAGCAAGCACAGGTAGATCTCTACAGATTTCAGCACTAGTCACCAGGGAAGAAGAGCAATACTTCTGTGGCCAAATGTGACACCTGTGGAGAGGGCGTCACCAAGGACATTGTTGGACCAGCACGCTCATGCTGTAAGGGCTGCAATATTAATTAACAATTTGGGGGGTATGCAGGCTACTCTCTGCTTCTTTGCCTCAGGATACCCTACCCCAAGAGACAGGGGCAGGAGCCAGCACCAACCTAACTGCCCTCTGAGCAAGTGCGAGGTGACCGCAGTATTTTCAGCAGCAACATCTTACGGACAGCAGCAGCACATTCGGTATGCTGTCAGCTCAGAAGGCAGCAGGGTAACAGAGCTCCGTAGGCAAAACGTTTGCAAGCCTGGAAAGTTGACCTGGAATGGCAAGGGACTGGCCGCAGTGGCTCTGTAACAGTAGGACGCGGAGGAGCAATTACTGAGCCAGGGCAAATGTCCAAAACTCAGGTTGGATGCCAGAAGGGGAGCGGGGGGAGAGGAAGCTATCAGATGAGGAGCCAGGAAAAGCTCCGAGGCCCAATAGTGCTATTGGAAGAACTAAAATGGGAATGGAGGATGCCAAAACAAGTGGAATCTCTTTCTTCAGAAAAGCAATTTATATTAACTTCAGCTTGGAAGTCAAGGAGGAAGTCAGTTGAGGCAGACGATTCCAAAATTAAACACTTCACATCAAGTATTTTGATGAGCCACGATTTCTTTAGTTAATGGTTACAAAAGGGCTATGAACAACATTGTTTGCTTCATAGCTGTATTTTGGGGGAAGAGGAGAAAGAAAACGACTTGCCAAATTTCAGATGGACTCTCTAGTTGTACTTTTGTTGAGCAGGAAATGATTATTTCCATATGGTGCAGCACAACAACCTACTACATGCTTGCTTTCCTTCTGGATCCACATAATTCAAAGCAGAAATCACAGCGGAGCTGTCTGAGACCGGGAAAGCTGAACACATTCAGTTTCCACAGCCATTAACCTCAGTCCTTTCACAAGTAACTTCAAGTTTAGGTTTCCTTGCAAAGACTGCTTGTGCAAGCAAATTTGTCCGTGCCCTTCTGTACACCCTTTTTCACCAAAAACGATGGTTTATTACCAGAAAATACGTACCCAGAATTTCTGGTATCACTGGCTATATAAATTAAAGATGAGCATACATTGGCTCTAGATGTGATGTGTGTGCTGCACGTTGTCCTACCTTCCCGACACATGAGGCACCACAAAGCCAGCGAGGAACCACGATGCCTCGATCACTTCTTCCAAACCTTAGTGCACAAGATACCGGTGAGGTAGCTAAAAGAAGCGCTGCTCAGTTTAAACTGGATGATTACAAGTGCAGGAGCAGACTGCCCTGTTCTGGTAGCAGTCACGCAAGCTGATGAACAATAGGTCACTTGAAGAAATCAAATGAGCAGGAGGGGAGATATGGGCTCTGTAATCACACCAAGACTTAAAAACAAAGCAAAGCAAAACAAAGGAAACCTCACACAAGGAGTAAGAGGGATACAGGGTGTGAAGAGATGATTGTTAGTCCTTCTTCACGGCAGCACTCTCCGTACGGGGACCAGACCAGGCTCCCCGTACCTGCGCTCTCCGCCACACTCTGCCATTGGGTAGGTGGCTCTCAGGAGCTGCAAAACCCACACTTTTTGTCGCCTGTCTTTCCACACCCCGTTTTTTCCTGGCACGTCCCGCGGAAAAGGCCACACTTTCTGAGGTGTCAGAAACCCCAGGAGCCGGGATGTTTTCAGCGCTGCATTTTTAACCGCGTCCAAAATCAGGCGCAAAGAGGAAGGGACTCAACTCGGGGCAAACACTCCCTGCGCTCCCTTATCCAGCCGGGGATCACACCCAGAGCGGCCGGACAGCTTCGGGAAGGCCTCCTCTCTCAGCTTATTTATTTTATTTTTAACAAAATCCCCTCCGGGTTGGCTCCTGCTTCTCTCAGACCAACTCCGCCGGGCCGCCTCCAACCCCCCCCGACCCCCTCAGCTTCCAGCGAGCACCGCGCCCCGTCCCCTCACACACACACAGCCCCTGCATGGCGGATCCCCTCGGGGCTCGTCCCCCTCGGCTACCTCGTCTCCGAAGCGCACCAGCTTCTGGCCCGTGTTGAGGCGGAGGCTGGGGTAGGAGGCGGGCGGCGGCGGCGGGCGGGCGGCGCCGCGGTGCGCGGCGTAGCGGGCCTGGACGTGCGGCTCCACCAGGCAGCGGTCGATGATCTCGTCCTGCTGGCGGGGCGGCAGCCGCTCCCACTCGGGCCCGTAGCGCTCGCGGATCCGCTCCTTCTCCGCCATGATCTTGCGGGCCATGGGGCTGAGCGAGGAGAAGTAGCTGAAGCGCTTGCGCTCCCGCTCGTCCAGCGGCCGGTTGCCGTTCATCACCGCCGTGCGGGAGGCGGCGATCGCCGCCGCCATCGAGGCCATGGCCACCCCGCCGCCAGCCCCGCACAGCCCCGAGCCGGCCGCGCTCGCACGGCGGGAGTGGGAGCCGCCTCCTTTCTCCCTCCCTCCCTTCTCCTCTTCTCCTCCCTTCCCTTCCCGGCTCCGCTCCTACAGACGCCGCCTCCCCTCGCTCCCTATAAACGCCGGCCGCCGCCCCCCTGCCCGCCTCCCGCACGCCCAGCGCTGCTGCCGCGGGGCTCCTGCAGGACACGGGCAGGACCCGGGCAGGAGAAGCGCCCCCGGCTCCCGGCAGAGCCCCCGCGGAGCCCACCCGCCCCCTCAGCAGCCCCCCTGCCCCCGGAGAGCCCCCTCCTGTCCCCCGCTCCCCCACACGCACCGGCCCCCTGGCGGAGCCGGCCTGCCCCTTTCGGCCGACCCAACAGGCTCGGCAGGTAGCCGCTGGAAAACAACCGTGTTATGTGGTGAAATAAGCCCCAAAAAGTCGCTGCCCCAGTGTAAGGGCTCCACCCGGTAGGAACAGGGAGCGTGGCGGGGCTGAGCTTGGAGGATGTACCCCAAACGCCCGAATAAAGGCATCGCCCACGGACTGAAGCTGTGGTGGCTTTTTGTTTTGTCTTAGGTGTGCTGCCCGGTGAAGAAGAACGATCTCAAAAGATCGATGAATTAGGATAAGCGTGGGGTGGAAAGTCAGGGAAGAACAGTGGCAGTAGCGCATGTTCACTGTGTCACAGCACTCCTGTTACTACCGCCTCTGTCACTGAGATTAAGGAAGACAATTGTGCACTGCTGAGTTTCCACGTGGCACTGGCCTCTTCCATAAATTATAAGGGATTTCTGACAGCCACAGCACAAGTCTGCTCATGAGTTTATTATCTAGAGCAGGAGTGCAGTACAAAACCATCATCTTAAAAAAAGTTACCAAACTGCCCCCCTTTTCTGAAATCTTGCCTTATGACCAGCTTGTGCCAAGAGCATGGTTCTTTCTAACCTCCGTTCTTCTCTCCAAATCTGTTTCCTACTACTGTATTTACAGGGACAGCCTGTGTGAAAGCAGCCTTCACTCCAGCACCCTGTTTACTGTTAGCCTCGCTGTGTGCTGCCGGCTGAAGTCTGTTATTGGCCCCAGCTGGCTGGAGCTGTACACCAGCATTCCCCAGTACATCGGTATCCCAGAGGGGAGCCCATCACTGTAATACAACATCTTCAAAATATTCCTGACATAATAAAGAATTTCATATGCCTTTCCCGCAGCCGGATGATAGCTGCAAATTGTAGGTAGGTTGCAACTAAAAAAGTTTGAAATTATAAGAGACTTGATTTTTGTCAATTATGATTTCCAACCTGTTTCAGGTACTTTCAGACATGGAGTTCTCCCTATCTGCTATTCTGAGCCTCATTTTGTTAACCCATCCATAGAACCTGCAAGTTTCATTGCAGGTTATAGATTAGACTACAAACCTGCTTGCCTACCACCACCTTATTTCTCCCTTCCAGAGATCTCTTCATCCTCTGTACAAGCGTACTCTGTATCAAGTCCTAACTGTGTGTGGCAACATACACAAAAAGGAGGCTTACCAAAGACAAGTAAATATATTGAGACTAAATCTGTTTTGCCTTTTGTGCTGGGTAGTCGCACAAGAAATTTTATGATCTTCAAAATATATTATGAAGTCTCACAAATGCTGAGGTTCAGATTAATGGGTTTCCATTGCTTAACCTATTTTTTCTCCTCATATGTTCTGTAATATTAATAGATAAGTGGTTGGGTTGGGCCTGCAACGCATCTGTGTTCCCATTTTAAAGCTCAAACGATAGCTAGACCAGTTGTCTAAGATGACACAGGAGAAGATGAAAAATGATAATTAGATTTCTCCACATATCTACTTCTAAGGAGATAATTACAGTTCTCCACGTCCTCACATACCAGTCCAGTTATATAATCTTGTTCTGTTTGTTAAACTTGTTTGAGAGCATTATTTGACTCCAGCTCACTTTCTTAGTCATATGTATCGCCCAGAGAAACAAGCCTTTGAAGCACCTATGCACACACACGTGGATGCAACACACGCTTTGCCTACCTTTGCTTTCATCTGCCACTAACAATCTTTTTGGCTGTCAGCAGGGGGATGGGTATGAGCTCAGGCACATGGGTAAAAATGAATAAGGAGCAGGAAACCTGGACAGCTGTACACAGCTTGTTTGTCCAGGTGATTTTTCCTCTTCCCCACCATCAATTCTCTACTCCCTCTTATCAAAGCCATAAAGCAAAGCCATAAAACAAAACAGCTCTTATTTTACAGTTCCAAGAACTTCCTGGTCAATACCAAAACAGATTTCCCCCTTGTCAGTGAATTATAATAAAACGTACAGGTCTAAAGGAAAGACCAGTGTTTGAATACAATCAAGGCATCAGTTTAGGAATCTTTCCCTGTTTTCTGAACCTTTCCCCATTATGTAGAAATAAAATGATTCTTTTCCCCCCAAATGATATCTAATAGATATTTCTGATGCTTTTAGACCTTTAAATAGAAGGCATCATAGAAGCAAACAGCGCTTATTTATAATGGGGCAGGGAAAGGTACTCAAGGAAAAGTTTGGTGAAATAACTCAATTCTTTCAATAAAAGCTCACAAACTTTACCCTTCACAAGCTTTACCTTTCACTTTCCCCTTAATTAGAAAGAAACACCTAAGTTAGGCCTTAATGTAAATTCTGACCAAGAAAGTTTAAAATGCATTCCCATTAGTACCCACCAGACAGATGGTCAAATTTGCCTTTATTACAGCTTTGCTGATGAATTTTAGGTCAGCATATGAAATTCTTTTTTTTTTTTTTTTTTTTTCTCATGAGTTTCACTTCCTTTCTGAAAGTTATACCAAGCCTTCCTGATGTTTAGCAACACAATGAAGCGCACTAATGGCTACTAACATGGATTCTAGCCATTTTCTTTTTTTTCCTAGATTTGCTTTTTGGATATACACATTTTGTACCCCATTGATCAAATATATGTACTGGAATGTATTTAATACTTTACCTACAAACAAGCAGGAGCAGAGAATACTAGGCTTTAAGCAAACTGTGCTCAGATATGGGCAGCCTACTTGCCTTCTGATACTTGAGGAACAGATATTGGCTTCAGGATACTGCACACTGGATTCTTCCCTTGGGTGGGAGGTGGGTCAGTTTTTCCATCAAATTTAACCTTGACATCTCTGTAGTTCCAGCACAAAGCTCCATGCAAAGACTGAAACGGATCCTAGACCTACCAACTCAGACAGACCCAAGTTAGGGTTAAAAAACATCTTTAATGCTACTTATTCCTTCCTCCTGCCTTCACACTTAACTTCTGCTTACATGTATAGTAACAATACCATAAGCTAGCAGAGAGTAACACTGGCCACAGGTACAGATTGGGAGATGAGTGGCTGAGAGCAGCCCTGCAAAAAGGGGGTGGTCAGACACTGGAACAGGTTTCCTAGCAAAGCAGTTGATTCCCCGTGCCTGTCAGTGTTCAAGAGGCATTTGGATAATGCCCTCATCAGTATGCTTTAATCTTAGTTAGCCCTGAAGTAGTCAAGCAGTTGGACTTGACCTTTGTAGGTTCCTTCCAACTGAACTAGTAGTTCTAGTTTGTTAACTAGAAGTTAATACTATAATAGCACTTGCTCTTGGAGACATACTTACTACATGGGCAGCAAAACGTTCTGGCAACAGATGGTAGAAGGCGCTAAGTGGAAGAAAAGCACATTCTTTCCCTACTCTAATATTTTCCAATATGTAATCTTAGAATACAAGACTTAATGAAAAAAGTTCCTGTGGATAGATACGCATCACCATTTTAGTTTGATCAGGAGCACACTTTTGAAGTGGATCTCCTCATCTTCTCCACTTACCACATTTTTTTTCCCACCACAGGAAGGTCTCAGAATATGTGTTGTTTCATCCAAGAAGTCCAAACCAGAAGGTGCATTGCTAACACGCATTCCAAATGTAGTGAGCAGTCAGTTCACAAAACAGACAAGTATAGAAAAAGACCTCAGAAATTAATAGTGTGGGAAGTGTTCTACTTATACTGGGTGGGATGTGCTGCTTCCTAATGTAGACATAGTACACATTCACTTTTCAGGTTTCATTTAGAAATAGCTCTAGGAAAACCCACATGAACATTCAAGACTCCAGCTACCCATGGTTGTCCTATGCTGCCAGTGATCAAGTTAACAAATATTGAATTTAAATCGAGTCCTCCAGTTGGATGTCAGTACTCAGAGTAGCTCTTGTGGCTTTTCCTTTTTTTTTTTTTTTCCTTCTTGCTCCAGGACTTACACACATCTGAGCATACATACACACACAGAGCCCACTTTGAATCCAATACAGAATAACATTGTGTGGAATAATCAACAAGCACTTTCCCTTCAATAATCTACCCTATTTTCAGCCCCATTATTAAAGTAGTTCATGTATATCAACATCCTTGAGGCTTTGCTGCTTTTCTTTTTTTTTTTTTTTAATTAAAGAGGGAATTTGGAATGCATCATGCTGTAGCCAGAAAAAAAAAAGGTGTATGCAGGATATTTTCACCTCTCCCTTGGAAAATAACTTGTTCTTTACACTATCTTGTGCTGCATGATTGGGACAGATAGTTGCTATTGCACAAAGCCCTAAACTCTGGAAAATTGGAAGATCATCAATATTAAACAAGTTGAAATCTATATCTAAAACGGAAAAGTTCTGTACATTTTCAGAAGTGTTGAAAATCAACACAGAAAAAAACCTGAAGTCGCTGAGGAAACTACATATTTGTCCCAACATTGCTTGACCTTTCTGAGTTCATTTAACCTGAGGAATAGACGTAAAGTCACAGAGCTCAACCTAAAACGAGTACAATACAGTTAAGACTCACTGGAAGTAATACGAGTATGACAATGAGAAATTGGTTCATGGTATTGTCCACATTGTCTGAACTGAATTAGCTCTACCCTACAGGAAGTCTGTCTTTCCATCAGTCCCCTTCCAACAAAAACAACCCAGGGAGCCCTAGATTGTTCTCCCAACATGCTCTCAAGTTTGTTGATATCTTTTGCCAGATACCGCCACCAATGGGTATATGGAAAGAGAAACTAATGCACTGCTGCTGTGTTTTTGACATTTACTCACCGAGAAGCTAACCCTGAATGTCATTTGTTTGTTTTTGTTTCCAAATTATGTTCTCCTAAAATCCGTTCCTTTAAGCTGACATCTGTTCCTTCACTGGATTACATTACATGAAATGCCTGTGTATTTACCAATTACTCACACATTTTCTCGAGGTTTTCCATGCAGAAGACAGAGGCTTTGGAAAAAAAAATTAAAAGGGAAGTCGCACGATGGTATTTTCAATGCACTTTTTTTTAAAGTAAATCTTCACTTGCAGAGCATTCAGAACATAAGTGAGATGGAAATTTCTTCTTGCTCTTCATTTTGCCCCCCTCCAGACAGCTGTATTTCTTGTTAGAGTATGTCAGGATACAAGAAGTTAACTGTTTTCCTTTTTTTTTCTTTTTTTTTTTTTTTCTTTTTAATATTACTGGTCACAAAGATTCCCTTTCCTAGTGATCATTACTCAAATAAGTTTGTGTACTCTATTTATCGAAAAAACAAACAATAAACCCAGTTTGACCATATTTTCCCCTTCAAAATAATTTAGGGAGCAGCATATCTTGGTCTTTTATTTGTATAAATTACACAACAGCTATAGTTTTTTTTAGACAATAAGACGAGTCTGTATTTAGTACTTCAATCATCGTTCTCAGGGTAGGAAAAGTCTCTGATACTGATGGTAGACTCTTGTAAGAAGGTGAAATACTGAAAAAGGAAAAAAAAATATATTAATCTTTTGCTGCACTAAAAATAATTTCCCTGAAAGTTAACATATTAGCTTGTATTTCTGTTCAAACACTTCAACACATTTGGGACTCGAAGCCAAGAACCTGTTGATCACCACCAGTTCTTGTTTCTCTTGACTCCTCACTTCAGGAGCTGCCCTCACTATACAGACTGAAAACAATCACTAAATAAGAGCCTTCTGAAATGGCAGAACTTAAAGCAGAGTTTTATTGCTCTAAATCTTCAAACCTTACTTACCTTACGCACTATAATTTCTATACCACAGACAAATTAGCTCCCCAGGTTAATTATCATTGTATAATTACTTCCAGCTATTTGGGCTGTGGTTCCACAGATACTTTTCTCAGTATCAAGCAGAACCAGCTTTAGCATTTTCACCACTCTGGCTCATTCCTCACCCATCTCTCAGTTGAGCCAGCAAATCCTATGCTGTGAAACAGTCTCAGTTAAAAATAACCTTGTCAAAACCAAAAATTATTTTCCTGATCTGGTTTGCTATGAGATCCCACACATAATTTCAGCAGTACAACTGAGAGGGTCAGATACACATAGGTAGGGTTGGAATAGTTTAAGCTGACTTTGCTCCAACAAGAAAAGATAACTTTTGTGTGGTAAAGGTAGTGTGAGGAACTGGAAAGTTCCTGTTAGGCCAAAGCCTTCTCTTCTCCAGGCTAGGTAAGCCCAATTCCCTCCTGTTGAGACATGTGCTTCAGCCCCCTTTACCATCCTGGTGGTCCTCTCATGAATTTGCTCCAGTTTATCCTTCTTTACTGTACCAGCAGCCCCAAAACTGGATGCAGGTGTGGTCTAAAGTACTGAATGGGGCAAAATCATCCTCACAATCTAGGGCAGCCCAGGATGCTGCTGGCCTTCCCTGCTGCCAGCTCACATTTAGTTTGTTTGCTTTCCTAGGGACCAAAGTGTGGCTGACCAGCCTCTAGTTTCCCTGGGTTGTCCTTCATGCCTTTTGAAGGCAGATGCAAGATTTTCTTTCCTGAAGTCACCAGGAACATCCTCAGATCCACATGACCTCTCAGAGATTACAGCTGACCTTGTAAGGACATTGGCCAGTTCTCTCAGCACCCTTTAAGTGACTTGACCCTGTTCTGAAAGATACTAAAACTGTTTTTTTTTGTTTTTTTTTTTTTTTTGTCTCTAGCCCCATTTTTAGATTTTGTATGGGGAATATCCACTAAGGGACAAATCAAATGCAACAGTTCTGTAACACTGACAAGGAATTAGCATGTTCAGTAGTCAAAAACCACTCTAAGAAAAATCAAAACTTTTTTTTTTGGCATAATACAGAAGTCATACTGTTATATTAATGTAATACTGCATATACAAAACTTCCATTTACTTTGAAAATACTTATTCTTCAAATTAAAATAGCACCAACAGATAAGTACATCACTTTCAGTGTATAGGTTAGAGATCCATAAGAATGGAAAGAACCACCAAGTTGAATCCTCCCCCCTTTTTCCACTCAATCTCAAGATTCATTAATAATAACTACAGGAAAAAAAAGGCAAATTGGACAAAACGAAGAAAATATTAATTCAAGGAATTTTCTCAGTGGTAACACATGATGACTGGATGTGTAGACAAATGTTCTATTAGCCTAGGAAACTGTTTACAAATTAGGATTTGTTAAGACAAGATTTGAAAGTTAAAAATAGACTGGATCATTTGTTAAATTCATAATGTCTAAGTCACTTCTTCAGCATAGGCTTAAATTTGACTTAAAGTCTTTCATATTCTACTACCCCACACCCATCCTCCTCCACCATCAGAACAAAAAAGATTTACCTTTTTAGGTTCATCCAGCTCCTTGCTATTTTGCTAAAAGCCTCAGATCCTGGTGCTGTCATTGCTTCAAAATCAACAAGCTGAAAATGCAACAAAATTGAAGAGATCTTAAGAAATGAGAGAAGTTTCAAGTTCTCTAATTCCAGGAAGTTAATCCCTGAATATTCTTAATAGATAACTTCAATTTTAAAAATGCGTTTTTCCTTTTGTGACATAATACAGTTTCTCCCTCTAAGCAAGATGTCTATACTACTCAGTTGGTGACAGAAAATATGGACCATCTTCAAAATTATTATAATGTCCAATTAACAAATAAAACTGGGATATTTCACATTTTCACACACTGTATCTGCAAAATATCATACCATAGGAATGGTAGACTTATACTGGATTTTCCAGGCATTCTGTATTATTTCTTTCCACAACAAGTTTTTAGAGTTTAATTACAAACAGCGAAGAACTCTGGAAACTTCATATCTACAGCTCATAGCAAGTTTTCAGCAAAGCAGTGCTCGAAGACGCTGCTTCGTTAAAACTGTTTAGTGAACTCTGGCTGAATTTACGGAAGGGTTCCAATCAAATGTTTCCTCTGTTCCTGGTGGGACAGGAGTAAGCTTGCTAACTAATCTGTGCCCAGGCTATTTTCTCCCTCATCACCAAACAATTTGGAATAGCAGCATGCATGCCAAGCACTGAATCTGACTGTGGGTTTGCATTCCTGTCCACAATAAATAATACGCAGTCCATGGCTACTGCCAGACCTTCCAAGGCAGCAACAGGACGCTTGACAACTACACATCCTTGGCTTCAGAGCAGTCTGATATTGCATGCTGTAATAAGCTTGGGACCAGAAATCCCCCTCTAAGAAATCTGTCAAGAACTCCAGGTTTCATTTGACTAGAAAAAAACAATTTCTTGCAGCTAGTGAAAACCTTCCTAAAAATGGTTTTGTTTCAATTCAGGTGCTATTTCAGGAAAAAATAATTTTAAAAAGCCTCAAACATAAGAATTGCCTTGAAGTCTTCCATAAGACAGAAATTCTGGTTTTTAGTAAACATGAAACATCGCTTGACCACTTAAAATTGGTCAGCAAAATGCACTACCTTATTAAGTCCTAAGAATATGCATTAAAATAAAATAACAACAAAAAAACACTCCACATAAGTAAATATTCAACCTTAGTTAGGGCTCCTATAAAACACTGAAGATATCAGCTTAGCAGCCCCCTGAAATTGAAGTTTTTTTTGCTATCTGCTCTTAAAAGCAGCTAGGAGTACAGTACACATTCTTTTCATGTCCATGTTTATGTTTTTGCTGTTGTTTTTAATATTATCAGCCTTCTAAACTCAGTACTAAAAGGACAGACGTTATTGTTTTCAGGATTTTCTAGAATAGAAAGGAAAGTTGCTCTTTCTTCAGTTATCCACACAGGGTATTTCCTTCAACACTGAGTCTCACTGAAATTTTGCTGATTCTTTTGACAATACATTAAAGAAACAGAGGTGCTCTCTCTCCTTTCACGCTGAGGAGGTGATACAGCTAACAGACCATTAGCTGAATAAAGAAAGGAAAATGGAGCAAGGTGTTATAATATTTAAATGCAATCCAACCTTTCCACTGACTACATTTTAAACTGCTTTCAGAGGAGGAGGAGGTATTACGAGAAACTGCAAATACGTTTTTTGATTGCTAAGCCCTAAGTACTTAAGAATACATTGAGAGTAAAGAAAGAATTTCTGCTGTGTGTCCAGAAGAGCTGCTAATTCTGCCTAAGTATTCTCAGAATCCTTTTCAAAGAAAGCTGGAAAATGCAGCTCAGCATACAAGAACTGCTTCCCTTCCAAAGGTGTAATTACTGTGGGACACAAGCTGCTACCATTTGACTAAGCAGAGTTACTGTATATACAATTGCTAAATCTCACCTGCTCTCAGTTGAGCAGTGGAATCTTTAAAACTCACTAAGTCTACCTCATCTCCAGTAAATAAATGTGTAACTTCTGTTCATTTTACAGCTCCTTCCTCAAGTTTACATGCATTTCTTCCTCCACCAAGGCTGGAGCAGTGCGTTTTGATACTTGCCTTTCCTTTAGGAATTTTTCCTGATACTTCTTTTCCACTTGCCATTAGTGCTCCCATGATCACTGAATAAGCTATTACACTTAAAAAAAAAAAAAAAAAAAAAAAAAAAAAAGTCAAAGATTTCCATAGCATTCTTTTAGACTACAAAAAGCACAAATTGTGTATATTGCTGTTTCACAGAAGGTTAGCAAAAGTTACAGATGTGGTTATTTTAGAAATAAAATAAAGTGCAACACACTTAAGAAGTGAAATCACTTATTTTCCAAAACCATTGAAATAAAGATCCTATGAAGTTTAACTACTAAAGAACACTGTTTCTACAGTAGTCAGAATTACAATTTCAGAATTGTGAGTTCTTAAAACTCCACACAGCTGAATACAGAGCAAACTCCTGTTTCCAAGAAGCTTAACTGTAGCCCAGAAGTTTATAAACTTTACTGCAACAGAGCTAGAGGCACTGTAGGACCGAAAGGGATTCCCCTGCCCCATCTGTTCAACTTTTTTTTTTTTAATTGTGAAACTCAAACAATTTCTTTAATCTTTTCATTCTGCAAGATAAAGTAAAAGGCTGATTAAAGATACGAAAGTCTCTTGATTATTTGTTTATATTCTACTGAACTGTGTTTATCAATAAGCTTAAAACTCGTAAGTGCTCTGTGGAAAAGAGATTAGTAACATTCAAACCTGGCTACGTGTATGACTTAAACTAGAATTTCAGTTGAAGAGATCAATTAAATATGGAAAATTTTATTCTAATGTTTCATTTGGTGACCCTAACAGCTGAAAAAAATATTAAAAAAAAATGCAAAGTAAATATTATCTTAAGTTATACCAAAGTATATTTCATATACAATACATGTTTCAGTAAAGCTTTGAATTAAATTACAGTGGCCTAACAATGTGGACTAAGAACCCAAATGTTACAATTTTAAAAAGATACTTTTAAATCCCTGAGCTGAAGTCCATAAATACTACTAGCCATTTTAAATATACATGCAGCTATGAATAGTTACTATCAGCAGTTACGTACTAGCTTTTAAAACACTACAAAATCAGTGTTCATCATCATGGCAGCTAAAATAAGAAATGGTACAGGACAGACAGTCCAACTTCTATTTTTTCATATTAAAAATATATTAGGATACTGTAATACATGGACATTTTACAGTGTGCATCCAAGACAACAGATGTGATAAAAAACAATCACTAACCTAGATCCTCTTGAAAGTGGCATTAAATTATAGAAGTAATAAACTAATGACAGGATCAAGTTGCACACAGCATCTGCTTCCTAAGCAAAGACAAAAAGAGAATTAAAGATGGTCTAATATCCAGATGTTACCATATGTATGAACATATATTTGGAAAAATCTTGCAGCACTTTTAGAATAACTGTTTCAAATGTGAAAAATATCAAGCTGAAGCTTGATTAACATATATAAGCAACTTATTTTATTATACCTTTCAAATTTAGGTGAAACTGTTTACCTATACTGTGTTAAAGGATGAAAAGTGGAAAGTGCAAGCTTAAATCTGGCCAAATTCTCATTACAACAGAAATCAACATGAACACAATTTTTTTTTTTCCCATGACTCCACGTTACTTCTCATCTTACATCCAGCAACTATAAACCAAATCTGCATATGATCTTAAGTAGTGCTTATCAGAACAATGAAACAGTGATGACAGACCCGTGCAAACAAAGGAGAAAGAAATATCCACTACTTCTGTAGCAGAACACATTGTGATATCAAGACCTTGTCTGGACTCTCTCCAATTACTGCAGCAAAGCAGAGCAAATTTAAGTAGCAGACAGAATGATGGCAATTTCTTATAATATTTGACATAACTGGATTTAAAGAAGCAGTCTATTTTATTACTTAAGATCTCTGTCAAAAAGTATTAAGACATTGACTGTTAAACACAAGGTATAAAAACATAATAGAATTTTATCAAGGAACTCATTGTTTCCATTAAAACAGTCTTACCCCCAGCTCTGCAGACAGAATTAAAATTTTTCCTTTAGCTGTTAGATCCTTATATAGAGCGTCTATTTCTGCATGATACAGCTGTGTTCTTTCTTCTGTTGTCTGAGTTTCTACTGAAAATAATATGTTTCCAACTCTATCAAACAGATTAAACAAGAACATAATTATTTTTTTTTGCACATACACAGGCTAAGTAACAAATGTGTAACAGTTAAATACTACATCATAACTTTTTCCTATATTTTTCTTTATATTATGTGCATTGTCCCCATTTTAGTTTAAAAAAACACAAACATTGAAATTAGAAACATTTTGCCATGTTGTAAGTTTATCTGAAAGAATACATCAAGATGCTATCCAATTTTAAAACATATTCTTGGCTTTGAGACTCCTGTATAGAATGCAAAATACAGTTTTACAAACTTAAATCTACCAAAATGGAATTGTTTTGGTATAAAAGCATGACTTCAAACTATGGATTAAAACAGATTAATATAGAAGAATATTTGTAAGAAGTAAATGGTATACCATTTTACTAATACCAAAATATCTTTCTAAAATAGTGAAGGCATGTTTTGTTTCATTTCAGTGTATACAGGCTTATGATTTAGAATGTAAAATTAGAAGTTAGGAAATATATTAACACTTCAGAATAGAAGTTCAACTTCCATGTCCCAGTGTTAGAAGCACTCAAGTTCTGGGAAAAAATCCAATGCACAGAATTTAAAATCCCATAATAAACCAACAGCACGAGCTGTCTAGTCAATCTTTCAGCTGGTAGTTGGAAGGGGTTTCTGATTAGTTCTAATTAGATTCAGATTAACGCTCTTTGAGAAGACAAGGAGTCAGTATCTATACAGTGAGAAATTTGCTATCTCACTCAATGAGATAAGCCTGAGGTCCCACCTGAGCATATCCTCATAGAAGAATAACATAGTCTAAACTGGCAGAAATAGGTCTGCAAACATCTCAAAAATACAGAAAATTAAAAGGCCAAAATCCAAATAGAAGAGCCTTTTCCATGCTTTGGTCAAAGAAATTTCCATTCAGGACTTCTCAGCCTCCATAAAAGACAAGGTCTCACAACAAGAAATGTATTTTGATATGGATAAAGAATGGCATTTTTCCTCCTTTAGGCTTTTTATATTTTAAAATGAATAACAAGGTGTCTCTTCACTTATGTTAGAGAATCATCTCAACTGAATTCCACAATTACTGTCCATATTCCCTCTCTGTCAGGGGACACAAGAGGAATCAGAAGTGCTGAAATAAAATTTAAAAATATGGTGGCAAGAACGTCACCAGTGAAAAACAAAAGCCACTTGATGCAAGTAGAAATGGCATTTGCGAAGATAAATTGCCAATACTTCATCATTACTTAAGGTATTTGAGCCCCCGAAAACATACTTATCTCCTGTTATGGTAATCGTGAATCCATCATATTCTTTTCCTTGATCCTTAAGGCTGGGGACTTTTGTGTTCACAGTAAACCCATCTCTTGTTTTACTGTTAAACTGCTTTCAAGAGAAAAAGAGAAGTAATATTAGAGTAAATGCAAAGAGACAGTCTGCCTCTATTGTTTTGAAACACTTAAAACTGGAATAGAAATGAAAGTGGACAAGCTGGGTGAGCAGTACAAAGAGTTACTGTCAACTACATTATTTCATTCATTCTTCATTTGCTACTGGATGGAAATCTTAAGTACCGAATGAGGCATTTTGCCATTCAACTTTAACTATATAGTGAATATAAAACTGCCTCATGTGTGAAAAGCAACTGTAATTTGAACTGTACAGATTTCTCCCCAAGTTGCATGTTGACAGTAACCATTTGGTGTAACAATGTAAATGCAAAAGCAGGAATCTGAAAGTCTGCTTTTTATGTTTACACTAAGAAGTAGTTGTATTAGTTTAACTGTGGATTCCAGAACACAATCTCATAGCAACACTTTGTTAACTATGATCCAATTTCAATTAATGTTTATCCTCATCAGAAGGAAAAATATCACAGAGTTTAAGAATTTTACAAAGCTACATTATCTAAATGTAGCACTGTAGCCAAAGAATTGTATAAACCAGGCAAAACTGTATTTAAGTAAAGCCAAAAGCCCAGCTTTTGACATAAACATTCCTCAGCTATCTGAATAACCAAACTGCGTCAATATTAGCAGGCAGCTATTTTATACAGGCACTATTAATGACTATTGTGCAATAGTGTTGAATGAATTACTAGGACAATTATTTATTTTAAGATAGAACTTGTGATCCAGAATGTTATGTTTAAAGAGAATCCGCATTTATTTTTAAAGAAACAAATCTAAAAGCCTCTAATGAGAAATAGCATTCCACTTAGATGCAATTCAGAATAGGATACAGTTGATTCAAACCAGAGCAAAACGTACAGGTTATGAAAACCAGGAAAAATATTTGCTGCCAGTTCTTAGAAACATTTATAACAAACTAGGTTATGTATAGTCCACTATGTTTATACATTTTCATCATTGTCTTGGAGTAACCTGTATTTTTAACTCCAGTAATAGGATTTCTTTTCTCTTTTTTTCTGGCTTATGATTCTATAGTAGCCATAAGAAGTGCTCTACAGGGCTGTTATTTGCACTTTCATGTGGCAATAGGCAACACAATCACCTATCCACCCCAATATCTACAGTCTCTTCATCACAAGTTTGTTTAGGTTTAGCTGGTATGCATGTGGATTCCTCTTCAAAGGCCAAGGACAAGACAGGAATCTAAAAAGGACAGACTTCCAAAACTATGAATTTTGTAGACCCTTATATTTGTAAAACCTATTAAAAACGCCACAGAAAAATTCAGTGCTTGAGCTATGTGGCTTCTGTGAAGATACCTATAGTGCACAAGTGAGGAAATTCAAAACCAGTGTATCAGCAGTAGCAGCAAGGTAAACAAATCTTCTGAGGAACTGTTCTGTGGCAATCAGTCAGAGTGACTGATCAGCAACAGCTTGGTATCTGCCCATGAAACCACAATGCAGACGTACCAACAGAAAGTTAGGAGTTGGTCTCTATTTGGAATACATATTCCTTCCCAAATTTTATTCTATTCTAAATGAAGTTCTGTTCAATCTTTTAGCAATATATACTTTGTAATGGTGTTTCCCCAAACCCAAATATTTACATAAGGGTCATCCTAGAGTAATTTGAAAGGACTGAAGGGAGAGGGGAAAACCCGTTACTTAAATCCAGCTAAAGTCTCATTGCTTAAGTTGAGATCATAATATAACTCATTTGGCATGCCTTATGATCCGCTGTCTTTCTGCAGATACCGTCACCAACAAATAGTAAAAATGCAGGTTTCCCTCACTCCTTTTCCAGAGCACAAGAACGTAAAGCATAGTTTCAGGTTGGCTATCAGTGACTACAGGCAACATTAGTTGCAACAGTTTCACATTAGATTCACCAAATGAACTTGTTCCTTCCATGTTGCTCTTGATCTTTCAGACATATCTTCAATTTTTTCCTTCATACTGTACACACATGCTGTCAGACCATTACAAAAGATCTGACCACAAACCTTTCTGGCTGGTAAGGCAGAAATACCTTTAATTAGTGTTTCCAGTTTGTCATTTCTAAGTTTATACATGGTTGTTACATTCTGGGGAACTAGATATGTCCCATAATATGCTGTATTATTTTCAGCATATTTTGAAATGTTTTCTTTGATTTACCTTCATTATGGGAAGAAGATCTTCTACTTTATGTACCTTTTCCAAAGCTTCTCGAACCTCCAATAGTCCTTTTGGATTATTAGCACTAGAAAAAGAAATGATCAAATATGGAGTCACAATGGTTGAACGTGTAACAATTCTGGAAATCCATCTAGCTTTAACTTAATTAGCCATACCAATGGTTAGTACAATGAGTTATTGAAAGGTATTTACTTCTTTTCTGAAAAGGAGTTTCTTCATACTTGACCACGTGGTCACCTATTCTAGCACAAGAGAGTCACTTTCTTCAAAAAGGATTTTCCACCCTAGATCATCTCAGCTTATTTTTTCAGTTTCAATCCTCAACTTCAAACTTCAAATTTATCTTATTTGTGGTTGGCCACTCTGGAACACTGAACAGTGCTTGTGTGTATGTGTGGGCAGGGGTTGTTGATGAGAGAAGACAGAAGAAAACTAGTTTTGTTAGAAATGCTCTTCCCAATGTTAGAAATGCTCTTCCCAAAATGAGTGCATTTGTGCAGCCTCAAATGTAACATATATATTACAGGTGCAGGCACAGATGGATAGTGAAGAAACCTATTGAACCAGCTCTCTAAAATTTATCACTGTACACAGATTTTAAGAATTGAAGTATATTTTAAAACCACTGCACAAACTGCTCTGGTTCAAGGTCAAAGGCTACTGGCTCAGCCTGAAAAAGCTTTCAATAGAAGGTAGACTTTTCAGTTAGGACAAAGCTTATGAATCAGTAGCTATCAGAAATGTTCTAAAACTTAAATGTTTTCAACTGTTAAAAAGCTTTTCTGTACTTTTATTTTTGGTATTCACATAGCACAAAGAATAATAGAATGTAATATTTAACAGAAGTTACCAGGCCAAAGAAAAATTAGAAGACCTAAGAGCTTCTTAATTTTTTTAAACTTTGTCAGAACATTGTTGCCACAAATAAGCCACAGGTTGGGAAGACATTTTACGCATAAGAGAGCGATCAAAGTTTGAAATTGATATAAACACCAATTTTAAGATTATCTACATTCTTCTGTTTAAGGTTCTACTACCATCTTCTGCTTGAGCACTCTACAAACCCATCTATATAACAGGTAGCAAAGATTTTCTGTTCTGATAAAACTACTTGCCAAACACCAGTTTTATATAAAATTGCTTTTCATATCTTCTATTTTTCCTTCTCCTCACTCCAAAAGGTGGGATTTATCACTCTATTAAAAAAATTAATCTCAATATCCAGAGGAAATTATAGTCTATTTTACCAGGAACTGTACTCCATTCTACCAGGGGGGAAGACATCTTTAATGAGTCATATTTTATAGAAAGAATTAAGACCCACTCATGCAAAAGCTGTGGGTAGAAATTTAATACCATTATTTAATTAGAAGTATACTATAACTGACAATATTTTTCCGATTAGGTTAAGTGGCAAATAATAGGATTTTGCATTTCTATTAGGAAGTATAACAGCTATAGACACTAAGAACACTAGAACATAGAATTACAGAAATGTCACTTGGACTTTCCGAAATTAATCACTATGTAAATTTCAAATCAGTATTACCAGGGGCGTGAAGCAGCAGGCAGGGAGAAGTGAAAAAAAAAATCAAAAGCTTACCCATGATAAACAAGGATCCTATCTTTGATAAAATGCAGAATTTTCTCGAAGTACTCCAGGTACCGCATGTTAATGACCTGGCCCCTACAAAACAAAAGAAAAGTTTCTCTTTAAAGTCCTGTTTTTCAACCCAACATTCCAGGGCTAAGGCAAACATTGTTCATTAAAATTTGACAATATTTTATCCACAGATGCTCTTAGATCAAAGTAAAGAATTAGAGTTTTTTTCTGAAATGGCAAATTGCCCATCCACAACTTTGGACATAGATTCCCAATTGAGCTTGCAAAAATTCATGTATTATTGGTACAGTTGTTCTCAGATAAACTGCATTTCATGGGTATTCTCCCATTTTTAGTATATCCATTATCTATATGATAATTATCTATTGTAATAGGACAGAATTTTCTCAGACAGTTGTTTAGACTAGTAGAAATTGCAGAGCTGAGAGAATTATCAGTGTGCACACTGATTTACTTTGAGAACCAACATTCCCCATTTTACTTATTTGTGAACAGATGTGTTAATATGCTCTAACATAGTTTTCCATGTACAGTTTTCACACTTCCAGGTACAGTTTTCTTTACTCACCTGAGCACCTACTTACTGAAGTAATTTTGCTTTGACTCCTAACAGGAGTAGTAACTGTTGAATAAGGAAACAAGTTGTTTTGCCCCCATAGAACACAAAGAAAAATTATAAATAAAAACCTGATAAAAACCTGCTAGTATTATAACCACTCTGAGAGGAAAAATTACATACCATTATTGCATTTGTAGGAGTCCTTCCTCTTCTCCCAGTCTACAAAACAAGATTTTATAAAGCAAACGTTATCGCTCTCTGAGGAAGCAAAACCACTGTCAATCACAGGAAGGTGTACACACCTAGCTTTTATTCACTCTGAGTAAGTGATTTTGGCAGCTTAACTCCCTGTCTCACTCCACCACCTCTCACTTCAGCAGGCCTGGTCTCAGAGTAATTGCAGAATCGGTCTTTAAAAACCCGAACAGAATTAGAACACATACATAATCTGCACATAGGAAAGGGAGGGAGAGATAGAAAGAGGATAGAAAGGATGAAGATAAATATCTGTGCATAATTTGCCCTTGTTGTACGTCCCATCATTTTCCATCTGTATAAAAAAAAATCTGTACAACAGGCAGAAGCATGTCAGAATAAGGAACTGGATTTTCATTAAGTGGCATCTTGGAAAATGCATCCAAACCAGACCTATCATTCCATAAGGCTACCACCTAGAAGCAGCAGTACTGAGAAAAGACTTTTAGTGGGTGGTCAGCTTTAATTTCTGTATATTACCACTTTCTCCTTGTTGAACAAGCACTACTACCAAAACTTCAAAAGCAGCACTCTTCTAGAGAGCGTCTTTACTTTTTTTTTTTTTTTTTTTTTTTTGTAAGAACACTGAGTGTATCATTAATGTTTAGCTGATCCCAAATCCTTGTTTTGCCTATGGAAATAATTCAAACTTTCAAGAACATTCACTCTAATTTAAATAAAACTTGGTAACTTTAATCATTTGCCAGAAAAGAGATCAGCCAGAGTTGTGCTTGTGTATAGACCCACAAAGTAGCAGCAATAGCCAATATATTTGTATCTTAAGATTGTTAAGATCTGGAAGTCCATTAAACAGAGTGAAGTACAAGACTTCTCTAATACCCTCTATTAAAAGCTCTTCAAATGAAAACAAAACTGTTTTCTGACACTCTTCAATCACTGTTACCATTCTGGAAAATAATTTTGAATTCAGAACTCACTGAATGCTAGTGCCTCCACATGTAAACATTTTTTTTTCCAAAAATCATTCAACAATAGTGGACTGTAAATGCAAAGAATTCTGAGGTAAAGAAAAAGCATACGCTAAAAGATATCTAATCCAAGTATTTTTGCACACAGAAACTACTGGTGTACAATTTATATCAAACAAGCAAGAGACAGCATGAGCTCAGCCTGACTACATCTGTCATGAATACTAAAACAATGAAAGGAAGTTCCACTTTTCAAATCGTTCAGTGGCTAGCTAGTTTAAAACATTACTCCTCTACGCTCTCCACTATCCCTCCTAGAGCTACCCAGCCCTAATTTTTGCCAAATAAACTACACAGATGCATGGCAAAACAGTAATACTAAATGTTATGTGCAGTAAGACACTGACTCAGCACAGCTGAAGAAATGGTAGTTACCAGTATGAACTACACGGAACTACACCCAGTACTTGCAGTTATATTTCTTCCAAGACAACGTATGCCATTAGCCAGAATGTCAAAACATTACTAAGTTCATATTCTACTAAGTATTATTTGAGCTTCTGTCAGTAGGGCCCATAACAAATTAGAAAGTCAGGAACAGTTAACTATCCTATTCCCTTGGAACAAAGAACAAAAGGCTGGTGTTCTATTGTTAGATAAAATCGTTTTATTAGAGAAAGTCATTTTTATTAGACTTGTTCTAATACTTTCATGTCTTTCTTGTGCTGGGGGCCCTAGAGCTGAAAGCAGTACTCCAGATGGGGGTGAGCCCCATGTGAAGTCATCAGGAGGGAATCCAAAAGCAGAAACAAATCACTATGGGAAGCTAACCAAGGAAAACAGCTATTACTTGGGGTGCAGAATCATCAAACAAGTATTGCTTCCTAGAATCAAAAAGGATGCAGTCAGCAGCCAGTACTGAACCATGATCAACTCTTAAGGCTGCTTCAAATCTAGTGTTCCCTCTAAAAAAGCCCCTAAATGGTTAACTCCCTGATAATCATTAATTTGCTGTCAAAAAATGCACAACCAAAATGCTGATGAGATCTCCAAAAGTCAAGGCTGATCCAAAACCAAAAGATTAAAACTGCAGGCCTATCATTCTCAAAGTTCATAATGCTTATTTTAAATTTCTACAGAACCACCACAATAACTGGAACAGTAAATTGTCAGTTTTGTTTTCCTATCAGCAGAGCAATTAAATGCAATTATTAAATGCAATGAGAAAAGCAATTACTGTGCTTTGCTCAATGAAAAACAGTTGCTGACAGAGATCTTGAACAAGGGTGCACTCTTCAGAATATGCTTTCAGCATAGTAATCAAGTGTTGTTATATTAATGTCCTTGCATTCTGCCACCTTAGACTACCTAAGAATTAAGTTTTCCCCTCTCCCATTTTAAAATAAAAACAGACAGAAACAGATGAAGTATGGAAGACACCCTTGTCTCAAAGAATAGATTGTTGTGATTTCAGCTGAAGCCTACGTGTGTAGAGAGGAATGCAGTAAAGATGGACAGAGTTTGGAGCCCAAATGTAACACTTGACTTGAGGGAAGACAGAAGCCTAAGCCTAAGAGTGTCCAATAATGAGTACATCCCTGAAGGGTAACCACCAATTGCAATTTGGAGTTTAAAACTACATTGCCATCGCTCTTTAAAGTAAAGGGGAGCCTTGTAGAATGGTAGGACAAGCATGGAGGAATTATCAGTAGTGATCATCATTTGTGAACATCAGAATATCACTTTTTTACTTTAAAATTCTTGAGAAGGCTTTGCTTCCTTGTCTTGCTTTTTCCAAGCACATTCTCAAAAAAAGGAAGAAGTAGATATGAAAGCAGAATGACAGATCAAAGATTCAATACTTCCCATAGTGGGGGAGAAAAAAAAAAAAAAAAAAAAAAAAAAGATGTAATCTGGCTACATATTTAGTTACAAACACTCTGCTCCTGTGATTGACAGTGATGTTGCCACATTGCCACATTGAGTCTCTCACACTTCTACCACTTTGTGGGAGGTAGCACTACCTTGAGTGCAATACTGAGTCTTGCAGAATGGGAGAAGATGGAACGTACAACAGTGGTTCAATCTTTAATTTGAGCTTTGTTTGAAAATGCACCTATTACCTTTGATGGGTTACTTATTTTGTCACCTTTGCTTTAATTTGGCCTACTTTGAGAACAACTAAAGAAACTGTTTTCTCCCTATTATAAATTGGGAATAAAGGCAATAAGACAGCTCTGTTTCATTATAATTGCCACTGTCTTCAAGAAATATCATCTGCAGTAATAACAGCTGTGATTAACTTTACCTTAAATGTAAAAAAAAAAAAAAAAAAAAAAGATCATTTGGGAATTAACAACAGTATGTAAAAATATGCACCTTCCAGGTACTACTTTTTATCTTGCTGTAACTCAGTTGTACAGTTGAAATCCAGGAGGAAGAGAAAATGTCATCAGTGAAAAATAAGAGTGCACAATAAATAAATATTCCAATAGAAAATAAAAAATACACATTAAAGTAAATAATATAGTATTGGACACATATGTCCTTAACATGCATGCTGTTTCATGAACAACCAGTAAGTTTTGGTACAGTGTCTTAGTGTGCGTGAAAAAGCTGTTTGGCAAAACTCTCATACCTGATTAAATTAATGTGATTATTAAAACCTCTGCTAAGGCTTCGGGCAGGCATTTGGTCCAACCAAAGCACAGGCTGGTCAGGGTCTGCTATCCTACAAAGACAAAGGACGTTAACATTGGCACGTTTCACTCCATGTAATATTTCTAATTGAACTTTGTTCTCTCACACAACTTTTCGCAAAAGCTAGAATTCAGAAATCACAAAAAATGCTTTTTGTTTTTTTTAAAGAAATGTACATAGGGTTTTCATAAGAAAAGAATTTATAAGCGTTTTATGTAGCTAGAGGTTGGCTCACAAAAAGTAAGGGTTTCAAACAAAGTTGCAATATGTCCTATGGTCTTTCAAAGCTTTGCATCAACCAGAAAATGTAATTCCCAACCCTTCCCTTCTTTTTAAAGGGGGAAAGCAGAGTATTTTCAGAAGTGCACTCCTTGTACCTAAAGCATCCTCTTATTTTATCAGAATACTTACTTACAGAATGGTAGCTAGTATTAATTTTCGCCTCGTTTTAAATTCCATAGTGCAAAAATGAGGCTGCTTGCTTCTTGTGTCTTCAATTTAATAAATTAATAACAGCAGCACAGGCAGTGAAAACAGAGGTTTTCCTAGTGCTGTTGATATACTTCAAACACCTTTTTGGCAGATCTATTTTTAAGGAGTGGCTATCAGTCTGATTATTACTAATAATTGGCTCATTATATCTCACTGATCTGCACAAGAACTATTAACACTAGCGTTACTTTATTTCTCCCTCACCCTCTTGTTTGTTTCACCTACCTGGTTTAGCCTTTTATTAGAACATAGACTCTTTGCAACACAACTGTTTTTTACTTTAGAAAAGTAAGTATAATAGGGACTCCACTGCGGCCCCTAGCTGCTACTATCATATAAACAAAGAAAATTAGTTACCCTACAGTAATTGGGATTCTTCAGTCAAACGTGCCTACAATTATTCCATTTTAGGGTACATAAAACAAAAGAAAAATCTGATTCTCATTGCCAACAGAACCCATTAAATCCACAAACAAGTATGTCTTCCTGCTGATAAAGGTATACACGATTCCTCCTATGACAGCCTTCACTTGCTCTAGGGAAGAATTTTTTGCATCAGAATTGCTCACCTTAAGTATTAATGAGTTCAGTATCAGTGATGCATTAAGAAAAATAAATCCCCACACAACATAAGACCTAAAAATGTGGGCAAGTCTAATACCAGGTCCTCTGAATCACCTCTGCCTTAACTGCTTGGAAGGTTGTGGGAATTTTCATGTCAAAATTGAATACTGTGTCTGCAGCAGGGAGCTTGACGTTGCACAGTATGTTAGTTTATAATGCACAGGTGTTAACTAAGGAGAGATTTGAGATTTTTAAGAACCAAAAACCTATAAAGAATTAAACCAATACAAGTGAGGTGACTGCTGTATTTTGTCTTTCTGGACTCAAAAAAAAAAAAAAAAAAAATCAAACACGCCTCATTCCTTCTTGCTCTTCACAGATGTTACTGCCAGAATAACAGCGGAAAAATGCTGCCTCATTCTACGATTCTACAACTCTGAGTACGTTATTGGTCACCTCTGACTCAATAAAATGCACAAGCCACAGAAAACTATGACAGACTGGGAAACTATTCTGGATGATTGCTTTGCACTTGTTTTACTCTTACATTTTTTCTTATGAACCTTCAACTAGCTCTTGCTGTTGACAGGATGCAAAGTTATATTGACCACTGGTCTTAGCTATAGAGTCCAAGATAGTAACTTTTCTTACTGAGGAACCTGATGAGATGAGACCAATCTGATCATCGTTACATGGCTATATTACTGCATTTTTTGTGAATTATTTCACATGAATTAATCACACAAAAAATAAAAAGTTCAAATGTTGAGTATTTCAGCTGACAAGACTGTCACAGACTGCTGTTAAACGTCTGTTGCCTTCAAGCCCAGCAGTTTCAGAAACAATACTATGACAACTTCTGCTCAATCAAGTGGACTGCATTTGAAACAAAACTAGAGCAATCCTTTCGCCAAACCTATCAATCTCCAGATGGGAAAGCAAGACGTTCCAAAAGGCTGTTCAGAAAGGCAAAGGAGTATTTTTCTAATAACTTCATAGATTAAAAATGTAACAAAAAAATGAATTTATTCAAATAAATAATTATTTATGCAAAAAATGTTCTTGGTAGTTGTACACTAATGAAAAAAAACATCATTGATATTTACAATGGCAAGAGATAATCAGATTCAGGTCTCCAGCAATCAGTTTGTGCAATTTTTCCACAGAGATGGGGTAGAAAAAACAAGTAAACATTAAAAAAAAAAAGTTTTCAGGACTATTTAAAATATATTCTGTAGAACTTTTTTTAAAAAAAAAAAAAAAAAAGTATTTCTACATCTGAGAACAGTTTAATGTGAAAGTAATTGAAAATTAATAGAAGATATAATAAGGTATTCAAAAACCACACATTATTTGGTTCGGTCTTAATTACCTTTGAATGATCTATTTGTGTTTACCTACCAAGACACTCATCCATCCTCTCCACATTAGCAACACACTTTTGCTTTAGTCTACTCTTTTTCAATGAAGAAAGTAAAAAAAAAAAAAACCACCACCACCAACAAAATGAAACAGCACACCAAGTAAAGAATTCCTCTAACTCCAGAATGCCTCAGTCTGAGCTCTTTGTTTAGATTACTTATTGTTATGCAGCCCTTTATGGAATGCATTGGATTTTTCACAAATATATGCACAAAGATACATTCAAGTATATAGGCTAAGATTGACTCCCTTTAGCTTATTCAACTGTTTCTAGCACAGAAATAACAATTGTTCTACCTGTTCAGACTACAGCCCTTTGGTTAACTGAAGCATGCACCATTATTACAACTTAAGGCTTGTTTTCTCTCTTATCATTACCTTCGCCACTTCACAGCAATATCAAACATATCCCTCCACTGCATCAGTCTGGTTTTCCCATTCATCCGAACTTTTGAGTTTGCCCACGTCCGCTGCACAGCTTGCATTACTTCTAAAGTAGCCAATCCCATTGCTGGGAGGAGGAGGAGAGAAGGGCAAACAACAAAAACAGAAAAGCAATCAGAACCACACACTTCTTTTTGTACAGACAGGAAAACTGAAGCAGGGAAGTGATGTATTTACAGAAAAAAATGCCCATATCATTAAAAACTGGGAGATCATCTTTTCCAGGAAATTTGCTGATATAATTATTATTTTCATTTTAACTTTTTATATAAATATTCAAAATGAGTAGAGCTTAAGACCAATTTGCAGGTAGTAAAGGCATGGCATTAAATTGTAACCACATTAATTTTTTAATTCTCAAGTTGAGAGCTTTTTCAGTATACCTCTATGTATTCTTTTATTTGGAAGAAATCCTGGTGTCTCATACTGCATCATGGAACCCAGATGATCAGCTACACATATGAGTTCTTGCACATCAGTCTTATAGCTTTCAAAATTCTGAAATAACACATCTCTTACAGAGGAGAAAAACATACATCAGACATAACTTGGCAACATAGGTCTTGGAAGTTATAAAACAATTTGTTCGTCTGGTAATCCATACTGTTCATGTGGGAAATACTCAAAAACTGACTTTTTGACACTCGTTTCTTTTCCCACCTCACTAAATATACACAGTATACGGCAGTTACACTATCTCAAATCAAATCCTCATTCTACTCATCTTATTATTATCAAAAACTATTTCATCTTCAGACTTTCTCATAGTAATTGGCGCTAAAAGTTAACCAATAACACACCTTCTTGAAATGCCACGCTTACCTGAGGAACCTCAACACTAAGTAAGGAAAGAATACATATAGAAACTGGAAGTCTTATTCTGCAAATTATCCCTTAACTCTGTAAAAGCTTCTTGCATATATGGAATAGAATCCATCTTTTTAACACAAAAGCCATATATTTTTAACTCAGCATTATTTTTACACAGAGGAATTAAGTGAGAATGTATCTAGAAATTCATTTACATCAGGAGAAACTGCTATCCTTCCTTTAAGTGCACATTTCTGAAGACTAGTCTAATAAATCCCGTGCTCTGTTAGCTGATATTATGCTGCCCCTAAAATATTGGTTATCTAAATTATTCTGGAGAATATTCTTCCTAGTGAAACCCATCTGTTATTAACAAATCTACTTAACAGTTGAGAAATTACACCTCTAACAAAAATAAAATAAAAAATAAAATAAAATAAAATAAAATAAAATAAAATAAAATAAAACTTAACACATAGCAAGAAACTAGTAAGGGTGCTACATAGCATTGCACTCAGCATCTCACACTTTTCAATGCCTTAACACTGATTGCAAAGAAAACAAAATAGAACAGTAAATCATTAAAGCTGTATGATGTGAAATAATATTGCTTATGTGAAAATCAAACTGAAAAAAAGTCATTGTAAGTATCGTTCTTCCTCTTTTATGAACTGAATCAACTCCAGTTGCTACAGTTTTCGAAAGAACCTACACTCACTGGATTTCCACAGTATAAGTGCCTCAGAATAACATTTTTAAAAGTCAAGCAGAAAAAAAAGCATTGTGAGTAGGCTTAAAAAAAATAAAATTGCTCACTTTATATGTGGCTGTAACCCTGGCTGTTCTTCATAATTTTCTATAAGAAAAGGAAGATTTTTGGCCCAGTGGTCCTTGAAATTTCCAGGAAGATCTATATCAATATTATACTCTGTAAGAGGGGTATCCAAATGTGCATGCAAGTATCTAGAATACTCTGGAGGAAAGAAATAAAATTAAATACTGTTCGCATGATTTTTCTACTTCTGTAATTATATAAGATCAGAAAACAGATTATACATTTGTCGGTTATCCAACATAACTTAAATAAGGTATTACTCTTCAATAATCAAGTTTTGTTATTAGCTAATTTCCAAGACAGGCATAAGCCTACTTCAGCTAAGTACCACTTTACCATTTCACAGAAATATGCATCAGGTTTACGGTGCCGACTTTTAACTGCATGAACAAACAAGTGTGTACATTTTCTGGATGACACACTCTATCGTGCTCCTCAGGATGTACAATGTTTCCTTAAAACTGACATAATTATAACCACACTTGCACTTTCAGGGTTCTTACAGGATTTAAAGTGAAAAAAATCAACTCACCTCGGAGATATTTCACTTTCAGATATTCTGGACTGGCTTTCTGGCCTGGTAGTGGATCATTTAACATAACTTTAGTCTGAGCTTTTATGCCTTCATAAAACTGTCCCATTGCAACATGGCTGAGTCCTTTCATATACTGGCATACTTCATTGTATGGTTCTAGCTGTAGACACCTCTAGAAGGTTAAAGGAATAAAGCATTCACAAATCAAGAAACAGAGAATGAGAATCTTCAAATAAGCTAACCTGTTTTGTCAGAAGGCCTTCCCTACTGAAAAGATTTACTGATTATTAAGAAGCACTTTCCACCAAAGTTTTCTTTCAAATTCTTCCTGGCACTTAGATTGCTAGCAAAGAAAAGTACTTCTAGCTTTACTAAAGAAAAGGAATTGCCAGTGCAAATATGCTTTTGATCACACTAATTGTTATGAAAGTAGACTGTGTTTGCACTAATGATAACAGGTTTAGTTTCATGAGTTGAATTAAACTAGAAAAAAAACAGTCATTACATTAATGTGATTTTCTTGACTAGTTCAACATATGGATTGAAGAAATGGTGTGATATCTTCATTAGTTCATGCATTAGTACACTTCATTATTTTAGTCAAATATTTACTGTATGTTAAACACATAGCAAACTGATATTCATTCATTTAAACAATGCTCTGATTCTTTTTCTAACAATTACATCTCTTTAGAGGAACATTTCTGTCTTAAAAGTTAAATCATCCTTTCAATTATACCAGTATCTACAAACTGTGTTCTACAAGAGGAATACATAATGACTAAGGAAGTGTTCTCCTTAGAATAAGCACAGTCGCATTCAAAGGGGATATAGTCATGTCCACATCTCATTTCAATTATTGTTTTAAAAGCGAATGTTAACCACATGTCTATATCATTATTGTTCTGCCTGCAAAATGAGGCTGTTACTTAATGTCCATGGAAAGAGGCAAGATTTTATTTACCTAAAGAATTATGTACTTTTTTTCCCTAAGGTCAGTGGCTTCCTACATAGCATGAGTTGTTTCAAAACACGGAAAATGCCTCAGAAATTATTGTTCAAAAAAATGGAACTTTGTATGCATATTTTAAGCTTAAAATTACAAAGAAGACTAAATTCTTTCTTCCCCCAGGTACAAATAAACATTTAAGTTTCAACCCAAAGTAAAATATTAGCTAGAACACAATTACCAGTTTCAAAAAACTGATAAATCATTTCAACCAGAGCATGATAAGGAATTCATAAAGTAGAGGAAGTATCTTAGTTTTAGCCAAATTTCATTTTTAATTCTAAACTCCAAGGTTTTAATAAATCTTTTATGACAGACTTAAACTGTATTTAAATTCAAATGCACATTCTTATTAGCATTCAGAATGTAAAACTTGGAATTTGTCTTTTTTTAAAACAATTCTTGTATACTCATTTTTGTTAAAATATTTTGATTTCTTATTTAAAGTGGGTCTTACACTACATACCTTAAAATTCTTCAGTGCTTCATCTAAGCTACCATGATGATAAAGCATCATTCCTTTGAGCTGTAATGTCTGAACGTGATTTTGATTTAGCAGCAAAGCCTTCTGGAAGCTCTCTGTAGCAGCATCGAAGTTGCCAAGTTCCCTAGGGAATTCCATAAAGTATAAAGTGAAAAATACATGGTGACAGCAAATTTACTTGTTAAAAGTTGTTTTCATGTGTCCACAGGGGATATCATCAAAATGGAATGCAATACTAATAGGAAATTTCTTCAGCAAAAGCAGTAATTCTCTAACTGTTCTTTGGTGGTATTAACAGCTGCATAGTTTTTTACTAGCTGAAATGTGTACTCTAATATGCAATGCCACAAGACCACAAAAATTTTCCACAATTCTATATGGACATAAACCATTAAAAAAAATAATTTAAGTATGGGTTTCAGAACCTAACAGAACCAAAATTTCCAAAAAATGCATTCTTAGAGAATGCAATCTCTGACAGGTCTTTTAACTTTTTATGTAAACACTATTTAATATACAAAATACTTAAAATGTTGAATAAGAAAGCACGTGGTGTTTGGAAGATGAAACTAAAAACATACTAACAAATGTAGTGACTTACTCCATGGTCAGGACAGCTTTTAGTTTCTCTGTGTCTGTTTTTACTATCCAGAATAAATAAAAATAGAAATAGTACACAAGTAATTTTTTCCTCAAATATTTGTCCAGGAGACTGATTTTTAAAATTTAAGATCTTGAAGTTCTTTCTAGGTCAAGTTACATTACCTGAAATTAATCCAAACTAGCAATGCCAGAAAAGACTAACAACATTAACTAGTTTTAAGTACATTTGCCAAAAAGAATTTGTAGACAGATCAGTGATTAACCACAGCTCTTCTGTTTCAAGCACATGCACGAACACAAAAGTCACTAGACTCAAAGCAGAAATTAAATAAAATGCCATAACTGATGTTGTGCAGAAGGACAAATCGGAGACTCAGAATTGCCTACTTCCACTATAAAAAAAAAAATCTTTAAAAGATTTTTTTTAAGCACCATATTTGAAATGTAGAAGAAAGAAGGTGTGAACTTAAAATATGTAATTTTAGAAAGAAAGAAGCATCCGTCAGCTGAAGTTAACCAAGGGCTGTCCTGGAGAACTTAGGTATTATTTCTGCCTCTCATAACACCTGTGTGTTTATGGGAAAGTATTTCAGACTTTCCTAGTTGGCCACTAGTTATAGCCCCCTCTGTTATTAAACAATATTCCATTCATCTTCTGGTTGTTGGCTGAGATTCCTTATCTCACTGCTGAGCATTTTAGATGAGCCAACAGTAATTGTGCTTTGCATATTAAGTGTAATAAAACAAAAAACAAGCAAAACAAGAAATGAAGTTTCTTTTACATTCCTTCTGCCATTATTTCCTGAGGACCAGAGAACTTTGAGTGTGGTGGACAGTGAAAGGGGAGAAAAGCAACATACTTCAGCTGATTGGAATGCTCTGAGTTAGTGACTTTTGCTTTGTAAGACAACAATCCACTGCAAAATGAAACTTTAAAAAGCTTGTTTCCCCCTCATCCCCATCCCTCAAAGTAAAACTTCTTCAGACTGAAGTTTCTTGGACACAGGATAGAAAAGATGAGAGAGAGAAAGTCTCACATCCAAACACAAAACAATAGAGTTAAAGGATTTATTGGAAATGTAAAAAGGCACCTACCCACATTCCAGGCTAAATTACTGACAATTCATTAGCACCTGAAAAGTATTCACACACCACAGTAACAAATACCACAGAAAAACTTATGGGGAAACTAACCATTATATTGAGTTCAGAACGCAGAGACTGTAATAAGGCAGAAGTCCCCAAAGCTAATAATAAAAAATTAATGTAATAAATGTAATTCACTGCTTTCAGTAAATATTGCATGTTCCGTATGCTGAAGGAAGCATACAGCCTGAAGAGAACATGACCACATAACTAAAATCTGTATGAAATGCTTGTGTACCATCCCTACCCCATTTAACCCTTGATAAACAGAATATGCTTATGCTGCAACAGCATTTCTGCCGCAGATCAGTACTTTCCAAAAATAGTAATGTAAAATATGAAATAGAAAGTTGACAAGACACAGCAAGTTGGGAAAAGAACTACAATGTGCAGAGATACTCAGTTGATGACTATGTTATGTTCCCATCTTACTGATACCTGCCATTCACCTAGCCTTTGATCTACAGCTGCCGAGGACTGAATTAAAACTACAGAGCAAACCTGAAAATTTGTCTTGAACACATGCTCACGTAGCCATACTGGCCACAGGATCTATCAAGGACACATATGATTCTGCATGGTTTTGTAACAAATGTGTGAAACTTAGGACTGCATTTTAAAGAAGACAATCACATAGAAGAAGTTTAAAACTATTTCTGAATGTCCTTACCTGTAGGCTTGTCCCAGACTTTTATATGCATCTATGAAGTCTGCTTTCTGCTTCAGAGCTTCTTTGAAAGATTCAATGGCTTCCTATAGAGAGATAACAACAAAAAAGTTTGTCACTTACTACCTCCGTACCATTTTAGCACCAATAGTTACTTGCCATGAATTTAGTTATTCATCAGAACTTTGTAAGAAACTTAAGTTACTTGTACAGAGTTAGTATAAATCCTGTCAAGATTCTTATTTAGAATAGGCATCAAATATATTCTGAGTACTATCTACTAGAAGCACCAAAATACTTATTGAACAAAAATATAAGATAGTCATCTACCATTACTGACCGTCTTGTATACTCTAGATAAGTTTTAGATGCCGGAAGATTATCCCCAAAAGCAATGTCTTTTCACTCAAAAATTAACACCCCCCCCAAAAATTAATACCCTCTCAAACTGAGCCAAAGCTCAATTTCCAGCAAGCCTAGTAAAACCTAAGAGGTGACCTGTACAGCCTTGCTTTAAGAACCACTCCTGACAGTAATTTATTAGAGGATAAACAGGAGTAGAGGTATGTTTGGAAATGCAGAGCCACTCAGTAACAATCTCTCAGAAACAGAGTATTAGAGAGGGATGAAAGGGCTGTAATGGGTAAGATACTTCCTCCAGGAAAAAAAAAAACGGGGTAGAGGAAAGCATAGAATTGTGTCGATTTGCAAATCTGAAAAAAGAAAGCATTGTTCCCATCTTGAAGATTGAGGCATTATTTACTTTTGTCAGTTATATTTCCACGTTCACTTTCTGGGCTTTTGGCTGTCTACATCAAAAACCAGAAATTCAATCCAACTATTATTTGCAAGTACCTCACTTGACTGAGATAAGATACAGACAGTAAGTTCAGTGACATCCTGGAGTTCTCACCTTGTACAGTGAGTGTGTGTGTGTGAGGGGAAAATACCAGCATGGATACAAAAAGGGTAGTGATAAACTATGAAAGATACTGGGCTGAAACCCAGGAGTTCTGGGTTGTCTCCTGGTTCTGTCAGGCTTTCTTCATACAACCTTTACTGAATTCCAAGCTGTTAGTAAAGGCAAAAAAAAAAATCCACTTTCTTGAAATTTAAGAATCACAGTTATATCTTTGCATCTCAAATTGGTTTCAGTTGATTGAAAAAGGAAACAACTTCTCTGCTCATTTTAGAATCTGAGGGAACAATTATGTCCCCCCTATTTCTCTATGAGCACTTCAGAATCAACTTATATCACAGGCACTGATGTAGGGTTCTCTATTCCTGGTTTCTTTGAATAATAGCTTGATTCTAGCTCATTCAAGAAAGAATCTAATATTATTTTCCTCTTCATCCCTTTCCCATTCACAGGCTCCTCTAAGGAGTCTCCATTTCATGAAAAAAAAAAAAGTTTAATACAACCATGCAGATCTTAGCAGAGATGCAAAACACAAACATCTTTGAAAGCACTACATAAACACATCATCAGTTATGACTGATTTACCAACGGCCATCAAGACCAGCAGTACTTATATGTCATATTATGAAGCATTACATTGTTAGAATTGGACTAAAAGCATTTTCATTTTGCTTTTACTCCTTTGCCTTAAAGTTTTTATGTGAGAGAAATATGTATGCCAACACCAAATGAGATTTCTACAACTATTTTTTGGAAATAACCTCAAATAGAGAATTGTTATTTAACATAACTTTACCTTCAAGAGTCCTCTGTGAAAAAAGGTTAAGCCTTTATAAAGCATAGCTATAGGCTGATTTTTGTTCAGTTCCAGTGAGTGCTGAAAATCTTCGTGGGCTGTTGCATAATCCTGTGATAAAGTAGATTTTAGATGACAGAAGAAACACTATACAAATAAAGAGTAATATATATTTGTATTTCCATAAAGTTAAACTACAGAATTTTCTTTGATATATGAAGTTACCCTCAGGGCCAAACAGCAATGATTGTAAACTGCCACTCAGAATATCAACAAATAAGGAATGAATAATACACTTTCAACTTTTTCAGTGAGTGCTGTAATAAAACAAAGTAAAGGGAAAAAAAGACTAGACACAGAGACAGATCAGAGCAAAGTGAGCTGTCAGCTACTAGAATTCAGACAATCTTTAATGTCAAATGAGTAACTTATCTTCAAAGTGTAAGAAAATCAACACAAACTGATTACATAACAAAACAGGATATTAGTTTTGTTTTTTAAGCATATATAGTAGCTACTGTGGTGGCCATACCTTTTCCTGTTTAGACTAGTATTTAATAATACTCCTTAAATGCAATTGGAGGTTATAAATCAAATTCTTTATCCATATCCTATTCCTCAAACACACACAATAATTGGAGACAAGCACGCAAGGTAAACCATGTAGTTGCCCTCTGCTTCTCTGCATTAAATAGAAACGCAGATGAAATCCTTGAATAATATCTTTGAACTGCTGGAAAGTTAAATACGTTAAAAACAAGGCTTCCCCCCCTCTGCTTAAATAGTAAAGATGGTCTTGAACAAAAGTAGCAATTGGTATAAAAAACACACAAGAAAATGCCAAACAAAAACCCAGCAACACCCACACAACCAGAACCAAACAGAACCACCCAAATCCACTAACCTCAGATATGAAGTACAGGGTGCCTCTATGCCTGTAAAGCCGTGCCGATGGCTGTAGCTGAATAGCTTTGGTGAGGTCAGATAATGCTTCACTTATTCGTCCTAGAGGGGACAGTATCTAAGAGACCCAACGAAAACATCGGTTTAGAGCATGCAGGCTGAATGGATTAGTTTTAGAAATATGAGAATTATTCTTTTTCATGTTCAGCTGTAACAGAATAACTATATTTTTTAGAACAGGACAGAAAATTCTCCTTTTTCGAAGCTCTTATGAAATAGAAAATCTGAAAGCATCTTTCCCTTGAAATACCAGTGTACTTTCAACCATCATCATTTTTAGGAACTTAATATTTTGAACAGAAACAAGACAACCAAAGCAAAATACTGTATTTCAAAGTAATTCCAACATACTCAACAGAAAACGTAATTAAAACCTTCTCAAACCTCTTCAGTTTAGGCAAAGTATTCCCCCCAACCAAAATTTGCCCATTTCCCAATTATATGAATGCTTTTCATATTTTTAGATCAAGATTACTAAAAAAAAAAAACATATTTATAAATATTTTATATTTTATAAATAATTGTACACTTAAACATAATATATGCTATACTATTGTCTATAGTAATTCCATTCCATGTATGTTTAATTTTAAAAGTAAACGTTCCAGAAATTACATGGAAAATTATACTTGAAAACACTGTGCAATTGCAACAACTTCCAAATACCTGAAAAGACAGAAAAAAATACTCACTTCTGCTCGTTGTTCAAATACTTCAGGATGATCTGGTTCTAGACTAATTACCCTACTGAGCTCAAAAAGAGCAAGTTCAGCATTTTTCACATCCTGAAAAGGAGAGAAATAAGCAAGGTAAACAACTGTGTGTACTTACAGTAATACATTCTGAGCGATGAAGAACAATTCATTTGGCTAAGACTCTGAAAATGCATTGATTTACATTAAATGCCCTTCACACCTCCGCTAACAACATTAAGATGCGGCATGCTACAAATAGCTGAAAAACACCTATTTGCTATAAGAAAATGAACTCTGCTTGTAAACATCAATTTTGTGTTGCCTCTCTAATAACTTATTCTTGGCAGCAAAGCTGGCTCAAGTTCACACACAAACTCCAACACACATGCACACGCACACACACGCACACCAGTGCGTTCATCAATACCATTTATAACCCGATCTGAGGAGTTCTGGCATTCAGTTTATGGCATCAGTGTCTTGTCTAAGTTTTTAGATTTTCCTCAATAAGCTGTAGGATGGGAGCACATACTTCACCTACAAAAACATGGTTACTTAGCAAGCTGCTATATAACCAGTTTTAACATGCTAAACACCATCTTAGTGTCTCAAAAGAGGTGTTGACAGAAACCTCATTTTTTGAAGCGAAACTGTAGCAACATCTAACAAAACTCGGGAAAAAAATCAGACTGGTGTTAAAAATATGCAAATACGAGGGACTTTAAGCTCCTGTCGGCACCACTAAAGAATTAAAGATCCTGCACAAGAGACATTTTCAAGAAGTTATTCAACTCTTGTTCCCTCTAGAATACTAAGAGACCACTCAATCATGAGTTAACGGGCTACATAAACTATATCTATTTTAAAACTTATTTTTGCTCAGGAAAATTTTGAGCAGTCAGCTCTAAGTAATTTAACTTGAAATGTATTAATTTGTTCAATAAGATTTGAAGAAGCATGTCTGTCAAGAAGCAATATAAAGCCTACTGGACTGCAAGAGCTGACGATTTTCCATGCTGAAATAAAAGACCTTTTTTATTTCCAAATACAGACCAGATACAAAGATAAATTCTGTGGGGCTTCAGAAACCTGCATTTTAGAAGACACTGCTCGTTATCTTATCTGATAACTCTTTCAAGTAGCTGTAGATCCCAGCGCTAAGCATTACAATTCACCGCTTACAACTGTTCCTATACTCTCCTTTGGCATCCTTGCTTCATGTTGCTTTACTTTCACAGTCCCACAAAGAACACACCCATGGGCTGAGCAGCATGGTCCACTAGATCACTAGGTTACAGAGCACCTACCAAGGGAAGGACATGGGACACTTCTGCATCGCCTATAGCAGGAGAGCATGAGTTTACAACTTGATAGGTACATACCGTTCGATCTAAGCTCCTCCTGTAAAAGGCCTTCTTATAGGTTAGTTTCAAATAATTCAGTCACCTATAACTTTAAATAATCATCCACTTACATGGAGTCCTTTTTTTCCATATGCTATCCCTCGTCCATAGATTGCGCTAACCAGCTCCGGTTCTTCCTGTTAGATTAAAAACAAATGTAGTAATCGCTTAAAAAATACGCATCTTTCTTCAATAAATGTTTAATTCTTGTTGCTATCAACTAGCAAGCAATGAACAACCACAGCTGCCAGGCAAAGATATCACATGGATTGTATTACACCCTATACTTTCATATGGTCACAACCTTCCAGTTTAATATACTGGAATTAGTGGGCAGGATTTGTCTGGAAAAAGAGCTAAACATCTCCAACAAATCTGATGGGAGAGAAGAGACTTCATATGAGAAATGCTACCCACAGCATTTTTAACACTATTTTATAGCAAAAGCACTCAACAGTGAGATACAGAAAAGTTTCATGTATACTTTTTATTCCTTTCTTCTTGTTGTATTTATGATTTTTATAACACAAGAGGGAAGGAGTTTAGACTCTGAGAGGTTCTATTAGTTAAACAACATCTTGTGCAATAAAATGTAATCCGGCCATGGCTTCCCACCCAAATATGAAGAACTACAGCTGCAGAGCTGGTTTTCTTGGCACAACTTTTCTAGGCAGTTAGGGGTTCCCTGAAATCCAGTCAGAAATTGCCAATTTAAATACCTGCAACCAGGTACGTAGCTGTGCTCATTTACCTGGGACAACTGCCAGGAAACAAATTACTGCATTGACTAAACAACAGATAAGTGGTGTAACCAATGCTGACAGTTTGCCAGACTTCAACTGATTCCAACTGTACACGTGCCAATGTCAAGTTCAGGTAACTTCCCTACTTTTAATATAATGACTAAGCATGAATGGTTTGTTCTGTTAAATGTTCCAATAATCATTTTAATAAGCGTATTTAAGATTGTCTTACGGAAGACAGAGTGAATGATCTCAATGACTCTACATTCTTTGAGGCATCTAATCATGATATCATGATTTCAGCTGAAGTGTGTGCATTACAAATCTGCTCTATTACATGCACACTTTTCACAGTAACTTTCTATAGTTGAGATATCTCACTTATCTTCACCTTCTATTTTACCTTCTTACTCAAGAGAAGGCAGGAAGAGCTTTATAACTTAATTTTTAGAAGCAGGATTTTTCATTAGAAAAGTTAAATCATTCCTTACATTAGAAGCATACCAATGACAGATCTCTAAATAACTGGAAAAAGTTCTGATTCGTAGCTTGTTTGTCCTCTGATAAGTTCCCTATAATAATGTTGTTATTATTTTTAATAAAAACTATTATTTATAATAGTTTTGTTATTATACTTTCAATCAAAGTATGAGCCATATGCTACCTGAGTCAGAACATGCATGATACTTGCAGTACTACTTTACTACTTCCATTTGTGCACTACAACCAGTTTAGAAAAAAAGAAGGCACATACTTCTCATAGTCACAGGTTCTTGGCCATATAAACACAGTATTTTGATATCAGCTTTAGGTATTTTTTTTTTGTTTATTTGTTGGTTTTGTTGTTGTTGTGTTTGTTTTTGTTGTTGTTGTTTCAAAAGTGGTTACCCAGGTTCATAGAAGATTCTGAAGTCTTTACCTTGATCAGAAACAAATATCCTGAAGTATTAGCTAAGTTTTACTTACAAACTCATCACATGTTTACCACTGAAGAAGGATAAATCCATCATACAAAAGTATTATCACTAAGAATGCAAGGTGGAACTTGACACTAGCAGTAAGCGACCTCGCTCTGTTTTCTCCTGATGTTACTAGGAGCATCCTAACTGCAGCCCGTCTCCTCCCATACACAGCAAAATTAAATGATCTCAGTCTACACACTAAGACAGGAATTAAAGGAACTTCAATCTTGCACAAATCGGTTTCTGAAGATGCTTTTTTAAATCAAAACATCATAAAAAAATTATTCGTACAGATGAGAAAAATACTCACCAGCTAACCAAGATGTGAATCACCTGACTTTAAGAGCATGCTTATGCTTGGACAAAAAATAAATATCAGAGCTGTTATTCTCATTTTTAAACCCTTAATTCAATATGGTTTAGTAAAAGCCATAGGTTAGATCGGATAATTTCATAAAGTGATGTGTTTGTTTTTTTTTTTTTTTTTTCTTTTTTTCCCTTAAATACTACATTTAGCTTGAGGAGTCCAAAAAGAAAGCTTACCTGAAGCATTGTTGAAAATTGTCGTATGGCTTCATCATACAGGCCGTTGCCAATCAACACGTAAGCAATTGCTAACAAGAAATTACAAGCGTAAGTAAAACATCAAAAAACAGCTGGCTTCCTTCACACATACGTTTTACAATTTGGTTGCATTTACAGGAATATACATAATGTACATTCTAGGAACTTATATTAGTTGGTCAATTGTTTTCTAAACTGCCACTGAAATTGCCTTCTTCAACCATTACCTACCCTTTGTTAATTATTTCAGTTTGGATTATGCTCACCTGATTTTGGGTTTTGTCCCTCACCCCTCTCTTTTTTTGCAAGCAGTTTAAGAAAGAGTTCATGTTAGAAAGGTACCACGACCCTATTTGGTAGCCCTATGTGAACTCTCAACTGTAAGTGCGCTTGGCTAACACTGATAGTTTTTTGATACTCCTATTAGAAAGCATCTGATTTTATTTCTTTGCATACATTTTGCTAAACTTTAATAGCTCACATTTTTTTCGTTCACTTGAAGTACCTAGAAAAACAAAAGTGACTCTGTTGTTTATAAAACTGAGATTGAAAAACACAGAATCCTTACCCATTTTAAAACACAAAAAGTTTTAAAGTTCTTGTACCCTGCCTTTGGAGCAGAAGCTAAGTATTTGAAAAAGAAACAGACCACTGTTTTTAGTAACATGTTCCTGTAATCTTCACAGGATACAAAAATAGTCAAGTCACAAGACTGAAAAGCTGTGGTTGTGCTTATGCGACTGAAGTTCAGTTTTGACAGCTGAATACCTACAACATGCTTAATGAAACAATCTTTCACCGGTCTTAGCTCTGGACTAAGATCTGCCCACGCTGCCCACAAAAAGCAAGCATCTTGCAAACTAGAGCTATGAAAGGTAAAAAAAAACATTTCCCCCAGCAGTTCACATGAACAGCTGAGAGCAGAACTGGGCACTGGAATTTTACTTTTCCTCACTCTTATACTGAGTTTTAGCAGTCATCCAAGCAGAATGGATGAGGTCTATCAGCTTAATTATTTACTCAAACATAAACAGACAAATAAAGCCAATTAGAACACAAATATTTTTATAAGACACAGAGATTTTTCAGGCAGGCCACAATCTTCAGGCAGTGTCACTAAACTCTGTTCATTAAAGGAAGAAAAAAGATAAGTGAAAGAAGTGAGAAATGTGTTTAACCCAGAGACTCCTTAATTCTTGGAGCATTTATTTTACACAGAAGGAAGTGCATGTGCAATATAAGCTTTTTCCTCAATACATAAAAAGGTTCACTCTGTGCAGACACATAGCATAGCCACCAACTGAAAGAAAACAGGAAAAATCAAGGACAGTTTGAAGAGCTGTTGAGTTTTTGTCATTTCACTATCCTCCAAGCCTACAGGTTTCTTGGTATCATCTTTATGGTTCCAATCCCCGCACACAGAACAACCAGCAAATAAAAAGAAGATGAATTCAAACATGCTAGCATTAAACAAAAAAGCTGAGGAAGCAAGAAAATGGAAACTACTTGTCTTGCTGATAATGAGTTTCAGTTTTATCTTCACTCAAGACTCTTGGCAAAACACATGAGGCTGTAGACCATGTCTGTAAAGCTATGGCAAGTGATTGACAGTAGCTGACAGAATATCAGCATTTTCAATTCCAGCTTTCCAATTAATCTTCAAGTACTAGAAACATTACAAGTAGATTTTTCATAATGACATACAAGGGTTAACAATGATCCATTTGTCCAAGTATCTGCATACTAAGTTTCTTCAGAATGCAAGATACATTCCATGCTACTTTTCCTCAGACAGTTATAAGCAGTAGCACAGAAACAAGAGGGACCCAGGCTCCTCACAGCAGGACATACTTAAAATAAAGTGGGTAGCTAGATGTCAGCCTACAGGCAAAACATGATAATAGGGACCCTTTGGCATACTCTTCAGAGTCTACAGTGCAGATATTAAAGCATCAAATATTTTCTGCTGGTTGGAAGTTCAGCATTCCCTAAAAGATTCTGGAAACATGGTTAGGTATGCTAGCAATAGGAAAGATTAAATCCTTAACTTTTGCTGGATAAATCCTTGAAGGCAGAAGTTACATCAACAAATAACTACCCAATTGTTTTTACTTTGTTACACAAATTATGAGGAAAGACTCTCTTTGCTCTTATACAAAAGACCCTTCGCTGTCTTCCTTGAAACACATTCTCACCAATCTCTTTGCTGCCTCGTAGTGCCCACTGCTTCCTTCACAGGATACCATTTTGGAGAAGCAGTGCAACTAACTTCTTCCTCAAAGCTTTTGAGAAAAGGATTTCTTGTCGCTTTATTTGAAATGCCTCCATCTTCTGCCCCAAGAGTGCTTTGAAAAAACATCAACAAGTAGTGGACTGCAGAAGGACAGAAACTCAGAAAGCCTTCTTACTGCCTGTAAGCACTGATGAAAAGAGTGTGTGAAGAGCACAAAACAGGTCCAAGACCTATACTTTTCAGAAAGCACATCCCACTGATATTTTTCTGGATGCCTGAATAGTTTTAGCCATCAATAGTGACAGAAAAGGGAAGCAGAAAGTAGTTGAGACTGTTTAATAGGATTTAATCACAATGATTTCTGAACACCTGCTTAAGCAGACTCAGGGAAGAATTCCAGTGAGCATAGCAGAGAGGATTTTTAGGAAAACATATCTGTTTTCTCTTTGCGTAACCATTGAAAATGAACTGGGCTTTTTAGGATAGTTTTTAAATTAATGTATCACATAGGAATCAATAGTTTAGTTTCAAAGCATTCAGTACTACTACTCAGCATGTACTTCACCTGCACAAACAAACCTCATATAAGACACCTTACCCAGTTCTTCATTTGTGCTGTCATTATCAGTAGCAAATGGAAATCTTTTCTGCTCTGCAAGTGACTTCGCTTGACTCTGTAAAACATCATGGTTTGTAGTGTTTAGCAAACAGCGACAAAGAATTTAACAGAACTTTAACAGAGAATGCTTTAAATCAAAGCGTTAAGACTACTGTGATTGCTCTAATTGAAAACAAATTCAATCCTAGTCTTTCACAGGGAAAAAAAAAATGTTTTTCAGTCAGATACTGCCACTATCCTCTCTAACAAAAGGCTAACTAAAGGTTTCAAATGAAAGAACATTGACAGTATTCCAGGAGTGGTTGCTGTTTATACATTACACCTGTCTAACGTGAAGTTTTAGAAGTTTAACACATATGTTACTTCATAGGAAAGTTTCAGTTTTTACCCCATCAACTATTCCTTTGTCTCCTACAAAGGGAAGAGTACTACAGAAGAGTAAAACAAAAAATGAAATACCAAAAAAGCATAGCTCCAGCAATAAAGACAAGTTTAACTTAGTAGTGCCATGCTAAAGAAAAAAAGGCTGTCCTAAGAACTTTCAATTGGTTACAGCTGAGACTACAACAGGCTTAGCAAAGCCTAAACTATTTTGGGAACACAAATCTTATCTGCACAAACTGATTTTGCCTGAGACAGCCCCCCATTTACTGACATACTCTACCCTGTTCGTTTTCATAAGTTTTTTCCAAAGATAGCTATAAGCCTAGCAGAGCAACACACATTAGAAAAACGCAAAACTCTCATTCAGTAAACCTTTCAAACTGGAAGTAAGAATGGAAAAACTAACTTCTCTCACTGCTCAGTTCTCTTCTTTTGAACTGCACATCTGTACATCTTTAACTTTGCAGAAAACAGCTTAACACTTTAAGCTTCAGATGAGATTTTTAACTTCATTTCCTCTACTGAGAGGACTGTGCTTTGTCTTCCTGCCTTCTGGTTTTGGTTTTTATTTTTGTCTTGTTCAGTCAAAAGAAGTCCCATCACTTGCACCCATGACAAAGATATTTCAACCACCTACGAGTGCAACAGTAACCTTCCCAAACCCATTATACACTTTTTGCTCTGTTCCTATAGTGAAAAGAAAGCTTCAATGGTTTATACTGCTGACAGCCCTAAAAACTCATGCTGGAGTACTACGAAGCCATTCCTTCATGAGCAACTTTAGTTCATTTGTACTTAAGCCCTTTGGGGACCTGTGGCTGCTAATTAATAGATTCTATTTATAGTTATTTGCTGAAAATTAACTGCATAACCAGTTGGAATTAAAGTGGTGTCACTTCAATCTACTAAAAACTGTTTTGTACATTATACTCTTAGCAGCTTACCAGAATTTTTTCTGTGTTGAGAGAAAGCACAGACTCGCAAGATGAAGTCCCTCTTATGTCACAATCTGATTCACGGAAGTGCAAAAACGATGAGTCTAGGGAAAAAAAAAAAAAAGAGAAAATTAATACCTTTAGGAATTCAAGAAGTCACACACATGCTCTGCCAACACATCCCACGCTTCCTCATGTTTATCTTAGCTTCCCCCCCAAAAAAAGAGCAGGGGAGTAATAAAAGGGGGAGGGAAACTGGAATCAAGAAAGGGAAAAAAATGGGGTAGGTCTGTCCCCAGCTAGCACTGTGATCCTGTTTTCTTGCCCAACAAATTGAAGACCAAATCATCATTCCAAACCTGCAGAAGAAAATTAATGGAAGGGATCACATGGAGGTGAGCAAAGAGTTGCTGCTGGAAGTCCAGGACACAGAGCTAACAAAGACTGCAGAAAGTAGAGAGAACATGGCAAACCATAACTGACTACCGTCACAGGTATATTACTAAGGATAATATTACATTCAAATCTAGGAATGATACACAGCTTGTTAGGACAGCAAAGAAAAAGATTAACAAAGTAAATAAACAGCAAAAACAAACAAACAAAAAGCCCCTATACTGACCATAGGAGTCACTATCTCACCTACATGGTGCTTTGACTACTAGCCTAACAGAGCTGTTAGCTTTCCAATCTTCAGATCCTACAGCTTCTATCAATTTGAAACACCGCAAAAGCAAACAAGAAAAAGCAACAGTATTACTTCCTTGATTCCATATCACAAATACCAGGTATTTTATTTACAAACAAGAGTGGAAATAAGCTTGATGCTAAATTTGAAAGGGGGGAGGAGGGTGTACGTGCATTCTCATTAAGTTTGGCAGGCAGTGCTATTCTTGTAGTTTGATGACATAAGGCCTGCAGTTAGCTAACTCCCCATTTCGCTCAAGTGCAGGGGAAAAACAAAATGAAACAGCCTTCTTGTAAGGAAGTCAAAGAGTATCTAAAACCATTTGCTGTAAACAGAAACTTGGAACTAAGCTGAGCCATAAATGATAACTGGGTGGGAGAAGTTTTACAACATAAGCAGGGCTAGTGAAAAGCAGAAGGTGAAAGTCTGAAGTCACAAAGTCCTGTAAGAACAGTGGCTCACCACACACAGCTCCCAGAAAAATCATTGCCGGGGAGAGGTTTCAGCACCGCCCTGTTCTTTATGCTGGCCAAAATGTTTCTCTCCCGTGCCACGGGCAGCATCATCAATAGGTTATTTGTTCTGTGCTGGTGCTCTTAAGTCAGTGATGGGGAATTCAGCGTAGGCTCACTGAGCACATCTGGCTTCACGTGTCAAAATAAAGAGATGCTGGCAGGACCTGCTAACTCCAGAATCCTTTTCTGCATAGCAGTTAAAATTTAATGAACAAGTTTTTGAACAAGGTGGCAGGGCATGGTAACAGCCTACCTGGTGCAAGGCAGAGGGGGCAAAGCACCCCTTCACCTCTGCAATTCTCGGGGCAATTAAGATGCTGTGCATACAGGAGGAGTGGAGCTGTCTTTGTCTACAGGTTAGATACACTCAAGCCTGTATCACCCTGCTTTGTTAGCAGCTTTCAGCGGGATCAGCAGAGACACTCCTGGAGCTGGCGGCAGGCAGCAAGAGGAACGCCTGGAGACAGCGAGAGCCACGGCTCCTGGGAGAGCTGCCCAAGGAGCTGGGAGCTTCAGGGACTCCTCCAGCGGGCGACTCGCTTGGCCACAAGATTTAAATAGCAAGGAGCGGAGTGCTGCGCTGCTGTTTTAGGGCAAGTAGGGTGAGCGTGTATATCCATATATTAAATTAAAGGCTGTCTCATAGCACCCCGTACCCCCCCAGCCACAGGGCTCTCCGCCAGCCCTCCCCACCACATTGCGCAGCTTTTATTGATCTCGGCGCCGGGTGAAAGTCTGCCCGGCCCTCGCAGCCAGCCGCGGATCACGGCTTTGCGAACCCCCCGATCCCCCTCGGCCCTGAGCGACCCCGGGGCTCCCCCTCCCCGGCCCGCTGCCGCTCCCATCCCCGTCCCCGTCCCCGTCCCCGTCCCGTCTCACCGCACTCGGCCGCGTACTGCTCTGCCCACTCCGCCGCCGGGCCCTGGCGCTGCCGGTGCAGCTCCTGCTTGAGCAGGGACACGGCCGGGTAGCGCTCGCTCAGCGACAGCGCGGCCCGCACCAGCGCCGCCGCCACCGCCAGCGCCGCCCGCAGCCCCCGGGCGGCCCCGCGGCCGCCGCCGCCGGCAGGTGCCATGTTCGCAGGGGGGGACGCCGAGGGACGGGCAGGGAGGAGGGCGCCGCCGCGGAGCCTCCTGGGATACGGAGTCCGGCCCCCACGCTGGTCTCCCCGGGGAGAGGAGCGGCGAACTACAACTCCCGGCACGCCCCGCGAGGCGGGCCGGTCCCCGCACCGCCTCCGAAGGCGGAAGGGAGGCGCTGCGGGCGCCATGGCGGAGCCGGGCGCGTACCGCTGCGTGGAGTGCAGCGGCGGCGCGGAGGAGCTGTACCGGGACTACCAGCGCGGGGTGCTCCGCATCGCCCTCTGCGTGAGTACCGGGGTGCGGGGGGGGGGGAGGCTCAGCCGCCTCGTCCCGGCTGCACGGCTCTGCCTTCCCCTGGAGATCGCACGGGGAAGTAATAAACAAGCTCTTGGTGCTTTAACCGGGGCCTTCGGATCGTTCCGAGTTACTCCTGTCAAGGTTTGGTGACATTTGGGTAGGTTCTCCTCCAGGGGGTAGTTCTGAGGTGGGTTGGGTTTTGGGGTGATTTTTTCTTTTTTTTTTTCTTTTTCTTCTTTTTTTTTCTTTTTTTTTTTTATTTTTTTTCTTTTCTTTTTTTTTTCTTTTTTTTTCCTTTTTTTTCCTTTTTTCTTTCTTTCTTTTTTCTTTTTTTTTTTTCTCTTTTTATGTTCTTCATTTTTCTTTTTTTTTTTTTTCCTTTGTTTTCTTTTTTGGTAGCGTGTGGAAAAGCTGAGCGACCTAGCACCCTATATTTTAACGTGGGGGAGAAGATCTGCCACGGAGGGATTTATTAATATACATCTTCACTAAGCCAATTATCCGCATTTTTCACAATATGCTATACTTCTCCTTATAAACTCTGGGAACCTGGCACGTTTACACATCACATAATACCCTCTAGTAAAGCTTAAATTAGTTGTGTGCTGTTCAGGCCTCGTTTGTGTTCATCTCACCTGCTTACGCAGCCCTTGGCACTCGGAGAGCACTGCAAGAAGTTGGGTGAGTTGGCTAACTGTGAGGCTGTGGCCAGGTTTGTGCTGAAATTCCTGTACACCTGTAAAATCTGGGGTCATTCAAGCGTTTCTTAAATCAGAAATAGAGATTGGAAGCACACATTTTGTAGAGATCTGTGGCTGATTTGTATTTGGATAGATAGTAAAAGATCAAAATGTTAAAATGGGTTGTTACTGTAGAACATAAAATAGCTAAAAACATACACAAAAACCTCTACAGACTGATCAAAAACTGGAGAGAGCAACAGTTTTTCTGAGGTGGAAGACAAACTAGGTAATAGAAATTGGCTTCTGCTGGCTGTAGGCTTGTACACTGCAGGGAAAGACAGATTTTTAGTCACTTCTTAGCATTAATATTATATATCAATCCTTCAGTTTACTTTGGAGCTTCAAACTCGTCTTTGGAATCAAGGACAAGTTGGATGCGAAGGGACAAGTGTAATGTTTATGCCTGCAGCCATATCCCATGAGACTTAGTACATCTTGTGAACCCGTGTTATCAATTACAGTTTTTATTTGGCTGTGATAATCTCTAAGGGAAACCGGGATCCAGTAGATGGCACTCGCTCCTCTTAGCATTTAACATTTAGCATTTAACCATTTGATGACAGAGAACCCTGTTCTCTTGGAGCTCTGGCATCCCATTAAGGTCAGTCAAAAGTCGCAGTTGCTGTGTTCATCACGAATGCAGAACTGTTTGAAAGAACAAAGAACAGTGTAAAAGAAAGAATAAACGAACCACACTGTCCTAATGAATTGGAATTGAGTCTACCTTTCTCCATACAGGTCCAGATGTGTAGCATTCTTCTCTTATTCCTGTCAATCATTTTCCTGCACCTATGTTGTGGGTTGTCATGGTTTGATTTGTTTTAGTCCTAGTGGCCCTTACTTGGTGTTATCACATAATCTCTAATCCTTTGTCTCCATTTCTGGCCACCCAGGATGGGCTGAGAGGAGGAGCAGGCCATGTGAGGAACAGGCGGTAAGAAGCACGTCGCCTCACAGTTTATCGAGTGGAGATCAGAATGTTAGAAAATTGTTAAGATCAAAAGGCTCCTTGAAGTGAGCTGATCTAAATTCAGCTTTATGTATGTATTGCAGGAAAGCACTGTTGTCATCTTCAGCTATCAAGAACTCATGGCAATTATAAAAATAACAGGGCAATTCTTGTTTCATTTCTGCCCTTTAATCTGGAAGAACGTTCTTGTCACCGCAGTAACATTCAGCATCGTGCTGTTGACAAGAACTATCCAAGCACAGAATGTCACTTGATACCCTTCACGAAATTCAAGAGCAGTGTTAGAGTGAGTTTGTCATTACCCTGAAAATTGTAATCAGTAGAATTTTCTGCACTTCAAAAAATACAAAGATCCTGCTTACCAGAATGAAATATCATTTAGATCAGACATTTATATAGCTTGGAATGTAGACCCTAAATTACAGTGGGAACTGTCATGAAAATCTGAATGTATTTCAGAAATTTTGGAGGACTAAGGTGAGACCAGAAGGCGTATTCACTTGACCTGAGAACATCCTTTGTGAAATCAGAGCATGGAGTTAGACTGCTAGTCCTTTATGGCATAAAGAACCAAAAAATGAAGAATACCTACCTGGAAAAGACTGTATAATCATACTCAAAGTGAAAACAATGGACATTATCCAAATATTTTTTTTTGTTAAACAGCAGTGGGATACTTGTATCTCATTCCCATTTTCAAGTAGTCCTTGAAATAGTGACACGTAAAAGAAAATACAAACTATCTGTTTCATATTAAAATAATATAAAGTGTAATAGGCTCATCTACTTAGTTTTTATCTCCAGAAAATTAGGAGCATGTAGAACATTGTCACAGCTATCACTATTCTATATTGACCCTATGAACTTGCTCCAATCCTATTTTAAAGTGCTCCTTGATGAGCTAATAAATCAGCACCTAGAAGGTCTTTGCCATTGTCAGAATGGTCCTGTCATGCAGCACCATTATAACATCATCTTGAGGTTGAAGAAGTTGAGTTCTCCAAACATGATCTTCCATCTAGCCCTACATTTATTTTTAAGGTGTGTTTAACATGATCTGGGACTAATATTCAGGTGGAAGATTTGAATTTGTATATCCACACAAAATACCACAATTCTGTATTCCATTCTTAATGCTCGAGAGAAGAATGGATTTTTTTTTCCAGAGGCAAATACTAAAAGCTTCCACTACGGCTCATCTGTTTCCAGGCCACAATAATAGAGTGCAGCTTAGGAAATTTGATCTAATATGGCACTGCTTCAGCTTAGTTCCAGTAATAGTTTCTATTGCTCTTACAAAAAATAAGTTTCTTAGAGCTCCATGGTGTAATTCTGATGCAGACAAGCAGACCTCACAGGTGTTAATATGTACTCTGGAAATAAGTTTGCAAAGGCTACTGAAAAACTTAAGGAAACATTTTTCCTTTATCAAACATAAAATTCCACTTAGTGCCATGAAATTTGGGATGGAGGAGTCATGTCTTTTGTTAAAAGTCCTGTGGGGTGGCCAACTGCTACAAATTTTTCAAATTCTAACTTTTTTTTTTCTTAAATCTAATTTGTTTAATTGGTATTAGTTTCAGCAGAAGCCAACCCCAGACCTCTGAGACTGTGCATTCATTCTTGAGATTTGCATTTAGTGAATGAACCTTTTTCTCATCTTGCACGGATTTTGCTGTGGAAATGTCATTACAAAGAATAGGTGGGCTGTTGCTCCTTAAAAAGGACTTAGAGGTATTTATAAATGGATAGTATTTTTTTGAGGAAATTCACCTCCTCAGCAAGAACCTGTTCAGTGTGTTTTTTTGATTCAGTGTGATAATTAGTGAGGCAGACGGGGTGGATGTGTGAGAATTGCCTCCAGTGAAGGTAAGGTTTGGTGGCTGCTGTGTCTGTCACTCATCAGTCCGGTGTGAGTCCTTCACTGTAAGCTTGCTGACATTTTCCCATTTTTTACCCAGAAGTGATGGTCAAAGTAAGTGTAGGTGTTCCGTTATAGAAATGATTTTTAACACTCAAATCCTTAACACTGAAATGATGTGTAAGTAACATAGCAGAATATTCAGTTAATAATATTCTGAACCAGCTGTTAACAGCAGTAACAAAAGTACTGTTCTGATAACGTAGCCATTATAGTATTAATGCTATAGGAAAAAAAAAAAAAAAAAAACAATTGGGCTAACCTCAGATAAATTCTGCAGTTGAAGTGGAAAGAATATAAAAGGGAATTAGTGAACTTGATTGATTCAAAAGCAGAAGGAAAAGCTCTTTTTTTTTTTTGTATTTGATTTTAAACCACTTTTTTGTTTAAAAAGAGTTTCAAAATTGTTAATAGCTTCAGACCCTAACAAAGGAAAATAAATTATCCATTGCAATGCATAGCGTTCAGCCAGGATCCCCCTTGTGTTTTGTAATAAGAAAGCCAAATTGCCTGAGCAGGGCACACTTCATTTAGCTTTTCTGCAATTAAAAAATAATTGAAAAGCTCTTTTATTGCAGCAAAGCAGAGAGACTATAAATGCTCTAAATGCAAAGCATTTATGTGGTAAGGTGAAGGATCTCCCAAGAGTAAAAAGATCATCCTGGAAAATAAAGTACCGTATTTACATAACTCAATCTGCAGAGCAATTCACTGCTGCAATGTGTTTCGTTTAGGAAAAATATTATTAAAATATATTTAATTTTAATTTTGTGAAATGGAGTGCATTTCAAACTGAACTGTTTTATTTTTTGGCATATTAATACAGCTGCATCCCTCATAAAGAACCCACTCCTGAAAGCAGCACGGCTGATTACGTTTTATTGTTTAAGGGTGCTGCTAGGGTTAAGGGTAATATCTCAAAATAATGGCTGCATGTTATTTTGCCCTTTGAACCTATGTAACTGAACCTGTGTTCATGTTGAACCCATGGAAATGGTAAGATTTGCTCTACGGGTAGACCAGCAAAAAATTGTAGCTTCATTTTGCCAAACTCTAAACACTAGAAAAAGCAATACTAAAATGAAACTGTTGCACTGGTGTTCCTATTATCCACAGATTTGCAAATATATTCCTGCTGTGGTGTAGTATTCATGTTGTTTTTAATTTAGGGTGGAGCCTGGTTATTCAATACATGTATTTATTTTCTGTAGTACGCTCTAGACTCTCTTCAAGAAGAATGCTTTTTCCTTCTCCAGCCCCATTCTCAAATGCTTTTACTTAAAAATCCAGTATATTTTAATGTTGGAGAGAGCACTCTAAAAATGTATGTTCATATACTTCAGGAACATAGCCCTTCGGTGACAGTAGGTACTTCCCCAAATATTTATATGCCATCGTTTATTTTGCATAAATCTGTGGACTGTGTTCACAGCTGAGTATCTCTGATGAATAAAGAATAGGTACACCTTTTGAACAGAATTTTATAAAAGGCTGGTAAAAATGCAGCAATAATTAGCATTTTAGTACTTTATTCTTATTTAATAAAACTCGCTGTTAAAATATATATTGCTTTTCTGATCTTTTTTCTGATTGTTTTGATCAGAAAGCATTTTGTAAGCTTAACTGAAGAACGTGGTTGTACTGGTGTTTGAAGAGGCTTGCATCTTAAAGATGTCTTTTTTAAAATAAAATACTTTGATTTAAAAATGTGCCTAGTTATCATAGAGTAGAAATTTGTTTTTTGAAGTAACAGACAAACCTACTCAAATACTGTCAATAATTCATAAATTAATATTCATTTTAATTCATTGGAATACTGAAATACATTCAAAATAGCATTTTTTAGAGGATAGAAGTATTTATTGGACTTGAGTGTGTTAGTATCAAGCGTTCCTATAAACTGAAATGTAGCAATTTAGAAGAAAATCTGTAAGTGAAATTAACGGTGGCACATTTGACCTGTCTCTTCTGCAGCATAACCTGAAAATAGCTTGTAATCCAAGTCATCTATTTTTTCAAGAAAACATACCAGTTATGTCCTGTTTATGACGTCAATTGCATGTTTAAGGAAGAAATTAGAAACTGTTTTAAAAACATGCCGAAATCCAGATACTCCTTTCAGTAGGTTTAGATCTGGTTGTGATAAATTATTCATTTATTTGAGAAAGACCAAAGAAAGCTGAAAAAGCTCCGTTTTGTTAAAGATATACTTCACCGGAGATGCTGAATGGGCTGTTGTCTACAGCTGTACAGCGGAAATTAGACATGAGCACCAGTATTTTAGCTCACTCTGAGCAGCCTGGCTGAAATCTTAGAAGGAGGCCTGCCACCAGTTCTGCATAGCTGAGCTGCTCCTGCTGATCTGCTGCAGAAGAGCTAGGGATTATCGATGTTCATAAAGTTACATCATTTTACCTAGCTAAAGCTGTCAAGATAAACATACATGCACTTGAACTGCATTAACCTTTGCTTGCATTGATTTTGCTGAAGTCAGGCTCTAGTCACGAGTTTCCTTGCTAGGTGTTTAAGGTTAGTGGCAGATGTTTTAGTATTACAGCGGGAAAAGGGGGGAGGAAAAAAGAAAAAAAAGCAAAGCCAGGCACAGAGAAAATTTGATTTTGGAGGTTTTACTTACTCTGTAACGTCCTCATGATATAAGAAATGTCTTCATTTTGTCTGGTAAGTCTGTGTCAGCACACATACAAGTCTTCAGTGCGATGCTTCGAAGATCTCACAAGTCCCTGAATCTCCCAAAAACTCACTTTGGCTAGGTCAATGGCTGGATAAGCAAAAAGGATTTTTCCTTTATATGGTTAATATGCAAATAGAAATTGAGTACATTAAGAATAGGATTCTGGTCTAACTCACAAAGACAGGCAGACATTAATGTAGGTTCCTGTCTTCGTGTGAAATGTCCTTGAAAGATGCTGGGTTTTGTGATATGTCAGATTTTCTTTTTGCCATTAAAATAACACAAGGGAAATAGGATTCTTAAATGTTTGGTGGTGGTATGCTGAAATACTGAATTAAGCATCATCCTTACAGCTGCAGAAGATTTGTTTGGTTGTGGCAGCCAGAAGCTCTGGAGGAGAAGCCCCATACTCAAGGCTAATGCTCTACTTGTGGCAGTCGCCCTGTATGTTTGTGGTAGAATTTCCAGATGGTTTGTTTTGCCTGGAGGGTTGGTCTGATATATTTTAATAATCTAAAATGCTTCTCAGCCATCAGTGAAAACTTCTCAGTAGATTTTAGCCGTAGGGGTTTTGATGGGTGTTTGGCCAGGACCCCTTCATTTGCAAAAACGGTTCTTTACTCCTCTCAGAAAGGTTTTGGGCCCTGGTATAAAAACGTTCAGTTCTAGAAAGAGTGGAGAGCATTATGAATTTGTGGGCATGGAGGATATCCTTCATCCTTAACCTTTACAACACATGCTGTGTTGAAGAAAAATCTTTTGTTTGTGCTTGTCCAGTGCTTGTGTGAATAAACTTACAAAAAAATTGGAGTTTACCTGTGCTATATCAGCCCGGAGATTTGACATAAGTAAATAGCTGCCTAAATGAATGTGTTCATGATTTTCCTGTAGAAGGAAATGAAGCAAGGCATTGCCTTTAATTATAATTAAAATTTCTTCTGTGGTAGATTTTTCTCTTTATTAAATGCTGTAACTGTGGTCTTCTGGTAATTACATCCTTTCTTCCATCACTCTGACTTTAATGTTAGACCCTTCCAACGGTTGGATAATTAAGTTAATTTTTAAATTAACTTTAATATTTGAGTTCTGCACTGTTGTTATACATAGTATTTTCTTTTCTGATCCAAATAAGTTTGTTGTTGTTTTTCTTGAGCTGGACCAAGAAGCATTGATTAGTGGTAGCAATGTTCCTCGGACAGTCTATTTGATTTACGAAACATTTGTTCAGATGCTTTTCTAGATATGGAAATCGGTCTTCTGAGTCAATTTGCTAGTGAATTTTTACCTGCTCAAATTCTCCAATAATATCTTTGCCTTTATATTTATCAGAATTAGCTTTGGACACAGGGAATACTCTAAAATGGCGGAAACCTTTTGCTCTTTGCTGAGAGTTTGTCTGTAGGTTCACGTTGTCTAATGTTGATTTTTCTGACTGTGGCAGCATTTCAGAAAGCTGCTGTGCAGATTTCTGTGTTGGCAATGCATAGCTGTGCGCTGATTAAAATGGAAATAGGGACCGTTTCTGTGACTTTGGTACTCTGAGGATGGCAGCCGATATTTAGGCCTAGGGGAGTGGGATTAGCTCAGGAGAGGCTGGAGGATCGGTGGCAGGAGAAAGCCGGCCCACAGGTGCACTGCCTTCTGCAAGTGCCCTTGTTTGAGCTGTGGTGGTGGCTGTGACCATAGTATTATTAGGGTTGGAAAATCCCTTCAAGATCATCTGGTCCAACCATCTCCCTACCACCAATGTCACCCACTAAACCATGTCCCCAGGCACCACCTCCAACCCTTCCTTGAACACCCCCAGGGACAATGACGCCACCACCTCCCTGGGCAACCCGACCCAGTGCCTGACTGCTCTTTCTGAGAAGAAATGTTCCTCATTTCAAACCTAAACCTCCCCTGGCGCAACCTGAGGCCATTCCCTCTAGTCCTGTCACTAGTTATCTGTGAGAAGAGGCCGGCCCCCAGCTCCTCACACCTTCCTTTCAGGCAGTTGCAGAGAACAATGAGGTCTGCCCTGAGCCTCTTCTTCTCCAGACTGAACACCCCCAGTTCCCTCAGCCGCTCCTCACAGGACTTGTGCTCCAGGCCCTTCACCAGCTTCGTAGCCCTTCTCTGAACACGCTCCAGGGCCTCAATGCCCTTCTTGTAGTGAGGGGCCCAAAGCTGAACACAGCACTCGAGGTGCGGCCTCACCAGAGCAGAGCACAGGGGGACGATCACCTCCCTGGTCCTGCTGGCTACACCATTCCTGATACAAGCCAGGCATGCTGGATGTCTTTCTGGCTACCTGGGCTCACTGCCGGCTCATGTTCAGATGAGTATCTACCAACTCCCCTGGATCCTTGTCCTCTGCTCAGCTTTCGAGTCACTCTGTCCCAAGCCTGTAGCACTGCATGGGGTTGTTGTGGCCAAAGCAGAGGACCCAGCCCTTAGCCATGTTGAACCTCATCCCCTTGGCCTCTGCCATTGATCCAAACTTTCCAGGTCCCTGTGCAGAGCCTCCAAATGTACAGTGTTGTGAAGTAGGAGTGGAGTTAGTCTGGAATTAGTCCCCAGGGCCATGACTCTCGGGGTCCTGGGCACTCACCAGCCACTGCCACCTCCCAGGGCCATGGGCACCCCCAGGAAACCTCAGTGGGACACGGGCACCCTGCCAGGATGTGGTCTCTCCTCCTGGGGCATGGGCGCCTGGGCGGCACCTCACAGCTCTTCTCTCCCGGCCCAGCTCCCTCATTCCTCTGCAGGTGTGTTCTCTACAACCCACACCCAGCAGCCCTCACTTGCCCCACTGCCTCCCATGTGGCTGCTGCCCCAAGCCCCTTGGTACCAAAAGGACGGACACAGGTTGTGTAGGGATGATCTTTATTGAGCTGGGAGAAGTGGTCTGCTACCAACAGAAATTTTCCAGAGTCTCCCAGCCAGCTCTGCTGCACACGCGTGCTCCTGCTGTCTTCTGTGGAGCAACAAAGCAGAGCCACGTCCTTTGGGATGCCAGCGGTCCCAGCGGCACCTCAGGGAGGATGGAAAAGGAGACTTCTCCTCAGAGGTCCTCATGAGATGAATGGCGAGTCCCCGCTGGCTGTTGTTCTGGCTGGGCGTGGGCAGCCCAGCAGGGGACAGCTGGCATTGTCGGTGGTGCCCACGCAGGGAGGAGGTGTTCAGGGCGATGTTGGCATCCAGTTGTCACGGGAAATGCCTTCAGCGCAGCGAGAGCCTTCGGAGGGCTGAGGTGTGTCCTGCCTCACCGGCTCGCTGTCAATCTGAAGAGAATTGACTGTCAGGTGGCTGAAAATGCTGTGCCACAATTATTAGCCAGGCACTTCCTTCCACCTGCCCCTTTTCCCAGTGCGATGCCTACCCTCTCCTAAGCCCAAGGGCTACCCCAGCAGGTCATGGGCATTCCCTGGCCACTGCCATCTTACAGGGCCGTGGGTGGTGGCCGGGCCACGCGCCCCTTTCCCTGGGTCATGGGCTCCTCCTATGGGGCAACCCCCAGCCACGGGTCCCGAGCCCCTCTACCCCCTTCTCCTGGAGCATCAGCCTCCCCAAACCCATGGCCAGCAGCACTCACTCGCCGCGCTGCCTTTCCTGTCACCGGTACACGGGACGCACGCTCTAGATGAATTTGCGGAGGGGACGCACGGGGGCTGTTCTTCTCCCGTGCTTGTTTTGCGCCTTCTTCCTCCGACGTGGCAGCCCAAGCTGTTGCAGGCGGAGCTGGTAGAGGCGCTTCAGGCACCTCACCATGATGGCAGCGTTGGCCTCCATTCGGCAGAGCAAGGCGCCATCATCCAGAGCGTCCTTTCCCCGGCGGTCTGTCCAAAAGGAAGCTGAGGCCCGCCGGCCCGTGCCCTGGAAGCAACAAGAGAAGCGGCACAGTGAAGGGCAGGGACGAGGACTCACGAGGTGGCGAATTGTCCTGCTGGGCTCGGCTTCCTCTGGAGCTTCCAGCCTCGTAGGACTGCTCCGGGCAGCCGTGGGGGCTCGCCACAGGCTGGCCCTTTCCTGCACGCGGCGTCTCCAGCACTCACCTGTCTGAGGCGTCTCTTTGCTCTTCTCCAGAGGCTGTGGGCAAGCAGCCCCACGCCAAGGAAGCAGATGGTGTCCCAGTGAGTGCACAGCAGCCAGACCCTCCCGCCCAGGGCAAGGTGTTCCCAGAAGTGGAGCAGGGGGTAGGGCAGGTCGGAGGGCTGGCGCTCGGTGCCGACGGGACGTAGCTTTGGGCCCTCTGAAGGGTCCACGGAGTTCAGCCTGAGCCGGATCCAGCTGGGGCAGCTGGAAAGGCCGAGGCTGCAGGGCCAGTTGGAGACCTGGTGCTTGGCGCCTAGGCTCCGGCTGACCCTGACCCTTTCCCAGCAGTGGTGGCCGCAGAGGCCAAGGCCACATGCCTGGAACACAGCCACGGCCAGAGCCGTGACCAGGAGGAGAGCCAGGATGAACTTCATGCTGCTCTCTCCTGATGAACACAAGGCAACGCAGGGATGGCTGTCACGCTGAGCAGAGCTCCAGCAGTGACCACCAGCGCTAGCAGCAGAGACCAACAGCACTAGCGGCAGTGACTACCAGCACTAGTAGCAGTGACCAACAGCACTAGAGGCAGTGACCAACAGCACCAGTGGCAATCACCAGCAGCACTAGCGGCAGTGACCAACAGCACTAGCAGCGGTGCCCAGCCGCAGCCTGCTTTTATACCCAGCCCTGTTTGAGGTCACAGGGCCTGTCGCCTGGAGACGGGCAGGCAACAAAGGCCATGGCGAGGCTGGGGAGGACGCGGGCAGCTGGGCTTCGAAGCCTGCTGCTGCCACTGCAGTCTGCAGAGGGGGGTCTGTCTGACCAGCGGGGCGGTGGGCCTGAGCCCCCCGTGTTTGGGACTGTGCCCTGGATTTCTCAGTGAGAGGGAGCCATGGGCAGAGCCACATCCGAGCGGGGCAGCCGTGGCACGGTTCTCCTCAAAACCCTCTTGGGGGCAGAGTGGAAGCCCCTATCAAGAAGAAAGCCCCAAAATGGCTGTTGGTTGAATAAAATTGTAGAATCTTTAAAGTTGGAAAATGTCTCCAAGATGATCTGCTCCAACCACCCCCTACTACCACTGTCGCCCGCTAAATCATGTCCCTAAGCACCACATCCAACCTTTCCTTAAAACCCCCCAGAGGGTTTGTGATGCCACCACCTCCCTGGGCAACCCGTCCCAGTGCCTGACTGCTCTTTCTGAGCAGAAATGTCTCCTCACTTCCAACCTGAACCTCCCCTGGCACAACCTGAGGCCATTCCCTCTAGTCCCGTCACTAGTTATCTGTGAGAAGAGGCCGGCCCCCAGCTCCTCACACCTTCCTTTCAGGCAGTTGCAGAGAGCAATGAGGTCTGCCCTGAGCCTCTTCTTCTCCAGACTAGATCTCACAGATCTCACAGAATTTCTAGGTTGGAAGAGACCTCAAGATCATCGAGTCCAACCTCTGACCTAACGCTAACAGTCCCCACTAAACCATATCTCTAAGCTCTACATCTAAATGTCTTTTGAAGACTTCCAGGGATGGTGACTCCACCACTTCCCTGGGCAGCCTGTTCCAATGCCTCACAACCCTTTCAGTAAAGAAGTTCTTCCTAACATCTAACCTAAAACTCCCCTGGCTCAACTTAAGCCCATTCCCCCTCGTCCTGTCACCAGGCACGTGGGAGAACAGACCAACCCCCACCTCGCTACAGCCTCCCTTGAGGTACCTATAGAGAGCGATAAGGTCGCCCCTGAGCCTCCTCTTCTCCAGGCTGAACAAACCCAGCTCCCTCAGCCGCTCCTCGTAGGACTTGTTCTCCAGGCCCCTCATCAGCTTTGTCGCCCTTCTCTGGACCCGCTCAAGCACCTCCATGTCCTTCTGGTAGCGAGGGGCCCAAAACTGAACACAGTACTCGAGGTGCGGCCTCACCAGAGCTGAGTACAGGGGGACGATCACCTCCCTAGCCCTGCTGGTCACACTGTTCCTGATACAAGCCAGGATGCCGTTGGCCTTCTTGGCCACCTGAGCACACTGCTGGCTCATATTCAGCCGACTATCCACCATCACTCCCAGGTCCTTCTCTGCCTGGCAGCTCTCCAACCATTCCTCTCCCATCCTATAGCTCTGCTTGGGGTTATTGCGCCCCAGGTGCAGGACCCGGCACTTGGCCTTGTTGAACTTCATGCAGTTGACCTCAGCCCATCGGTGCAGCCTATCCAGATCCTCCTGCAGAGCTTTCCTACCCTCAAGCAGATCGACACACGCACCTAACTTGGTGTCATCTGCAAACTTACTGAGGGTGCACTCGATGCCCTCGTCCAGATCATCCCCAGCACCGAGCCCTGGGGGATGCCACTAGTGACTGGCCTCCAACTGGACTTGACTCCATTCACCACGACTCTTTGGGCCCGGCTATCCAGCCAGTTTCTAACCCAACAAAGCGTGCGCCAGTCCAAGCCAAGAGCAGTCAGTTTCTTGAGGAGAATGCTGTGGGAGACGGTGTCAAAAGCCTTGCTGAAGTCAAGGTAGACCACATCCACAGCCTTTCCCTCGTCCACCCAGCGCGTCACTTTGTCATAGAAGGAGATCAGGTTCGTCAAGCAGGATCTGCGTTTCATAAACCCATGCTGACTGGGCCTGATCGCCTGCTTGCCCTGCAAGTGCTGCGTGATGACTCTCAGGAGGATCTGCTCCATGAGCTTCCCTGGCACTGAGGTCAAACTGACAGGCCTGTAGTTTCTCGGGTCTGCCCTCCAGCCCTTCTTGTAGATGGGCGTCACATTTGCTAGCCGCCAGTCAACTGGGACCTCCCCCGATAGCCAGGACTGCTGATAAATGATGGACAGTGGCTTGGCCAGCTCCTCCGCCAGTTCTCTCAGTACCCTTGGGTGGATCCCATCCGGCCCCATCGACTTGTGCACATCCAAGTGCCGTAGCAGGTCACCAACAAGTTCTTCATGGATAGTGAGGGCCACATGCTGCTCCCCATCCCCTTCCACCAGCTCAGGGTACTGAATATCCAGAGAACAACTGGTATTGCCGCTAAAGTCTGAGGCAAAGAAGGCATTGAGCACCTCCGCCTTTTCCTCATCTCTTGTAACTAAGTTTCCCCCCGCATCCAGTAAAGGATGGAGATTCTCCTTAGTCCTCCTTTTTGTGTTGATGTATTTATAGAAACGTTTTTTGTTATCTTTAGTGCCAGTAGCCAGATTGAGCTCCAAATGAGCTTTGGCCTTCCTAATTTTGTCCCTGCACAGCCTCGCTACATCCTTAAAGTCCTCCCTAGTGGCCTGCCCACTTTTCCAAAGATTATAAACCCTCTTTTTTCTCCTAAGATCAAGCCACAATTCTCTGTTGAGCCAGGCTGGTCTTCTTCCCCGCCAGCTCGTCTTTGGGCACGTGGGGACAGACCATTCCTGCGCCATTAAGATTTCCCTCTTGAAGAGCGCCCAGCCTTCCCGGACCCCTCTGCCCTTCAGAACCGCCTCCCAAGGGACTCCACCAACTAGCGTCCTGAGCAGCTCAAAGTCAGCCCTCCGAAAGTCCAATACAGCGGTTTTACTGGCTAAATACAAAAAAAGTCCAATACAGCGGTTTTACTGACTAAACAACCCCAGTTCCCTCAGCCACTCCTCACAGGACTTGTGCTCTAGGCCTATCACCAGTTTCGTAGCCCTTCTCTGAACACGCTCCAGGGCCTCAATGCCCTTCTTGTAGTGAGGGGCCCAAAGCTGAACAGAGCACTCGAGGTGCGGCCTCACCAGAGCAGAGCACAGCGGGACGATCACCTCCCTGGTCCTGCTGGCTACACCATTCCTGATACAAGCCAGGCATGCTGGATGTCTTTCTGGCTACCTGGGCTCACTGCCGGCTCATGTTCAGATGAGTATCTACCAACTCCCCTGGATCCTTGTCCTCTGCTCAGCTTTCGAGTCACTCTGTCCCAAGCCTGTAGCACTGCATGGGGTTGTTGTGGCCAAAGCAGAGGACCCAGCCCTTAGCCATGTTGAACCTCATCCCCTTGGCCTCTGCCATTGATCCAAACTTTCCAGGTCCCTGTGCAGAGCCTCCAAATGTACAGTGTTGTGAAGTAGGAGTGGAGTTAGTCTGGAATTAGTCCCCAGGGCCATGACTCTCGGGGTCCTGGGCACTCACCAGCCACTGCCACCTCCCAGGGCCATGGGCACCCCCAGGAAACCTCAGTGGGACACGGGCACCCTGCCAGGATGTGGTCTCTCCTCCTGGGGCATGGGCGCCTGGGCGGCACCTCACAGCTCTTCTCTCCCGGCCCAGCTCCCTCATTCCTCTGCAGGTGTGTTCTCTACAACCCACACCCAGCAGCCCTCACTTGCCCCACTGCCTCCCATGTGGCTGCTGCCCCAAGCCCCTTGGTACCAAAAGGACGGACACAGGTTGTGTAGGGATGATCTTTATTGAGCTGGGAGAAGTGGTCTGCTACCAACAGAAATTTTCCAGAGTCTCCCAGCCAGCTCTGCTGCACACGCGTGCTCCTGCTGTCTTCTGTGGAGCAACAAAGCAGAGCCACGTCCTTTGGGATGCCAGCGGTCCCAGCGGCACCTCAGGGAGGATGGAAAAGGAGACTTCTCCTCAGAGGTCCTCATGAGATGAATGGCGAGTCCCCGCTGGCTGTTGTTCTGGCTGGGCGTGGGCAGCCCAGCAGGGGACAGCTGGCATTGTCGGTGGTGCCCACGCAGGGAGGAGGTGTTCAGGGCGATGTTGGCATCCAGTTGTCACGGGAGATGCCTTCAGCGCAGCGAGAGCCTTCGGAGGGCTGAGGTGTGTCCTGCCTCACCGGCTCGCTGTCAATCTGAAGGGAATTGACTGTCAGGTGGCTGAAAATGCTGTGCCACAATTATTAGCCAGGCACTTCCTTCCACCTGCCCCTTTTCCCAGTGCGATGCCTACCCTCTCACGGGCCTGAAGGTCCTAAGCCCAAGGGCTACCCCAGCAGGTCATGGGCATTCCCTGGCCACTGCCATCTTACAGGGCCGTGGGTGGTGGCCGGGCCACGCGCCCCTTTCCCTGGGTCATGGGCTCCTCCTATGGGGCAACCCCCAGCCACGGGTCCCGAGCCCCTCTACCCCCTTCTCCTGGAGCATCAGCCTCCCCAAACCCATGGCCAGCAGCACTCACTCGCCGCGCTGCCTTTCCTGTCACCGGTACACGGGACGCACGCTCTAGATGAATTTGCGGAGGGGACGCACGGGGGCTGTTCTTCTCCCGTGCTTGTTTTGCGCCTTCTTCCTCCGACGTGGCAGCCCAAGCTGTTGCAGGCGGAGCTGGTAGAGGCGCTTCAGGCACCTCACCATGATGGCAGCGTTGGCCTCCATCCGGCAGAGCAAGGCGCCATCATCCAGAGCGTCCTTTCCCCGGCGGTCTGTCCAAAAGGAAGCTGAGGCCCGCCGGCCCGTGCCCTGGAAGCAACAAGAGAAGCGGCACAGTGAAGGGCAGGGACGAGGACTCACGAAGTGGCGAATTGTCCTGCTGGGCTCAGCTTCCTCCGGAGCTTCCAGCCTCGTAGGACTGCTCCGGGCAGCCGTGGGGGCTCGCCACAGGCTGGCCCTTTCCTGCACACGGCGTCTCCAGCACTCACCTGTCTGAGGCGTCTCTTTGCTCTTCTCCAGAGGCTGTGGGCAAGCAGCCCCACGCCAAGGAAGCAGATGGTGTCCCAGTGAGTGCACAGCAGCCAGACCCTCCCGCCCAGGGCAAGGTGTTCCCAGAAGTGGAGCAGGGGGTAGGGCAGGTCGGAGGGCTGGCGCTCGGTGCCGACGGGACGTAGCTTTGGGCCCTCTGAAGGGTCCACGGAGTTCAGCCTGAGCCGGATCCAGCTGGGGCAGCTGGAAAGGCCGAGGCTGCAGGGCCAGTTGGAGACCTGGTGCTTGGCGCCTAGGCTCCGGCTGACCCTGACCCTTTCCCAGCAGTGGTGGCCGCAGAGGCCAAGGCCACATGCCTGGAACACAGCCACGGCCAGAGCCGTGACCAGGAGGAGAGCCAGGATGAACTTCATGCTGCTCTCTCCTGATGAACACAAAGCAACGCAGGGATGGCTGTCACGCTGAGCAGAGCTCCAGCAGTGACCACCAGCGCTAGCAGCAGAGACCAACAGCACTAGCGGCAGTGACTACCAGCACTAGTAGCAGTGACCAACAGCACTAGAGGCAGTGACCAACAGCACCAGTGGCAATCACCAGCAGCACTAGCGGCAGTGACCAACAGCACTAGCAGCGGTGCCCAGCCGCAGCCTGCTTTTATACCCAGCCCTGTCTGAGGTCACAGGGCCTGTCGCCTGGAGACGGGCAGGCAACAAAGGCCATGGCGAGGCTGGGGAGGACGCGGGCAGCTGGGCTTCGAAGCCTGCTGCTGCCACTGCAGTCTGCAGAGGGGGGTCTGTCTGACCAGCGGGGCGGTGGGCCTGAGCCCCCCGTGTTTGGGACTGTGCCCTGGATTTCTCAGTGAGAGGGAGCCATGGGCAGAGCCACATCCGAGCGGGGCAGCCGTGGCACGGTTCTCCTCAAAACCCTCTTGGGGGCAGAGTGGAAGCCCCTATCAAGAAGAAAGCCCCAAAATGGCTGTTGGTTGAATAAAATTGTAGAATCTTTAAAGTTGGAAAATGTCTCCAAGATGATCTGCTCCAACCACCCCCTACTACCACTGTCGCCCGCTAAATCATGTCCCTAAGCACCACGTCCAACCTTTCCTTAAAACCCCCCAGAGGGTTTGTGATGCCACCACCTCCCTGGGCAACCCGACCCAGTGCCTGACTGCTCTTTCTGAGCAGAAATGTTTCCTCACTTCCAACCTGAACCTCCCCTGGCACAACCTGAGGCCATTCCCTCTAGTCCCGTCACTAGTTATCTGTGAGAAGAGGCCGGCCCCCAGCTCCTCACACCTTCCTTTCAGGCAGTTGCAGAGAGCAATGAGGTCTGCCCTGAGCCTCTTCTTCTCCAGACTAAACACCCCCAGTTCCCTCAGCCACTCCTCACAGGACTTGTGCTCCAGGCCCTTTGCCAGCTCTGTACCCCTTCTCTGGACACGCTCCAGGGCCTTGATGGCCCTTCTTGTAGTGAGGGGCCCAAAGCTGAACAGAGCACTTGAGGTGCGACCTCACCAGAGCAGAGCACAGCGGGACGATCACCTCCCTGGTCCTGCTGGCTACACCATTCCTGATACAAGCCAGGCATGCTGGATGTCTTTCTGGCTACCTGGGCTCACTGCCAGCTCATGTTCAGATGAGCATCGACCCTCCCCGATCCCTTTCCTCTGCTCAGCTTTCGAGTCACTCTGTCCCAAGCCCGTAGCGGTGCATGGGGTTGTTGTGGCCAAAGCAGAGGACCCGGCCCTTAGCCATGTTGAACCTCATCCCCTTGGCCTTTGCCATTGATCCAAACTTTCCAGGTCCCTATGCAGAGCCTCCAAATGTAAAGTGTTGTGAGCAGCACTCACTCGCCGCGCTGCCTTTCTTGTCACCGGTACACGGGACGCACGCTCTAGATGAATTTGCGGAGGGGACGCACGGGGGCTGTTCTTCTCCCGTGCTTGTTTTGCGCCTTCTTCCTCCGACGTGGCAGCCCAAGTTGTTGCAGGCGGAGCTGGTAGAGGCTAAACACCCCCAGTTCCCTCAGCCGCTCCTCACAGGACTTGTGTCCCAGGCCCATCACCAGCTTCCTAGCCCTTTTCTGGACATGTTCCTGGGCCTCCATGTCCTTGTAGTGAGGAGCCGAAAGCTGATCACAGTACTTGAGGTGCTGCTGCTCCTCTGCTTGTTCCTACAAGTTATTTCCCCCTCAGGTCTCCTGGTTGAGGCTCTTGTAGGACTGTTCATAGCCATTCTGTTAACTGTTACAAGAGCCTCTTGTCAGGAGGATCAAGCGTCTCTTTAAAAAGAAGGAAATGGTAACTAAGTACATCCTTCATAATTTAATGATCTGTGTTAATCTGAAGCCTACAAAAATAAATGGTGTATCTTTCTGGCTTACAAAGGAAATCTTTGTATTAACCGTAGTGTCAAAGGGGGAAAGTACAATTTTTGTGGATGAATTAAAAACCTTTTGAAAATTAAGATTACACTAAGGAAAGACTAACAAGAATTGACTAGCTACTTTGTATTTCTGCAGTTGTGCTAAGCTCAGAGGAACATTTCATAAACTTTTTTATTTTTTTTTTTTTCCTAATTCTTGTTATTTTATGATTTTCAGAAATCCTGCCAGAAACCTGTGGACAAATACATTGAGTATGATCCTGTTATCATCTTGATTAATGCAATTTTGTGTAAAGCACAAGCATACAGACACATTCTTTTCAATACAAAGATAAATGTAAGTTGCCATGCCCCCACTTTCTGACTTTTTTATGTTAAAGACAATATTTAGGTTTGTTAAATCGGTTGGAATAGCTGTAAAAATTAGGAACTGTTCCCTTTCACAGCTATGAGCAAGCTGAACCAGTTCGGTTCTCAAACAAATAAAGGGTCTAATATTATGAATGGAACATATGAAGTCTCAAACTCTAGCTGTTACTGAGAAAGTTACTTTCTCTACAATACCAGTAAAAACAGCTATCATCCTACATATTAAAAAAGAAAAAAAAAAAACAACGAAGTATTCATTCACAGAAGTTGCATTGTTTGTTAAATCTATGTAAAATCAAAGTTCACCCTCTCCCCCATTGGCTTATAGACCATGTTTAATGTTGAAATATGTGAAGTATGGACACTCATGACGTAATTTTTGCATCACTTCAGAGGATACTTTAAGTTTAGTTTGGTTATATTGCTCCTTTTATTGTTGATTCCTCACCCTTGTCTGAAGTAAAAAATATTTTTGGTCTAACTACACTACCAGTTTCTTCTAATGGAGATACAGATTGCCACAGGGAAAAATAAAAACAAGGGTGCTTAAACCAGTTCATTGAATGGAGTAGATGCCGTTACACTGAAGTTTTTGACAGTATAGCTCTATTAGCTACAGCACGATTTTTGTTTTTATATTTCTAACTGAAAGAGTTTTAACAATTTAAAAAATATAAAAATAAAAAGCAGGCTTTAAAAACTACTTATGTATTTTCTTCTGTGCAGAACTGTTAACACAGTTTTCTACACCCTCTAATTTGCCTATCAGATTAATTGATGTTAAAAAGATGATGTGCTAAACTAGTGGCTCAACAGAAGTAATTTGCTTATATTACTAAGCAAATAGAAAATAATACAGAGCTTGTTTGTTTAGAGATATAGAAATGTATATCAAATACTAATTTAACACTGATTTAATTTATGCTGATTTAACAGTAATGATTTTATTGTTCTTTCATTTACCAGATTCATGGTAAGCTCTGCGTATTTTGTTTGCTCTGTGAAGCTTATCTCAGGTGGCTCCAACTGCAGGATTCAAGCCAAAATACAGATCCTGATGACTTAATCAGATATGCCAAGGAATGGGATTTTTATAGGATGTTTGGTATTGCTTCTTTAGGTAAGATCAATAATTATTTCATTTAACTATCAAGTGTACATTCTAAGCATTCAATAATTTTATGAGTCTTTCAGCAAGCCTGTATTGAAAAAAAAACACACAACACATTAGAATAGATGTCATGTCCGACCCAGCATGGTTAAATGATTATGCACATGTTCTCTAATTTACTAGCAGGAGGGTTAGAACTAGTTGATCTTTTAGGTCCCTTCCAACCCAAGCTATTCTATGATTATGATTCTATGAAATTCATATCTCAACACTGATTACAATTTAGACCAATATTATCAGCATTATTGTCCTGGTTTCAGTTAGAACAGAATTAATTTTCTTCCTAGTAGCTGGTGGAATGCTGTGTTTTGGCTTAGGATGAGAAGAGTGCTGATAACACCCCGATGTTTTAATTGTTGCAGAGCAGTGCTTATACCAAGCCAAGGACATCTCAGCCTTTTGCTCTGTCCTGCCAACAGGCAGGCTGGGGGTGCAGTAAGAGCTGGGAGGGGACAGACCCAGGACAGGTGACCCAAACTAGCCAAAGGGGTATTCCATAGCATCTGACGTCATGCTAAACAATACATAGGGGTGGCTAGCCAGGGGAGGGGGCCGGACTGCTCGGGGTTAGGCTGGGCACTGGTCAGCAGGTGGTGAGCAATTGCATTGTGCATCACTTGTTTGTACATATTATTATTACTTTCCTATTATCACCATTGTATCATTATTATTATTATTGTCATTATTATTTTGTTATTATTATTTTCATGTCTTATTAAACTGTCTTTATCTCAACTCACAGGCTTCACTTTCCATTTCTCTCCCCCGTCCCAGAGAGGGAGGGGGGAGGGTGAGCGAACGGCTGCGTGGTGTTTAGCTGCCAGCCGGGTTAAACCACGACAGTCTTTTTGGCGCCCAACGTGGGGCTTCTTCAGCACGACCCACCTCCTCCTCGGATGATATCCCAAAGTATTTGCCTTCTGGCCAGTCCATAATCACTTCCAATATTCCTGGGCGACTGGGGTTTCCTATTCGAGCCCGCTGAGTAATCAGTGCAACCCACTTGCTCCATGTAGCATCAGTTGCATGATGCGTAGAGGAGACCCTTCCCTTGAACATCCAGCCTAGTACCGGCAATCGGGGTGCCAGGAGGAGCTGCGCTTCAGTACCGACCACCTCCGAAGCAGATCGAACTCCTTCATATGCTGCCAGTATCTCCTTTTCAGTTGGAGTATAGCGGGCCTCAGACCCTCTGTATCCCCGACTCCAAAACCCCAGGGGCCGACCTCGAGTTTCCCCAGGTTCTTTCTGCCAGAGGCTCCAGGTGGGGCCGTTCTCCCCGGCTGCAGTGTAGAGCACATTCTTTACATCTGGTCCTGTTCGAACTGGCCCAAGGGCTACTGCATGGACTATTTCCTGCTTGATTTGTTCAAAGGCTTGTCGTTGTTCAGGGCCCCATTCAAACTCATTCTTCTTACGGGTTACTTGGTAGAGCGGGTTTACAATCAGACTGTAATTTGGGATGTGCATTCTCCAAAACCCCACAATACCTAGGAAAGTCTGTGTTTCTTTTTTGTTAGTTGGTGGAGACATAGCTGTTATTTTGTTGATCACATCCATTGGGATTTGACGATGTCCATCTTGCCATTTTATTCCTAAAAACTGGATCTCTCGTGCAGGTCCTTTGACTTTATTTTGTTTTATGGCAAAACCGGCTTTCAGAAGGATTTGGACTATTTTCTTCCCTTTCTCGAAAACTTCCTCTGCTGTGTCACCCCACACAATAATGTCATCGATGTACTGCAGGTGTTCAGGAGCTTCCCCCTGCTCTAGCGCAGACTGGATCAGTCCATGGCAAATGGTAGGGCTGTGTTTCCACCCCTGGGGCAGCCGATTCCAAGTATATTGGACTCCCCTCCAAGTGAAGGCAAATTGTGGCCTGCACTCTGCTGCTAGAGGGATGGAGAAAAATGCATTAGTGATATCAATTGTGGTGTACCACTTGGCTGCCTTCGATTCCAGTTTGTACTGAAGTTCCAGCATGTCCGGCACTGCAGCACTCAGTGGTGGCGTCACTTCGTTCAGGCCACGATAGTCCACCGTTAGCCTCCACTCACCATTGGATTTTCGCACTGGCCATATGGAACTATTAAAAGGTGAATGAGTCTTGCTGATCACTCCTTGCCTCTCTAATTGACGAATTAGCTTATGGATGGGAATCAGGGAGTCTCGGTTAGTGCGATATTGCCGCCGGTGCACAGTTGTGGTAGCGATTGGCAATCGCTGTTCTTCGACCCTCAACAACCCCACAACAGAGGGGTCCCATAATCACTTCGAGCAGTCCGGCCCCCTCCCTTTTTTGTTAGTTGGTGCATATCAAATCACTGAAAAGTAGCAATATTCAAAATCGTGGTCTGAACCGTTCTCATAGTTTGAAAACTAGTATAGAGCTCAGCCAGTTGTTGTGAGAGTTGTTTTGACATCTGCATGAGTTCCAGTGTTACACAGAGAGAAGGTGTCAAGAAAAGTCTAATAGCTCAATGATATTTTCACTTCAGTGTTTCTCCTGGTGCTGCATGGAAAGGGTTCATTGCTGGTGACCTTTTCAAAAATAAAAAGTATTGATGATCTTATTTTACAGATGAACAGACAGCTTGGGAAAAAAAAAAAAAAAAAAAAAAGCTCCTTTTGTTGAAAAGTAGAGTTTTAATGTATTAAACTGCCTGTGCTGTATGGTGTCAAAAATTACAAGTATGACCATGCTACATACAGAAATCTGTGATAGTTATTTTGAATGTAATGATACAGAATTAGCTTAGGTAAGTAATAGTCACATATGACTATTAAAATGAATGCAGGAGCTGGAGGACATGTTCATGTTTACATATGTCTTTTAAATAGCAGTGTCTCAGTTTCATTTGACACAAAGCATTTCATTAAAATGTTTCAAAAAAAGACTTGATTTTGGTGCTTCATTCTCTCTTTCCATCTCCTCTTATATCCTCTTAGAACAAACTTCATTTCTGGTTGGCATCTTTATTGCCTTGTGGTGGATGAGACCTGAGATGCTAAAAACCAAGTCTGACTTCATTTTACTTCTCAAAGCACTGCTGTTGTCTGGCTATGGAAAACTTTTGCTAATTCCAGCTGTTATTTGGGAACATGACTATACACCTTTGTGCCTTGTGTTTATAAAAGTATTTGTCTTGACATCAAACTCTCAGGCAATTAGAGGTACGTTTTTGCTTTGTTACTACATGATTTGTGTAGAACTTGTGTGACAATGCAGCTGTTAGTCACTTTTGTCACTTTTAAAGTTTTTTTAAGTCACTTTTGTTGTTGTTGTATCAGTATCAGACATCACTGACATAGCTTCAGCCTAAAACAGTAATATTTAAACTTTCATATCAAGTGAATTTTAAAAAAAAACTTAGATAAGAGGTTCTTTTTCTTTTTTTTTTTTTTTATCCACCATCTCTTTGTATGTGTTACATTGTATACATCAGTTACGGTTTGAGACACCTTAGCGTGGATCATTGAAACATTAAATAGAATTCTTTGTATGTCTGGAAGATGAAAATTTCATGTTAATTTTATGCATGGCTTTGGAATTCAGATTTTAACACACTGGTGTGATTTCTTACACGTACAGATTAATATGAATTCTCACATGGTTTCTGTGGACTTCTTAGCTGGAAATCAATACATTTGTTTTGTTTTCTTTTGCAGTTACATTGAACTTGAACCGAATGCTCTCTTGGTTGGCCATCGTCTTTGGATTAATTCTGGAAAATGGTGTGGTTTGCTTGGTCCAGAAAATTGGATGGGATGTTTGAAATGTCAGCGCAGACCTAAGGAAATACAACGTGGTGATCATTTTCTGAGAATGATCTCTGCCAGCAGGCTCCGAAGACACTATTTTTATAGTGATAAAGAAGATGATGGATAACAAAAATTTTCGTTAGTGGTGTGAGTGGATGGTTTTAGGATGAGTTCGAAAGAGAAACTTCAGAAGGTGTCCTGTTTAATTTGATGAGCCATAAAACTTCAGCCTTAGTTTTTTGCATTAAAAATACGAATATGTCGCTATCCTAATAGCCTTACAATTCTGGCTGTATGGCTGTAATAAAAAAAAAAAAGGTACACTGAAAAAAATCAGCACTGCTAACCATCACTGCATTTTGTCAGAAAGATGGGGATGAATCCTTCCCTTAAACGGAAGGAAAAAAGTTAGTGGAAAAATATAAAAGGCAAAATTGACATTTCCACTAAACCAGATTTTCAGAGAGAAGTGAACACATACAAACAGATTTTTAGAGAAAAGGCAGCTATTACAGATTGAAACTGCAGTGGAGAAATTAAGTTGCATTCTCCTGAGTGCTTATATAACAATCCAAAATAATAAAATATTTAGTTCTAGAATAATCTCTAGGACGTATAGTTTTAAATGGCTTTGAATTTTATGTGATCTCATAAAAAGTGAAGTATGAGGCTGCTCAGCAATGTTCTTTTATGGAGTATTATTTGTTGGAAAAGAAACAAGGTTTGGACTGTATTAATAAAGAAACGTTTATAGAAGTTCTGCATCCTTTTTCCCCAACAGGCAAGGAGAGTGCTAGATGACCCACAAGAGAACTGGCAGAATTGGTTTTCTCGAGGCAGCATTTAGGACACTAACCTTACTCTTCTGCAGATCAGTTTCCATCATGTTTCATCCAGTGTTTAATTTTCCTGCTTCAGTTCTAGAAAGCTGTACTGACTCAGATACTACTTCCCTACTTCATTTTTCCCACATGCAGTCTCCTATCTCTGTTTTGGAAAATGCATTAACAAAATTAACATTTTGCAACATCTTCAAGTTAATTATGAACAGGTTTAGAGTAAATCTAGATTATGAGCACAGAAGACATCAGACTTCTTAGAACCCTTGCAACAACACAAGCCATGTTAAGTTACTCTGTTAGAAAAGCAAATGATTGCTAATTCTTTTTTAATAGGTCAGAGGTTGACACCACTCACATATGATTTGTTAGATTTGTTACCTTTCTGAGCATGTGACGGTGAGGCCAGAGAAAGCACACAAACAAACAAACAACAACAACAGCAAAAAACACAGCCTCTTTTAAGAACACAAGACAAGTCAACACTTCAAGTACTCCAGCAAGCACATAGTTCTGAAGGAGTATGAGGGCTCCACCTTGCTACTGGTGTCAATTAATGACCAGACAACTGATTGTGGGTGTGCAGTTGTTCATTGGTTGAGCAGCAGCATTGTCAACATGGTATCTAGAACATGCTTTGCTTTACATAATTACTTTTGGGGCGATACTCCTCCTCCAAAAGTTTTTTTTTTAAGAAGAGTATGTTGCATAAGGTGCATAGATTAGTGTTTGTTGTCCTCCTACAATACCAACACACATCATTGCAACAGATGCTGCAGGTTGAGATGACACAAAGGGAAAGAGCAGTAGATCTTTTAGAAAACCTTGAGGGGTGCTGGTTTGGCCTGCTTTCATTTTCTTCTTTCTCCTTCTGCCAATAGTGTAAGAGGGAATGCAGTTCTGCTGCAGCAGAGAGGGTGACAGAAGAATAGGCACTAGGAAGATGCTGGTGTGTGCTGAGCTAATTCCCACTGTTACTGTAGCTGTCATCTGGCATTTAGTCAGCTCTCTGTTCATCTTAGAAGTACCTCAGCATTGCAACTGATAAAGTTTCTTACCGTTCTGTATGTCCCTCTTCAGGAATTGCTTTCTCCTCCCCACCCACCCACAATTTATTTTTTTCTAATGATGTAAAAGCAATGTTTTTGTTTGTGTTCCTGTTATGTTTTTTATTATTATTAATCTTACGCATCATGGGTATACACAGAAGATTTTTTTGTTTCTAAGGAATGTCTCATCTGCTCTGGCACTGATTTCAGTCAAAAGGCTGAGTGGAGCACATTTAATTGCAGGTAATAGAAAGGAAAGATTTTGTGTGACATGTAACATACATATTACCTATTCAACAGCAAAAATGTAAATACAATGTATGTAAATTTTGGGGAAAAACAGTTTTCTTGAAGTTTACTTAGAATTAAAAAAAAATAATAATCTTTGGGACAGTTTGAGTTTTATTTAGAAGACCTAGAATGGACATGAATACATTCCAAAGGAAGTGCGTAATGTTGTGTCACATATAGTGATAACATCTCAGTGTTGTGCTCTGTAATGTTATCAGGAGCCACCACTATTCTTAGGCAACTAGGAGGAAGGAGAAGAAAATTAAAACTACGCAGCTGTGGAACAAATGTAGGTGTTGTACACATTTTCATTCTTCAAGAGGCATCATCATGATCTGGGCGTTCGGCATTACGTGGTTTTATGACTCCTAATTTACCAGAACTGGAATGACAAATGCACTAATACTCTGTCAGTCCAGGGGGGACTTGAGAACTTCCTCTGCATATGTGTGTGGGGTGCACATTGATGCCTTTGGGAAAGGATTCTGTATGGTGCTTCAGGGAGAACCTAGACTATTTCAAAGGCTTGTCTGTTTAAAATAGTCATGTCTCTCATATTTATTCTTTTTTTTTATATCCTCTTTCAAAAAAATTTTGTAATAAAATAGTCTTCTTTGTTAGAAGATATATTAAAAATAGCCTGCCCTTTCTACATATCCTCATATTGTTTCATTGACTTATGTACAAAGGATTATTTGGGCTAAAAAAAAAAAAAAAAGCCAGCAAATGAAGCCCTGTAAATAGTAGTGAGTTTTGCTTAGAATCTAATGGGATTCTGGAGCCTATAGAGGAAGGAGATAAGTGGAGGAAAGGTCAGAATTCTGTTGGATTAAATGCACAGAACAATCCGTGATGTTACTCAGACTTGGATTGAGCAAAGGTTTAGTGACTATGCAATGTGAACTTTACCTGGGTCCATAGGTCAAATAACAAGTATTTAGAAATTATTCGGTACAACAGTGAAGAAATGGCATATAAGCTAAGAAGGAAGACTTAAAAGATGGTAGCAGTTGGGCAGACTTCCACCAAATTAAGAGTTGAGAAGATTATAAAAACTAAGGGGATAGGGGAATAGTCCCAATAAAAGTTAACGTGTAGGAAGAAAATTAAGCCATTACGAATGTGTTATAAAACAGTATGAGTGTATGACTTAAGTAATGTATGAACATCATACTCAAATTTTCTAAGGGTGAACAGGAAGGAAAAATGTTGTTTGTAGATATTTTTGTAATAGTCTAACTGATAACATGAAGTGGCCAATGATGTTTTCAAAACAGTGAAGTCTATGGTTTTCCTTCAGAAAAGTTGCTGGTAACCTTATTATCTCGGTGGTTTGCACCCCATCCTTGAAAACACACTCCTACAAACAGAATTACCAATTATACAGAGATAAACAGAATTACATGCTGTGAACAGGAAGGGGTATGCCTCAGCAGGGATTCTCCCTTGATTCTGCAATAGTGCACGTTGTTCTAGGTTTTGCTGGTGAGGAAAAGGCTACTACTACCCTCGTGACCTCATTCAAGTATAGACAAGTAAGTCTTTTCTTACACAACAAGTCCTGTTTCTGGCATACAAGCTGCCATTTGTTAAGCCAGTCTTCACAAAGTTGAAAGTATAATATCACATCTGCACTGGAAAACTATTAGCAGCTGATTTCTCTTAAAACAAGAAAGCTTTTGTTTTTCAGGAACTTGTGCGCTTTTGCAGTCCGTCAGCTCTCACCCAAGTGGAGAATGTTAAGCACCACAGTGCCATCTGGAGTTGAAGAGTGAAGCACTATTGTTTCTAAAAACTGGAAGGAGCATCAACACACTTTTCATCTTTTTTTTTTTGAAAATCACTAATTCAAGCTTCTGAAAGTATTACTCATTTTCAGTTTGGAGACGTGTTAAAATGAGCTTAGTGATCAAAATCAGCCCACAAAATAATTGTTTCACCACTTGTATAAAGTCCATTCTCTATTCCACCAGGAAAGCTATGAAATGCAAATTATTTTAGTGTGGCATCATCCTGTTTAAGACAAACAGTCATGCAAACTAAGATTATTTTGAGTAGTCTCACTGATTTTAGAGAAAATCCATGTGGTAAAAGGCATAGTGAATGCATGCCTTCACTGCTAAAAATCAATAGGAATTTTGACACTGGATTAATTTGAAACCCAAGTTGCTGCAGTTAGACTTTGCAGGAAGGAGTATATGACAAGATTCCTGAATTCTCTTCTGACTCTTTTAAAATGCTGACCTTCTTAGCCTTTCCAATAATGCTTACTATATTACTTACTAGAAAGAAGATCTGAATTTGAGGAGCTTTGTAAAATCTTTTTCCTAAATATGATCTGTGGTCCTAAATTTGCAAAGCTCTTTTGAGCACTGTATAAATAAACGGCAGGCCTGGAAAGTGCCTAGGAAATACTGCCAATTATGTTTTATTTACTCCTCAATAGGATTAGAGATACTTTTTTTTTTTTTTTTTCCCTTGGAAAAACTGTGGTTTAAATTCCTTCACATAATATGAGTGTGAACTTGTATAGTTTGTATATATGCTGGCTGCTGGAGAAATAAATCCAGATGCCTCCCATAATTTTTTTATAATCTGTAACTGTAATTCTGAATACATTTTTAGGCAAAAGAATTGTCCATAATATGCACAGAAGTGCATGGCACAGCTATCTGAGCACAACAGTAGGGGTCTGTATCCTCATTCTGGATATGAGACTGAGTGCTGCTGTGACCTTGAGCAAGTCATGTATGTATCTCCATGAAATGACTGTACCTCCACCACCACAGGATTTGGGAGAGGATTAATTTGTTGATGTCTGCTTAAAAAGATGAAAAGCATTAAGTCCTCTCAGCTGCAGTCAACACCATGTATGTCAGACATGGAAACAGAGATGCCAGGGGGCAGAGAATGTGAATATCAAAGTTGATGTGTTTAAAGAATTCTTCTTTGTTATGTCAAGGGAAGTTTTAATTCTGACCCTTGCTGGCCTACAGTTCTATAACATAAATATCTGTAGACGTTTAGGGGTATATACAGCAAATCATGAATCCCTTATCATGAATTTTAAGTTATTACAGCTGCTACGTGTGCCAAAATAAAACTGAAATTAGTTAAGAAAATTGGAGGGGTGGGAGCTGGCACCTTAACTGATCTTACTTTCAGCTATCTGAAAGGAGAATTTAGGTATCCTGTTTTATTTGACAGTATGAGACTTTGAGGTAGAAAGCACAGGTATGTCTTTCATAAAAATGTTTTTTTGAAAAACATATTCGTAATTACTAATATCTTTTCAGTAAATGACTCCATTAACATTGCACAAATTTATACAAGAAAGCAAAATGTCAACACAGAAGCACTTGTACTCACCTTGCATTTTCTTCTTAGGACTGCTAATTCCCTGCTTGTAAGCAGCCATGGTTGTTACCTTTACAGTGATTTCCTGCCCCACATGCCTGTAGCCCATCTGATGCTGTCATTCCTGCATCACTCCCAAACTTTGATCCCTTCTTTGGTCTCTCACTTCACTTCCAGTGCAAGGGTTTGGTTCTTACCTTCAAAGCCACAGGTGTATCATGTCTTGGCTACAGCAGAGATAGCATCTCTTTCTCTCTGTACAAGTACAGCATTCTTTTGATCAACAGAAATCAAAAGCCAACAATAATGTAATAATAACTAGGGAGAAGAGAGCACACACTGCATAATGAAGTGCCACATACCAGAATCAGGAAAAATGGTTTGGACTTTGCAGGATTGAGAGCAAAAGTAAATATATCAATTTGAGTACACTCCTTATCATCTTTTTCAGCATCAAGGATCTCTGTTTCTCTGAGGACAATTCTTCTTTGCAGTGTGGAAGTGACAGGCGAGTTGCACAGCTAGGAAACCATAACCCATCTCTTACTCATTCTGTCCTGGGAGAGAGCAATATGACAGTAAGACAGTGCTGATCATTGAAGTATTTGTTCAGAAAGGGCAGACAGATAAGTCAAAACCTTTGCTAGGGAAAAACAAATGATTTTTGCTAGGAATGAATGCAATGGTTCCTTACATATACATTTCCTTACATAAGCACATGAAGAGACTAGTTTTAATGAAAACTCAATTCTGTTCAAATTTTATTTTATACTGCTTCCATTTTAAGTTTTTTTTTGTTTTGTTTTGTTTTGTTTTTTTCCCCAAAAAAACTTTCCTACTCAATTGAACTGTGGAATTTATCTAAATCATATGTGTGCACGTATACACAAAGAGAGAAAGGGAAGGTCCATCGATCATCTTCTTACAGCCTGTGCATTTTCTGCCTTAGTATTAAATTGTGTAACTTCTATCTATGCCACCTTGCAGATGTGATCTCAGCTGCACGATGTGAAGGTTCTTCATGGAAAGAAAATGCCACCTGGGAGGAAGGCACCTTATCCTCACAACAGTTTGACTATGCAACAATAACAGATTGTATCATTAAGAAAAAAGTCCCTGATAAAGCAGCATGAAAAATGTATATAGATCAGTTCTGCCTTCTCACTGTTACTCATCTGTTTTCATTTAAAAAAAATGCCGTCATGGTGATGCTAATCTAATTCAGCTGCAGGAGCTCTTTGATAGGAAGTTCAGAGAGGTTTTTTAATCCTCTACATTATGTCCTGATAGAGGACAGCAAAACAGGAAGTTCTCATGCACAGATCCTTCCTCTTTCTAAAGGCTGCGTGGAAGATAGCCATCTGCAATTTCATGCCATTATACAGAAAAGTGCTGGCTCCTCTAAACTCCTCGCAACAGCTGTTCCTGAGCACTTGGCTCTTTGTCCTGAGCTGGCAGCTGGCTCTGCCACTGTCAGGGAGGGAAGAGATCTGTTTTCACAGAATCAGATAGGGCTAAAAGTGAACTCAGAGATCATCTGGTCCTTCATCCAGCCATGAGGCTGGACTGGCACTCTGGACAGATGTTTTGGCTGGCAGCCGGAGATCCTGCCTCAGAGGAGCCAAAGTTCAGCTGTCTTTCCTAAATTAAGAGACCTGCTGGATTTTGCTATGTGCAGCAACAGTTTGATGTCCTGTTGTTCTTCAGCTTTTAAACCTGGACTTACTTATTGTGAAGATGGTGGCTTGATCTCTTAGCTATGCAGCATCCTCTATTTTTATTCTCCTGGTTGCATGCTTCAAAAACTCTGCTGCCCCCTGCAACAGCCTTGCTGAGCCAGGTACATTAAAATCCATCAGATTCCTCAGCTGTAGAACTGCAAAGTGTAAAGGACTTTAAATAAGGCAGTCTGTACCTCTTCAAATCTACTACAGACTTCTCATCGGGACTAACACATTGGCTTACGCACAGTTAAGTTTAAACAAAAATATGATCGCTGCCTGCAAACTCAAGTATTTAATTCAGAAGGCAATGAAAGAATGGGTGAATTGAGATCTCTGTTCTTGGATAATAAATGCATCTGTACAAACACCCATTTAATTTGTAAAATAAGTTGTCATCTAAATTTCTACAGTCAGCACAGTTTTAAACAGACTCTTACAAAGTAGCATATGCAGTAATAGCGAGATATGCTTGGCTTCTCTAATGCTGATTGACATATTTTGTCTCTCCACACCTGCATTTAAAGGCATAGAAAAGAGTTTTATTCTCTGTGAGAAGTTATATTGAAACACTAGAACAATTCTCCATTTGCAACAGAAACAGAAAGGACTTTCTGAATGACTGGCTAGTGATAAGTGGCACAGGGAAAAAAAGTCCCATTGTGTAATCATATAAAGCACTAAAGACAAGACAAATCTATTTACATATGAAAACTCAGACCTCAAGCAAATCCTACAGAAAAGAACATGAGGCAAGATAAAAGAAATGCATAAAACAGATAGGAGAATTCCTTTCCCCCCTAGAGATTACCACAAATTTCTACCTCACTCATTTATCATTAAATTTTAATCCTTTATGCAAGCGCAACGACTGTCCCCAAAATACACTAGAGCTTTGTTCATAAATGTCTTTCCTCCACTAAAAATGCCCAGAAAGAAAGGTATAAATGATATACTGAATAGGTGCTACATATTCTGTTTCTCTCTGCAGGAATAATATATGGTGTGATTGAATGTATTTATGGAAATCCTTCGCCAACTTGAGCAGTGTGGCTAAGTCAGTCAGAAAAAGCAAGGGTAATTGGAAGATATCAGCAAAGAATCTGCATGATTTGTACAATAATAAAGAGAAGAACAAAGGAATATCAAGACCCTTAGAATATGGATGTGCCGTGTTCAAAACACAGAAAGGTAACAAGTGATAACAGGATTTGGGTATGTTTGTACTATGAGAAATGAATTTTCATCCTAACAATGTACTATTTCTCTCTCAGCTCATTCTGATAAAATGTCCTTCCCCTATACCAAACAAGTGTTTAAATCTTTAGGTAGTTTACTTTTTGTGCAATGCAACACAGAAAAAAATCATTTTATTCCATGATACATGTATGAGCAGCCTATGATGGTATTTAGTAGTAATACAAGTGACACATGTGGTCCTGTTTAAGCTTGTACTTCTATAGAGAACGTTGCCTCATTTCTTAGTAATTCACGCCTGTATGCAATGCTTGAACTTTCCAATATCTTAAGCAACCAGAATGAAATTGTAGGCTCTGGGGGCTTTCAGTACAAATAATTGGTGCTACAGTTCCTTCTTAAATTCCAGATTGAGTTAACTGAAGACACAGTAAAGGGTTGAGGTTAGAGGAAAAAATAAATAACAAAATTTACTGTCTGCATGGTACAGGTGCTTCTGTAAGTGAGGTAATGACCTTACTATGTTGCCCTTTTGTAAATGATTTAAGAGGTTGTGCTGTTTGACGAGTCAGAACAGTTTAAGCAATAGCTACCAGGACGCAGACAGGCACCTTTATTGTTTGTGACAGTGCTTGGTATCCTGAGCCAAAATGAGCTCTCAAACTATTACTCATGTGTCTAGCCAGATAATCACAGGGAAGTTTCTGACCCATGGAAGAAATGCTTGTGATTTCTGAAGGAGAGAGTGTTTGGCGCTGCGAGAACAACTGAAATACTTCTGCTAGCACCAATTTAAGGCAGCGGTTTGGCACCCAGCCAAACTCTACACCCTTACACTTCCAAACAGCAACCTACGGAGTCTGCTCTGGTTGCATCTATAAAATTGTAATAATCCACAACTTGCAGGTGATTTCTCCTCTCACTTTAAATTGAGGAAATCTCAAAAAATTATGTTATCTTAAAGACATTATCTTAATACTGCTGCAGCATCAATGCATTTAAAACCATGGCAAAAGTTCAGTGAAGAGTTGAAGCAGTCACACACCCGTGTATTTCAAAAGGTTTTGTCTCTTTAAATTACATACCAGCCTTATCTGAAAAATGTAAATTCTATTGCTAACAGCACATTCCTCTGAAATCAGATGTGGGCTCGATTACTCAATGTTGGTTGTTTCCACATTCATCTAATGAATTTTCCTGAATAGGAAGGATGAAAGGAAGCCAAAAAAGTCAGAGCAACAGACTTGTGCAGTGAATATTCATCCCCTCCAAAATTACTCTGTCATTTAAACACAAACAGCCAAATTTACTGCTGGTGATCTGAAGTGAGAACTCCTTTCTTATGAAACCATCACTTTCCTATGAAGTTTAATTGCCCTGCAAGTTGCAGGCGCCAGTCCAGCACAAATCGAGACTCACCTACAGTTCTAATCTATTACATCTGCCCTTAAGCAAACGTACATTGTGGGCCATGTCTGCTCTTCCAGACAATCTGATCTGGGGATAACTTATCACTGCATGCAAACCATGTGTACAGATTTCACAGATTCTTTCAACCTCGGAATACCAAAGAAGCCAGCCCTTTGCAACAGACCCTACGCGTTTGCAGAGCTGATTACAGGGTTAGAGTAGCTAGGAAGCCAGTTGGAACAGCTTGTTAGGAAGCTTTACCACTTAGCATAGCACATGGAGCATTAAAACTCACAAAAAAATGTTCAAATTAATGTAAAGATGGCTTTGTAAATAAGACAGAGCTGTAGTTCATATGTATGCATATATATATAAATTAAAATAGTTATTTCTTTAGGTCACGCAGTGTTGTCTAGAGTTAAATTTACAAGATTCAAATAAACCAACAAATATAATGGACAGAAAATATACACATGAGGAGTTGTTTTCTCAGAAAGTGTATGTACTATATGAAAAGGAATATGAACCTGAAACTGCTGCGGTGATGTGTTCTCTGCAGGCAGACGTCAAGAAAACAGGAGTAAATTCTTTCGGAATGGCTCAAAGACACAAAGCTGCACATTGGACAAGAAAACATACCTGTTGGTAGGAATCCCTTTGGCAGGTACACACCTATGAATCCACCCATTTCATACTTGTCACCAGCAGTCGGCTGAATGACAGATGGGGGAAATTAGTTCCCCTTGCCCTCAGAGCAATCTAACTCCTTAAAGACAATTAATGGTTTTAGTTAGACAGCAAGGCAAGTAAAATGCATTCTTTCCAGTTACACAAATCTATGCATCTGCAACAAATGACTTTGACGTTAGAAATCCATGACAAGCAAATAGTGCATACCCAGATTTTAAAGTCTTTTGGAAAACAACGAAACATCCCTCAAGCTGCGAGCAGCAGAGCTAGTGAAACACGGGACCTTCAACAACTTGTGTCCTGGGTACTCGGCATCTCCTTCCAAACTGAACTTACCTCTGTCCTCTGAAAGCACTCGTATTCTTCACCACAACACTCACACCTCCCAACACCCCATTTAGTCCAAAAGGCAGTATCTGAGTTCTCCCCTAAGCCTCTTCCCCTGTGCAACATACCCAGTTCTCATCCACACTAACAGACGCGTTGAAGTCTCTCGCCTCCTTCCCACACCACCTACATTTATTTTGCCTGGCAGGCAAAACTAGGGAAGACACAGCAGGCACGGAGGCTGCTGTAGAGCTTTTGCTTTTTGGCTGCTGGTGACCATAAAGAAAGGAAAAGGTGAGTTCTACCTGTGATTCTGGCAGCCGAAGCACCAGCAAGCCTCTCTCCTCTACCAGCTGCTAATTTTTACAGTTTCTAGAAAGAGAGCAACTTTGCAAATTTTATCCAGTCAGATTTAGTTTATTAGCAATAAAAAATAAAATAAAAATGACGTAAAATGCAGGGACAGAGTCATTACAAAAGCTGTGTTCCCTGAGGAAGTAGACTAAATGCACAGCAAAGCCTTCAGTAACTAAATAGACACTGAGTGGATTAATTGTTAACTTTTTATAGAGATTCTGGGAGTTTTGCCGTTCTCTTTGTTACATTTAAAAATTTGCAAACCGAATTCTTTACAACGAAATATAAACAATTTTTTAAAAATCAACATATTTTAGAAGACAGTTTGGTTAACTATAATTAGGAACTTAAGTATTATTTGCAAAGATAGTAATTTTGGATAATCATTCTTCCCATCTTTTGATTTCATGACTATACTAGATTTTGGATTACTTTTGTATTAAGAACTCAGCTTTAGAAAGCACCTGAAAGATGAGTCCAAGCTATCTGTAAACAGAGAGTGCAACTTTGTTCCGCCTTTATTGGAAAACTTCTGTGAACACTTTATTTTTTTCTTTTTTACAAGTTAATGGAATGATCATCTACGGCAAGTTTTGATGCATTACAAAGTAGCACCTTTGAAAATACTTGGGCTGTTTATTTGAATACCTCTTGTATGTTAGCACAGGTGGCTGGAGATACCATGCAGCTCTTTCAGTTGTGGAAACAAACGATGCTGAGCTGCAGTTCTGATTTCAGGAAGAGATCGTTGCTTCCAATTCCATCCCATCAAAATCAACAGGACTGATGGTGAACCCACCAGGACTTGAAGCTAGACCTAAACGCCCATCCCTTAATGCTGTTAGAGCATCATCCATCTATTTTTGTATGACGCTTGCGTTGCTGAGCAGAGCACATCTTCTGAAAAGATTTTTCTCTCTTTGCAGACTCAGAGCATTTCAAAACAACTAGACTGTGATTTAATTACAACTGGTATGACTCTGCAGTTGTCACAGCAATAAAATGAATGTATGTTGTTCAAAAGCCTTCAAACAGCTAGCACAGACCTAGTAACTCCCTATTTCTAACCACTGTACTCCACTGGTAGGCGTGCTGGAAAACGACTAGTGAAGACTTAACGATGGTAGATTACCAGTGGTGGTTAAGGGATGGTTACAATTACCTTTTTAACCACTTCACTAAGTTTTCCATCTCTGAGCAGCAGGAAATTGTCCCTATTTTCTTGAAAGCCTGTCTTTTCCATCTCTTAACGCCGTGTTGGCTAAGCTGACTGTGCTGTGTGGGACTGCCAGTGGCATGGTATTCACATGGTACAAAGCCATGTATCTGAACAGTCTGAAACAGAAGAATCTTCCCTGCATTAGCTACTTCTCTTATGTGCTCAGAAACATCTGTGAAGCCTTGCTTTGGCCGAGGTCTCCCATCTGCCCCACAGACCCAGCGCCCTTCCTCTCACCACGTTTCCTGCATGCAGCACAGCTTGGTCTGGTGGGAGAGCATGCTCGTATCATGTCACGAGCATGGTGAGACAAACAGACAGCTGTGCTGAAGGAAGGAGACAGAAGAATCGAGAGGTATGTTGTACACTCCATGATTGTGTAGTTGACTAAACATTAACACTCATTCACTTTACTGGAAGGGAGATACCACTGTGAGTCAGTTCTGGACTCCTTCAGTAAGTACTCAGCAACATATAATTCATTTTCCTTGCTTAAACAGAAGCTGTCCCCATTTTACTACTGCAGTGGTATACTAGCTGTGGACTCAGCCCTTTTCTAGAATAAACCAACTGCTAATAAGGCCATAGAGTCTTTACAGAAAACAAATTAAATCAACTGCGTTGGTTCCAGCTTCATTCATACTTCCTGACAAAGAAAGGAAGAAAACTAAAAGGTATTAGAGTCCAGCAATACAGAAAAAGTTTCAAGAGTTTCCTGTGTTATATCCTTAAAAGGTTGTATGTAATTTAAAGTGGAATTGCAGAGGGAAAATGGGAAGTGTTATTACCGGTACGTGTTTTGGACTGAGAGCAGCAAGCATTTGTAGTAATGCAGCTTATTCTATCATGCACATAACTAAACTTAGACTCGGAGCTGCATGTAACCATTACTCAGTATTTAAGCTGTATTTCCCACCAAGCATCTGTCTCTCAAATCAATTTCCCTACCTCATGTTGTTATAATGTGGTGAAGAGATGCAGCTCAGCAGCCAAAACACCAGGCAGAGAAATATGACTCCGCAACAATTGTTTACTGACTTAAATTTATTGTTTTCAAAACTTTTCACTAGCTAGCCAGTCTCCACTGTGTTTGAATTTGGCTTCAGAACATAAACCATGACTTCTCTCCCATGCAAGGTAGTCTTAAAAGGAAGAAGGTGCTGAAAACTTAACAAGTTGGAACAATCCACCCTTTTTCCAGTGTAAATAATGTTGTGGAATAAAGCCTTCAGACTTCTATGCTTCTCTTAATACAGTGAATATCAGCCAAACATTCCACATTCCCTACCTCACAAGCATGAGGCATTAAAAATAAAATAAATAAAATTAAAAAACATTTATTTACCTTGACAATCTAAAGTTTCATTTATACAAGAAAAAAATACTGTGAATTTCTCTCAAGACCATTCTCACCAGTGGGACTGCTCATGAATTGCACTGTGTATGGATTTGTAAATCATTTTTAATTCTTGTGGAGACAGATTTCCTATGCTTAATTCAAAGTAAGTAAAACACAAAACAGAAGTAGGAAATTCCCACTCCAAATACAGACAGACAGAACCTTTTCCATTCTAATTTAAAAACAGCTTGCTTCACTGCAGAGGTCATGACTAGTGATAGGCTGTTTTGTTTTTTGTGGGAAGCAGGGAGCAGACAACAACAGTTCAGATTTAAATAATAAATTAAAATGCACACGACATTAAAATGTTATGCTAAGCATCATGCTTTTATTTTTATTTTTTTTGGAAAGAGCAAGAAAATAGCAGTATTTCAACAGACTAGAAAAAGCCTCATATAAATACCAAAAGCACAGCAAATTATATTCAAAACGGATACATTCCTAGGTCAAAGCATGAAGTTGTACGCTTGTGTGTCTGTGTACGCACACACATTTTAAATGTAGCCACTTGGATTATTTGTGTTTGCCTTTTCATTTTAGTTTTGTGAGTGAAGTAATTAGACCAGAATTAACAACAACAAAAAAATCCAACCATTTTCACAGACTAGTTTAAGAGCTTAAGCACATACACAATTACAACACAGTCTTTACTCTTGCGGCCATTAATTTCTACTAAAAGAAGCCAGTTTTAGAGAGAATACACAAAAACTCCACCCTGGAAGTCTCTTTGCTTTTATCACTGCAACATCCTAGCATTTGCTGAAAACTAAGAGAGGAACTACCCCAGAATTTGTCTCCAATTCTTTCTGTAAACTGTATGCATGCCAGACATAAACCATGCAAAAACCCTTTGAGATTAAAGCCCTTAATTATTAGCTTGTGTCAAGATTCAGGCACTGTGATTTACAGCAATCTTTAAAATGAAGGTTAGAAATGAAAAAAATCGCTTTGGGAGCTGATTTTATTTAAAACAGAGTTGGGGGAAGAGCAAAATTGTGGCAACTCATATATTCCAAGCTAATGAAGCATTACAGATACACACTATGAAATTAAAAAAAAACAAACAACTGAGTGCTTTAGTAAGTTCTGAAAACAAAAATAAGTTATACTTCAAAGAACAAGTTAGTATAAAAAGTTTTAACGTATGCAAAGTATGTGCTCAAAATACTTATTCTGCATTTTTAAAAAGAGCTGTAGTCTACCTTACAGAAACAAAGTTCACCCAGTATAAAATATTGCAATTTGTCCCATTTTGTCATATGAGAGGTTTCCTTATTCTTCATATGATCGAGAACACTTGCACAAGAGTTCACGTTATTTCCAAGCCACACAGTGGCAGACAAACTATGTTTGAGTCGGTGCTTTTACTACCCAGTGTAGCAAAAGCTAAGCAAACCATTTGAGAACAGAGTTTAGCAGGTCAAAGAACTGTGTTTATGCGAGAAATCCAGACAATAGTATAAAAGTTAATGCCAAGTGGCAGTACCAAGAAAGTGAATTAGATCAACAGGAAAAAAAACTGCTGATAGCATTCACTGTCACACGTACAGCTTGTAAGCTCGGTATAAGGAAAAGTCAAAATTAGCTTAAGAAGAAAAAAATTAAACTGTGTAAACAATCCACCCAGTACAAACCTGGATGCAGCTGATAAGAGCAGAACTAGCTTAACAGAGCTGAGGATGTGAGTGCATCCAGATACCTGTTCAAAATGCATTTATCAATACTGTTGACAAAAAAAAAAGAAATAAATCACAGCTATTTACACCACAGCGGAGGCTTCCCTCCCCCCCCTTAAGGAGTTATTACAACTCAGGAAGTCACTGCTGTCTTCTATGGTCAAAATTCCAGTTATAAGCTACCGATATTCGTAAGTTGAAAACACCCACCTTGCAAATTAAACTGAAAACTCTTGTCAAACATGCTTGAGAACTCTTCAAAAGTTATAGTACAGCACTTTGCTCAAGTGGTATTTGCATGAGTAACTTGTACTGACAGCTTGTTAAAATAAGTGAATTTAACACCAGTTGGGGTAGCTGGGTGTTCCTCCTCAGGAAGAGAGATCCGTAGAGATTCCAGTCATTCTTCGTGATGTGTAGTACAGGGAGAGAAGGACAAAGGAACCTAGGCCAGCCTGGAGATTAGTCTTCTTTCTAGAAGTATTCCTCCTCTTCATCAAAAAAGCCATTTTCCATAGCATACGTGCAGTCTGCGTTAGAGTCAGCTTGGCAGGCACCTTTGTATTCTTGAATGGACTCATAGAGGGAGTAGAGCTGACACAGTAATGACATATCTAGCTGCCGAAGGCCAACCTGATGGGAGAGAAAGAAAAACAAAACCCAACCAAAAAAACACCATTATTACAAGTTCAATTTCATTGGCAGCATAATGCTTTTACTGCAACAATGCCAAAGACACACTTTTCCAGTACCACCACACCACGTACAGACGTATCTTTCATACGTCTGTCTGCTTTTGTTTAAAACTGCCTGGATAAAGATTTGCAAATGCAGCTCTGACGGGTGTCCCACTTCATGGTGAGGTCTCTCTCTACTCAGTTTTCTTTTCTATACTGACACACACAGGCAGCTGACATGTTTGCCTCGACAAGGCTCACTGTCTAACACAATACAGCACGCCACTTGAAGGCAGCAACACTAAAGCTGAATCAGATAAAAACACTCGGCAGGTTTGCAAGCAGTGACGTGTGTCTTTGTGTGCTACTCAAGAGTCCTTTTGGTACTCCCAGAGTTTGACGTGCACGGGCTTGCTTTGTAATGAAGACCCTAATATTTTGTGTCCCCCAGATTTCTAAAATATCAGCACCAGGTCTAATTAAAGACTTGGAGCAACAGCAAAGGAAGTTACCTTGTGGTCTGCATCTGTATTTCAGGCATAAATGTGTACATTACACTGAAAAGTAAAATAAAGCTAGTCATTTAACTTGAAGTAGTTTCCCTCTGTGGCAGCAGAACAGAGAGTTCCTTTGACATTTTCACCTACGCAGGCGAGATCAAACTAAGTGTAGGTTCCCTCTTGCAGTAAATTTAAACCTCTACCCAAAATAACGTTTTTCAAGAAGCAGCTGTTATGCCTAAATTTTAGAATAGGAAGTGTTAAGCTAACAGGCTATACCAAGACGCATTTTCATAAAGTTTTGCATGTTTTTTTTTTGCTATAATTTGTATTTGAAGATGAGGAAAAAAATGTAGCCTTTACTGCAGCCTCGCAGCCAGGTTGCGTGTTACACAGAATGAGAATTCTTCTCCAAAACCTTTCCTTACGTGTTTAAATTCTAAGAAATACATCCAGCACATGAGAAAACCACAAGGGGTTAATATGAAGATCTTTCTCTGGCATTCCTCAGGTCCCTACCAGCCTGAATTATCCTATGAGCTCCTTTTTCTAAAGGTGGTAAGAGGGAAAACAAGCATCACACACAATGCCACTCCAACTTAGATAGGATACAGCGTCTTGCAGAGCCAATGTGCATTACCTGGTCAGGCCAGGAAGCCCAGACATCATGTCTCCTACAGACCAGACCGTTAATGCTTTCATGCCTTTTAGGCCAAGACTTGGAGCAAGCTCAGGAATGTTATGCTAGTGGCCAGCAGATTACAGATGTGCCTTTCAATACCCTCAGATCAACACTGCTCTTCTTCCCCATCTCCTTTTTTTTTTTTTTTTTTTTTTAATTTATTTATAGAACACTACTGCCTGCTTTCTCTCTCCTCGTTTAAGCAAACAGTCTGCAGTAAGCAAAGAAACAAAATTCACTTAGTGGTGTCTTCTGAGTCTTCCCGTATTCTGCAAGAGGAAAACAGCACCTGGGCAAATCCCCTTTGGCAGAAATTTGTAAAAAAAAAACAAAAAACAAACAAACCACAACACAACAAAACAAAACAAGAAAGCCTACACAAGGGAAAACGAAAAGGAGGTATTTGTACCATATCCAGGCCCCTCCATCTATTCAAGTCCTACTGAGGTAATTTCTTCAGAGGTGTTAAGCTAATGAATGTTTACCTGCCCAAGAATAAAGTCTGAACGTCAGCCTTTATGGCTGGCAGTTAAAGGGGTTTGGCTTGCCCCATCTAAACAAACTGCTCACCTCAGGTAAGAAAGAACTCTGTGAAGCTGGGCTTAAAACTATTACTTGTAAACATCCGAAAGATTAAGCAAGCTTGCATCAGCGCTGAGGGCCAAGGCTGTGGTGAGGAATTTTTCAAAGAGGGATTAGGAATAAAGGGAATGGGTCGAGCAAGGAAATTCAACCTGGAGACAGAAGAGAGATTCCAGATGCAAGATCTTTGTCTCCGAAGGAATGCACGAGAATTTCCTTCTTGGTGAAGCACTCCAGTGAAGAACAATTAATTCTACACCTAACTCTAATCTCAGAGCTAGACATTGCTCAGCAGAATTAATTTAGCAGGCCTTAACACCCATAGCTGTCACCAGCACCAAGCACTCAAACACGAACAGTAGATCTGCTGAAAAAGAAACACAGCGTCTAGCGCTTCACAACTTTCAGGTACAATCTTGAAGGTAGCAAAAGCCCAAAGAAACGTCTGGGCTTACTAGCACAAGCATGAAGTTTTCAATCCCAGCCAGGCTGACTCTGACTCAGGTTTCCTCACAGCACCTACCGGGCAACCCACTGCACACTCCCCGGCTGTCGACTCTTTTCCTCAAGATCCAGTCCCCCCGCAAAGCATCTAAATCTAACACCTTCCCATCTTAAAAAACCCACACAGAGGATCTTGCAGGGGAAGATGCTGCTATGCATAGCTTCTCCATTTGGTGCTGAATTTTTGGGGTAAGCTCATTACCCAGTTGTAATGCTATCTTTGACTGGTGCGAGGAAGAGCGTTCAACATAAATAATAACGTGCTGTTACCCGCTTGATGAAAGACAGGCTATTAGGATGTGAGTCTCTCTCTAATTTGTACGGGCCACAAAAAAGCACACCTGGAACTGCAGAGACTGTTGCTTGAACGCCTTTGATGTGTTTGGAGGCAAAGTGTTTTTTTTCTTCAGAAGGGTTTTATCAAGTTATCATCAAGGATAACTGAGTATCAAAGGGGAATGCGGGTATCAAATGACTTTAACCAGCATCTCATTTGATTTTCCATTAGGAAAAATAAGTTAGACTTTTTATAAGAGCTACCTTTGCTTTTTCAGGTAGGATTATGATGAGTAGGATCGTATTTTTGTGTTCCTTTATTAGACTATAGGGAAAAAAACAAACTGGGGTGGACGGCCACTTGTGCTGCCTGTGCTCCAGCACAATTTTAGGGCTGCCTCAAACTTTATCTGAATTACTTGTTGGCGCATTCACGGCAGACTAAGGCTGCACATCCTTCTGAAGCTACTCAAAGGTTTCTCAACAGTATCTCACGTTCAAAGCATGTTTTTTTTGGCATGGTTAGGAATAAAAAGGCCTTGGAAGGGGCAGATTTTAGCCGTCCCGTGCCTTGTTTGGGAGCGCAGGGCGCGTACCGCCCGTCGCTTGTTAGTCACTGCAGCCGCACCTGGCACAAGCCACCCCAACCCGCCTTTAATCGCTGGTTCAGGAGGAGCTCTGCCTCTGTCACGGCTCTACGGACCCAACACAAAGCCCGAAGAAGAGCCCTGCAGGGGCTTGCTCCCCCTGGACGGGGCGGGACGGGCGCTAACCCCCAATAGCGCTGGGGGGAGCGCCCCGCTCCCATGGCCGCCGCCGCGCACCCCGCGGCCGGGCACCCTCGGGAGGGGGCACAAAGCCTCTCCCCGGGCTCAGCGAAGGGGACAAAGCCCCGGAGGCCGAGCCCTGGCCCAGACAGGCCTCGGCCTCCCGGAGGCCGCGACGCGGCTCCCCCCCGCCCCCCTGCCCCCGCCGCCCCTCACCATCTCCTTGCGGAGCAGGGCCAGCGCCGCGTCCAGGTTGGGAGGCTTGGGGGGCCGCGGCGAGCCCCGGCCGCCGCCGCTCAGCTCGTCCTGGATGCGGGACTTCTGCGCGTACAGCCGCTCCAGGTCCCGCCAGCGCCCGCCCTGGCCGCCGCCGCCGGAGGAGGAGGAGTTGAGCAGCCCGCTCAGGCTCTTGGGCAGCGGCGGCAGCCCCGAGCCGCCGCCGGGACCCGGCAGCCCCGGCCCGCTCATGCTGCGGCGGCGGCCAGCGGCGAGCGGCGACGGGAAGGGCCGGCCCGGCTCCGCGCCGGGGAGGCACCGCCCGCTGCCCGCCCCGCCTACTGGGCCGGGCTGTACTGAGCCGTACCGGGCCGTGCTGTGCTGTACCGAGCCCCGCCGTGCTGTACCAAGCCCTGCCGAGCTGTACCGGGCCGTGCCGTGCTGGCGGCGCCGCCTGCAGCTCGCAGCAGGTGCCTCCCGTAGCGCTGCCCGCGGCAATTAGCGCCGCCGCCTCGTTAGCGCAGGCCCCGGGCGGTGGGGGCAGCGCTGGGGTCGGGCAGCTCTCGGCCAGACCTTTGTGGTTTTCCTCCCCCCCCGTCTGTCCCTATCTGTCCGTGCAAACCCCTGAGGGGCCCCCCTCCGGAGGCTGCTGAGCACTCGTGGCAGTTTGGGGTCGGCAGCCTAACCTGCGCGCAATGCCAAGGCAAGTGGGTGTTTGAAAGCTAAATATTGAGCAGTAAAAAGCTTCCTGACTTCATATTGAATAGTTAAACGCTTCTTGACTTTATACAGAGCAGATGCTTCCGTATTGTATATACCCCACCTTACCTCTGACAGCCTCCCTGCCTGCCAGAAGGACCTTTGCCTTTGTGCAACAGCTGGAGACCGAAAAACCAAACCCAAAGCAGTTTGGTAAAGGTGGAGCTCTGGGAGCACACCGCCATGGCCCGGCCAGACTGCTCGGAGCAGATGGTTAGAGGTGTAGTCCTGTTGCCACAACCTCGCTTTGTTTGTGCAATATTTTGTTCAAATAAAACCCTACCACATACAGTGGTTTTTAATATCTGTATTATGGAGTTGCAGTGGAGTTAAGCCTCCACACCGTTTTGTGTTTTGTTCGCAGATTCATGTGGCTTTTTCCTGATTTCATTCTCATCAACCCCCCTGACAATTGTTTTAAACTGGCTTACGGTGGAGGAATCTTTTTCCAATCCTTATTTGTATTTATGTGCTACTTCGGGGATTGGTTTTTAAGATGATCTGCTCTTCATTTTAATGCTTTGTACATTAGAGTCAAGAGGATTTTTATTTTCCATTTGTCATGTTGTGACTTCTGCCCCAGCTGATTGTGAAAAATGAAATAGTGCTGTTAGCATTTATAACACTGAACGCATTTCAGACCATTCCTGTTGTAGATTAAAAGCATTAAGAAAGCCCTTGTCCTTGCAGGCTAAATGTGTCTGACAGCAAAAATATTGATTCAGTTTGCTGACAATGTAGGCACATTATTATCTTCCTGCTTTCTATAAGCAAATATAGCTTATTTATTTGCTTTCCTTCCAATCCCTTCATCCTTTTTTTTTTTTTTTTTTTTTTTCCAGATGACAGCAATTTGGAAAAGCTCATGAATATTCTTATTTTATCTAGACCGGCTTATCATAATTATTTTTTTCAGCTTGCCTGATCCCATTAGATTATAAGTGCATTTTTTTCACACTCAGGGCCTTTAGGCACCTTATTGCCATATCATTACTATTAACAATCTTTATGCTGGCTTGCTGTTTAACTTTGTCAACCGAAAAGTCAAAAAATTTACTTTCTGGGTTCTCATCTCTCGGATGGCAACCTTACCTAGCCTTTGTTCATATTACACAAGGACATGAAGCTGTTAGAGAGTGCCCAAAGAAGGGCTGCAAAGATGGTGAAGGACCTAGAGGGGACGATGCCTGAGGAGCCCCTGAGGTCCCTTGGTTTGCTCAGCCCCGAGCAGCGCAGGCTGAGGGGAGGCCTCATGGCGGCCTGCAGCTCCCTCACGAGGGGAAGGGAGCGGAGGGGCAGGCGCTGAGCTCTGCTCTCTGGGGACAGTGACAGGACCGAAGGGGACAGCATGGAGCTGGGGCAGGGGAGGGTCAGGCTGGGGGTTAGGGAAAGGGTCTGCACCCAGAGGGTGGTCGGGCACTGGGACAGGTCCCCAGGGCAGTGGTCATGGCACTGAGCCTGAAGGAGTTCAAGGAGTGTCTGGACAATGCTCTCAGGCGTATGGGTTGATTTTTGGGTGGTCCTGTGTGGAGGCAGGAGTTGGACTCAGTGATCCTTGTGGGTCCCTTCCAGTTTGGGATATTCTGTGATTCTAAATTCTTAGCTAGCCTTTAAAATCTAAACCAACTTCTTTATTTAGTCTGACCTAGTTATAACATGGTGACAATGGAAGCTGGAGTCTTTCACAGTTGTCTGTTGTGCTTTTGTGGAACATGCTTTCTTTAGCTGTATAAATCTCTTAGTCTGTGCTATTTCCTAGGACCAAGATGCAGAAATGTTACTCACAAGTGTCCTTTGTTAAGGATACAACCTTAAAAAAGAAAACACATTAAAAATACATCATGTAGTTTGTGTCATAAAGAACTAGGAAGTGTCCGAATAGAGGCCATTTCCTCATGCAAATGCATTATGGTATATCTTTAATTTTATATTCTTATGTGATTTTTTTTTTCCTTTCCTCATTCATTATGAGAATAGACAATACTCGTGTATCATTTATACCTCATTTCTAATACTCTTCTTTCTGGATTTGGTTATATATTTTCGCTATAGAGCACGTTGGATTGATAAATTATGAGGGTTTCCTGCAGCCTTTCCTATAATGCTCTCCCCTGTAATAACTGACTTATCTACAAACGCTGATGAATTCTTCTTTATGACACCCCTGTGATAGCAGATGGTATTATTATTTGTTCTGTGGATAGGGAACCAGGACACAGAGCTAAAGGTAGGTCACGGTAAAACATGTTTACTAATTTTAAGTGCCTACTTTGTGATTCTTAGGGATGATTTTCCTTAGAACATAAAGCTTTTTGCAGCAGTTCAACGTGTATTGTAGCAACCCCAAAATGTCTTTATGGCACCTTTAATTGAATGTTATCCCACCCTCCTGACAGAAGGACGTGAGCCTCAACTTTAAGCTACCCTGTGCAGGGCAGCACCTTTGCTCTAAGCCTTTGCAGTGATGTGGCTAAGGTCACATTTTGTCCACTGTGCTGCAGGGGTATCTTAAACTTGCCAAACAAGATGCACCAGAGCTCATCTGTCACTGCCATTGGCATTTTTAAGTCCTGTTTGTTTGCAAGATGTCTCTCATTGGGTCAACTTGCAGCCATGACTGCTTGTAAATGACAGATCAGGATCCAGATATCACGAATTAGGCGTATGGAAGACAAATTAATAATTAGTGACGCGTGGTTTACTCTCCCATTTCCTCCTGCAGTCAGAATGCCTTGAATATACTCTATTTCTCATGAGGCCTCTGGTTTTCATCACTGATGTGGAGGAACAGAGATCAGATGATGCTGTTCTGTGATGCTCTGGGAATGCTACAGATTTTGGTCCTTTGGCTAAGAGAATGTAGAAGTTGCTGGGCATAATTCACACATGATACACAGCTCCACATAGTGGCATAGCCAAGCAGAAATTAGATTTTCAGCCAAAGATTGTTCAATTCTTAGGTGTCATAAAACCACATCAAAAAGTGTTTTTAAATAAAACTGTAAAGAGTCCCAATTTTGATACTTGTTGCTGTTTTTTTGTCCCATGTTGCTGTTTTTTTCACCAGTTCCTGCCCTTGCAAGAACCCTGTCGGAACCAATGACTGCTAGCTATGATCTCTGACCCCTTAGTTCCTACACCCGCCTTTTGCTTTTGTCCCTCTTTCAACAGCTGCCACACATGCACTCTTGCTGCTGCCTTCCTCAGCTGTTCTTTAATATGTAACTCTGCCCTTTATTCTTCTGTAGAAAAGTCAGACTGCTAGCTCTTCCTTTTTTTTACAGAGAACTAGAAAAACAAACTTTTGACAGCAGGAGGATATATATATATATATATATATATATATATATATATAGGGGATGGGAAGGGTAGATACAACAAAATCCCGATTAGGATCGGGAGAACAAGGGCAATGGGTTCAAAAGGAAGAAAGAACCAGAGAGGTTAAATATAGGGACTGGTATGTAGAGGTTTGTAAGTGTAGATGAGTAACAATTTCTCCACTGAAAGCATCTGCCAGCCAGCAATAATACGCACGTAGGTCCATTTCTCCTTTTTGTTCACAAATAGCAGCTACTCCAACCAGAGCTCTGTCCTCTCTCTCTCTCCTTTTCACAATGAGGATGATAGGGATTTTTGAAATAATTTATGCCCAGCAGAAAGCAGTAAGAAGCAGTATGAAAATCCAAAGGCTGGGTGCATATGGCAAATAGCCAGTTAAATTTCTGTAATCACTACAGGTCTAATTCCTCTCTCAAACTGTTTTGCTTTTCTTTCTTTGTTTCACATTTTAATCTGTTAGCAAATGCTACTGGTTTGTGTTGTGGAGAGAAGAGACACAATCGAAGTCCGTACTTCCATATCAGAAATTCTGGCTTAGGATTATAGAAGGATCATACTCAGGATAAACATTGACTTGACCTGATAGTAAAATTGATGGGAGTTAAGATAACCGACCATTTATTTTCCTGATGATGCCAAAATCTGGCTTGTTCATGTCTCTGTTTAACCTTAGATCAAACTATAAATCTTCTCCATAGTACATCACTGTGCTCTGCAACACCAGTTTTAAAATCTCCTGTGTCCTCTCACTTCATTAAATCAGATGTAACAGTATCAGTCTATTCTCCCTACCTCTCCAGTCTCATGGATTCTTCCCCATTATGTTAGCTAGCAGAAAAGAGAGTTGTCATTTAGACCCCACCAAAATCATATTGCTGCAACACCCTCCTCTTCAGAACGAAGCTTCTTTCTGTTGTAATTAACAAAGAAAGTCATTTTAGGATTTCATATCAGCTGGTAAAAGCAAATCCACCAAAATGAAATGAGAAACAATACTATGTTGTAGGAATTAATCATTCCAGTATTATGTGGAAATTCATAGGCATAAAAGAACACGACAGAGTTTTGTGAGATAATTATGCAATAGACGAGCCTCATGCCCGCAGCCCTCAACAGCATTGAACATCTTCCCTTAGTCTCCTTCTGCATCAAAAATACAAAAGGAACTAAGGACTTCAAAGGGCCTTTTGATTTTTTTTCCCCCCATGCTTCCTAAGAGCTCAGTGTAGTTCTGATAAGCTTTGGGCTGAATCATCTGCCTCTCCAAAATGATGGCTTGAGCGGGCCTTTATTACTGCTGCTCCAGCGTTGGGTTCAGTTTGTTAGCCTCCCAACAACAGGTTGCTTGCTCCTGACTTCCAGTAACAGCTTTCCAGAATCTGATTACTGAAAGTAGATAGCCAGGGGATCAGAGCTACAGGCTTTGAGGGTATTTGTCTTATTATCCCAGTGACACTGAGCAGACTCTTTCCTTCAGTGAGACCTGCATCGGGGTCAAACCCTGAGGATGCCGCCTAAGCCGTGCCGAGGTCATTTGAGGTAAAAATGACGGGAGGTCTAAATCTGCAGGCAAAATTGCAGGGCAGAAATGAAGTGCTGCTGAAAAGGGATGCCTGCTGATGTGCACAAGTAGTAAGAATGATTTGTGCTTACGGATTGCAGAATATTGCAGATTCTCTAGCGGTCTGATATCTGCCTTGCAGTATTTTTGAGTGGGGAGCCGTAGTCAATCACTTCTAAAAAGAATTATTTCTCTGCAAGGCGTTCAGTTGTAACCGAACATGGAAGTTTCTGTATATTACCATGTTCAACTAATGTTAATAAACATAATTTCTTGCTTCTTTCTTCTGCATTCTCCCTTAATAAATCTACAGGTGAAATTTTTTTCCAGGTTGAATGCAAAAATCTGTGAGATAACATATTTCCGTGAGATGGATGCAGGTTACACTGCTCAGAAGATAAACAGTCTTCAGCCGTGTATAGCTATAATGTTTGCTCTTAAGGAGGGGTAATTTTATACTCAGACATACCTGTGTTCCTGAAAAACGACCTTCCTCTTCCACCAGTGCAAGCAGACAGACAAGTGCTGAATAATTAAAGGCAAAACTGAGGCCATAAAAAAAAAATACATATCCTTCAGTTGAGCCAGGCCAAATTCCATTAGCACCTAGCACCTCCCGCCTGTGCTGGAGTACTGCCTGGTGGTGAAAACAGCCTGCACGTCTGTGCAAGCTCTTGGAAGGGGAGAGTGATGGGCAGAAGTCAGTGGTTGCTCTACCTCCCAGCAGCTCAAGTTGCACAGAGTTCATGAGGCCAAAGTGCACGCCTGAGAACAAAATCTGGTTGCTGAATCGCGGCTGCGACAAAGCCTGCGGTCAGGTATCCTTCCATATACCCAGATCTCTTTGTCTATTACTGAGATAGGTCAAGGACAGTAATTTAACAGTGCATAACATTATTTCTAAATAGTTTAGAGGAGAAAAGTACTCTTTGTAATTGAAAGTTCATTTAGGTAGATAGAATGTAATTACCTGGCACACTTAGAGGAGCAAAGCTATTGTGAGTCTCTGATGAAAACTGTCATCAGTTATTTAATGGCCAACAAGTGATTAGAATTTTTGTTTCATATTTCATACGAGAACAGCACATTCAGCAGCCCACTGACCCCTGAATTCAGTGCAGGGGCACTCAGCAATTACTGACTCAGAGGCAGATGTTCTGCTAGCTGAGTTATGTTCATTGCCTCTTGCAGCATTTGAGTACGTGGCACCCAAACAGCAACAAGACCGAGCCTTAGTTAGTATGGGAAATCAACTTTTGTAATGGTAGAGGCGAAGGAATAACTTTGAAATATAACCAGCATTTAAAACTGAAATATATTCCGTACAGCAAACATAAAGCTTGAAAATAACTTCTTGGCTTGAGTACCTGCGATACCAGATTTTTACCCGAAGTGAACCTGTCAGAGAAATGCCATCAAAGCGGTTTACATTTCAAACAGCAGGAAAACAATTCACGCACACACACCACCAAAAAAAGACCCCTCTCAGGCTCTCCAAACTGAGTGGTTGCTTCCCTGACTTCTACCCAAGAGCTTTAGCTGAGCCTGCCAAGAGGGAGGCTCTGGCGGGGGATCCCCCAGTGATCCAAAGGCTCAGCTCAGCTCACCTCTGTGAAGTCCCTCTGGTTTTCTTTGCTCCTCAGAGCTGTTCTTCCTTAGTAGAAATGCTGGGGGAGAAGAGTATTGGCAAGAGCCGTATTGCCAAGTGAAAGCTGTTCTGGAGTGCAATGATTCCTGCCCGTACCTTATGCACCTGTTGTATTGTTGGAGACGACGTGTGGCAGGATCAAACCGTGTGACAATTCAAGTCACTTCGCCATGTTACAACTAGGTGCCATCTGGAACATCACACAGAGCCTTAAAAAAAAAGAAAAAAAGCAATCTACAGTATATATTATAGTTGCAAAAGGAAACAAAAAAATAAAGCAAAGCAAAACAAAACAAAAGACCAAAGCCCTTCCAGGGGGAAACGTGATAGCAATATCCGCAAAGAAGGGAAGCTGTGAAAACCCGACATCTGTGCTGGAAATGAGATCAGATCAAGCCAATCACTGCTGCACTAATCAGCCCCTGACAGGAACAAACAGGTGTGCAAATGAGTTAAAAGGCAAGAACATGGATTTTTGAAGTTTTTTTGGCAAGTTTGCCAAAATAAGAATTGTTCTGCCAAGGCAAAGATGAACTAAAGCATCCTTTGTCTTTCTTAGATAAGTCAGCCAAGGAAGATGGAAGCCTACAGAGACTGCTTGAGGAGGAACCACCAGAAGTATGGTTACTGACAGTGCCTGCACTTGCCATGAAAATGAGCTTTTGGTAACAGGACGTTGGTCAAGTTCATTGCTTCAGAGCCTCCTCTTTCTTCGGGTGAACTTTGTGCATCAGTAACTAGCAACTTTGTGCTGATGTATCCATGTAGTTCAGAAAAACTACATTGCTCAATATGTTTTTGAGTGTAAGTTATCCTAAAAGTCAGTTCTAAGGCCCATCAATAACTTGATTTCTGCTTCCGTCCAAAATGAACACTAATGAGGCAAAAGCGGTGGAGATCTTTAACAGACCTTGAGTTTACAGATCTGAAAGGCGAAAGGAGCACAGGTCTTCTCACTCACCTTTCTCCTTCAGCATTTTTTTAAAGAACTGTGACAGGTTAAAAACCATAATTTTTGCAAGGCCATAAAGCCACTACAATATGAAAAATAGGATTTAGAGTGCAACGTTTACTTGCTTTGAGTTTAACTTATCATTTTTACATGGTCGATTACTGGAGTACAATTGCTTTTTAATTAATGAGGAGTTTTCAGAACTTTTTGGAATACCAGTGACCTGAAATAACTTTAATATCCTTATCAATTCTTGCCAGTTTTCAACTTCAAGCAAAAAATAGCAAGAACTAGCTCTTTTATGTTCCAAAAATTATATAAGTGTTCAGAATAGGATCAGCACTATTCTGTCAGTGCTGCAAGAGCAGGTGACGTGCACCCGGAGGCACCTGCACCTTTGATGAAGCTGTTTATATTTACCAGCTCTCTTCTTGCCGAGTCATTCTTTGCTCTGACACTGCTGTGAGACAGCTAGGGAGAGACATAAGATGATAATTTTACATTGCTTTGGTGAATTGTCATGGATCAGAAGACAAACAAGCGCTAACTTAAAAATACCATCATTTTTTAATCATTTCAGACCTTATATACTTTTCTGTCTCTGCTCTGGACTTGTTTCTGAAAATGAATTCAGTTATGAAGGGAGCTTGGTGAGGTCCTTGGCTGGGATAAGCTCCCTGTAGAAGGCCTGCACGTGTCCTGCTTGTTGTGGATATAGTCCCCGAACCCAAAGTGTTAGGGTTTTGCAGAAGAGAGGTGGCCAAGAAACTCGGGAGCTGGCTGAGGAAGCCAAGCAGAGATGCTGACTGCTCAAAGTGGGTGCTAATGAAGTATTGGTGGAAGTTGATAGGTGAGTGACAGCCCCATAAAGGGAGATCAGGAAGGAGAGACTGTGTCATTTGTAGTACCGGCCTGTGTAAAGCACGCCGTCAAATAGTTTTATCACAGAAAATGTAGGGAATTTTAGGAGGGATTTCATTAAACTAAATATTGATAGGAATGTTTTATCACAGTTCACAAGCACCCACTAAATGTGTTGGGTTTCCTTAGCTGAAGGCACTTAACATGTGCTCTGCAAATGTTCCTGCCCAGCGGTACCAGACCGTCTGAAGGACTGCAGGCGACCCAGCCCTAGGCTGCTGTACAATAGCACTGTTTCCCTGCCAAACCCCCCAACTGTGCAGATAATCTGTCTTTAGCATTGTCCTGACTGGTTTTCAAGCATTAATCCTCGCCCATACAATTGAGTGCGCCTCAGCCTTTCTCAGTTTTAATCTTCTTCAGCTCTCCTCAAGTCTTTTTTTTTCCTGTTTTGGTCACATAGAAATATCTTTACCACAGCAGACTGAAAAGCCTGGTTTGAAATAACCGCTCCTTCTCCTCCAAACTTCTCCTCGAAGCATTAAGTGTGCTGCCGCATCCATTTGACCGCCGGCATCGCAGGAATACAGCAGGTTGCATAACGCATGTCTCTAAATCAACTTGAGCAGATGGGAAGGCAAATAGCTTGAGCCAGCAAAGCGCAGCTCCCCTTGGGCACATCTCAGATGGTGGTGGAAATGGCAATGCCCCACTGGCTCAGTGTTGTCTTCTCAGGTGACAGAGCCAGCCTTGCCTGGGGGAAGCATTGTCCCCCTCTGGCTCTTCTTCCCCTTCGCATCCGCAGAACTGCACAACTACATTCTTTCAAACATTGCCTGTGTGGTAATTTTTCTGAGCCACCATGCGCTGCTTCATTTTGACTGGTATTTAGATGAAAAATAAAGGATAAATAAATAACAGCCCACTTAATTAAACACACAAGTAAAATATAAACAAGAACAATGTAGGTTAAAAGATGACTAAAAGTAGCGGTATTATTAAGTCTTTTAATGTTTTATGCTCATGAGGTAGGTAGCCCAGAGCTGTAAGAGAAAAGGAGACCTTGTTTTTTCTTGCGTTCTCAGTTTATTAAAAACCCACAATCACAACTGATTAATTGATCAAAACCAGAAATATAAATATCAGAGGAAGGAAGCACGACAAAGCTAGCCTGAACACATCACTGCTCTCTATTGAAGTCTTACAGAAATAAATTTCTGTTTAGCTCTCATCATCTGTTCTTTGGTGTAGAAGCAGATGGTTATATAAAAGCAGTTGAAAGATCAAGCTAAAGCTGCCTGTTGTAATGGACCTGCAGAAAAAACATGCTATATTTTAAGACAGTTGAAACTGAATCCATTAGCTTTGAGCAGAAGTTTGACCTGCAAAATTTGCTAATGCAAAATGAATTGCATACGTGAATGTCAGCGGTGGTGTCATGCACATCATTTTAAAGCACCGGGTGAGCCAGGCAGTGAAGGAGGGACACATCCCTGATGTGGCTGGCTGGGTGTGCTGTACATTCATGCTGCCTCACGCTAAAAGGCGGAGGAGCTCAGGACCGTTTAGCACCCTTGCCCCAGACAGAGCCACGTTTCATACCTAAGAACCTGTTGAAAGGCTGTAAAAAGATTGCAGACCATTCTCCTGTCCCTGCTTTGGTAAGACAGCAGCGGTATCTGACCTCGTTTTCTTCTCACACTTCACCCAAAGACTGAACTCATTTTAGCCTGCTTTCCTTGTATAATTTATTTATGTCAGTGGCTGGGAAATTGCTATCTACTTTAAGCTTTTAGGATTTTCAAAAAGACTACAGCCCCATCTGCAAGGATATTCCCTTATGTATGCCCTCTGCAACTTAAACCACGCTAGACCTACTTTAGGATGACTGCAATATGGGCCAAAGAACTAATAAAGCTGCAGAGGGCTTAGAGTGTCAGGTACCTTATTGTCTAGGGACAAACACTGAGACAGGCTGGAGTGGCAAGGTGCTGAGACAGACCTGAGTCTTTCCAAGCTATCTTGGTCCTGATTGCCTGTATATGCAACAGTTGGGTTAACTGAACCTTGAATTTCCAAGCTCTGTTTTCTCCCTATCTCCTGTTTTTGCTCTGAGGTTTCCTAAGTTTTATACCACCCTGTTCTATGTTGCCCTTGCATCTTAACCCAGTGCTGTGCATTTCCATCGCATCCCTGAACCTCCTTTAAATGAGTCATTCTGGAGCATTTTGCTGTACTTCCTCGTCTTGCGAAGGTTGAATGCATTTATCCGTATCTTTTTGAAGCCTCAGTGTAATATGAAGCACCAGGGGAGCCCTTCTGGCTTTTATTTTCTCTGTGGGAGTCCATGCTCAGTTTATCATCTTTGCAGGATGCCATGTGAGCAACAGAGTTCATAACTGACACGGGAGGCTTGAAGGGGCTATCGCTATCTGTGCAGATAGAGCCCATACATATTTCATCACTTTGGCAGGGCTTTCTGCAGGTCTTGTGATCTTTGCAGGGATCCTTCTGGGAAATTCAATGAGGAGAGTCTAAGGAGGGGTTGGAAGACGAGAAACATAAGGGCAGCTTTGTGAAGGTTGCGTTGGTGGTGGAAAAGAGAGATAATGACATTGAAAAAGAAGTAGTGAAGTAAGAACAAGGTGAAGAGATAAGAAGAGCCTCTCCTAAGGTTAAGACTTCTGCAGAGAAGAAGGAGCTGAGCTCAAAGAACATCAGGGATTTGGCTGGAGCAAAGAAAACAGGGTAGAATAAGCAAATGCCAAGTGCTTGTTCAGGGGATATCACCCCAACAGCTGGGTGAGGTGTGTAGCAAGCGATAATGAAGGAGAAGAAGTAAGGAAGAAAGATGTGCCAACAGGAAATGAAAAGTTTGCTGGAAACAGTGCTGAGAAAATAGGACCCCCAAAACAGTCATTAAAAGGGTCACCGAGGAAGAAAGGAGAAGCCAAAAGGAGGGGGTGGGGAACAAGAACAGTTATGCTGAAATGCATGCAGGGAAGAGGGTGCTCTGTTATTCCCCTATTTTCCCCAAAATTTCAGTTAATGTGCGTAATGAAGACTTGTTTTAGGGACATGGTTTAGTGGGTAGTATTGGTGGTTGGGGAACGGTTGGACCAGATGATCTTGGAGGTGTTCCCCAACCTTAATGCTTCTATGATTCCGTGAAGAGTTCTTATTTTCCCACTCACATCTCTTTGTTTGCATCTTTGTGTGTAGCTTTTCCATGCCTACCTGCTTATACGTGACTTATCTGGCATTACCCTGCAGCGTTTTCACAGAAGTTGCAGCTGCGACAGGATACAGCTGTCAAAACCCTCTGACAGCTCACAGCGTGAGCAGTCTTCGGTGGACAGAAACTGATGGACATTTCTGACAGCCTCTTTCCCAACAGCTGCAGAAGCTTCTTGTTTATTGCTGCATATACCTCAGGAGCTGACTTCTGACAGCTACGGAATCACTTCTGTCCCTGAGAGCTGGTGGGGGTTTCCACAGCACGTGCCTGGAGCTAATGTGCCGTGGCTATACCACGGGCCTGGTGGAGGCCTCCTCTGTGCCAGCCTCTGTGGGCTGCCTGTGAGGGAAAGGTCAGGATTTCATCTGTTTCACCAGGTGTTTGTCTGGAGGAGCACGGAAAGATTGGATAGCTGGGGTTGTGTTTATTTTGGGAAACGCTGTGTTTTCTGTCAGTGAGAAGGAATACATTTGGAGATGTGTTAGTGTTAAACTGGGGATGTGCTCTCTGAAGAGTCTTGTAGACAGCGTACCTTATCTGCCTGTGAAAGGAATGAGCAGGTACATGCTGGTACTGCACAAAGCCAGCGTCTGCAACAAGAGCTCAGCTCTGCATTGACAAGCAAAGTGCAGCTGACATTTGCACAGGACTTTGCAGCAGTTTCTCACACAGTATTACACAGATTGGAAAAAGCAGTCCCTGAAGAAACAGATGAAGACACGTTCCTTGGGGATTGCTCTGCGACAAGACTTCAGAACACGTCAAGGAGCAGCGTGCAGTCTCTGTAGCCAGATCCAGAGCAATAACAGCTCTCTTGCCCAAGGCACTGCAGTCACAAACTTCAGCCTGCCTCCGTGAAACTGGGGTGGAGAGAGAGTTAAAGGCAAACCTTGACATTTGGAAATTAGTCAGCCACTCCGTATCACTCCTGCTTGCCTGCCTTTTTGGCAGCAGAGTAGACTGGTGAAAATGTTCTCCTGCTCACAGACAATTTGGAAGCAAGCTGGCAGATCTGTAACTGGAGCATACGTCAGCGTTACCTTCGATCAAAATGCCTCATGGAAATATTCTTTTTAGTATCACAAAAAATAAAGGCATGGTTTATCATTTTGCCCCACTCTTTCTTGTCTTGCTCCTTTCCCTGAAGGAACCTCGAGCACACCTTGGTGAAGGGGAGGCAGACTGAAACAACATCTCACAAAACAGACACACCAGCCTCCCAGGGCTTTTACTTGCCTCCCACCAGTTCAGTTCTGTCCCAGAATTCTCCAAGGCACCCAATTATTTTAAGGATAAATCAATTTCCACCCCAAAATCCATTTCATATAGCCCAAACGTGAACCCATGGCTCTCTCTTCTCTAAATTGTTGCCCGTCTCTATGTCAAATGTTGCCTTTGCAAAAATTCTCATCCCAGTTAATATTTCCCTTCTCCATCCCTGTTCCACTCTTTTCTCTTTCCAGTGTCACATGTGGCTCAGGACCTTAGCTCAGCCTCCTTCCCCATGGAGGTCACAAGTCCTGCGGGCCAAGGAAACTGCTGCTGAGAGATGAGGGAGAGCTGAGAAGCAGTGAATCCCCCACACAGGTGAGGTAGACAGGGCTCTTCTCAGCTTTCTGTTTGCTTTTGGATGTGTTTCCTGTCCATCCAGCAGCTCTTGGGTGAAAGTGAAGGCAGGGCTTTTTCCATCTTGTTTGGTGAGGCAAGCAGACAGTCAGGTAGGGCAGAGGAGTGAGAGGCTACAGACTAAGAAGCAAATAAAAATCTGAAGTCACTGCAATTGAGTTGCACAAAGCCAGAGACTGACTGTGAGAGATGTCAGACAGCTTTGTGCTACAGTTAATGTTCAAAAATAGGTTTTTGCCATTGTTATGTTAGAACTCTTGGGCTTTGGCAAACACATCTTTCAACTTTTTGTGTCTTCTTTCTCTAACAGAGCTCTCTTTCAACAAATCGGATAAATTCTCTTTGGGAACTGCATTTCTGTACTGAAATAATTGGGATCTTAAATTATTCCCATAAACTGTTAGACAGTGTGGCATCAATCATGTCTGTCATAAAAATTACATCTACCTTAGCATTAGGAATATTGTCTCAGGAGAGGTCTGCAAATGCAAAAGAAGCAACATATTTAGGGAGACAGGATGCTTTTTATTAGCTCAACTGATAGACCTGAAGAAAGGCCATCAAGAGTTGTCTGTGTTCTCCAGTACTGCAAGCTGGTCTAATAAAAGATACTGCTTCTCCCCACTAACCTTATGCTGCTGACAGTACCTGTGCTTTGATCAGGGTCTGCAGTTTGCCTCAAACATCTCCCCAGGACATTTGCTTGTTGTAATCACCACTGGCTGTCTCTTTTGCTATCAAAGGAGCTCCTTTTGCTAGCTTTTGATATAGGGAATGCATTACCCTGTAATCAAAGTGATGTTAACTCATCCCTGGGCATCTGGAAAGAAACCCTGAACAGCAGTTAGTGGCTAAATGTAAAATACATATTTATTAACAGCTGTGCAGGATGAGCTGTGTGTGTATATATATGTGTTTGTATGTTGCATTTGTATTGCTGGAATACAAAGACAGCTTCTTTCCTGTAATCCAGATGCAGGGCATGCTATCTTTTTAAAAAGAGATGTAAAATAGAACATTTTAATGCACAGGAAAAATAGTCTGGATTTCTTATTATATAACACCATTCAACTGAGCGTCTTAAAACATCACAAAACCACACCTGAATACTTCCAGAGATCTTGTGACTATTATTGCAGTTATTAGTAGTGGACTGACAAATGGCACAGTACAAATACTAGACATTTTAAATATCAAAGTGGAGGAAACTAGTACAAGAAAAATCATAAAATCACAGAATCATTAAGGTTGGAAAAGACCTCTGAGATCATCTGGTCCAACTGTTCCCCTACCACCAATATTGGCCACTAAACCATGTCCCTAAGCACCACATCGACCCCTTCCTTACACACCCCCAGGGATGGTGACTCCACCACCTCCCTGGGCAACCTGTTCCAATGCCTAACCACTCCTTCTGAGAAGAATTTTTTCCTAATATCCAAAAAAAAAAAAAAAAGCCATCCTGGTCTGTGTTGGGTCACCTCTTCCAGAATTCCTTCAGACCTTGTTCACCCCATCCACCTTCTCTAGGTTGTGGCAGAGCAACAGAAAAGCAAGCTGAATAAAGCTCAGAACTGACCAACAGGTATTTCTTATGCAAAGATACTCAGGTAGAACATGTTTACATGCATTTTAAACAAGTTTCAGCTTAGAAAGTCCCATCTTTTGCCTGCATGGGGGACTTTTGTCAGTGGTGGTTGCACCTTAGTGAGGGTCTGTCATACAAACTGTTTTCTCATCAAAACAATGATGCACCCCTTTCCTCCCTGTCCTCCACAGCACCACTCCAGCTCCTGGCCAGAGGCTTTTGCTGTCGCTTCAGCAGGCAGAGTCCCCAGAGGTGGCGCTGGGACCATCCACCGTGGCCCACCTGAGGGCTGGCATGGTCCTGACCTCGTCCTCTGGGCTCCCTCTGCTGTCCTTGGAGAGGCACAGCCCGGGGATTCACACACACCTATATACGTGTTACTTTATATATATAAATAAATGTAGAAATGCCTGCAGAACAACTGAGGTACCTACCTGAGCATCAAAACCCTTACTGCGACAGTCGCAGTCTGGTGAGATGTGTCCCACGCTCGACCACTGAACTCCAACTTGCTGAGCTGTGTCCTGTGCACACCACAGATGGAGATTTAACCAATATAAGGACAAAAAAAAAAAAAAAAAAAAAAAAAAAAAAAAAAAAAGCCTAAAGCCAGCAGCATTCAGATAGGAAACATTCCAATTATTACAAGCAAATGTAAATCACCACACTGTCCTCGTACAAAACATGTGCTGTGCTGCTAAATGAGCCACTGCAAATTCTTTAATATTCCAGTGATTTTCGTCACTCAGCAACTACTGTGGTGGTTCAGCAGTGAGTAGGCTAAGCTGCATTTTCCTAGCAGAAAAATAATGAAAGAAAATGCAGAGATAGAGATGTAGAAAGGAAACAATGAAACTGGTGGCACAGCAGGACGGAAATGAGGAGAAAAAAAGTTTGGCTGTCTGAAAAGGTTAAGTTGCAGGCAGCACTCCTGGAAAAGGGATCAGGGGGTCACCATCCTATTAGGAGATCAAGGGGAGGCAAAGTTGTGAAGCAAAGTGGAATAATTTAAAAGAAGAATAGCGAGAGGGAGAGATTAGGACAGCACAGCATAATTCCGGGACAGAGATCTGCTGAGTTTGTGACAAAGGAGTATGGTAGGACTGGTATAATATCTATCTTCTGACCAGCCGGGTGGTTATAGAAAGATGCCAGCACATACTTTGAGAATGCATGAGTTCTGCTTGCATTTAAAACTGGTTGTGTCCTAGGGGAGATAGCTCAAGTGAAAAGAAATAATAATACAAATGACTGGTTGGGCAAACACCCACTACTCTGCCCTGGCAGCCTGGCCAGACGGTCTTCCCTCTCCACAGCCAGATATTGGAGTGCCCCTGAGCAGCAGAGCTGATCTCAACACATGCTGCTTCTGTGCAAAACTGTCTCTGTACAACACATACATGCAACTACCTACAAAACTGGGAGAATTCTTTTAGCTCCTCCACCTGCCTTATTTTTTTTTTCTCTTCCTCAGATTCTCATTATCTTTTTTTTTTTTTTTTTTTTTTTTTTTTTTTTTTTCACGTCTGTTTTGTTACTCTCTTTTGTATTCTCTCGGTATCCATTACTGGCTATTGTTAAAGACAAGAGGGACTGGGTTCATCTTTGGGCTGCTGTGATACAGTCTTTTTTTATATTCTTCCTTGAGTAATGCCTCACTAAAAAAATAAAACATTTGGTAAAAGGACGAGTGAAATAATCAGCTGCGTTCTTTTTTCTTAGGGTAACATAAAAGCATGCATGTTACATTTTGTTTGAATTAAGGCTATAATTGTATACACATTGCCCGGGCTGTGATGTTTCGTAAAGTGGCCACAGTATTTCCTGTACATTTTTCTTTGTGTGAGGAGTTTTTTCATTCTGTTAAATTGCATATCCATAGAGGATTTTGGGGCACTCAGCCAGTCAATCCAATTTGGAGTTGGATAGTGGCTGTTGTGGACTAAGTCCCTTATCTGTCCCCTTCAGCTGTCTTATTTCTCTGCTATTCATGGAAACGTAAAATTAAAAGTGGAATCAACTGAGAGGCAAGAGCCCAGCAAGAGACTTAGGAAGAAAAAGTTAAGGGGGGAGATCTCTCTGCAGCTGGGATAATGTGCTGACATCTTTGTTTTTAAATATGCGTGCAGAAGATTTTGTATTTCACATATATTACCATTTCATTTATCTTTGTGGGTATCAGAGCCAGTATGAGGAGAAAATTGAAATCAGATTGATAATGCCTTTTTTTTTTTTTTTTTTGAAGAAGTGGGATTTATGGAATTCTGGTTTACCACATGCTGTGTACTGAGAAATGATTAAGCTAGAGGAATGAATAGGGGGCCTGAAAATGGCTTGGCCATTCCTACGGGGCTATAGTAGAAACAGAAGGAGGAACCGGTTTGCGTATATACTCAATTCCATACATACATCATATTATGTCCACACGATGGTGAAAAAAGGATCTCCTGCTATTGCAATCAGTGGTTACAATGGTGCAAAATCATTGTAAATAAGAATTTAAATCTGATGGACCAGACTGTCTGGTGTGCTTTATAGGATTCACAGCTGTCTCTGCACCCTCTGACTCTGGACCAGAGAGGGCTTTGTGTTTCTTCTATCCTAATGCTGCTCAGTGCTGTAAATGATGACAGCTTCGTATGTCCCTCGATGGCCTACATTGCAGGGGATGCAGAGGGATCTGCTCATACCAGAAGGAAAAGGGAAGCAGCATCTCTACTTATTTAATAATGTGAAATATTTATTTTTTTGATATTATTTTAAATATATTTTATATACTGTATTATTATATTATTTTATATATAGTATGTATAATTTATATATTACATAAAATAGATGAAAATAAAATGTCGCAAAGGGAAAGAAAGCACAAAGGCAGGAATAAATTGTTTGTCAAATCAGAAAATGTAATGAAGCCATAAAGCCCACTGCTGATGTGAGTGTGGTTGATTTGGCTGGTTTCCACTTCCTCCCTCCTGCTGGGCACCTCCGCTAGCTGCTGAGAGAGAGGGGACATAAAACTCAGGTACGTGAGGTGTTGTGTTGACGAAAACGAGTATATCAAGCTTGGCGTCTTGTGGACCTGCCTCTCTACCTGATTAATGCTGGTGTCTCAGGCCATGGCCACGCTGCTCTTTGAATCACCCTCAGAGCTGCTGCTAGGGGCCACTCCCTTCCCCTCCTGTCCTTGTGGAGTCACCAGCATTTGGGGATCAGAGTGCTGATGCTGGAAACCAGCCTTTCTGAGCCCTTCAGTATTATTATCTTGTGGCTGTGAGAACGAATGGGTAAGGGCGGTGGCACAAAGGACCTCCCTTTACAGCAATGACATGGATTTACACCAGATTACAGTGCTCGTCTAGTCACCAACTGATGAGGCATGAGTCCCAGCCTGGCCCAGGCCTGTGCTCACAAGAGAGCTCTTCTGTCTTGACTCTCTGATGCATACAGATGTATGAATTCTTGCTTGCTCAACAGAAACCAAGCTAAAAAAAGAAGGGCAAGCCCAAGGCAGTCCCCACACCTGCAGCCTGCTCTGAAGGCTCTCCATCTGTGCCTCAAACATGATTATCTCCTACATTTCTTCCTCATGATCCTGCTTCCTTGGCTCTTACTCCTTGTTTCTCCACGCAGCTTCCAAGTCTCCTCCTGATTTTCAATGCTCCTGGATGATATTGCAAAGGATAGAGGAGGCTTTGATCAAACCCACTAGAACTTCATGGGAATTTCGTCCCAGTAGCTACAGCCAAAGCAGTTTGTACAGGTCTCCAGGTCTTTCTCCAGTTTCTGAAGGCCTTGTGAGAAGGTCTGATCCCTAGTTACTTCCAGAATAGAAAAACAAAGCCCATCTGCTAGGGTATTTATAGATTCTTTATGGCTCAGGGAAATTTCCTCTCTATCTGTTATCTTTTGCTAAACAATGATAACATTTTTTGTCTTTTCTTATGTACATTAGAGCTGGAGAAAAGCTACTTAGGAAGGGAAGCCTCTGTTCTTGATAAAAGACCTTTCTCAGTGAGTCACAAAGTAATCAGCTCCCTAGCTCAGTTCACAGTATATTGCCTGCTCTTTCAGGGACAAAAATTCACTATCCCCCTTATATAAGTATTTTCTTTGTATGTGGAGAGATTGCCACATGGTGGCAATTTACATCCACTTTACAATTGTATACACACAATACCTAGCCTAGCCTTGTTTCATTTTCAAGTGTTTGTTGTTTTTTCAGCCCATCTTGTGCTCTTATGAAATGTTAGCACTTCATGTTAAGATCATCTGTTCTTCTTCCCCTGTTTTTGTTGAGGGTGTTTGTCCCTCTCCTCTCACCCTTGCCCCCCTACTATACTTTGAATACCATCATTTCCCGCTTTACTCTGCCGTGGTGCGGCCTCACCTTGAGTACTGTGTGCAGTTTGGGGCACAACGGTATAAGAAATATAGAAAACTGTTAGAGAGTGTCCAAGGGAGTGCTACAAAAATGGTGAAGGGTCTGGAGGGGAAGGTGCCTGAGGAGCAGTCCCTTGGTTTGCTCAGCCCCGAGCAGAGCAGGCTGAGGGGAGGCCTCATGGCGGCCTGCAGCTCCCTCACGAGGGGAGTGGAGGGGCAGGCGCTGAGCTCTGCTCTCTGGGGACAGCGACAGGACCCGAGGGGACAGCATGGAGATGGGGCAGGGGAGGGTCAGGCTGGGGGTTAGGGAAAGGGTCTGCACCCAGAGGGTGGTCGGCACTGGGACAGGCTCCCCAGGGCAGTGGTCATGGCGCCGAGCCTGAAGGAGTTCAAGGAGTGTTTGGACAATGCTCTCAGGCGTATGGGTTGATTTTTGTGTGCTTCTTTGTAGAGCCCAGAGTTGGACATGGTGATCCTTCCAACTTGGGATATTCTATGAGTCTATGATTGTTTTCTACCTCCTCCCAGTCTTCATGCAAAAAGTGAACACATGAACACTTTGGATTTTACGTACTCCTTGGCTAGCTTTTCAAAAAAGCCAGATAAGCTTCTTTTCCTTTTAGCCACGAGTAGGATGACCATGGGGGCAGCTGGGCAGAGCAGGGAACTGAGGCAGATCCAGGGCAGAGAGTTGAGACTGACCGCAAGTACATGCTCAGGACAGCTTTTTGCAGCCCTTTGCTCAAATGGGCACAGTGAGCATGAGTTTGTGAAATTCAGATGTCTTTTTAAGAAATTCGCACGGTACCTTAAAAAAAAAAAAAAAGAAAGAAAAAAAAAAAGGAAGAAAATGCTACAAAAGCTCTCTATAATACTCATGTTGTGAAGGCACTGATGATGCTCCCAATGTCAATCGTGATTTCCATTAAACGTGGAGGTGCAGGGTCCAGCGCTCCCTTCTCTCACCTCTCAAGAGCACCGTTCTGAGGTCGCTGCCCGCTATTTGAATTCTAGCAGAGAAGGAAAGGACCTCACTCCAGAAACAGCAACAAAGAGAGGGCTCCTCACATAGCAGAAAAGCCAGAATGTCCCTGGAGTGATTCCAGAGGCTTTTAGTCTGAAAGATTTTTACAGCATCACTGAAACATGAGATCTTACTTTTCAAGAGTCCTGATTATAGATTAGTGCCTTTTGTTTTTCCTCATGATTTCTTTTCAACAGAAATGTGTTAAGAAGTGTTGAAATGGACCTCTTACTGTAATTTGTGCCAATTTACCTTTTTTTGTTGTTGTTGTTGGCATGTGTTTAAAGCAGCATTTCCTCTATATCAAATTTAATTCATAGATTGCCAGAGTACACTTAGGAGTGTATTTGTCAATAAATATTTAGGATCAAGCGTTATTTTTTGCTATTTAACCATCATAACAAACATACACTCAGTAGACAGTCTGAATAAAATTGCATTGTATAGAATTGTTCTCTGTTTTGAATTATATTTTTTATGGCAGATTTAATCCTCTGACAGAGAAAATTCAATACGTAGCTGCATTTATATTACAGATACAGTCTTCTGCTAGCCAACAGATAAGCTTTTTATCAGCAGCCATGCTTCTGTGGCACTCTTCTGGGCTGCTGCCAAGCTCTGCCTTCTTTCCTTTCATGAACAGATCAATGTGCAAACATTTAAAAACCCTAAATAGCATAATAGATACTTGAATGCAAGCTGAAAAAAAAATCAAAACTGTTGCACCTACATATTGTAGCTAATGCAAATCTACAAAAACAGGTAAATAAGGAAGAGTGGTAGCACATAGCTACCTTTTCCAAAGCTGCCCTGCCCCAGAGACTGCATGCATCAGCTTTTCCTCTAATCCCCAGCGGAAGCAATCTCCCATGCCTCTGCCACATCACCCCTCACACAGAACATACACCAGCCTCAGCTGCGGCTAGTAACGCTGGAAAGAGGAGAGGTTACAGCGTGGCGTGTTTGTTTATGAGCAATGGCAAGGTGTGATGTGTGTGTGTACCAAAAACACACATCCACTGGTTAGTACTCTAGCCTAAAATTCAGAGATAGCAGCAGCTGCAACTGCATTGTCCTCGGTGCTTGCTGAGGGCATCCTCCCCTGCTAATTGAGCAACATGCATTTATAACGGTGCAGCGAGACTCTTCACCTTACACTGCCAGACACACGCTGGCATTAGCCCAGATGTGTTTTGTCATCTTCTGGTTTTGTGAACTCTCTCTCTCTGTAGTTCTTTTTGCAATGGAATAAGTGCCTGTGGAGAAAAGATTTTTTTTTCTCTGTTACCCTTCAAACTGCAGGACGTGTGCTTTGAGTGATGCCCCTTAGTGGGAGCGATGCTGGAATACTGGGATCAAAAAGTTCCCCATGGGTGGGGAAACAGCCGTGGTAAAAGAAGAAAACTGAAGAAAGTGAAGTGACCTTTATGGACAGCTTTAGAAGAAAAAAAGCTGAGAAAAATAATAATAATAAAAAAAGGAACACTAATTGGAAAGGGGTTAATGTGTGAGGGCATTCTAAAATATAAAGAAGTACAAGAAAAGAAATGGGGAAACAGAAAAAAAAAAAGATGTAAGCAATGAAACAAGAGAGGCAAAAAGATGAATCAAATCTCTTTACTGAGGGCTTGTACTTCAACCTGCCTCATCGTCTTTTTAATACATTTATAAATAAACTTCATTAGCTTTTTTTTTTTTTTCCTGCCGGGAGGATATAAAAGATGCTAATGAGTTCTTACAAAGGGTAAATAGTTTAAGGGGATGATATTAGTGATACTGAAGTATTAAAATAAAGATCAAAGCCGTGACTGCCAGAATAGGGTTTCTAGGTTATTCTATGCAGTTACAGTTCTAACAGATTAAAGACTCATTTGAACATGAAAAGAGGAAAAATCATTGGGATCATCTCTGTTATAAGAATGGCTTGATTACAAAACATAGTAAAGGCCCGATTCTATCAGGCTGATCGGGCTGCGCAGAGCTTTAGGAATAACTCCATTAACATCAGTTAACATCAGTTAACACTAGTAGGTTCTCTTTCTTGGCAAAACTAAGGGTGCCCAAAGTTAGTTGGTGGGGTTTGCAGGGATCACTCATGGTTGGTGCCAGTTTTCAGTGCTTAGATCAGTTTCTGTTCTGGCCTCTGAGGCAGCAGAGATGATAGCGGTGTCTTGATTGCTCACCCCCATCATCACTTGCCTTTGGATAGATGAACACTTGTCATGAGGAGGAAAACCTGTGCTCTGCAACCTAAACCCCTCAGAGCAGTTAGTAGAGCAATCGTAGGCGCTAATTTGGTCAGCAGCCGATGGTGCCACATGGCTGCATGTTTCTGTGCTCGCCCTCTGCAATCGCCTAGAAGCCAGCACTGCCTTGACAGATGAGCTGGGACACCAGCCCACGCGGCTCTCCCTTCTTTCAGAGCCAGAGCTCTCCTGGACAGAGACGTTTGAGGCAAGCTTATGAAGCAGGTGGAAAAAGATAAAGGTCACATCACAGGGCAGAGAAGACCCACTCAATTTTTTGGCTTGCATTCCAAATGTCATCTCTTATGGATGTACACTCTGAGGCCACATTGGGCTTGTGGAGGAGTTCGGTTTGACTGATCACAGTGGCACTTCAGAGATGCTTTCTTCCCTCAGTAGCCAAGGGCAAAAAATATTACACTTTTATGTAAACTGTAGAGTAATGGTCAAAATGGAAATTTGAAATTCACTGTATTAGAAGTCTGGAACTTGTCAGCCATGGCTAAAAAGCTCTTGTAAAGGTGTGCTGGTAGGGTTTGGTGTTTGTACCCAGTCATTTTCACCCGTTCCAGTCTGATAAGCCCAGTTTTTTTTTATATGTCTCAGAGCTGCTATTACCAATATACACGTACACTTTATGATTGCTCTCATCTAACACACAAGAGAGGTAAAGAAAGAAAGCAAAAGTCCTGGGGAGAAAATAATAAAAAATAAAAAATGCTATGGTGCCTTCCTAATTATGTTAGGACTGTGGCTTCCAACTTATATGTGAAAATTGTGATTTGGATTCACCTGTACAGATGCAGGAAGTCTTTATTATACATCCCTTCCCACTGCTGACAGATGGTAGAGCAGAGAATGGAGGCTCTGGAGGTGACAGCATTTCACCCCCAGCTTTTTCTTGCAGTGCAGTAGCATAAGGCAGCTGTGAAATCAATGGTATTTGAGAACATTTCTTGCACGGCTGAGGTTTCTGGGTGGAGGCAGCCCAAACACAGCCCTTCTATCAACTCCAAGTCTTGGCACAGAGGTCACATGAAAGAAAAAGATACCTAGACAGAAGACAGGCGGGTTTATGTGGGTCAGGGCTTTCTTCTTTTGTGTGCCAGAGGACAAACGTGCCCCTTTCAACCTTGAACCGAGCAGCTACAAAGCTTGAAGCCACCCGGGACTTTCTTTCCCCTCAGCTTGTCATGAGAACATCTAGGCAAGAAGGAGAGCTGCAGAGAGGAAGGAAGGCAAAACCGGGAGCCTTTAATATATTCGTGCTCTCTGTCCCCTTCCCTCCTTTTCTACGCATCAACAGTTTTAATAACCTGGCAAAAAGAAAACGCGAAACTGGAAAATCCTTTCCTACCCAGTGCCACAAAATGATCATCGTGTATTAAGAAACATTATGAGAGAGGTGATGTGTTTAATATGGACTTTTTTTTTTTATTATTATTATTAGATACGAGTTAGTAGTGCAATTTTTAAAAGCTGCTCTGACCCAACCAGCTTGCATTTTAATAAAAAGGCACCTGCTTGGGGAGCTGAAGTCCATGGAGTCGTGGCTTTCGGACAAGGCACACGAGCAAAAAAAATAACAGCAGCGCGTAAAATAACCTCCCTCTCCACTATGAAAACAAACCGAGTAAACCAGACGGGAGAGGGGGGGCTCCCAGCGCTGCTTTTCCTTCCGAGGGGGCTGCCTTCAGCCCCTGAGCTCCCGTTTGCCACCCACCCCCGGGGGCAGCGCCCGGCCGGGTGCTCAGAAAGCCCCCGCGGCGCTGAGGACAGGCAGCCCCGACCCCCACAGCACCTCCACAGGCACCGAGGGAAGCCCCCTCCGCCCTGAGAGCCCCTTTCCAGGCTGTTTTCGCCCTCCCCAGCCGCGAGGAGCGCGGCCCCTCATTCGCTGCGAGGGGCTCCTCCCGCCTCCATAAAGCCGCCCCCATAAAGCCGCCCCCATAGAGCGCCACCGGGCCAGGCCGGGCGGCGTCCCCGGGCTGCCGGCCCCTCGGCCCGGCCCCGCCGAGCTGTCCGCGCCCGCCGGGTGCTGAAGGAGGAGGGCAGCGGGAGGAGTTTTGGGGGGGAGCCCCCCGATCCATCCCCGTGCACACGGCGGCGGCCATGGAAGAGGAGCTGAAGTGCCCGGTGTGCGGCTCGCTCTTCAGGGAGCCCATCATCCTGCCCTGCTCGCACAATGTCTGCCTGCCCTGCGCCCGCACCATCGCCGTGCAGACCCCGGAGAGCGAGCAGCACCTGCCGGCCCTGCTTCACCCGCGGGGCACCGCCGCTCCGGCCCCAACCCCAGCCCCAGCAACCCCGGGGCCGCCCGGGGGCTCCGCCGCCGCCTTGGACCCGGAGTGCTCGGCGGGCGGCGGCGGGGACCACGCGGACAAGCTGAGCCTGCACAGCGAGACCGACAGCGGCTACGGCTCCTACACGCCCAGCCTCAAGTCCCCCAACGGCGTGCGGGTGCTGCCGCTGGTGCCCGCACCCCCGGGGGGAGCAGCAGCAGCAGCAGCAGCTCCGCGGGGCGCCGTCCCCAGCCCCGGCCCCGGCCCCGTGGGCTCGTCCCTCACCTGCCCGCAGTGCCACCGGAGCGCCTCGCTGGAGCAGCGCGGCCTCCGCGGCTTCCAGCGCAACCGGCTGCTGGAGGCCATCGTGCAGCGCTACCGCCAGGGCCGCACCGCCAAGTGCCAGCTGTGCGACCGCAGCCCCGCCGAGCCGGCGGCCGTGCTGTGCGAGCAGTGCGAGGTGCTGTACTGCGCCGCCTGCCAGCTCCGCTGCCACCCGGCCCGCGGGCCCTTCGCCAAGCACCGCCTGGCGCCGCCGCCCGGCCAGCACGGACCCCCCGGCGGCGAAGGGAAAGGGGCGGGCGGCGGGCGCAAGCCGGCGACGTGCGGCGAGCATGAGCTGGAGCAGTACAGCATGTACTGCCTGAGCTGCCGCAGCCCCGTCTGCTACCAGTGCCTGGAGGACGGCCGGCACGGCAAGCACGACGTCAAGGCCCTGGGAGCCATGTGGAAGCAGCACAAGGTAAGCCCCGACGCCCCGCAGCCTTCACTCGAGTTGTACCGGCACCAGCAGGCTCCCTCCCACTGCCCCCATGCCTGATCCCAGTACCAGCCCTCAGGCTGACCCCCAGCAGGCACCTGGGGTTGCCAGCCCCGCCAGCTTGCTTGTCCATGCCATCGTCCTGTCCGCTCTTCCATTTCACCTCCTGGGGCTCAGCCTCTTCCCACCACCTCTTCCTTCCTGTCGATGCCGCACATTGGTCAAATGGCCCGCAGCCACACAAAGTTTTTAAATGTGAAGGTGTGGCAGGGAGGCTCGCAGGACACCGTGTTGTCTCCCGGTCCTCAAGGAGATGTTCTCCTCCTCTCAATACCCAGAGGGCAGAAGGAATGGCTGGGGGGCCTTCATGGCACAAAAGTGAGTGAGGAATAGTAGGGTGGGCTCAGGGGACAAGTACAACCTCCTGTGATTCCCATGATGTTGTGTCTGATCCTTCCCTGCAGCCTTCCCTTCCCTTAGCCCTTCCTGGAGACCCCGGAGATCTCAGAGTCAGTGCTTTGCAGCACAGGTGGTGCAAGATAAGTCTTTGCAACCATTTGAATAAAGAGCAAGACATGACCATAAAAGTTTATAAAGTGCACGAAGTTAGCTCATTCTTATTAAAAATGATGGACCCTGGGAAAGTTAGTTAAATTCCCCTCTGTATGTTCATTTGTATTAAGACATCTGAGCTGAGAGCTGTCCTTTGGAGTGTCCAGCTATGCTGGGGGCAAAGGAGTCCTACAGGCCGCGCGAAGGGTACTTGGCTAGCTCTGATGGCCTCAGGATCTCCTTCTCTGCTGCAGATAGCACTGAAAGGAGCCCAGAGAGATCCTTTCAGACACTGCCGGAAAGGACAGAATCAAGTCAGGTCTCCTCATCCTCCAGCCATGGAGTGGCTGAGCATGAGCTAGCATAATGAAAAACACTGACTTTTGGTTTTAAGACCTCCAAAAGATGCCACTTGGTGTTGAAATCCATAGCTTGTCCATCTGAGAAAGACAAGCTCCTTCCAAATGCGTGTCCAATGCATACTCTTGGCCAAGGGCTCAGCCTCCTCACTAATGTGACTGTTACTTGTGCAGGGGAGAAGTTCTCTCAACTCAGAAGGAGCAGATCACAGATCTGCAGCCATCACTAAGCTGCTAATGGCAGATTCCAGTTCTGAGCAGAATTATTTCCATGAGCAGTGACCGAGCTCACTGTTCACATGTGGTTAACGTTTTGTGTGTTGTGAGGGACCGGCTTGTGTTGTGTTACAATTTACTTTGAGTTAAAACTGGTTGGTGCCTTTTTGAACAGTGTGATAAACTCTGCTGTGATCAGAGTGCACCGTTGGTCATTTTCTGAGGTCACCAGAATGAACAAGAGCAAGTTGGTTTCTATTTTTACTGCATTTTTTTTCTGGGAGTATGGTATCTCTGAATGTGATTTCTCTTGATTTATAGATTCAATCTCAGTGTGAAAAGGCTGGTGAAAGCCAAAAAAAAAAAAAAAGACTCAAAATTAACTAATTTGGGGACTCTGAAGTTGGTCTCATGTGAATATTACTTTCCCCAGAACAATGTGCTTGGCTGAAAGTAAATATAGTGGAGCCATGCAGTCAGACAGCCTAAATCAGCAGCTCACATTCTCTTGAAAAATTGCTCTGGAGTTAGATACTTAGATACACATGGTAGTGCCATGTCCCCCTCCTCTTACAGGGCGTGGTTTCATCCCACAACAGCAAACTTCAGATGAACAATTTCTCTACCGACCCTAGAGCTGTTTGTCCAGAGCCCCTGCCTGTCTTCACCTTCAGGACCGTTTCCACCCACTTCTGCACTAGCCTTCTGCTCAGGCTCTTCAACTTCTCCGTTGTCTGAGCCTTACGTAGTGATTTGGTGGGAAATTACAGAGCGTGTGAACTCATCCACGCAGTGTTTCAGACTACACGGTGCGAATGGCATCTCCCCTCAGCCGTGCTACTGCCCTTATGGCTGTTCAAGACTGGTTGGCCCCTGTTAATGGTGCAGGTTTCCTCATTACCCTGCTGCACGTAACCTCTCCTTTAGAGGGATGAAAAAGGGTGGAAAACAAAAAGAGGGCCCTGATGGCATGGAGCAGGGTAAGTAAATCCACTGAGTTAGGTGGGCTGTGTTATGTTCACTGACATGACTTGTGCATCTGGACCAACAGCTTGAGGTGATGAAGTAAAAGTACTGCCAGAGAAGTTGGTTGAGGCATTCAAAACAAGAACAGAGGACCTACGAATATGAGGAATGGTGGTGGGCATGTTTCAGCTCTGCACTTCCTAAATGATTGTGGACACATAGAATTGGAGTCTGCACGCCTGCTTTTATTTGCTGGTGTGAAGACTTGTGCTCCCCAAAACATGAGGGCTCTTTCAGCATTCAGCGCCAGGGTAAGCTTATCTAATCAATAGCCAATCTGCTGCTAAAGAGAGAAAGAGGGAAAACAAGCTAAACGAACACGAGCTGTGCGCTCGAAAAAGGACATTGGCATTATCTGGTTCATTTTCTACAATCAAAGGAAGCATCAGTCTTCCATGCCTATCTGGATTTAATTACTCACCCTCATTATCTCCCTGTTCCTGTGTTTGATAGAAGCAGAAACTTGGCATCCAGCATCCTCACTTTTTTGTTGCCGGAGCAGGTATGATAGTAAAGACAACCATCAGCAGAGTACTGTTTGTCAGGAGTTATTAATTATCATAGCCAATGGAGCTTGTAACGTTTCAGCTTGGCTTCAAGTAAATATTCTGCAGCACGCAAGACTGCTCAGAGCGTACAGGGCATTTTATGGTTTGGTTGGTTTACTGAGGGCTTAGTCATGTAGCTCGGTTTGATTTTAATGGGAAGTGCAGGACCAGATGCCACTGCTTTGTAAGGTATCCTTTGCAATCGCTTTGAAAAACAAGGCTATTATCTCTAAGTGGGTTTCATAAATGGAGGTCTGGTCTTCTCCGTGGTTCCGTGCTGCAGCCGCATTAATGCAACTGCTGTTTTTAGTGAGCACGAAAATTCCCTTAAGAGCCATCTGATCAATGACTTTGTCAAGTGTCTGCTCCAGTCCCTCGCAGTGGTAGCGTGACTGGAGCCGGGCATGACTGTGCGAATTGCCGGCAGCGCCTGCGGTGGCCACAGTTCGTCTGCGTTGGCTTGGGTTTCTACCTGATGGCCACAAATAATTTTTGGCTCATCTTATCTGGCAACATACACTTTGATTTGTAAGTGAGGGTTGATGTTGGAAAAGTTCTACTTTTGTCAGGACCAGTCCTTGGTTTTGCTATGACAGAAACACTGGGGCAGTTGTGCTGGGCCGGTCCTTGGCAGAACTTCTGATGCTTGTGCCCCCTGTTTCTTTCTTGCTTCCTCCCCACTGCTTTGTCATACCCCAGTTCCACCTTGTCATGTGTCAGCTGGACAAACCAAAGGCCCAAACACCTTGTGGGTTGGGTAGAAAGTGCCATCAAAAAGGGTGGGCTTTAAGTCATGGCAGCCACAACCAGCACACAGAGGGCTGATCTGCAGTCCTGATCGGCAGGTCTAGCAGAAAACAGGGACCCTTGCAGAAAACAGGGGACTTCCAGGACTGCAACTAGGACTCCTGTTAGGGGCTCATAGCTTTTGTGCCTTCCTTCATAGAAGGTGCTGTATCAAGACACCCTCTAGTCCTAGCGCCAAAGAGACTGTAAACTTTTGGGGGTCTGACATTATCAAGAATACTTAATTTTCCATTTCTTCATCAATTATTATATCTGTTTGCTGAGGATATTACTTGGGCATTGGCAATCTGATGGTGGCCAAGTGCGACTAAGAAGCAAACCCAGAGGAGAAGGCCCTACTGGTAGGACTTGGCACAGGAGCCCAGAGCCCCATGCTCGGTGTATGCCCTTGTGAAGAAGGCCGAGTATGACAGCAAGAAGAAAATGTCTTCAGTGACACCCACAAGGGGACCCATCCCATCTCTCCATGCTACACTGGCAGAGACCTAATGCTGGATTTGGGCTGCCAGATGGAAGAGTGTGGTTTCTGTAGTCCCAGCCAGGCTCTAAGGAAGCTGCTCAAGGACTGTGCGCTCAGACCATGGGTTCCTCCAGACAGAGTTTCCTTCCAACCCAGAAAGTCCATCAAGAAATGTCTTGTTCAGTTTAGAGAGATCAGGTGCCAGCTGAGCAAATGAAAAGTTGGGTGTCCAGTGTGTACTTACGCAGTGATCAAGTCCTCATATCTCACCTGTCAAAAGCTATCAGAAGAGGTTTTTTCAGCTTCTCCAGAAATGTTCACCCATTTCTTGGATTGGAGCATGGAAAACCGAAGCCCCCAAAAGACATTACTATGAATTCTGAAAACACAGATTTGTCTTTGAAGTCGTAGGTTTGGTAGAATCTACTACATTTAAAAAGATTTCAGGCTTTGGAAAAAAAAACCACTGTTTTGAAAGCACTTGGGGATTTTTTTGGCATGACAGATGCTGCTGTGTAAGACTATTATTTCGTTATATATGTGGGTAGTTGTCTTGTAAAAAGTATTTTGAGTTACAGAGTCTCTGTAATAAAATGTAATGTGCAGACACAATACTTGACTGCCCCCACATGCATATTTCTCCTTTATTAAAACTTACTACAATTAAAATCTTAACTCTTCTCTTCAAGCACAGTCTGTGTGTAAGAATACATGTGACAGCAAGTAAACCTTTTAGCTCATTGTTAATTGTTAAAAGCAAGGATTAGTAAGAGATTTTGCATTTTATCTCTAATTTTTCCTTCTATTTTTTTTTTCTTGCAGGCACAGCTCTCTCAGGCTTTAAATGGTGTTTCAGATAAAGCAAAAGAAGCTAAAGAATTTTTGGTTCAGCTGAAAAATTTATTGCAGCAGATACAGGTATGTAGAATATTAGCTGTTGTGATAATACATAATCAATAGAACTGAGTGAATAATTTATCTGATGACTTTGTCTCCTTTGCTGTTCTCGTATTTCCTGGAATCGTCTAACCTTTCTTGAATGTATTTGCTAGGCAAAATTACTCATCAAATAATGCCTGTAAGCCTCTTTTAGCTTCCGGATTGTTTGCTGCTTATTGCACGAAGCTGATATTCAATACTGGACGCTGGAGCTGTGTTGATTTGTATTTGATTGAATCCAGCCTCCTGCCTGATGATAATTCTTTGAATTTAGGATAAGTTCTCATTTTTACCCACTTACAATTTACTACTTGTTTTTCATCTAGCAATTTCTAAAAATGTACTAATTTCTGGATAAAATCCAGCCAACCTGTTTATTGGAGAATTTTTAGGAAGTCAAAAATAAGGAAAAAGAAACTAAATCAATTTGGTTGTCTATTGAAGGAGAAGATATTTCCATGCACATAATTGCCGAGCTTCAACAGTGAGAATAGGGCTCATGGTGAGTGCAATAATTGAGAGCACAAACCCCAAATGAAACAAGTTCTATTTTCAACCAGATTTAAACTCTGATCAGTGTTGGAGGTTAGGTGATCCTTAACTTCCTTCTCACCCTGCAGAGTGGGGCTGGGGATGTGCTGCTGTGCTTTGAGCTTCACTGATTCCAGGAGGGGACACTTGCTATCTGCAGCAGCAGCGCTCTGCTGCCATGTGTTTTCTGTGCGATACGCATCATCTGCTCCACGATATGCCTGCTCATCTTTCATCAACAAGCAAGTCCTGTTTCTGTTACTAACAGAAAGCCAAAGCCCAAGTTCAAAAATCTGTATTCGGTTTAGAACGTAATCATTAAAGAAATGACACTTTATGCTGCCAATTATGGATTCGTACCACAAATGCTGCCAGAGCTCGTGGATTGCCACAGAGCAGCATAATTACCCACCCTCACAGCCTTCTGTGACAGGGTGGGAAGGAGAACAAGCGAAGACTAGGAAATTGGTTAAAGGAAAGAACATCTAGCTGAAAGAAACCAGCATGCAGCCACTGACTGGTACCTGTCACGTGTCATGTTTTGGATGCAGTGTGAGGTTTTTCTCAGCTGACCTTAGCTATTTAAAAGGTAAATAGCTCATCCAGCCTAGTCACTTGGGCTTCTGACATTTTCCAAGGAGAAGGAGAGGTACCTGTAGAGAGCCGTTCTTCCTATATGTACTAGCAGCTATTTTAGGCTGGGATAACTCATCCAAAACAATATTCTGTCACCAGTCTTTTCTTGAGTCATCTACCTCCATTAAAAATGTATTTTTTCCCTCTTGAAACCCAAAGGTGGCCTATTACGACTATTTATGACTACGCTGTAAAATCCTTTAATGTGTTTCAATAAAATCACTGGCAAATTGCTCTGCTTAAGGGAGCTGCTAGAATTAGATCAAAAGACCAAGTAATTTCTTTGATGCTGCTCATTGCTTAAATGCTAGAGGAGGGCTTGAAAAAGGAAATAGTATCTACCAACCACCCTCTAAAATTCAGGTGTGTCTGGACACAAAGCTGGATGTGAACCTCACATGTTGAGCCAGTCTCCAGCGTGAGTCTGAATGAGGACATCGAATTTTAGCAAACCAGAACATAAGGACTAATCAGCTGCATATGTATTAGTAAGTGAAACAAGGCTAGGGTATAACTGAGTGCTAGATGATGATCACTCACACCATCTGACACGGCACGGTTTGTCCCATGACAAATTGTACTCTTCCCAGGTGAAGCCTGAGCAGCACTGACCGATGGCACATGCTGGGGATTGCTCCCAGTAGGCAGGTTTGGTGCAGCCATGCTGTTTTAGGGGAAGGGATTTCAATGTGTCAAGAGCTGATCTGTGCCTTTTGGCCTTTGGACCGAAGAACAGTTCTTGGACTGATTTTTGAGGAGGTAGATAGATGTAATTTGCATGTAGGTACCTGGAACCATGTATCTCAGTGCAGGGTATTTCTAATAGCTGTCTTGTGGTTACCACACATGCATACAGACACTACTCGGCTAAAATGTATTTTTACACAAAGGAATGAGCCATATGTTCATTTTATTATCCTGTTTCAATGCATGCTGGACCAGTTAGCCATCCACTCTTCATCTCTTCTCTGAGCATGTCAGAGCTACCAGGAACAGTGCTTTTGTCTTGCCTGGGGCAGTTTGCAAATTCATAATCTATTCTTTCTCCCGTTTTGCAGATCTGTTGGTTTCTCCTCGTCTTCATTCCCTTCCCCTTTCTGAGGTCACTTTTAAATCTTGTAGTCTTTTCTCTTTAGAAAATGCATGTTCCTTCCTCATTGCCCCTGTTGCTTCCTTGCTCCTCCTTGTTGTGGTCATTATCCGATTTTCACATTTTCCCATCTGCTGTAACAACTTCCTCCTTTCTCACTCGGAAGAGGCATGTCGCCAAACACCCTGTTTGATGTGTGAACAGAAAATGAAGAGAAAAAACGATGCACCACAGCCATTTACAGAGTCAGGCTCTGTACACATAACAGTGTGTCAAGAGAAGCTTGACAGAAAGAAGCTTAAGAGTGAGTCAGGTGTGATAAAAGCCGAGGAGGGAGAGATACAAACAGGAGGAATCTAGAACAAACCTGTGAACAGTAACCAAGCTGTGTGATGTCTCCCTGCTCCCCTCTTGCTGCCAGTGGCTAGGACAATGAAGAGTGAGCCCGCTTCCCTTGGACAGAGGAAGGGATGAAGGTGTTGTACTGCAGGGAAAGGAATGCAGTGCTGAAAGATTTGGTCTCAAAAGAATGAAGACAAAAGAAATGAACAGAAAAGAAGAGAATAGCATAAACAAAAGAGCTGAGAGAAAATAAGGAGTTAGGGGTGTGTGATGTGTGATGGCTTTCCATGGAGATGCTTCTCCTTAAGCACATGTTTAAAATCATCTCACTTTTTTTCTTTTTGTTGATTTGGGGACCTGGTTAAAAAGTTAACAGGACAGCTGAGCATCTCCTGGAAAGAGGAGCTTGAAAGCTTTCTCCTTCTAGCCTCCCCAGCAGATGAAGCAAGGGAGAGCCTCCCTTCGATGGATGTTACAGCACCAACTCCACAACCAGAGGGAGCCATCCCCTGGAGGAGGGTTAGCACAAGACTCTTCAAGACATTCACACAGATTTCTACAGCTGCAGTGGGAGTCAGTGGAAGCGGGGTTTGTGCCCTGTTTTTTGTATAGGAGTTTATGCAAGGCTGAGCGATACCCAGGCGTTGTTCAGGACTCAGCAGGAGTACACATTGTGCACCTCACGTGCTGGCCCCTGCCCAGCAGAGAGTTTTACCACAGCATCAATAAAAGACTGCCAAGCGCTTGCTATTTGTGAAAAAGTACTAGAGGCAATACACAAAATCTCAGGAATAATATTCGTACTTGATTCATTTCTTGGTAATCAGCCTATGGACTGCATCCTGGTCCATAATTCTCTTCTAGTTGTCATAGTGTAGAGCTAGTGATTTCAAGGGAGCTACACTGCAATAATTATACAGTGGGACAGAACCCTCTTACATATATATATGCATTGTGCATGGCAGGTTTAGATTTTACATTATGTTATACTACATCTGCTGTCTGGAAAAGTGCCAGTAAATCAAGGTTTTCATACAAACTTACTCTGTGGCATAGCATCTCACTGTTTTGTTTTATAGCATGTGGATATTAATGGTACAGCAATAATGAAATCAGAAAGGCAATAGGCATGCTAAAACCTTGAAAAGAAATCTTCTCTGAATGGAAAATGGTAAGAATGAACGATTGTGTAAGCTATAAAATGTGTTCTTTGATTAATATGTTTCTCAACTTCTTCTAGGAGAACGGGTTGGATTATGAAGCCTGTCTCGTTGCTCAGTGTGATGCCTTGGTCGATGCGTTAACACGACAAAAGGCCAAACTGCTCACAAAAGTTACCAAGGAACGTGAGCACAAGCTAAAAGTGAGTGTAACTCTCATTAGCTGTGAATATTCAGCTGTTGATACCTTGTGTTAGTGAGCGTTTTGTCAAGTTCTGAGCCCTTTAATGCTGAACAGCCCAATCCTGAAGTCCTTCAGCAGGTTCCATCTTAGCAGTTTAATGGAAATGTGCTTATACACTTAAAATTAGGCCTGTACTTCAGCAATTTCTTGAGTGAGGCCATCATTCTATGTATCTGATATTTTGGGGCTCACTTTTAACAGCTGCTTGTTAGTGTAACCTCTGTGTGATTTTGATTGTAGGTCCTTCCAAATGCAAGAAACCCCTTCTGCCCAAGTAAATCTTTGAGGATTTTGGTTTCTCTTCAAGTCTCTGAAATTCAGACAGGCCACCACCAGATATTCATGCGCTACTCGGAAGATATTAAAGAGATGCTGTAAAGGGAAGAAAAGAAAGCTATGGGTGGTTAAACAAAGTGGCAGTCAGAAAATAGGCAAATTTCTTGGAAAAGGGAACTACATAAATGATTTTGAGATATTACAGTGCTGGTAACATTAATGGCATCTAAGACAGAAGGAAAAATCAAAGTGAAAAATATAAAGTGGAAAACAATTAATAAAATCTACCTGAAGTAAGCATTCCAAAATTCCCGTGCTTAACAAGAACCAACATCTAGGACGTGCTTTTAACAGCATAGTTGATCCTGCTTTTCATTCCCCTTAGCCTGAGGTAACTGTGGAGTTCTGTGACTGAACACAGTGCTATTAGGCCTAATTTACAGCAGAATCTAGTACAAAATCTGGAAGAAATGAGAGGCATTCTTAATCCTAGCAATGCATCTTCAAGCAGAACAGGATCAATGGGGAATTGTGAAGATAATGGCAGAGTATAATCTGCAAGAAGCTATCCCTGCAGTTATCCTCTGTAATATTTGCTTTTTAAGTCAAAGGTTTTTTGAAAGCTCAATTTTTAGTGAAAGCACGATTGTAAATGTGAATACTGCAAATGCAAAAACATGTTCTGTGCTCTCTCTGCCCCAAGCAAACCTGAGGTTTGAGCAATTAATCTGCTCTGAAAATTGAGATTCCCTGCGCACAACATTTTGCCAAACTAATTATCGGTATTTACAATACAGAGCAAGTGAGTGTAGCTGATGGAGATGTGGCAATGGCCATATGGCAGCTAAATTAAGCATAGCTTTAACACACTCATCCGCTTGTTGCCTCTTCTGAAATAATTTTATACATTTCACTGTGAGCTGAGGCAATTATCAGGACTGTACTGATTGTTTTCCAGGTTGTTTGGGACCAGATAAATCACTGTACGCTGAAGCTACGTCAGTCAACAGGGCTTATGGAGTACTGCCTAGAAGTTATCAAAGAAAATGATCCCTCTGGGTTTTTACAGGTATTTTTCTTTCCAGTGTTCTGAGGAAAAAAATAAAAAATTGATATGTAAATCTGAAAATGGACTTCTTTGCTAATTAGCACCTTTCACCTCCAAGGCAGGTTCATTTTAACTCCTGTTGGTAATGTCTAAAAGGCCAGTTGCAAATATTGTTTCTTAGGTGCAAGCTTTTCTTTTTCTATACAATTTTAATATCACTAAATCTGATGGTTTTATTCCATCTTCTCTACATCAGACAACTCATTAGAGGTGTGTGCTAAGGTTTGAAGAGTTTTTAAATGTATAGAAGGCCCCTTAGAATCTGCCTCAGTAACTGTTGAGTGAGATTTTATGGCTAGATCTCATGTAAGCCTACAACATGAAGGATTGATCGGCAGGTGTCTCTTCTTTAACATTTGACTTTCTCTGGCTCAGTTCCAGGAGCTGTGCAGCCTAGGTCTCAGGGAGGAAGCAGGAGTCTTTCATGGTTACCATTGCCAAGACGAGGGAGGAGATTCGACAAATCATGAAAGGGTCAATTGATGAGAAAAAACATAAGTTTTACTATCCAATTAATTACTTGGCCTAATTAATCACATTAACTATTTTCCTTAATTCTTATTTTAACGTATTAGCTTTATTGCCTTATAAATTGCCTAAGAAGAAAGGCACATCAGACAGAATGATTTGTATGTGGCTGTCAGCTGAACAGGGCATGCTGCACACATGAATGCATGAATGTCAGAGGGCTGTCACAGTATCCCTAAGAACGGGATGAAAATTAGCCAACATAAACCTATTAGCACTCCAGATTGATTGTTACTGTCACGTCTGGTCTCAAACAAGAGTTAGGAATGTGTGGTGTATGTTAATCTCAAAGACTACACAGCATTTTAGCAAGCTGTCAGTTGGATACTACAGAACGAATGCAACCTTTAGGTCTTACGCACATGCTTAGATACATGCTTTCTTTTTGTTTCAGCTTATTTTTCCTATAACCTTTGTGACTTCGTTCTTTGTGCTCGCCTTTTACGTAAAAAAAGTACTTTTGTTTTTACATTTTCCTGGTTTATTTAACAATGATTTCCAGGTTACCAGCAAACACTGAAGCACTGCATTACTTAGAGCCAACTACTCCTGCAGCCAGGATATTGAAACGCAGCCAAGGGATCCAGCACCCCTGTAAGTGACTCCAAGGTTGTAGGAAGGCTGTAAGATGCTTCTCCACTTAAGGCACAGACTGGTTAGGAGCTGTTGGTGCAGGAGTCCAGACAGAAGTGTCTTACAGTGACAGTAGTGAGGAAGAATATCTGAACTCCTGCAGTACAGGAAAAATATCTCTGACCTAGACAGAAGAAAATTCTGCTCTCTGTGATTTGCAGGAATGTCACTGGGAAGGATTCCAGGTATCCAACTGGTGTTGCTGAACTCAAGGACAGTTGAGTTCATTGATTTCCTCAGAGCCAAGATTTTGCTTACAGAGGAGGCCATTGGGATCATCTTAGTGTGACTTCTGGCCTAATTGTCTGTACGCTGAGCTAGAGCAAAGATTTAAAAATGAAATTGTTTTGATGTATTGATAGCAAGTCCATCATATTCTAAGGAAATCTGGCTGACAACTTACTTCCCTCACTGTGAGAAAAACACACCTTCTTTTCCTTTTGATTTTTTACTCCTTTCAGCTGAATTATTTGTGCTAAATGGATAGACTCTCTTACATGTAAGCCTCTGTTTGTGCAACTGCTGTTTAAACAGGAGAGCAAAACGATACTGTACACAGCACAGAACAGAGTTCACAAGTGCATGAGGCATTCAGAGACATGATACATAACAATCTTAATGGTCTTTACGAATGCAGTTTTTACTTCCCTATTCTAAGATTGTTTTTGAAAGGAGGAGACTAAAGGATACCACATAAATGGAACTCACCCCAGAATTACTGGATCCCATCTCAACTCTCATGCTGTCGTATTCCTGGTTTCCTTGTGCTGTATTTCTCAGCCATACTGTCACTTCTAATGTCTTCCAATGTGCTGCTTCATCTGCAGTTTCATCATAAGCTTGATGCTGTCTTTCAGATTTCAGATGCTTTAATCAAACGTGTTCAGGTATCCCAGGAACAATGGGTCAAAGGAGCCTTGGAGCCAAAAGTGTCTGCTGAGTTTGACCTGACATTGGATAGTGAACCTTTACTGGAGGCGATTCACCATTTGGATTTTATTCAGATGAAATGTAGGGGTGAGCTTTTGTGATTTTGTTTTTCTGTTTTTCATGCACGTGTTGAAATTGCACTGGGAAGCGGGGGGACGCAGAGGGAGGAAAGAGAAATGACTTGAAATTGCTGGATATTTTTAAAAACCTTTCAAACAAATTAAGATCGCTGGGTGTTTCCGAGAAGGGTGTGCTCACCTTACATGCAGTGACCCGGACAGGCTCAGACAGTGATACCATGTGCCGTTGCATATTTGAAAAGATGAATTCTTCAAAGTAGGACTGTCTGTTAGCTTTGGTGATTCAAAAGACATCAGCTGCATGAAACTTCATGCCATTTTATAGCACTCATAGATTTAACCGAGTTAATCAAAATACTAGTTACCTCTATCTTGTCGGGAACAGCTGAAGTAGTAAATAAATACTCCCCCCCACACACATATGCTTCATTGGGAGAGAACCCCTTTGGCTTATATCCGGAATGTGCTGCTAACAGTGCTCAGGTTTTAAAATAAAATAAAACTGGGAGGTGGAGAATTACAGGCAGAAAGTAGTTCAGTGCCTGTACTGTTCCTTGATTCCAGTTGTCAGAACGATCCTGAGGGGCACAAATAAATGGAAGAGGAGGTTAAGGAAATTATTTAAAAGCAGAAGCTGATGAACAGTAGATGCCATTGGCAAAAATATACTAACAAACATGTGCTTGTAATGCACGTGGTGTATGCAGAGCACACAACTGCATCAGGATTAAGTAGAGAGATATATAGGCTGACTAGATGTTAAACTCATGGTGGTCTCTGGGAATCAGGCCACTTTCTCCACTCAGTGGTGAATCAAGCCTTAGTTAAACAAGTGGCCAACGGGGTAGAGGCTGGCAGAAGTTCATGAATAAGTTAAGAATAATCATGTAGTGATGTTGGATGTGATTATTTTTTTTAACTCCAAATAAGCATAAAGATTTCAGTTCAGTTTATCTGTTCTCCCTGAACCTGATTCTGAACCTAAGAGACCCAAGATGGAGTGGATCATTTGGCAGATAAATCTGTGGAGCAAGAATGGGTAAACGGTTAAAGGCCAAAGTCTGCTCACCAGGAATGGCTTACATCTTGACAGGAACAGGCTGTGTTAAAGAAGTTACTGAAAAAACATCTGCAAACTGCTCCTGAAATGCTTAGAGCTGTAAAGCAGTCAAGAGAGAAAGAGTATTGCTGATAAAGCTTCTCCAAATATTCTTGCATTTATCTGTTTAAATCAGTTTATATTTAATGCTGGCCATATTTATTATTAAATATATTTAGTACTAATCTTCCACCAATCTCCATCCCTAACATTTAAAGAATTTAGCTAAACTATCCACTTAGATTGCTCATTAGCCACAGGTCACTTGAGGTGAGAGCAGCTTAGGTATTTGGCTTGTGGATGTTCATCTGGCTTTAAGTGTGAGGACTTAGAGACTAATTGAGCCAGATTCACTGGAGCTTTATGAGAGATAGTACTGTCAGTTGACAAACCCATTTAAAGTACTATCACTGTTAAGCTCTGGCACTGAGCAAGACGTAGCCTGAGATGCAGAGGACAGGGCAGGACTGCTTCTGCTTAAGCCTGTGGAGAGCTTAAAGACCAGCTTGGGCACTGCTCCCCAGCAGCACTGTGATAGTTAGTCCTTGGGAAGAGCTTTTCCTTGGGCTGTCTTGGCTTTGATCAAGCTGCAAATCTCGTTGGGTTGGTCAGTACAGATGGCTGGTGCATGTTGAGACCTGGCCTGGCTGTAGAAATGGTGCAAACAGGGGTGGAAATGCCATTTATCCTGGTCCCCGTTACTGCAGATGCATACGGGACTGCGTTATTCCCCATGGCTCTGATGTGTGCCCAAGCAACGTGTGCCACCAACTGGTCCTGAGCCAACATTTGTAGGTACTGAGCATAGTTAAGTATATGCAGTATATTTTTCAGTTTATGACTGACTACAAATCTATTTGTATTTGAGCTGCTCACTATCTGACACATTGACATTTTTGTTTCTGAAATTTGCCTCTATGGACGTCATTGTGGACATAGTTACCTCTACGGACATCAGCCAGCTTTGCATCATCTTCTCATGCGTAGTGGTCTTGCATCTCAAGATACAGATACTACAGAGTAAACAACCCAGCCTTTCAGTAGTGAACACCCAGACCCACGAGGATTATCACTTTGCAGACTGAGAGGGAGCTGTTGTTGGTTGTGTTTTGCTATTTGTAGCAAAATCACCCTCAGGACTTGTATACTTCTGAGTCGCCAATTCCACACACAAAAAAATCTGTCTCTTCACATCTGCTCTTCTTTCTTGAATCTCACCTGCCCCAGCACACCGAGTCATCGATCTTTGCCAAATGTTTGGTGTTGAGGGGAGTGTTACTGACTTACCGTATGGATCAATCTGACAAGAGTAGATACACTAAAGACATCAGAGACTGTCTGTAAAGGGATTTTGGGGGGGCCTCCGAGAACAGGGCCAATGTAGCTTTTCCAGCTGCGTGCTGTTTCTTTGCAAATGCATTGCGATGTAAGGTCTGTAATATTGTTATCGATGCTTAATGCATGACTGAATTTCTAATTTTTTTTTCAAACTCTGGCCTCATTCAACCTCAGTGAGCTTGCATGGGTCATTTAGAGTGAAAGCTTGCTTGTAAGTAAACATTGATTCACTGTGTTAGACAAAGAAGAATGAAAATGAGAACAAATCACATTAGATTTGCTCTGATGACTTGTTCATGTACCTTACTGGTGGATTCTGTGTAAGCCTATATCTAAGGCCAATCTCAGTGAATAAAGATCAGGGAGTATTGTTTTCTTTTCTTTTTACGGAAAGAAAAAAGCAATTCAGTACCAAATTAAATGTGCAGGGAGCAGAAATGTGATAGAAGCAGAAGCGATGCTTAAGCAGTCGTATTGACTGAAGTGTCTCACTGACTGTTCTTTGGTAAGGGTCCTGCAGTCCCCTGTCTAGCTGACCTGCTGAGATACATGCACAGCTCTAGTATTTGCTGGTGTGCTGGGGTTTCCTAAATCTCCTTCCTCTGTCTGTGTTTTCTTCTTTTTATTGCTTTTTCTGAGTGCCTTGGCATGAAATTCCTGTCTTCTTCAATGACTAGCTCATTGTGTACAATGCATTTTCTCAGTTCAAGCTATGGACACAGGCAAATAATGTGTTTGAGGTTTGCTTAGTGCAAACAGCTGGAATTGCCATGCAGTCTTGGTTTGTTGTAAGATGTAGACCAGGTTCAAAACAGGAAAGAATGTAGCTACCTGCCAATTTTCTGTACCACCTCTGAACAGTCATTCATATCCACATGATGACAAATAACAAGCAAAATCTTAGAACAGCCTTACTCTACCCTAAGAGAAGATCAACTGTGAGATGCATTGACTAATGTGTTTCTGAAACTGCTGAGTTGACGTTAGGCATCAGTATCACATTTCTTAGCTAAGCATGACCTGCGTGTTGCACTTCTACAATAGCAGGACATTATTCAAGCTCATTAATAGGTCTTGCTGTGCCAATGCAGCATCACTTCTCCCTTTATATTTTCATTCCTTTCCTTCAAAAACTCTCTAGAGGACTTTTAAGTTGAACAAGAAGTGGGACAGCACTGTTATTTAACATCTGAAACTTCTTTTTTTTCCTGACAGCCTATATTTGTCTTTTCCTAGCGCTGTCCCATGGCTCTTCACTATGAAGTGCATCCCCGTGTCCCACTTATTCAACTCCCTCTGTACTTTCCTATGACTTTTACAGCAAGAGTTCACCCTCTTTCCTCCCAAAGGGAGTCCGAGGTCAAGATAAATCTCCGACCATCTGTGTCCAGCTGCTCCAGGAGGGCGAGTGCAGCAGGCGTAATCCAGCAAAGCTGGACACCTGCCTGGGGGGAGCTTCTTATCCTGTCCTGGGCCACTGTGCAGCACAGGGATTTGGGCAGTTTGTTGAGGAGTGTGGGAGTGCTGCCTAGTTTGCACTTAGTAAGCTTTCTGAATGAGGTTTTCATGTAGTTTTGCCAGAGGGAGTCTCAGAAGTAGGGGGGACCCAGCAAACGCTTCCTGAGAGAGTTAACAGGGTAGCCAGAGTGGCAGGAGTGGGAGTGGTGGCTGATGCAGCCCTGTCTTCTCCCAGGTTCATCAATCACTGAAAATACACATGCTAACAAACACAAACAAAACCCTAAACTAAAAATGGTTTGTTTAAAATTCGCTTTACCTCTGAATTCCTTGCTGTCATTTTTTTGGCTCCTGTAATGCCATATTTCTGTTACTTTTCCAGACACAGTGCCTTCTAGAGAAAAGTCTGAACTTTTTGTGTGGAAAAAAACAAGTAGGTCTTTATATATGATACCCTCTGAATCATCCTTAAATATCAAGGAAAAGCAGCAAAGGTTTCTATTGTGTTCTGTTTTCAGAAAATCCTTCAAGAGCTAGTTTATTGAGCTCCTTTGTTACAGGCCACACTCATTCTGCTGGGGTAGGGTGTTGACTTTTGTCCCTTCCAACGTGGGGGTGAAGCCTTAGCCTCCTGACACAGTAGGGAGCATTTTCCCCCTGTTTTCCCACAGACAGTTTGCTGCACGAAACATGAGCAGTCCTTTTTATGCTGAGAGGTTAAATAGGACGAAAGGAACAGCTCAAGGGCTTAGCTCTCTCACAGGCAGGAGGAGGAAAATAAACTAGAGGCTCAAAGTGGAGTACATAAAAGAAAAGCAAATTGACATTGTTAAGAGCTCAGTCAATGAATGCTCAGAGCACTCAGCTCCCTGCAAGACGCCGTGGAGCTCTGCAGAAATGATCCTAGCGCTGAAATTAAGCCTTGGGCAGAAGACGAGGCAGGGCCTGTGCGTCACGTATATCCCACTTATCCTGTGTAATTTCAGTCGTGCACAAGACATGTGCCAGATCTCTCCAGGAGACTGAAATTTCACTTAATAATTTCCAGCAAAGGGCGAACAGTGAGAGTTCAGGTGTGCGTGGTAGAGAAGGTGTGGTGGAGGCCTCTTCCAGAAGGTGTGGTGGAGGCCTCTTCCCAGAGACAGGGCTGAATGTTGTACTCTGTTTACTTTTATTTTTAAGATGCTGCTCTGGTCAACAGCGTCTTGGTGTGTTTTTTTCCTGGGCAAGTCAGTAAAAAAGCGTGTCTGCAGATAACTTCACAGCTCTAATTTCCAAAAGGACAGAGCCACAAGCAGTCTCCTGTGACGCAGAAGCTCCTTTGGCTACCTGAGCTGAGGGATTTAGATAAACGTTGCAATTGGAACAGTTTCCAAATACGTTTTAATTTACATATTTCTGCCAAATGGTTTGCCTAGCCAAGTAAAAACATTTCATTATATCATTTTGTTTTGAGGGCCATCTTCGGGGGTTGGACTGGATGATCTTTAAAGGTCCCTTCCAACCCACATCCTTCTGATCCCCCCCTACCATTCACTCCCCAGGAGGGGAGGGAAGCAAGTGGTTGTGGTCCTGCTCCCAACACAGACTGAGGGGGTAGGGCAGAGCTGCACTAATCTGTACTCAGTTCCTGTTACAGTGCCACCCGTCCCATTACTGCAGCTGGAGAAGTGTTGCACCAGAAACAACAGTGTGACATTGGCCTGGAGGATGCCACCTTTGAGCCACAACCCGGTGGAGGGTTATATCTTGGAACTTGATGATGGAGATGGTGGCCAATTCCGAGTGAGAATTTCATTCAGCATTTATTTGTGTTTCTTTGTACATAAGTTTCCTCAGGATATGAATTTGTGTCTGTCTGAGGGTGGGGAGAGGGAGTAGGGAAGGTTTGGTTTGTCAAAGCATCCCTGGCTTTCATTGCATGGATGTAGAAAGCTCTGGATGTGGTTTCTACTCCTTAGAAGGAGCCCCAGCTTGGGTAGGAATTTGATTGAAGCTCTTCCTGGGCAGCTGTCAAAGAGGCCTTGCTGAGGTGAAAGGTGGAATTTCAAGTCACTAGTGTATCTGCTGTGTGTCCTCCCTGGAGAACACCCCCACAGAAAATCCCACACCAGCCTACAGGGGCTGGAAGTGCTTCATGCCACGGAGCAAGGATTTCTTTGAAGCTCCTACTCTCGTCTGTCCATATTGTTTCCCCTTCCAATAGATGAAATTCTTGGTCCAGAAATGCATTTTTTTTCCCCCTAGTGTTCAGATTTAAAATAGGATCCTGCATGACAATACAGGATTTCTAATATTTTTCTCCGAGAGTGGATGATATGAGGCTAGGGGAAGTGTTCCTCAGTCACGCTGCAGTGGCCTCAGTAAGTACGGGAGGACATCCTGAGTGCCATCCTCCCAGACCTCCAGGGTGATTCCACAACTGCTCACTCATGCCTGTAGATGCAGGATACTCTTGTCCCCTCCTTCCACATCTGAATAAATGAACCGCAGAAGTAATTCAACCATCTTTCTGCCAGCCACGTCATGCTGGAAGCAGTGGTCTGCCTACCATGGACAGGATTGCTGCTACTGTTCGTACTTCTGTGACTTCAGGACCAGGCTAGGCTGATGTGTTCCCCAGGGCCTAGTGCCTTGAAATCATTACTACGGAGCACATCTGCTGTCTTCACAAGTGGGAAATTGTGCCTAAAACATGCGATGAGATTTCTTTGGGAGCTGTAAACTGGCTTCCCACCAGAAACCTGAAGGTTAGTAAAGCTAGTTAAATAGCCTGGAGCTGGCCCACCTAAGGAACTGCCTCCCCGTACCAAACCACTACACCACAGCCAGCAAAGGCACCTGGTTTGGATGCCCCTCATTAGAAAAAACAGCAATGTTGGCAGGGTGTTTTGGAGAGGGCACAGTGTTTCTAGAACTTCTCCTCAATTCCTTGGTCCAAGTATCATTTGTGAAAAGGTACCTTTGAGAATGACTGGCCAGAAGCTGCTGACAGAGTTAATGTTAGTAGGTGAGAGTGGTATCCATCCGTGTGCAGTGGATGAGGTGCGACACATTCCAGTGTCTTGGATAAACCATTTCAAGTGTTATTTACAACTAAAGAAATAGTTGTGAATAGACAAGATTTCAGGGTGTGCATATCCAAGGTGTGAATGAGCCTTGGTCCATTTGCCTGTGGCGTTTTATAACTGGCAAAGGCTTTAGGACTGCCAGTGCTGCCGTGTCAGGATTTTGGATTGAAAGGATACAATACAATCTCAATCCCTAAAGCTCAAAGGTCATGGTTTTTAAGTGAAACACTTTGTTTGCTGGGGTAGGAACATCCTGTTTTACCCACGGAAAGGTAAAATGCAGGCTTCTCAGAAATCCCATTTCAATAAGAGTTTGCTGACCATTTTCCTGAAGGATTACATATCTGAGAGCAGTGATACTGACTGCGCTTCATCAATTCTTGATGAGTAGATTTTTAAGAATGTTTCTTTTTTCCCTTTGTAGTGGAGAGCATCAGTCTGAATAAACACAAGCAGTGGTTATGGTGAAACAACTGTAAAAATAGATGGATTGGAAAATGTGAGAGTTGTCCTACAAATACAATGTTTTGCACAGGCAGCATATTTTATAATACAGAGATGAAAAACAGTTCTGTTGAAACTCTTTCTCTCCATGAAAGTTCAGAGGCTAGCTCAGGACTCAAGAGATTTTGTTATTGTGGCAGCCACCACAATAAGCAAGGTGGACAAACACAAACCCTGCCATGTACTTAAGTAATCCCTTTCTTATTCATCACATACTCCATTCACTTCAGGTTCCTATCAAAGAGCTTTAATCATCAGGACTGCTTCTAGGCGTATACTTAAGTGTCTTAAGTATGTCTTAAGTGTCTTGTGTCTGGGGGCTGAGTGCTCTGCTTACTCACAGCCTTAAGCTGTTTACAGCCTTTGCTACCACAGATCTGTGGATTTCACAAAATAAGAGAAATCAGAGGAGAGAAAGCTTGGGAACTGTGGCTTTCAGCCTGCTGCCGAACAGGATTATTTCCTTTTCTATCATTTCCTATTGCTGTATTCAGTTTGCCAATAAACATGAGGTTTCTAGGCTTCTTTCAGTTCATCACAAACTATCATCTGACTGATCCTGTTATTTTGCCTAGCTTTTCCTCCTCCTGAAATATTTTGCCTTATGCAAGTGCTTGCTCTTTAATAAACCTTTGCAGACTTTTATTATGTCTCTGCTGTCTAGTTGCTGTTTCATCAGGTGATGCATGTGATCCTAATCTTCAGGAGACTGGATTCTTCTGTCTCTGTCTTAGCGGGTTTCAAAATTATGTATTAATGCAGGCAGGAGACAACCTTTCCAACAGAATTAAACTGTGCTTACTTGTTTTTTATTCCTCCTTTCCCCCTTTTTATGGTCCTATATAAAGATAATGGCCATGGTGGTTGAGATTCTAGGACTACTGCCCAAAATAGTGTTTTTGAATAGGTGTTTAGGAAAAGAGGATAAAAAGTAAAATCTGTGTTCCCTTTTTACCTTCACCTTAGTGTCTCCAGTGCTGACCTTACTTGGTGTCTTCACTTCTGTAGCTATCCATGTTGTAACAGCCTAAACTCTGCATTCACTAAAGCCACAAGAATTTGTTTACTTGTGATTTCTGTTTAGAAGTCTTAACGTGATCATGAGACACTGAAACAGTTAAACTGTGTCCCTCTTTCTCTTTTTTTTGTTTGTTTTTGGTGTGCTTAGGAAGTATATGTTGGCAAGGAGACTCTCTGCACTATTGATGGCCTTCATTTCAACAGCACCTATAATGCAAGAGTCAAAGCTTTTAATTCATCAGGTGTTGGTCCTTACAGCAAGACAGTTATCTTACAGACGTCTGATGGTGAGTTTGTTTTTCGCCAGTTTCTAGAGTAAAAGCTGCAGCCCTCAGTGTTAGGACACTTGCATCCCATTATATCCACTGATACATGTGGGGCTTGCTGGCACGGAGATTTTGGATCATCTCAGTGGGGAGGCCAGGGACTGAGCTGCCCTCCAGGCGTGCACCTCCAGGTCAGGGCTGAAGAAAGCAAATCAGTAATGCAGGGCTGTGCCACTGCTGTCCCTGCCATCCCCTCTGCATGTGAACTAAACATGCACAGCATTTCCAACAAGCTGCATGCACCTTTCTGTGTGCATGCTTTTCCAGTGCTGTTTGAAGCTAACCCACATAACCCACATGCAGGTGACCGATGCTGCTGAGTGTACATGCAGAAGACAGTGCCAAAAACCACACGCAGCTGTCGGTGTATTCTGATGGCTGCTGCAGTGCACTTGGGTGGAAAACAGCCTGCTATCTCGGGGGGGGGAACAACCCAGTCCTAACTTCACTAATGATAAAATTCAAGCAGGCCATTTCTTTATGCTTTTGGGGGATTTTCCATTGTCAGTAACACTTCAGGTTTCAAATCTGCGGTTTTGTTTGGTTATGGAAGTTGGATGTCCAATTAGGGTCTTTATTTGTTGTAGCATACAGAGGCAGTTATGCAACACACTGGATATTTTGTATGCCATGCTGTCTCCACTTTTACATTTATCTTTGGAATCTGTGTTTTTCCTCACTACTGCTTCAATTTCAGAGCAAGGTTTGATAAGACAGAGATGGGAATTTGTGCTTGTTCTTCTGTAATTACACTTGACATCCACAGAGGCATTACAAGAAGTTCATCTTCAGTAATGATATTGTAATGAATTGAGAAGTATGTGCTGTCCTCACTTCAACTTTCATGCTGTGTTGCCAAAATAGGCCAGTGTAAATTATTAATACTTTAAGAGCTTTTTCTCTATTTTTTTCTTCCCTTCTTTGATAAACTGGTGAAATCAGCCCTTACCAGCATGGACACAGAGGAACTCTGTTTTTATTAGAGACAATCCTGAACCAATTCACACTTGTGAGCATTTTCTGCATTACGAAGAAGACTTTGTTTCCTCTATGATTTTCTAGTTACTGTATGAGAACAGCAGATCACTGCCCTTAGAAGCCTCCATTCAGAGACGCAGATGATATAAGGCACACGAGTAATTTACACTTCCATAGCACCTTTCAGCTGCCTGAACTGAAAAATGCCTTTCAGGTCTTCCTGGGTTATGCAGATTGCATGAAGCACTCTTTTCTTTCTCACTCAGTCACCAGCAGTCACCCTGAGCTGGGTCTCAGTGCAAAGCAGTCCTGTGTAACCTCTAGGATAATGAGGAAAGATCGTCCTTGTTACTTGAGAGTGCGGCGGGGTCTTTAGGAAGGCCGATCCTCGTTCTCCTAGTGGAAGTAGAGCATCCGATCGGTGTGTACAGCCAATTCTGTCACAAACCTGCATCTCCTTTTCCCCTGCACAGTGGCGTGGTTCACCTTCGACCCCTCCTCAGCTCACAGGGACATCGTGCTGTCAAACGACAACCAGACTGCCACCTGCAGCAGCTACGATGACCGGGTTGTTCTGGGCACAGCCGCCTTCTCCAAGGGCGTGCATTACTGGGAACTGCACGTGGACCGCTACGACAACCATCCCGATCCAGCCTTTGGCATCGCCAGGATTAACGTGGTCAAGGACATGATGCTGGGCAAGGACGACAAGGCTTGGGCCATGTACGTTGACAACAACCGCAGCTGGTTCATGCACTGCAACTCCCACACAAACCGGTAAGCACCATCTGCACAATTTTCTCCTTATCGGTTGTTTTTTTTTTATCCTTGTCATCAGAGGATGAGATCTCAACAAGCTGTAGGCCACCTCCCTGCCAAATAGTTATTTTATTCCTGACAGAAGTCTGCCTCACCTGTTCTTAAAAGTCACCGGTGACAGAGATGGCATCTCATCCCCAGGCAATCTGTTGGTGTATGTTATCCTTTCCATTAGCAGCTTTTTCCTGAGATCTAGCCTAAATCTCCCCTGCTGCGATTAAAGCCATGATTTCATGTCCTACCCACAATGTCAGTAGATAGGAGTGCCACACACTCTAAATGCCTTGTATATTTGGAAAACACTGTATTTGTATACCTACTCTACCATGATGGGAGACTGATGTACAAAGTCTGGCTGAGGATATACAGCAGGTGTGTGTCAGAGTGGGAATCAATTTTGATTTAGTTTCCTACTGCCTGTCTCAGCAGGTTTTCCATACTTACTAGATCAGATGTTGTTTCAGTTATATCAAATGATTAAAAGAAAGGTTTGCAGTCATTTTTAAAACACTAAAAATGCTTGTATTATCTCCTTAGAGGGAAATTTCTGCCAACTTTCATGGCATCCTAAGCTGATAATAATGTCTCCTGTTGAGTAGTCATTCAAACTCTAAAACATACTTGTATTTTGAGTACATATACTGCAATTGATGGTAATTTTTGTTTGAAGCAGTTTGATTTTTTAGTTCATTACATACAGGTGGAAGAACCTTGTAGCTGGACCCAAAGCTATCTAAAGTAAATATGAATATTTTCATCGGCTCCAAAGGCCAATGAAAGGTCTTTTTAGGACATGACTTAGGTCATGTCATAAGTAAATGCAGCATAAAATAACATCAGAATAATAAATATATCAAAAGGTTCTCTGTCCCTTTAATATCTTGATTTGATTTAGGCTGGAAGTAATGTTAAGCTGGGTAAATTTTAATGCTCTGTGAAACAGCTTATGTTTTCTGGAAAAAACTGGCAAACGTTCTGTGTGCTGCTGTCCCAGAAACCTATTTTATGGATTTGGTCCTAGGCATGCTTCTTCCCGCAAGCAACACAAGAGCAAAGCAAAAGCTTTCCTTCTGGGAAGCAAAAGCAATGGAAACACTTTGGGTTTCCAATCATCCTGCTTAAACAGGAGAACAAAGTACTTTGTGTTGATGAGAGCTTCCCTCTTTTTACTAGGTAAAACACAGAGGTTTGGCAGGCACATCCAAGGAATGGGCAGTCCAGTAGAATATTCTTTCGAGTGAAATACACTGACGAAGGGCATGTAGTCTCATGAAATCACATGCGCTTCAATGAAATTAGGTCTAGGCATTATATTTTTAACCGTGACAGTCAAGTAGGTCAGGTTTTTAACTCATTAGCTGTGGTAGTCTTGTGGAAACAATTGTTGCTGCCTTGTCATTTTTCCCCACTGGAGACAAGTGCATGATAGCACAATGTCAGTCCAAAGAAAATTTATTGCCAGCTTTTAGCCTCTCAGATGTTATTATGTTGGAGGAGATATCCTAGTAATCATTTCATCCATCCAAATCTTCATGAGACTAAATTAGGACTATAAATAAATGACTAGCTTCAAGGATAAGCTGGGGTGGAGCTTGAAAGACCGAGGCATGGGACCTGACAAGTTTAGAGCACTTTTCTGTTCTTTTTGCTCACAGCAAGCACAACAGGATCTGTCTGCATCCTTAAAAACAGCCAGGCTGGGCTCAACCTCTGTCGTGCTAGAGGAAAGGGCACGAACAGATGAACCTAATGCTATAAAAAATAGAGACCTTTGAGAACAGGTTATGCAGACACCAGTTTGATACTTCAGGGCAGGGATATACCTCTGACAGGTACCTTTCAGCCTTGTTGTTCCTGGAAATAATCAGTTCACAGCAGAGATGTTGTGTGCCCATTGCTTAGAGGCATCACCACTCATTGCAATGAAAGAGATGGAAATCACACTGAAATATTTTATGCTGAAAAACAGGGGGACGTCAAAAATCTGGACAGTTAATCTTTAAGCCCCCTGCTTAAGGAGAGTCTCTGCACTAACTTCAAAGGTCTCAAGAACAGGTTCTCATCACACAGAAATACTACAATTGATTGAAGAATACTGGCCTTGACAATGGACATGGCAAAGTTGTGAAGTTACTCTAAAGTCAATGAAAAAACACTGTTAATGTGGAGTTAATTCTTCAGTGTATTAAACAGTGTTCATAAGTTAAGGTTTATTTTTCAATAACAACGAAACTTACTGCTATTCTTAATTCCTCAAGCCAATTCATTCAGTCCTGTTTTGCAAATTGTCCACACTGCTGCTGAAAGCATTCTGAGAACGTCAGATCCCACTGCAGCAGACAGTGGCATTTTTCAGGGTAGCCCAGTTCCCGTGTCTGCACTCAGACCTTCCAGCCCTACACATAAGACTGGCAGTCAGTACTCAGCGCTGTGCACAGAGGTAAATATTTGCAGGACTGTGGGAAAAGGTGTGTGAGAGTTGGGATTTACTGGGAATAATGAAAGTGGTGCATGTTTTCAAAAATGGATCATCATTGCAGAAGTACTACTGTACCAGGTAGCTGCCTTTTCCTTTCACTTGGCCTGCAGACTATCAGGAGGCTGTAGGATAACTACCATTAAGTAGTTTAAAAAGACATTAAAGTGTCAGCTCTTGGACGTGCTGGCACAGAAGTGTACCAGGAAGGAGCATCAGTTTAAGTTGCTTGAGCTAGCAGGCTTTTGTATTACAACTAAGACATTTATTAGAATAAATATCCAGTAAAATATCCAGTCTTGATGATGTGTGGAAGAGTGACTGTGTTCTGCACAAGTTTGCTCATGAAACTTTAGCTGTCCCATCTTTCCTCCTAAAGGAGGTGACCGTGACAATACTCCCAAAAGCACTGGGTCTCTCAAAATAAGTTCCCAAAGACATCCTGGGATGCCCAGGAGGAGCTGTTCAGCCTCAGAAGCCATGGCTTCATCCTGCCAGAGCCTGCTGCTCCCTGTGGGGAGGTGGATGCTCAGTAACGAGGCAGCTGGCCTGCTTAAGTGCTGCAAAATTTGGGGCAAGAAAGCCAGGGAGAGCCCCATGTCTTGCTCCCCTTGTCCCGGGCAGCCCTCAGCTGGGTCATGTGCTGCAGGCAGCAGCTTCTCTTCAGCAGGGCTTTCCCCTTGGGCTGCAGAGAAGTCACTCAATGTCACCATGTAGCACGTGGCTAATTAGCCCACAAGAAGCAAATTAGTTTATTATATAAGAAAGAGCATAATAATCTGAAATAGGCAAAGTTGCCGTTTCTGTTTCCCCGAGAGAATCAATGTCATTTAAAAGGATGTCATAAAATCTATTTTGAAACACTGCAGGATATAAAACTTGGTGCACTGCAATCAAAGCTGTTCTCCATCAGAGGAAAAAAAAGCAAAACAAAAAAAAACATTATCCATTTGTAAATAGCTCTAGATCGTGGTAGTGACACTTCCCACAGTCTCACTATGAGTTTTATGATTGAGTGCTTTTAAAAAACAACAACCTAGATCTTAAGACACTGAGGCTAGGTAAGCATTTTAACTTTTGTTGGAAAATAATATGCTTTATGGTTTTGGAGAAGAGCTCAAACACAAACTTGTTAATGCTTACAATACCAGAAATAAATTAAAGGGAGCTCAGAACTGCACGGTTTTAAATCTAACACACCTGAGAGCCCAACTCCTGATTCTCAGCTGTACCATTGTTGTTTGAAGAGCTATAAATAGAGATGTCAAAATATTGTTGCCATTACTATCACAGATAAAACTACTTACACCTTAAGAGGAAATTGTGTGTGCCACATTTAGTCTAAAGGAAAAGCAGTTTATGACACCTAGTGGACACGATGAAAATTTGTTACCCTGCACCATATTCCTAGTGTATTTGTTTTATCTATGGGATAAATTTTATGTTAAAATTGCATTTATCCCGTGAATTTTGTGTGCCTGAGGGAAGCTCGTGGGACAAAGGACAGTTGCTTCCTTTCCTGATGCAAATGACTTGAAATCTGATTTAGCCTGAACAAATTGTGTCAGGTTGTAAATCCATTGCAGAGCCCCCACCCCATGACATTAGCGAAGTAGCAGTGCCTGTGGCCAATCTGCATATGTAGCAGATTTCTTGCTCAGTGCTCTTTAAAGTAATACTGGGTTTGACTAACCCCCAAATCAAAGTGCATTAACGTCAAATCGTTCATGCATGTAATGGCTGGATCTGTCCTGGCACACTCTGATACCATGGTAGCTCTCAGCAGCTGCTCCTGACACAACCAATTATCCCCGATACTAATAGCTGTGCCCCAAAGCCTAGAGCAGCTCCCAGCCCTATAGCTGAACACCTCGCCAGCCGCAGATCTACGTGTATCCTTAACCAGCCCCACCTTCCCTTCCTCCCTGAAACCAGGATCTGTTGGACCTGTGCTGGCTCCCTGGCCTCTGGGAAATTGGGTCCCCTTAGGGATTGCAGAGGTGAGTCTCGAGCTGTTAGCAGGCAGAGCAATTAAAAACGAGTGCCTAGCACAGAAGCTTTTCTGCTTGTTCATTTTCTGTGCGCATCACTCCACCACAGTAGGGGCACTCTCAGGAGCTGTCTCCAGGACTCCTGTCCTGCACCTTCGGCACTGAACTGATCTGCTTACCTGCCCAGCTCTTGTCAGCTCAGGGCCTCTGTTAGCTTTGGACACAATTTTTAGCGCTGAGTTTACAACTGGAAGATAAATGGACCCAATTTCTCTTTCAGATATCCCCTTTAAACTCTGATGAATGTGGTACATATGTTTTGGGTACAGGTGCGGTTTGGTCATTGCCAAAGTGCTGTGGGGCTAATCTTTTCTCTGTGCTGCTCCACTCTCCCCTTCCTTAGTAAGACTGCTTGTCCTGGAGAGAGCAGCAGCGGTGTAGCATTCTGCCTTCACTAAACCAACCATGCGGTCCCTTTGTGCCTTAGGACTGAAGGAGGAGTCTCTAAAGGTGCCACCGTTGGTGTTCTCCTGGATCTGAACAAGCACAACCTGACCTTCTATATAAATGGGCAGCAGCAAGGACCTCCAGCTTTTGAAAACATTGAGGGTGTCTTCATGCCTGCACTGAGCCTCAATCGAAACGTCCAGGTAGGTCTTCTGTAGTTTAACACAACTTGCCCTGCTCAGCTAAAGAAGGGCATATGCTACCGGCCCTTTCTGCTGTGACAGGTAATGTCATTTGTGGGTAGTCACTACTGATATTGGCTCTTTCCTTCTCAGCTTTCACTGAGAAGGCTAACACTTTCTTGAAAACTGGATTTGACCTTCTGTCTTGCCTCAAAGGTGTGAGGGGTAACCCTGTAAAAGCAAGCAAAAGTGCCTGTGCATCCTAATGCCTACATTGGTCTGCTGCAACCCAACCCCTTAGAAAGCAGCAGGGTTAAGGCTTCTTCTGCCAGTTTGACTAAAAAGCACGAGTATCCGAATTCCACATAGATCTTGTGTTTAGAAATAGTTAACATTGGCAAGAGACAGAAATGCCAACAGCAAAGCAGTAAGTAGAGCAAAGACAACACAGGTCAGAGAATTGGTTCAACAAAGAAGACTCTGAAGTTCAGGGATTTCTCTCTGTTCCCAAGAGATCTCCTCTTGGAGGAACCCTCTTTCAATATAACGTGTTTTTTACTTCAAAACCACTGCATATGGCTAGAAACAGGAGGTAACGTAAGGGAGAACCAGCAGCTCTACCTGTGGAAACGCCAGAAGCCTGAGGACTGATGGAGGCTGGTTTTAGTCAGACAGGACCAATGCAGTCAGGGGTGGAATATCCATCATTTACAATACTCAGACTGAAGCAAGAAACCTCACGTGGCCTTACATGAACATCAGCATTAGTTACTGATGACATCCGAATCTTCTAAGGTTTTGTAGCTTTATTGTATTTGATGCAAAATGCAGAATTGCACCTGCCTGGGCACCTGACTGCTATTTTCAACACACATTTTCAATTGCAGCTTTCCAACATCCTTTAAGTACCTTGCTTATGTTTACCATGACCAAGTTAAGGCAGAGCATGGCCAAGAAGGTGTGAGGGGGAAGCTCATGGCCAGTGTTACTTCTTCTTTGCACAGGTGACCCTGCAGACAGGACTGGAGGTGCCACAATGTGTAAAGCAGCCAAAGTTGCCCAGCAACTAATGAAACTCCTGCCTGAGCCCCTGCTGGATCTGCAAGCTTTCTCAGTGTGGTTTGGCACCTTTTAGTAAGTCAGAAAAAAAGCATTCTCTTCCCTACGTAAAATGTTGTACACCGTGTTGCTCACTGAGTACTCCACTGGTTACAGCTCGCCCACTCCATCTTTGATTTAACAAGCCATAGCAAGCATACCCACAGAACTGGCACGTGATTACAACTGGGTACCTGCACATATCTATACTGCATTGCATACATGTGCACACACATGCATACACATATTTATAAGGTGAAAAGGTAAATGAGTGTATTTTCTCTCCCATGGCTGGATTTGTACTCAAAAGATATTAAGGATGCTTGAAAAAATGGGCAAGACTAGGACTGGAGAACATTGGCTGTGGGAACAATTCACCAGCTGGTGAATTTGGTGGATTCCTTTTGCCTCCTGAAATCCTTAATTCAAGACAGTGTGTGTTTTGGCAGCTGAAGTGGAAGCTGAGTGCTCAGTTAAAGAATTCACCTGCAAGATTCTTTTGTCTGTTACTTCCAGGGGCTCAAATGACCTTAACTATTCCTTCTGGCTCTAGAGTACAGTAAGTTGTGACTCGTGTTCCCCTAGAATTCAGTGGCAGAACTTGCACTTCAACAAGAATAAGATCGTTTCCCAAATGCTGCCACATAATAGTTGTGCTCCTTTGAGCTTGCACCATGATACCTGCACAATTCAGATATGAAAGGTAGAGAGAAAAATATTCTTGATACATTTTCATATTCCTTATTTAAGTGTGATTGTGGGGACTATCACACAGAGAAGATCTGATTGTGGTTATCAGCACAACTCTTGAAAAATGATGCAGGGTAGATCCTTTTGAATTTAACTGATGAGAGATTTATTTAGATATGGTATATGCAAAGTATTCCACACAGAGAAATGCTGCTTTTCAGCCTGTAAGTCCTGGGCAGCTGTAGTTCCAATGTAGCTTTGAGATCAAAAGCCTTAATTTTCTATTAGATTAGGGTGATGTATCTAACGTCTTGACTTCCATGAAACATTTGAGCAAGAGGGATTCATAGGATTAATGCTAAACCTGTTCTGAAGATTTTTTTTCCGGATTGGGACATAAATACTTTGTGAGATGTGACTGTCTCTTGAATCTCCCTTGAAAGCAAGAAGCCATTTCAGATGCTGTCTGTGACAACGTGAGTCTGACCAACGTGGAACTTCCCCTAACCACAGCACTCCCACCTGCATGCTGTTGTCAGAGAACATATTGGTTTGTGTGAGTGTTCCTTTTCCTCTAAAACAAGTTAACATAAGCTCTGTGTGTGCATAGTGATAACGCATAAGAACAAGATGCAGCAGACTGTGTTAGCCCACGACATCTCAGACTTCTTTGTCATTTGTCATTTTGTCCAATCCTACGTAAGTGCTGTGGGATCAAACAAGATGCCACAAGCATCAGCTCTTACATCCTATTGATGTAGTATGTCCTTTTCTTAAATTCTGCTGCTTATACAGGTTTTCCCCTCTAAGCATATGTCCAAGCACATGCGTATTGTTGTCAGCCAAGTAATTACGAAGCCTGAAGCCCAAATCCAGCTAACTGCCTTGCATAGCCACAGGACCAACAGCCCAGGCTTCCCTTCGGGCAGCCTGGTGCAGCTGCACTTTCAGTCCCTGCCCTGAGCACATCGCTCAGGTAGTGCTGAGTGCTGGCAAGGCTGCGCTGTGACAGAGCAGCCAGCGTCCTCACTGGTGGCATCCTGTCCTGCAGCCACTGTGGGGAGCAGAAGGCAACCCGGCTTGAAATAGTCACGGGCTATTTGACAGGTGAAATGCAGCCTGCCACCACAGTGCCTGTAACCAGCTAAGCATCTCGTAGGCCACCTCTCCTGCACGACAGCAATGCACCTTCAGGGATGTCAAGACTGAAATAGGAAACAAAACCAACAACAGGAAAAAATAACTTAAGCTGTTAAGCAGGAAAGCAACTGTACTTTCTTAAAGTCTGAAATGGAGAAACCTTTTAAACATTGGAATAACTGTGCTATGCTCACCTTGATTTCTTAAGGAATAGCAGAGACCAGCTGTGTTTTAATTTTTGGTTGTGTTTAATGCCATATGGACTCGTGCAGGATTTTCTAATTCAGTGGGTCTGCTTTAACCTACCTCAGCTAGAGTGCTATTGGACCCTGAATTTCCTCCCGAGCATGCTCATCATAAAATTGTCTTCAGTGAACCTAAAAGCTGAGTATTGCCTGTCAGAGCAGTGTGTGGGAATACTGTACATAAGTTGCACATAGTTTTTTATATTGAGGAACATCCCATGATGATTTTAATACAGAAGGCACTCCACTTTCACTTTTCTTACTAAAAACAACCAGATGTTTGTTTTGGGACTGAACCTTTGTCTTTGCTCCCAGCTTCTGTGAAGGAAATTCAAATGAATTTAGATCGTTCCACTCTTCAACCATTGCCAGATGTTTAAAATTAATTCTGAATGGGTTTTAGAAGCGTTGCAGTACTTGGTTTTGGTTTGCATAGTTGCTTTCGTATAGGTTCCTAGTGTTGTACCTTGGGGAGAATACAGTGAGTGGTACAGGGCACTACGTTTTAATGGAAATATGGACGGTAGGGACCCACGTCAGCTCTGTAGAGAAGCTCATTGTTGTTCTAATGCTCATACAGGTACGGTACAGACTAGCTGCCATTACAGCCTCTTTTTAACGTAGTGGAGATGCAAATAAAATAAAAGGAATACAGTTAGAAGTAGGTATCCTGCATTAATAGGACTAATTTAGCCTAGGTCTAAACCTAAACAAAGTGGGTGTATGTGTTGATTGTGTACAAATTCAGCGATTTGGACTTGGCGTGGTCCATAGCAATAAGCCAAGTTACCCCAACAGAGCGTAGTCTCATGACTTAGCTGGATGCATTTTGGTAGTTTAACAGAAATAATGCTTAAGTAGATAGAATTATGCTAGGAAATGAATTACTCCACACATATATTTACACAGAGCATCCAGATGGCAGCGGGAGCCATCTGAACTTATAGCAGAGCAGAAATTGCCTTTTGCAGAACAGCATCCGGTGGGGAGAAGCAGGGCACTTTCACCTCTCTGCTCAGGAGGGAGGTAGCTTGTCTCTCTGCAGGTAACTCTCCCATCTGGTTATAAACCCAGCAGCCTGCATGTTCTTCATCTATAGCATCTCTTTTGCCAGCTTCTATTTCCTCCAAATCCCCTCTCTGGGAGGGAGCCAGCCTTTAGCAGTGCAGTCCTTGCATAAATTGCCTTGCTGACTATCCAGGAGGAACCCAGGGAACCAAAAGGTGGCACAGATACCGAAGGGCTTTGGATGTCTCTTGCTTCCTTTTGATTCCTTGGGATATTTGTGCAGCTCTCTGGGGCTCCAAAATCATGATCCTCCTGTATCCCAGGCACCTGGACAAGCACCGAGCTGCTTTTTGTGGGATGCATCTGTTCCTGGAGCACAGGCTCTTCCCTATCAATAGGAGAGCAGAGCCTTTTGCACTGGGATGAGTTTCATCCCATGTTCATCCCCTGTGATGCAGAGTCCACATAAGGCAGTTGTAAATTGACTAAACGTTTACAAAAGAAGCAAGTCCTCCTCTAATAAGCACAATGAAACTTGATTTCTGAAAACGTCAATCTGGAACATCTGCACAGCTGCTAAATGAATACAGCAGGCAAATTTTCTGTCCTGCAGAGCAACAAGGGGCTCTTAGCTTTCACCTACCCACACAAACCCAAACGTTATCTTTTGTGAACCATCATCCTGGCTCTTTCCTCTGCAAATTTCCCTATTACGTTTAGTGGGACCAAACAAAAGAATTGTGCCATCAGGGGCATTGTCAGATCTCCCACTGCGTGCAATGCTACACGATTTCCTGAACCTGTATTTCCCTCATCAGCCCAGAAAGAGTTCTTGTGAAGATCTCTTACTAAGAGAGCACAGGCCTAGCTGACAATCTCTTACTACTTCTGAGGTTGAAAGATGCACACTAAAATATGTCAGCAAGGACAGTAGGATACTGTGATGCATCTTGAATTTGGAAAGCAATTTGGCTTCTAAAACACAGAAGACAGGCACACAGCACTGTCACCTCCCGTATTTGCCATACTTTAAAGACATAAAGAAAAATACATTGGACTAGATTAAAAAAAAAAAAGCTTACATATATCAGAATTTAAGAGGAAAATTATCAAATGTAATTTATTATGTGCATAGTGTTCCATCATGTTGTAAATAAAACCATTACAGTGTATTGCTGTAGTTTGTTCTTGGCTGGTGATCAGAGTTCCGTTGTAGTGCTGTATGAATTCTGTTTTTAACTTCTCCTTTTGAAGTATAATTAGTAAAGATGGCACAGAGCACCAATACCCATGTTTCCTAGTTGTTCTAGAGCAAGAAGAAATGTGATATGCAGATTATTTTTTTCTTACATATTAACATTAAAAGAGGAAAGAGAAAGAGAGTCAAGGTTAAGCTGCCACTACCACCACGTGAAAAATACTTTGTGATTGCCAATGAGGTGGTGCATTTTGGACCACAATTAAGATGACCTGTTCCTGTGAGAAGGGATGCGAAGTACAACAACCCGTTAACAGCAGCTTTCTGGTACCATCTTGTACATCCTCTGTTCACAAAAAGAAAGATGAAAAAATAGAGTTGTTAGACCTAATCTCAGGCTTTATCAGCTTTGCAGCAATATGCTTAAATAGCAGAGGAAAAGATTAACCTTTGAACCAGGTAAAATACTATGAAAAACCCAAACATCTTGGCTAGCTCAACTTTGGAAGGGAGATCACAAGTCCATCAACAGGTTATGGTAACAAATCAAACACATTGCAAACATAAAGGGCACTTGTCACTGAAAATTATCAAAGATGGAGAGTCATCTTACTGTTATTAATTTTTATTAACTTTTTTTTTTTTTTAAAGTGAGCTGCTTCTAGTTTTTATTGACAACATTTCTGGTGATTCCTCTGTCCAGTACTACTAAATGATCGCATACAAATGGCTGGAGTGGCAGCTTGAAGCACAAATCCATCACAAATAAGATACACTCAGTCTTTCTACGTGTAGAAGCCCATATGCAAGCCACAAAAACTACGTGTGGGGTTTCTGCATCTTCGCACAATACAGGAGACAGATGTGTGTTGGCTGAGCTAGATACTCAGCAGCATTTTCCCCTTCTGTTAAGTGACTTTCTGTTGTGTTTGTAATTGGAAGCAAATCCAAGCAGAACAGTATTATTTTTTTCTGCTAATTGGAGGATTTTTAATATGTTATTGTAAGTCAGTAGATCTAAGTATTTATGGATCCAGATCCCATTCTTTCATCCTGATGGCTGCTACCACCTTCCTTTAATGTTGTCAATAAAAACTAACCTTTGTAGGTAGCATGGTGAGAAGACATTATGTGATGAATATTGAAGTAAATGCATGAGGTAAAACTGCTGTTATTTCTGATTGTTATATGAAGCATGAGTAACACTAATTTAAATGTTGGCAACCAAAAAAAGTGCAAGGGAATAAGATAATGGTGTTCACTTCTGGTTAAGTGAAGGACGAGAAGTTTTTTTCTGTTTTCTTCTTAACGACAACATTTTTTTTCTTTACCATCATTTCCCATACCTTATATGAATTTGGACCTGGTGAAATATACATCTCTTCTGTATGTGTCTGTCACCAGATCAAGAGGAAAATAGAAACTTTTATAATTTTGTATCTGTAGCAAAAGTTTGTATTTTTTGAATCGGAAACAAACTGCTTTTTGTCTTTTGGTCTAAAACTTTGTGTATTATTATTACTCTTTTGGAAAAACCTGACATATGAGTTTATGCCGTTTTACAGTTTCTAAATAAATTCTTAAAACATTGCCAACAAATTCAGCATCAGTGGCCTTCTTACTGTTATTAAGAAGACTGTCACAGCGCGGATGAGGCACTCCTGCAGGATGCACGCCTGGCTGTTGATGCCTGCTTTGTTACCAGTCCATAACCCGGAGACAGTCAAGATCTCTTCTTCAGAGAAACCATCCATGTCTGAACTTAACACACGTGACACATCTCTGTCTCAGCATCACCCCACTACCTCTGGCTCACGTACTCTCTAGGGTGCATGGGGAGGTTATGTAGCTCTCACCCATTTAGACACTTTCCCAGAGACAGTTTCCCAGTCTCCAGAAATCCCTGATGCTGGAGGAAGCACAGCTTGAAAACAATGACAGCACCAGAAGGATCTGACTGGCTTCAGCATGTGTGCAAACAGGAATAACGCTGACTGTCACAGTAAAAGGCATAAGAAATAGCAGATAGGAAGAATGCAAAAGATTTCTCCTTTTCTCCCTCGTTTTGCTGCCTGACCGCAGATAACAGGCAAAATCAGATGGTCCTTGTTCTTCCTTGCCTGTAACAAATCTGTTATTCGGTCAATACTGACTTTCATGCATCAGTACATGCCCCCAAAACAACTGTTTGCTGCTTGAACATCCTAAATAACAGAGCATGTAAGTGTAGTACATTCTAGTCCAGCGAAACATTAAGTGCATAAAAGGTTCTCAGCAGTTTAGTTAGCCAAATGTCAGTCAATATCATTTTTGTTAACGTGTCCCGTAACAAAATTGGACTAAAGCTATCATATTTTACTGAGAACATGATCCTGAAAGTAGGTAGCATGGCCAACTTAAGTCACTTTGATAAGGTGATATTAAAAAGCAACGTGGCACCATTTAACAGCAACTTTTTGTAATGCATCCACAGCACTGTGTTTACATGCTTAAAGGGTGAGAAAACACAACATTCTGAATAAGCTTCTTCTTTTTTCTAAGGTTTGATGTTCTGCTGTCAGCTTTGCGTTTCAATTTTCAACTGTTTATTTTTAAAGAACTGAATTTCCTTCACCTCTTCTTTAACAGCACTTACAAAACCTGAGACCAGGGCTGCAATAATTAGGCATTCCATTCTGACCACAGTTCACTCCTAAAAACCTTTCGGGAGCTATGGAGGTGGAAACTGAACCCTTTAAATTATCTAGGCTGAGTCAGTACACAAGCTCCCAAGATGTATTAGACCCAAAGCCAGATAAACAGCACTTTATCTAGGAGCGGGCACTGTAAAACCAAGCTCAAGGATCAACCAGAAATTAAAAAGATAGAGGCTATTCTGTAACATCCAAAGCCCATCTGCTGCCTCAGCAAGTCCTGATGCTCTCTGTTCAATCCTGCTTGGTAATTACACCTTCACATGAAGTTGTGATTTGATATTTCTCCAGTCCTCATACTCAGTAAGCAGATGGGATATTAATTCCGGTTTGAATTTGCAACCAATACCGAACAGGAAGAAATCCAATTAAGCAATTATGAAACGTGATAACAGTGTTTAGCAATCCAGCTCTGGAGCTGTGTGGGAAGGGGAAGGGTGTGCAGAAACACTCCCTTCCTCTTTTTATCTTGCTCTATTTTCCCTCTGGGCTTGCTCCTTCCCTCTTTTTAGTCCTCTCTGTGTTGGCACAGCATTATCTCCAGGACTTGAAAGTAAGGTGGAAGGTATGAGGGAAGAAGAGTGTGAGAAAGCATCCCTTTCTGTGCCGTAGTTCTCCCTACCTCAGGATAATTTCTTATCTTGGGAAGGGAGCAGCCTCTGGTGCTGCTGTAATCATGCTAGCTGTTAGCTGGCTCAGACATCATCGCTTGGTGAAGTCAGAGCTCACCTTATTCAGGCTCCTGGGAGGCAGCTAGGAAGCATGCTTCCCAAACCCTACTGGATAAGCTGAAACTCAGTGAATAACAATTAATTCCATTTCCAATGGAAACACAACCTTCAGAAACAAGCAAAAAACCCACAACAACAACAAAACAAACAAAGCTATAGAGGACAAAATTCTTTCAGACAGACCAAATTGCTGAAATCCAAATAGCGCAGAAACTTCAGTTTTGACAAAGATTTCACGGAAAAAGCTTATGAGGCACGGGTACACTGATCAAAACAAATGTGAGATAACCGTGAACAATCAGGAGCTACTAAGTGTCTGTGCCTCATCTGGTATTTAGCTCAGGTCCTGAATCTTGTCTGTTTTTTACCCTGTCTTACATCACTACCGCCCCCAAAACCACCACCTGAAACAGTGACTAGAGTACTCTGGAGATGTAGAAGTTGAATTTCTAACCCTTACCTGGGACAAAACTTCAGGAAAAGCTCATTTTCATTCTCAACCAGGTAATTTTGAAGCCTTAAAAGGCTTTGCTGGGCAGGAGAACTGTCTGTTGTGCAGCTCCTCTATCTGCTAACAATTCAGGTAAGCAGAAACAGATGCCTGGTAAGTAAACACATAGTAACACCTACTTCAGGTTCAGAGCAAATAAGTTATTGCTTTTGCCACGTTCCTTCAGATGAAAGCAAATAGCTACATATTTGAATTCATTAACTAATGGATTAAATTAATATTTTGCTTAGAGCCAGTAAGCTAATTCTAGAAAGTGAAATGAAGTGACATGCTTTCTTTAGCACATACTGACTAATAAAAATAGCCTGTACAACCTTCTTAATTATTAAAGTCTTATTTTTATTTACAAAATGGTAAATTCTCATATTCCCCTGAAGAACAAATGGAAGATAGAAAAACCCGCAACAAAAAATGAGGTACAAGAATTACAACACGGTGACAGGGCAAGGGGCTACGTTTTGGTGGCAGTGTGAATTCTGTCTTATGGCTTTTGTCCATTTCCTTTTGTATCGTAAGCTCATTTGACAACTTTAGATGATTTAATTTTCTTTATGTCACCACTTTGTAGAATCAAGGTTCCATCTCTGAATTTTCCGACTTGTCCAGCAGCCCAAATGCTAGGCACTGATTTCTTCCTTTTGGCCTTCCTGAAATATGAGGGGGGGAAGAAGTGAATCAAGAGAAACAGCAGAAACTCGTGAAAATACTCAATTTGGTGAAAAACATCACTTATTTATGCAGTCAGTGTTGATATTATGGAATACCAAACCAGAGCAGGTAACAACCCCAAAACATTTATACTACCCTTCACCATCCAAACTCGTAGCACATTACAAAATGAACTACATTAAAGTGAGTTTAAAACCACAAAGACTTTCAGATAGACAAAGGAGATAAAGAGTTTCACATGTCAGTGAGCCTGCTGCACTATAATTAAGGATGTCACTTTACCTTCCAAGCCTCTCTACGTTGCAGCTTGTGTTTTGCAAAACTTATTTCTCAGGGCAAATGCTCTCAGTGGCATATTGTAGGTCCCCACACAGGCATTCCCATCCATCCCACCTCCAACGGCAGTCTTAAACATGCCAGGGCAGAACTGACACATTTTCAGTTAAGCTGCATACCTAAAGCCTCTGGAGCTGCTAGACACGGAACAAGGTCGTCATTTTGCAACAAAGAGTTCTGCAGTTTGAGAAATGCACGTGTGTGACTTGTGGTGTAAGACCGTGCATAGTTACACTGAGGCAATACACTGGGAAAGCTATACGAAATAAATTTACCAGCCTTAAAAATGTCTCACCTTTCCTTCAGGTCTTTCTTCTTCTTCTTCTTCAGAGAATCTCCTTTGTGTTCCTGTGTTTAAAGATACATATTTTAATGGCGAAGGAACAGAGCATCAACCCTCTGCACCAACAGCACACAGTTCTCTTCGCTTCACAGAGCGCAATGCATTAAAACAGGCTGGGAGACCTCCTGACAGGATAAGTGATGCAACGCATCCAGAGGCACCACACCATGCCCAGAGCCCTTCCCGTCACCTTGTGGAAGGCACAGCCCTCTCATGACCAAAACGCTGCCCCTGCCACATTGAGGAGGTGCAGATCCAGCTACGCAAGGGGAGAGACCTGCCTTTTGGGTATGTGATAGATCTTTGGGTCAGAAGAGCCACTTGCTAGCAGGCAAAGATACCTAGCTGCCTGCCTGAGTGAGCCTGTCACACCACAGGGCTCGCCTGCATTTGGCCATGCACTGGGTTGTGCTTTGAGCCACGTGACAGAGGAGGAGAAGTAGATCCCCTGGAAAAGAGGGTGGCAGGAGACAGGCTGGTGGAGCAGAAACCTGCCCTGCAGCCTGTTCCCATCTACGGCAGAGGCAGGGAACAGGCTTGGGGCCAGAGAGGCCATGCTAGGGGATGCACGCAACAGAAACCTCACCCTTGCTTTAAATAGTGAGCAAGATCCTAGATGGAACTGTGCTGATAGAAAACCAGCTGAAGATCTGGCCTTCTGTGGTTATTCAGCATGCAACAAGCACTAACTGGAGGCAATATGCCCTTGAGAGGCATGAAAAAATAAACAGCTGCTGACTTCATGTCATCAGTCTACCAGCCTCCAAAGATGGGGCACTGTAGTGCAGGGAAAAATTCTGCACCTTTCACACTGCCCACAACCAGCTTGGACTGACGAGGTGAGTCCTGCTGGAGTCAGGAACCCACTCCTGACTCCTGAGGGAGCAGCAGACGTCAAGCCCAAGCACTCCTCCTGTGCCTGAGGCATTATCTGTCAGGCTCTTGGGTTAGCTCTTACACGCTGAATTGTTAAAGACAAAATTTCACACAAACCTTTCCCTTATCGTCCTCCTTCGCCGCTTTTTTCTCTTTCATTTTTTCTTGATATGCCTTGTAGTTGATGTGTTGCTTTTTGGGGGGCTGCAGAAAAGATCGGGAATGATAACAGCAATGAAATTTTCAAATAGGTTCAAAAATATATTCACATTTGCATGGAAATAATTTTTCAGGTGGTGGGGAGGACAGAAGACGTGGTTTATTTCATTTTGGATAAGAGGAAATGACTTAGGGTAGATACATAGGAACATACGTTTCTTGGCAGAGAGGGATGTTTATGTTATGTAGCAGACCTACAGAGTTTCCACAATAACACTGGGCCTGAAAAAAACAGTCCCTTCCCCACTCCCAAAGACCTAGGGAAACTGTTAACTCACTGGGAGAAAGAGGCTTTAAAAAGCTTAAGAACAAGTTCCCCCTCCAGCCATTTAGTTTTGAATGGCCTGATTAAAAATCGGTAAATGCTGTTTTCCATCCCAATCAGTCCTATTTCACCTAAACACCTCTGATACGACAAGCATACTAATTTTCCAAACGTCTATAGAAAATAGGCAAGACTGAATAAAAAATGTAAAGTCAGCATGAGGTGGGAGAAAGGGCATGGGATGGAATCTGGTGTTTTAAAGTAGTGTCAAAACCCCACAGTGTTTATCACCTTCCTGCACTGTAAGAGCTGGGTCACCTCTGAGCACAAAACAAGCAAGAATTACCTTGGCTCCCAGCATGATGGCCCGTTCCCGTTCCCATAAACGCTGCTCTTGCTTCTGATAGCCAGTGATCCCAAACTTGTGCACTTCCAAGCGAGCCTAAAACATCATAAAAAAATTGCAAGCATTTTGTAATCATCTGACCCGTTGTAAAATACTTGGCAGACCACAACAAAGTCACACTCCCAGAGAAACCTTAGCTAAAACCTGAATTTGGCATGCTATAAAATAATACTAACTGAGTTTTGAATTATACTGCAGAACGCTTAACCGCTGTCCATCTAATCTCTGGACAATGAGGACTACCAGAGGGTCGGTATTTGATTCTCATTTCACACAGAACTGGACACATGGGAAGGACCTGCTTTGTATAAAAGTGAACGATGTTGTGCTGTATGAACCTGAACAATAAAACGTGCTACCCGCAGCACCCAGCAACTGCACAGCGCTCCCATTCCTTGGCTGCAGAGCTTTTGACCACTGAGAAACACAGATGGGCATCTGGTGCAGTGGTTCAACTATGTAAACATACGTACACAGTTGACACTGCAACAGAACTCCCTGGCAAAACCAGCAGGGAAATCATAACCTTTATAGAGGTAGTAGTTGAAGCCCCAGTGTTTCCAGCAGTACCGCCCTCCACACAGAATCTCCACTGGAAGGTCTCGCTGGATCACAGCACAACCCTGGGCAGAGATTGGGCATGCAAAACAACTTTCACAAATCTGCAAACAAATCTGTAGCTAAGGCCAGTGCTAGTTACACTTATAGAACAGGTTAGCACAAAAAAAAAAAAAAATGTAAAGAAATCATCTGTTATTTCAAAAATGGAAGCCAAGCTGCTTTTATTTTTTTTTTTTACCTCCATTTCCATATGGGACCAGAAATGCAAATTTAACACCACGTGCCTAAAACAGCATATGCTACACATCATGGGTCCTCACAGAGCTTCACACTGCTGACATACAGTGCACCTCCTCAAATTATCAGTGAGGGATCAGAAAGAAAGGACACCGAGTTGTAACGTGCCTCTCTCCATACAGAGCTGTCCACACAGTCCTCCTCCAGCACAGCACACGGCCAAAGTAACATGAAAAGTTAACTTTTTCTGGCAGCATTTCTCCTCGGTCCCACCGTAGCATTCCCAAGCATATAGATACGCAGACATGCACAATAAAGTGCTGAGATTTGATAGATCCCGGTGACTTACTTTTTCGAAGTTAAATTCCTGCTCGTTCACGGTTTTCTTTTCAGCCACTGCTTTGGCCTATAAGCAAAATAAAACATTTCCATTGAGTATGAGAAGTAAAACAATTTAAAAGCCGATTCTGACAGTTGTTTAGAAAGCAGGGAAATGCTAAAATGGGTGGTAGCGGTATCTTTTTCTGCCTTTACTACCCTGATGTATTAAAGGAAAAGTCTCGGGTATTTTAATATGTAGATATTGTGGGGTCTTTCTGGAGCAGCCTCGCACAGTTAGCGGGGTACCATCACAGCCTCCTCCCCGAAGTGATGCTGGGGCACCTCCCGAGAGCCCAGGCACAAAAAAAAACAAACATAAAAACAAGAAATAAAGGAAGAAATCCACGCTTCGAGCCCCATGCCTACCTGTGGGCCGCCATGGGGTGGCGGCGGCCGCCGCTTGCCCCCGCGGAACAGCACCACCTCCACCTCCACGGGCTGCGGGGCGGCGGGCGGGGGGGCGGCGTTGCGGAGCTCCTCCCGCAGCCCCTCGAAGAAGCCTCGAGCACCCCGCTGCCCCCCCGCCGCTCTTCCGCCTCCTCCTCCTCCTCCTCCTCCTCCTCCATCTCCTCCTCCTGCTGCTGCTGCTGCCGGCTCCTTGCTCTCCTCCTCCACCTCCTCGCCCCCATCGCCGGGCTCCTCACCTGCGCGGAGAGCCCCCAGTCAGCCATCATTCCGCTCCAGAGTGAACACCCCCCCCCTCACACACCCACACACCCCCTTAATTTTGGGGAGCCCCCCGCCGCCCCCCGCTCACCCACCCAGGTCGTAGAGAGCCCCGAGCACCGCCTCCAGCCGCCGGCAGGGCTCCCTCGCCCCCATGGCCGCGGCGGGGCGGGCGGAGGCGCCGCGCGGTCGCGGGCGGCTGCCGTCAGCCCTAAGATGGCGCCGCCCATGGCGCGGCTCCTCCGCCCTCCCCCGCGCCCGCCCCAGCCCCAGCCCCAGCGCTGCGGGCAGCCGGGCCGGGACCGGGGCCGGGACCGGGGCAGGGACCGGGACCGGGGCTCCGCGGGGCCATGGGGGCCGCAGCCGCAGCGGCGGGGTAGGGCGGGCGAGCGGGGTGCGGCGAGGCGCGGTGCTGCTGCTGCTGCTGCTGCTGCTGCTGGCACCATGGCGGCGGCGGCGGTGCCCGGGCGGGCGCGGCGAGGGACGCCCATGTACTCGGTAGGCTGCCCGCGGGGGGCTGCCCGCCTCGCCCCCTCCCCAAACGCTGTGGCGGCCCCCCGGGGGGATTTGGGGATGGCTGCGGGGGCAGGGCGCCCCTTCGGGTCCCCGTCCCTTCTGGGTGAGGGGGATGGAGGGCAGGGGGGGAGTCCTGGTGTCTGCGGGGATCCCCGATCTCCGTGTCCCCTGGTGCCACACGGGTGCGTCGTGAGTGCTCCCATTTTAGTGTTTTGGAAAATATAGGGAAGGCAGGGGTGTTCCTGGCTCCCACCGCTTTGTTTCTGTCACTGCCGGTGCCCCCATAGCCGCCTGCCCTACTGGGTTCTTCGCCTGGAGGCTGCCGGGGGGGAGCCCACGCAGCGCCTCGGCTGTGGGGCACCGGAGGAGCGAGGCGCTTCTCCCGTCATTAGCTCAGAGCTACCTCAGGCCGGGACACGAAAATAACTACTGCTGCGGGAAGAAACCCGTGGCAGGTCAAATCCAGAAATGTGAAATGGAGACGAGTGGCAGGGAGGTGACTTGGCCTTTGGCTGTGGCCTTGGTGAAGCCCCGCTCAGCGGGGACGCATCGTGCAACGGCTGTGGCAGCGCAGCGGCTCCTGATGAGGCTGACGATACCGGGGCTGAGTGCTGGGTTGCTTCCTTTTTTGTTGTTTCTTGTGTTTTTATCATGGGGTTGCACGCTGTAGGATTTAAACTTTGGTTATCCCAAGAAATGTTGCTTAAATTTTCTGGGTAACGTTTTGTCTCGTACTGACCTAAGCAGGTGTGTGCTTAGAGCCAACCACTATTTGTTGAGGCTATTTTGAGCTATCTTTTTCACTATTATAAGGCACATAAGTGTTTTTTTTGTTTGTTTGTTTGTTTGTTTTTTTTTTTTGGTTTTGTTTTTTTTTGTTTGTTTTTTCCTGTTTTATTTTTAATCAGGAGGGTTGATATAAGGTATCAAGGCAACTGATGACTAATACAAACTATTTCCAGCCTCCTTGTCACTTTGTGGCTTGCACGGCTCTTGCAAAATATCAGCCAGGTGAAAACCATGGGAGAAGACAGATTGAAAGCTGTAATACTAAACTTCCACGGTATCTCATGCTGATGAATGGACAGGAACGAAATGTTTGCTCTGTCCTCACTTTAAATGTCAGCTGCTCTCGATAATGTTGCTGATGTGGCTGCGGTCAACCAGCAGTGAAAGCTGACTCCCTCTCCCGAGGCTGAAAACCTGGCTGCTGCTGCTGCTGGGCATTTTGCTTATCTGTTCCTGGATTTCTCCTGTGCGTTTGCTGGCCAGGCTTTCATCTTGAGGCCAGTGAAGGTCACTCTGACAGCCCGTGAAGCAATGTGTTCTCTCCTTCGCTTTAAGGCTGGTTCTGCACAGGTTGTATAGGGGGAGAGAAGGCAAAATGAGTGGAAGGGGTGCCTGTGCTGCCCTTCAAGTTGTGCTGAAGAGGAAGACGCAAGCATTTTTATCTTAGCATCTTCTACTAATAAATGTGCTTAATCATAACCGTTTCCTTTGTGTTGTGCTGAGCCTTGCTTGCCTGATGACTGTTGCTGCTGTTCTGAAGTTTGGAGAAATACGGTTTAAAGACTAAGGGGTCATTCACGTGATCTGTGCTGTGAGAGGAGTTAATAGGAGACATCTCTCTCCAGCGCAGGGGATGCCCACTGACTGAAGGAGAAGAGTTTTGTCACTGAGATTTCTCAGCTAGCTGTGCATGTACTGCTAGCTTTCCTGATGCTGGTCACTCAGGGACTGTGCTCTCTTTATACCATGTTGCTTTTTGGTCTTCATGTGGCTGGTAATTTTTTTTTTGGTTCTGTTCCTACCTGGCTATGCGTTCTGTACCTTATGTCCAAGCCTGGTGAAAGCCAGCAGCGATCACCGAGATCCCACATCCAACTTAAAGCAGGATTATTTCTGGTGTTGATGATTGTGTTTTTATAATGTCATGCATGTTATTGCATTCATGCAGCTGCAAGAGTAGGGATCAAAGCTGTTTCAGTTAATACCTCTTAATCACGAGGACGCTGGAGGGAAGGCATTTTAGTTTTAAAGCTTAGGTGTTTCCTCAGCCTCTTCCTGTTGGACAGAATTAAGTAATGTGGCATATGGTGATTTGGGGACCTTTGCGGAGGGAAACGGTAGTTTCTTTTGTCTTTGGTTTCTTTTGGTTTTAGTTTCTAATTGCAGCATTGTTCCAAGCAGGCAATATTTGTTCATGCACTCAGAGCATGGAAAGGAGATGTTATAGAAAGGTTAACAAAAAAAAACCAAACACATTACAAAAATTGTGCACGCTATTATTTTACTGCTGTAGGCAAGCAGATCACTGAATCTCTCGAGACAGTGTCTCATTCTTTATTTGTATGTTCCCAGCAGAAAGAGCTCACATCAAAGAAAAGGGATGAGTTTGAAGATATCTTGGAGGAAAGGCGATTGTCCAGTGACTTGAGATATGCAATGAAATGTTACACTCCTGTGATTTACAAAGGACTTTCACCTTGCAAGCCAAATGCTATTAAAACTGCTGTTCTGCAGTCAGAGCAAGTTCAGTATGTTATCAAGCAGGTGAGTCTGAACACTGAGCTGTAAGATGAAGTAGATTGAACAGAGCCAAATTTTGTGTGGCAATGGGGGAAAAAAAAGTTATTGCTGCTCTCGTCAAACACCAGAGCTGTAGTTTGAAAGGCACTCTGATAAATCAGTAACTAGGGAGGCACGCTCTTCTGGCAGGAAGAAAAAATTCTGGTTTACCAAAGAGTTGCCACTAAAGTTGTTGTGTCGTGGTGTTTTTATTTTCTGTATACGATATTTTACATCCAACTTAACCAATGTGCTTGACTTCTTTTTTTTTTTTCTCCTCTCCTGTCGTTGACACAGAGCAGCATTGAAAAAGATTTTACTTAGTAGTTTTTGTATTTTGAGGACATGTTGTAGCAATTTTATAGGCTAGTGATGTATTTATGAATTAGTCATTGATACATTCTCTAAAATGAGAGTTATATTTTGACAGAAATTTTTCAGACAAGTGTCACGTGGTTAAAGGAAGTTAGTTCTGCCATTGCAATCTAGTTCTCAGCTTTGGACTAGAAATTACTGAAAGTATTTCTGGTCTCTAAACTGAGCTGTGCTGTTTGGGAAGCATTTTCTTTTGTCACTCTTCCTCTTTCTTCCTACTTCATGTGCTATAAAAGGCATGTTCCTCATTCTATAACAGCAAAAAACCAAACTGTTCAACTAAATATTTATATATTTAGGAGAGAATGTAAATCTCTCCTCCTGTGTAAATAGAAGAGATGACCATTATGTAAGTCCGTTTTAAGAAACTTCAAAAGGGAATGTGTGTAAGAACAGAAAAAAGAACATTGATATGCAAAGCTGGTAGAGACAGCGCTTTGTATGCATTTCAGCTAGCAATTGCAACAGTAATACTCTACAAAGAAAATCAAGCTTGATAGGGCCGAGGTTCTTCAGCCAAGTCTGAAAATCCAATCCAAATGCACTTCAGAGATTTACTTGAATATCTCTGCAAACATAAGTTTCTTTTTCCTGGATAAAGAAAATTGTACACAGTCTTCTTTAGACCAATAGTCTATGAAATATTCTTAGAACTGAGCCTGCTCCAAAGATGCTACAGGCTAAAATATTCAGATGGCGTGTTTGGGGGGTGGGGGGGGGTGGGGGAAATGTAACTACCCACCCCCCATTGACAGCTAAGCTCACCATGGATTTTGAACAGCTTTAACTTGGCTTTCACTTGCTGGTTGACAAAGAACAGATGCTGTGAGATTAGAATGTCCATATGAATGTCCTGTCCCATAAAATAAAATCTTGCTGGCTATTGCATTAGTGTTGCCATAATTGTTGTGGCACATTGAACAGTGTGCACGGGCAAGGAGAAAGAAACCACATCTGACTGCTCTTTTGTTTGTTTTCTCTTCAGTTAGCAAAAGAGATGGGAGAATCACCTGATATTATTCAAGAAGAAGCCACAGAAATCCTGGATGAGATGGGTCACAGTATGCAATTAGGAGCTGTCAGATTTTTTGCCTTTACTCTGAGCAAAATATTTAAACAGCTTTTCCAGAGAGTTTGTGTGAATGAAGAAGGAATGCAGAGAGTGAGTACTGCTGAGGAAAAATAAAAAGCTGTAATATTTTCATGCTGGTTGCTTAGGCAAAGACTCCCATCTTCACTTCCACTAAAAAATACAAAAAAAAAACAACAAACACCACCACCAACAAAAAAAGACTGCACTTGCGTTTATTGCAGCTTTTCTAAATAAAGGGAGGGAAAGACAGATGATATGTAAGTTTTTGAGGCAAACAGTCAGCATCGTTTTTTGTACACTTTTCCAAATGTTTCCTGTGGTAAGATGTTTTGCATAAAACATCTTTCAGCTTTTGCAGAGATTATACAGGCCTTCATTTGGGATACATTTGGCAATGAGGAATATATGATCTGTAAGATTTAAATATAAATATATGTATATATATATTGCTTGTGCCATGTATTTTGATGCTTAGAAGGAATTTGTTTAAAACTTTTTAGTAGGATAAGAGTAATTGTGATCTTGCAGAAGTGAACTGTTCACATTATTTATGTTTGCATTTTTTTCCAGAGGGTTGTCATTAAAGGTAAATAGTTGTCAAAAAGAAGACACAGGTGACTGTCATCCTCTCTCTCTTGTTGCTTTTTTTTTCACTTCTGTAATTGTTTTGCCAGCTCTTCAGGGATTTGAATTCCTAATTTTTTTAAAAAAAAGTTCTCTGTATGACTAATTTTGGTCAAGTGATTTATGAGATGTAAGATGAGAAACCTTTATTCAACAGTTTTGCTTTGAGAATACTTTGACCTCTTTTCTTTTAGTTTGATTTGCCATTTAAAATGGCAATACATTCTTGAAGCAATTTCCATGTGGGTTGGAACATGACAATAGCTACCTGGGCAGTAGATAAATAGAAATGCTGGAACTGTTTCTGGAGGGAAAGAATGGTATGTGGCCAAGAATATAAAAAGAAAAAGTTAAAGTTTTTTATTGCTTAATTCTATGTGGCTGAGTGGGTTGGCTGTTCTGCCAAACCTTCATACAGCTAAGATCCACGAAACACTGTGTACCTCTGAGGCAGGAGATGCCTGAAGTTTGCCCCAGTCCGGTGGGGATTTGTTGTGCCCTGTCTCATTGCAGGTTGTCACCCCTCTGGAGGAGGGTACAGTCCGTGCCCAGCAAGACTTAACAATGTCAACCCTTACAAGCCCTACTGGGTTTCCCGTTCCTATCAAAAGGGATTTGGATTGTGCTATCATGTAATGAGGTGGCCCTGCCTTTTGAGTCTTGTGGTGCCTCCAAATCACAGGTTGCTATTCTGGTAGCTACTGCTCCAAATTTCCTTTGACTCCATGCTGAAAAAGATATAAAGTATGTGGATAGAGAAACCATCCTCATCAAGAAATCAGCTTTTGTTTGTCTGAAGCCACGTGAAGATCTGTATTTGCAAATTTCAACAGTTGTTCTGCAAATATTGGAGCAATATTGTTTGTTCTGGTTTTCTTTTTCAGCTGCAGCATGCCATTCAGGAGCACCCAGTTGTACTGCTGCCCAGTCACCGAAGCTACGTAGACTTTTTGATGCTGTCTTACTTGCTGTACACGTACGACTTGGCTTTGCCTGTCATTGCTGCAGGAATAGGCAAGTATGTTGTTTGAACGGTGTTTTCAGGATTCAGAGTACTGATAGCAACTGGTCTGGTATTTGCTGCTATAAATACTTGTGTTTAATTTCTGTTCCAAATACATTTTGTTAAAAACCCCTTGAGTTAGATGTTTGCAGTGTACGTGCCTCTCCTCTGTGCTGAGTGCCATCAAAAGTGAATTTTTTCATAGCAAGTTCAGCCAGAAGCACCTCACCTGCAGACCCAAAGCTGGGCAAAGAGAGGTGTTTGAAGCAGACTTCTGTATTACTGTCCTCGCCCAGAAACAAGCAAAAACTTGGCCATGAGCTCCTGTGTACACAGAAGGTTTTGCAATACCTGATATGGTTCTAAGCACAGTCATAGTAGCCAGATACGAAGTGCCAATCGCCTTGTGCTGGTTGGTGGTGTGACCGACTCCCTTGAAAGCATTGGCAGAGCTTCATTATGCCAAGTGCTGAGAGCAGAGCTGGCTGAGAAACAGAACTTTGTCAGAGGGAAAACTGGCAAGATTTTGAACGTAGGTCTAAAGCAGATTAAGCTGGTTTTATTTGTGGGAAGCAGTTATTGAAAACTAACAGTATCTTCTCAGTCAATGTGCTTTTTGAAACTCCTGTTTCTATGGCAGCATTTAACCAAGAAGCCTGATCTTGGAAGTCTGGAGTGTCAACCAAGTCTTCTAAGCAAGCATTCTGGGATCTGGTGCAGTGCTGTGCATGCACAGGCAAGCTAGCAAAGATCTGGGAACCTAGTATTCTCCTCTAGTTTGCTAGATTCTCTCTCTTAAAGACTGGGGAATGAATGAGCTTGGAATAAACAGATAAGGTGCTCCCCCCCATGTCACTTTTGTCAGATGAAAAAATGTTGCAGTGCTTTCGATGGAAAAGTATGTGAAGATGCTGCCATCAGCCTAAACTGCTTTCCATTTTCAGTAGATGATGTTTGATATCAGGAGCTTTGAGGAGCCTCTCACACAAAAGGTGTCACAGATTTTTTAGAACTGTTTTAAGTAAGCACCTGTAACGGTGAGAAGTTGTCTGTATTTTTTTCAGGTCTGTATTATGCTTACCTTTCCTCCCATTAAAAAGAATGGGGGCAGGGGTGATTTATGCCATTTTTGGAACAATTTCACCTAATCTTCTTCTGATACTGTAATACAGATTGGATCAGATGGGAATCTTTCAAGGGTGCAGGCTAGATCTTTACTGTTTTTTCCAGTTGGGAGATTGAGAATACCAGTAAAAAATCAGGGGGAGCTGGGAGAATAGGGAAGACAAGATGCTGCTGATATGTGAAGTACGGGTATCCCGCCTTCTGTGTGATGCAGGTTAGCTTCTGGTGAATTCAGAGTTTGGTGTCTCATAGCTGCCTTTATCAAGGTGCTACAGCTACTTACCTGTCACATATTGTTCTGAAGCTGCTCACATGCCAACGCAGATATCGGTGTGGTGCTTTGTTATCTACAGATACTAGTACAAAAAAGATGTTGCATGTGTGTGTTATTTTAAGTTCCGTAAGTGAAAATACAGTTGTCTGATTGTACACATAACTACAATGTGTTGTTAGAGGTTAACAACATGTGATACAAGAACTAACTCAAGGTGCTACTTGTTGTGGGTCTCCTGATTGAGGAATAAGTGCCTCTGCTTTGTTAGTTGTTGTTTGGTTTCAGGTAGCATACACCTAGATCTGTGGGGATTTGCTGCTATTGCCACCCAGGGTCCTGCAGCCAGTTTCCTTTTATCTATTTTATACAGTGAGTGAATCTCCATCCTCAAATCTTTCATTGATTGACGTAGCAAGAAGGCTGAAGCAGCAAATAGCTGGCTGCTGTGTAGGCTCATTTTAAATGTCTCATGAATAAATTTAAATGTTTCCGAGTTTTGGCAAGTTAAACACTGGTTATGATTGCTTGAAACTAGGAAATTACCAAAAAATTTAGCTGATTTAGTCTACCATTCCTAAATTGATGAGTCAGGCTCTCAAATGGTATAATGTAACATAATTGGTCAGTTAATTTCCAGGGTTAATTTCTGTGTCTTCTGGGATATGTTCAATGGTAACTGAAGATGAGTGAGACAATGTACTTGGAAAAAAAAAAAACCAAAAAACATAGTCTTCATTATGGCTGAAATCTGGGCATCTAAATTATTGAAACAAATTGCTCTAAGTGAATGTTCTTTCCAAAAATAAAATATAAAACATTGAAAGCATCTTATAACATGACAATCACATCTTCCAAGTACTTGCAACAGAATCCTTGAAAGAGATCTCCTTTATCCTGGTAATTGAATCACTTTATTACATAAATTGTTTGTTTCTGCTGAAAGATATTAATCAATAAGTTTTGCGTTTGTGGTTTTGTTTTTTGTTGGATTGTTTTTCAGATTTCCTAGGAATGAAAATAGTTGGTGAGCTGCTGCGAAGGGCAGGTGCCTTTTTTATGCGGCGTTCCTTCGGTGGGAACAGGCTCTATTGGGCAGTTTTTGCTGAATACGTAAAAACTATGTTAAGGGTAAGTAAATTACTGAACTCTCAAAGTGTATGCTTAAGAAATACTGTATTGCAGTGATTCATGTTAAACGTGCATGACGTGGGCAGGATATTGAAAGTCTTCATCGTGGTCTGAGGAAATGGATTTTACCTCAGAATTCATGTGTGAAGAGCAAGTTTGCAGTCTCTTCCTGCAGTTCATCAGTGGGTGATAAACAAATTGCTGAGCTTCAGTTTCCTTGGCTCATGCGTCCATATCTCATAACAGACAAAATATTTTTATTAATTTAACTGTATGTTGTGGCAAATACAATAGATGAATATAAGCTTCAAAATGACTGAAGTTAGAGATGCATGGCTTCCATTAAAAAAAAAAAACTGCTTACTTTTTAAGTACTTAAAATTATTTGTGAGCGGTAAAGATGAAATGTTTTTATGTTTCTGACAGGCTTTTTTGTTTGTTTTACTTTTGTAGAATGGTTATGCCCCAATTGAGTTTTTTCTTGAAGGGACAAGAAGCCGCACTGCCAAGACTCTGACTCCAAAGTTTGGTGGGTTTGTCGGACACTTGGAACTTTTTATGATTAATGTGTTCCGTAGTGGTTATGTTATTCTAAAGTTGCTCAGCTAGGAAGGGATGTTGAAGTGGTAGGAAATTGGCGAAGTCTGTCATAGTGGAAAAAAACACTATAGTTTGATTTCCAAGGCCAAATAAAGAAGGGCAGCAATACATGCCTCTTGCACTCTGTTTCTTTCTCTCCCATTGTGTAACTAATTGCATAACTCTTCCCTATTTTCTTTCTGGAAAATAGGCTACCCCGTACCTGCACAGAAGTATTTTGAGCTGTTTGTAAAAGACAAGGGGAATCTTTAGAAAGATGATGATGAGCAAGTGCAGAGAAGTGCTATTGAAAAGAGCACAAACAGCTGTCCAAATGCATTGCTTAAATTTACCTTCTGTTCTAAAGCTTGGACAATGTCTTCTGCTTTTGCTTAGTGAAGAGAGAACAAGCATAACATTCACCTATTTACAGTTTCTAAAACTTACTTAACTTTGAAAAAGATATCTTGCAGCTGCTTTTCACTTGAAGACAAGTGTTTCACTTTTTTTTTTTTTAATCCACTTTGCAGGTCTTCTCAGTATTGTGATGGAACCATTTTTTAAACGTGAAGTCTTTGACACGTACCTTGTTCCCATCAGCATCAGCTACGAGAGGATATTAGAAGAATCTCTCTATGCATATGAACTCCTAGGAGTCCCAAAGCCCAAAGAATCTACATCTGTGTGTAAATTCCTTAAGAACAGAATATAGGTGAAGGCATACACACCCTGCAGCATACACACCCCGCAGCACTAAAATTTTATTTCTGCTCTTCCCATTTTTTTAGGGATTGTTAAAGGCCAGAAGGATCCTCAGCGACAATTTTGGTACCATACACATCTACGTTGGCCAGCCGGTGTCACTTAGAACGTTGGCTTCTGGGAGAATCAATCTCTGCCCGTATAACTTGGTTCCCAGGTACCAGATCTTTCCATGACTTATGCACAGGAAAAACATTTGTTTACATGTAGTCCTCACCAATGTAAAAATAATTAAGAAGTTTTTTGGTTTTCTTTTTTTTTTTTTTTTTTACTTTGGTTTCAGTTTCTCTCCTCTGCCCTCCATTTGACTACTGAAGATGTTTTGTCTGCACTCATAGCTATCATGTTTGTGACTGGCTGTTTCTGAAATAGGTTGTTACTTCCATTGCTCTGTTCTCGGTTGAGAAGGTGCCATTTTAAAAATTCATGATGGTGTATGAGTCTGGCAAAACTTTATTTTCTGAGAATGCAGTGGTTTTGTTACTTTAAAAATCTACTTTCTTTCCCTTCTTGCTTTATTACTGCAAACAGTTTTGTGATTGTGTACCAAGAAGCTTCAGCTATGGCTAGAATTGGGTGGATTTGCAATTTGTTATATCAAATTATAATGCTTTTGAATGTTTTTCAGGATAGCAAGTGTATAGCATCAATACAGAGTTCTGTTTCAAATATTTTTGTGAATCTACTGATGTTTTTCTCTGTACTACATAGTGCATAGGTAGAATTACCCTCCAGATGTTAGGTGCTGGAAAGTAGTTATGGATCTTGGAGCAATACAGAGGAAATCTGTAATATAAATCATACTCTTCCCTATTTTGGAGCTTTTTAACCTTGAACTGCATGGTTCTTTTCAGATATCTTCCACAGAAGCCTTCTGAGGATATCCAAGAATTTGTCAGTGATGTGGCGTATAAAATGGAGCTCCTGCAAATCGAAAACATGGTTTTGAGCCCGTGGGTGCTAGTTGCTGCCGTCCTGCTCCAGAATTTGCCAGCTATGGATTTTGAACTTCTAATAGAAAAGACGCTGTGGCTGAAAGGCTTAACGCAGACTTTTGGAGGTTTCATTGAATGGCCTGGTATGCACAGAATGTGTTATTTCTATTTCTTTTTTTGTTTGTTTGTTTGTTTATGAAGGATACATTATTTTTATGTGGAAGCAGTGTATAGTGACAATGTTACAGATTTGTTTTCATGGGTGCTGAGTCATAAATGGATTTCAGGATATGCCAAAAATGATGCTAACATAGAAAGGGTTTTGCCCTAGGGCTATAGAAGATGCTACTCTGAAAAACAGTTATTTCCTGAAGCGTGTAATGAGCGAGAAATTATAGACTGTTTTATAACGTCTTTCTGAAGGTGGTCTTAAGTCCTAGGCAATTAATTACCAAGTCTGCAACAGTACCTCAGTAAAATGCTACATTTATTGCTTGATATTGGCTATGAGTTGGTACTGTGGTAAAGAACTAGCCTAAACAAATGTGTGAAATAAATAAAACCAAAGCTATAATCTGATTATTTATTTTTAAATTTGACTTCACCCTTTTGGGGATGCAGTGATGACTTTTGAGGTAGTGGCTTCTGTGTTTTTACATTATACGCACACATACATAAATATATTTATATATATTTGTGGAAAGGTTGATTCTTCTTCCTCTTCTGAACACTTGTTTTAAGCATCTCTCTTTGAGCCAAGCTGACACAGGTAATTTGTTTTGGAGCCTCAGGACATAAGTGGATAAGCTGGCAAAGAAAAATAGTGTGTGGTGCAAATACCTTTTCACTGTAGGTATATTTAAACTACGGATCTTCGCTTTTGTACTTGTGTGTAATCAAGGATCACTCTCAGTATTGCAACAGAGAAATATGAGCAGGCCACAGTTAGAACAGAGCTCTCATTTCTGGAAAAATATCATTTCTCCTTTCAGTTATCTTCACTGTAGTAAATATGGACGCAGTCTGCTCCTGCCAGACTGTGAAAGGAAAAATGTCGTGGTGTTTAACATCATTTAGAATCTTACTGCTTAGTAAACTGAAGAATATAGTGCATTTGGGTTTGCTTTCTTAGTAATTTTGTTTTCTTAGTAAAAATGAATAAACTTTTGCTTTAGTTGCAGAGAACGGAAAATAGGCAAGGTATTGAGGTGGAGGAAAAGATTTTGTTTGAGTGTGTTGGCCTTGCACTAGGTGTCATTTGCATAGAAACAGGGTTGTTTGTTTGTTTGGTTTGAGTTATCAATAATTTGAAAGAATAAATAATTTTAAAGGTTAGTTTGGAGACGTCACCATGTCAGCAGCTACATGCATCCTGTCTGTGCTGTTTCTCCTGCTACCGTGCTGGTTGGTGGTTATAGGCAGAACATTGGCTTAGGTTATAGAAATTTTATATTAAAAACAGGAACTGAAAAATGGCCCTCTCTCAGTTATTATTACACTGAGAAACTTGTGAAAACATTGCCAAAGCTGGAATACAGTAGGCTGAAGGAGCAAATAAGATGCAAGGAGGTTCTACGTGAAAGCTAGTGTAAAGGGAAAATATGTTTTTGTTTTCCAGTCAAAGTCTGGATTGATTTGATATGCTTGTGTTGCTCTGGTCATGTAAATGGTATTTTCATGTTCAGTTAAGTTTTTGTTGCTTCTTTCCTTGCTTGCTTAGTGGTTCACAATGTAGGGAATTTTGGTAGGGTTTAAAGCCTAAGATATTCTAAAAAGATGACTGTATTTTAAGACTTGAGGTGCTGTTCTTTATCTGCTTAAAGTTCTTTGAAGGACTAATATAAAAAAATATAAAAAATAACAAACCCTAAACCCACCCAGTTCCTTGCTTTAGAGTTTTTAAAAGGATTTTAGTGTAACAAAAGTATACTTGGGTTTAAGTGCAAGCTGTTTTCTTTTTGAGCAGGTACATTATGCAATGACCCCTCAGTTAGGATTTTTTTAAACTTAATTATGATGAGGGATTCCTTGTTTCTGAGAGTTGAAGAAAAACATTTTAAAGACTTGTGCATCTGATTCAAAGATTACAGTGTCAGGAATTCCTAAGCCAAAGTGTTTCCTTAACGATGACTGTTTCCATCAAATAGTTCTAGCCTCTTTTATTTGGAGGCACAGAATCTTTGTTCCAGAGACAAAGAAATTACTTGTTACTGTTAGCAAGTGGAAGAATTTGACAGAAGTGTCTGAAATTTGTTCTCTCTGTTGTTCTCAGCCCAGGCATTGTCTACATTTTTCTAACTGAATGTTTGATGCAGTAGTTGGTCCTAAAAACAAATCTTGATGAAATACTAGCATACTTCAGACAGTGTCAACAGAGACGTATTCTCTTTTGCATCTTCCTGACCCTTGCGTTTTCTTGCTAGATAATCTTTGTGCCAAAAAAGCAGTTACGTCTGCCCTCGCCCTGCATTCCAACATTGCTCGCCTCGTCAACGGCCACGTGGTCCTTAATGACAAAGGAGAGGAAGATGGAGCTGTAGGGGAAATTGTCTTCAAGCGAGCTCTGGCCATCCTCATGTGTGGTAACTACAGAAACCAGTTGCTGAATGTTTTTGTGCGTCCCTCTCTGGTGGCACTCGCCTTGCAAATGACACGCAGCTTCAGGAAAGGTACGTTTGGGTAACTCGGGGAGCCCACTGTCATGTCAAGCTTTGCTCCCTGTCATGTCCTCAGTGAGAGGAGCAGGAGATTCCTGTGATTGATAGTGGGAACTACTTAACAGCTTTGTGCCAGGACTCTAAATAAGGTCCTGTGGCATAAATCGGGTGTGTTGGGAGGGGACTTTTTTTTTTTTTTTTTTTTTGCCATTTTTGTTTACCCCTTGATACTTTCGAAGTATCAAGGCATATTCTGGTGAGACAGCCGGCACGAGGTGATTCCAGTTCTTATTTACACTGTTCTACAGTCCAGAACTAGTTGAGTTTAGAAGAACATATTTGGGAGTGCTTAGGTTGCTTCCCTTGTGGTATACGTTAGGAAACTGCCAGAGGGTGAAATGGCCCTGAAAGTGGCAAAAATCACTTATTGTATTTCAGCTGTTAAATAAAAGCATGCTAGGAAGTGTCTCCTGTCTCTATAGTGCAGCTTTCTTTCATGGCAGTGTAAAATAAACTACAACTGTTAAGTTTATTGTTTTGTTGGCATTTAGCAGACCTGCTTTTTAGGTTACATACTACACTCAGCTCAAGTGCAGCCAGTTCTCAGCTTTTGTTCTCTTCCCAGTGCTGTTCCTGAAGTGTTTCAGTGCTTTCCAATACTTGGATCGTTAAGTAAAACTTCAAAATACATACCTTGGTTTTGTGCAGCATCTGACAGTATGGTATTTAATGTATGTTCTTAGAAGCTACAGTCCCCTGTTTTTGCCTTTGGTAAAATCTGAACCGAGTACTTTGACTACTTCCTGTTTTACTGTGGTGATTTCTGTTGTATATGTACTCATGGTTTTAATGTCAAGTTCAAATTTTATTTGAGGTAGATATTCTCTCTCAGGAATAATAATAGAGAGTAAATATTTTCTCTGAAATAAGGAGTTAATGGCTTTTCAATGGCATCCTTTTAAATTATGTTTTTTAAAACAACACTGTACAATATTTTTTTCAGAGGAAGTCTACAGCTGCTTCAGCATCTTGAGAGATGTGTTCTCTGATGAGTTCATCTTCTTTCCTGGTATTTCATTGAAGGTAAAAACATCCTTTATACAAAAATACTGATTGTCCATAGTACAGCCAGTTAAAATAGCATCTGATTTTGGGGCTCTGCTTAACACATGCCTTGTGATAAATACCTACAGAGATATCAGCTTAATCGGTAAGTGGGAGGGAGAACTTAAAAGAGGGTCAGAGTGGAGGTAGTCATTAGGTTAGTTGCAAAACATTGTGTGAATCCACAAGGTTGCATATGCAGTCTTTTTTTTAATTCCTCCACTGTGTTTTTTTTTTTTTAAAAAAAAAAAAACAAAAAAAAAACCTGAAACTTCCTGAACTATTGAAGTGAGCTGTAGCAGAAGTTTGGCTTTTTTATAAAAAACTACCAATCTTCTAGAATGGATATAAAAATTAGTAGAGCAGTCTTTTTTTTTTTTTTTTCTTTATAATGAAGTGTAAATACTGTTCTGTTCCTTTGCGGTTATGAAAGAGACTTTAGGCTATGAAGAAAGTGTTAATGTAGGTCTAATTGTCTAATTGGACTCTTTCACAGAGTGGGTATGTTCTGTCAGCACAGAAGCAAAAGAGGAGTTTTCATTGAGGTTATAGCAGGGTCATTTTTCCTTAAAGCTCTTGCAGGCTGTGTAGCAGAGGGGGCACTGCTGCTCTTTCAGAAAGTTAAGCTATGGGTCCTATACTAATTACTGATCAACCATTGTATGTCCTTGTTATCCTTGACAAATAGAGTATGCAGTTCTAAATTTAAGTCCTTATTGTCTTCTGCTTGATTATAGTCCTTCTAGTGCAGCTGTGATCGGCTGCTTTGTGTAGCGCGATACGTGTGGTCTGTGCTGCTGGGGCTGCCGCAGCACTGTGCCAACACCCAGCGCTGTGTGTGTTAGAGCACATCTCCCTACCACCTCTTCTCCAGTGCTCTATCTACCTCTGCAGCATTTATACAGCAGCTGGTGTTCCTCTTACACCTTGAAATCTGAATATTACGGTGCATATGTACACTTTTTTCTAGTATATAGTTTTAATGGCTTTGAGCCCTTTTAGATTTTTATTACTGGCAGTGTCTCGTGTAGATTCCGATACTACACTATGAGCACTAAGAAGGAAGTACTTAGAGTAAAGCCTGGTTTAAACCTCTGCAGATGAAATCTTACAGAGCTAGGAAGGTACAGCCTGTGAAGGTTTTTGAAGTGAAAGTCTTACTAATTGCACAACAGTGTCCCTAGCAGAGTCTTAGGGAAGCTTGAGTTTCATTGTATTTGCCTGAAAGCAGCATCCCCTCATTCCACCCGCCTTCCCATATCAGCATTACTGAGACAAAGCCGGTATTGTTCGTGCGTGCTGCCTTGTTACAGCACTCAGTGTGTCTGCACGCTCTCCGAAAACAGCTGGACACAGAAAAGATGTGAAAACTGCAGGCAGTACTTTGATCCCTGCAGGACACGCTGTGTCAGTTTGTACACGTCCTGCAGGGTTGGACCTGGCTCTGGTCCAGCCAGCTTGAAAAGCAGGTGAGCACAAATTTATTAGTGAAAACTGGTTTGACGTCATACCCAATACAAACTGTAAGTCCAGGTGCAGTTTTTATTTGGGTTTAAAACAGCTTAAATGTGATTTTTGTTAAATGTTAAGGCCAAATATCTAATAGCGATATTTAATTGTGATCTTTCCTGCATTTAAAAAAAAAAAAAAAAAAAAGAAGGTAATTTACGTAAGAATATTCAGGATGCATGACTATATTAAAATCTCAGCAAGACACCCCTCTAGTCATCCATGTGTCTATCATGTCCACTCCCTCCGCCTTCTTTTCCTCTGGTAACGGAAGGAAAATAATTTTGTCACTGACATTTCCACAGTCTGTATCTTTTGGCCATTGTGTTGCCCTTTTTTTGTAGACAGCAGGTCAGTGAACTGTGTTATCGTTTATTGCTAACAGTGTGCATGAGATAAAAGAAAGCCCTGACTTAAAAAAAAATAATAAATAAAATTAAATTAAAAATTAAAAAAAATCCACCACCATCACCAAACAAACAAAACAAACAAACAAACAATCCTTAAAATAGACAACTTGTCTGTATTCTGACAGAATCCAAGGGAATACAAGCTGGCTGTTACAATAGCAACCACAGCCTCTTTCTAAGGTCCTAGGCTTGTTGTACTTCCAGATTTGCTCTAAGATTGTGTTCCCACTGCCTTTTTAGAAGGGTGTTTCTGGTATATAGGAAAATTTTGGTTCATGCTTCCAGAGAACCAAAGTGAGAAATGGAAGAAGTGTCATGTTGTGTGTTTTTTGTTGTGGTTTTGTTTTGATTTATTTTTTTGTGTTTGGTTGGTTGATTTTGTGGGAAAAAGTCTCTGCACTTGCTGTAGATGTTAACATTTCAGTTGCGGTTCTCTCTCCCAGGATTTTGAGGAAGGATGTTTTCTACTCACAAAATGTGATGCGATTCAAACAACTCAACAGGAAATCTACCTTACTGACAAAGGAAGTGTTATAGTATCTTTCTTGTCAGCTATGTTCAGACCTTTTGTGGAAGGTTATCAGGTAGGCTGTTTTCCAAAAATTATCTTTTTTATCCTGTGTTTTATACGAAAAGTAGTAGAGTAGTGATAGTTCTGCAGTACAAGGAGCGACTGTTTCCATGGCTGGAGAATGGAAGAGTTGAGAAATAGCAGTAACAGGTATCTTAACATCACCTTCCCTCCAGGAACCTGATTTCAACTTTTGGCTCGGACTTCTCAGAATGACTAAAGTAGTAAGCTGCTTTGTAACCTGATGAGCTATTGCGGGTATACAAGCTGCACAGGGAGTATGCTGCTGGCAGGCTCCCTTGCTCTTTCATAGAGGAACTCTAGCTTAATTAATTTTGTGTCTCATATCTGGTAGGATTTTGTGTGTGTGTTTGTTTGTTTTTTTTCCCCCAAAGGTTTTAATACGGCTAAACACTTACAATCCTGTAATATATAACCTGCACAAAAATAGGAGGCTAAAATCTCTATGTCAGCATAACATTGGTGGGAATGTAGATGTTTGAACCTAGTAGATGAGGGAACCGTTAATGATCTGGTGTATGACTTAGGCTGGTCTGTACTGATTTGCCTGATTTTATTCCGATCTGTAAAAACAGATAGTGCTTTAATAGAATTATACTGGGTTTGATTGCAAGAACAGAAACGTTAAAATGATGTCTAAGGTAACCATTTCAGTAATGTATGCTGAGTCTTTTAATATTAAGATTCTCATGCACGCTAAACAGTAATAAATTTTTCAGGTGTGCTATTTAATGATACCTTTTGATTTCCTCCCCTATCTTTTCAAAGTGTAATAACGTTACTTCCTCTTGGGGACATCTTTGTAACTAATAACAAATTGATAATCACAAGGAAAGAAGTGCTGATGTTTATTTTCTTGTAATGTTAGTTAATTTTCAGATACCTATCAAAGGAAACAAGAGAAGCCTTTACAGAGAAGCAATTTGTACCTGGAGTCCGCAACTTTGTTTTTCAGCTTCTTGAAAAGGGTGCGTACAGCTGTCATGCAACATGATTTTAGGAGCTTAATCTGTTAATGAACAGTGGTAAAACTTTTGTTTTTTTTCTGCTTTCTGTAGGGAATACACAGTGTTATGAAGCGCTGTCTTCTGACATGCAGAAAAACGCCTTAGCAGCTCTTGTGCAAATGGGTGCAGTAAAGAAGAAGAAAATGTAAGCAACGTTGGCTTTTTGGTATATAAAAGACAACGTGGGGTTTTACTGGAAATTCTTAATGACTGATCTATTAGCATTAAGCAGTACAGCACACACCCGATCACCTGAGCATCAGTCAACTGAAGGTTGATCGGATTTACCTGAGTTGTGGTGAAGACCCAGGTAGTTGCTTTCTGTTCGCATTGGGGAAGCAGAGTGGAACCCCTCAGAGTGAAAACAGTCCCGCGGGACCCAGCAACAGAATTCAATAACTCACTACTGGGCTTTTTCTGACTCCCTTTTCTAAACCTTTTGGTTTTCAAAATCTTTACCAGGGCTTTGATAAGCAAATAGAACAGCCCTGCTTATTCTGTGTGTTACAGTAAGCCTCATCAGGCAATGTAAGCAATAATCAGGAATACTAATACTTTTTTGTGTTTTGGCACTGAAATCTCAAATCAACTCCAATGAAAGCTTAGACATTAAAGTTACTTAACACTGTTCCCCAGACTAATATGAAACAACAGCTACATCTATGCTTATACAGAAACATGGTTACGTATACTTCATGTTATCAGATTAATTTGTGTTGAGGTGGTACTTCTTATATTTAAAATTATAACCATAGAAGACCCTGCTACAAGTCCCCACATTGTCTTGACTGTTTTATAGAACAGTGTTGGCAGCTGATGACCTAATTTTTTTTTCTTATTTGTCTGTCGAGGAAATGAATTGGTTAAGGTTTGTATTGCTCTTGGAAAGCACACAAAGTGCTGTTGTTGTATGTCCCCCTGCTATGTCATTATGCTAACTAAATGTCTGTAGCTGAATTCCCCTTTCAAGTAAATGGAATAAATCAAGTGCAACAGATTTTGAGATCAGCAGAAGGTTTGATTCAGTTTCAGTGACACAGTCTTGAAAATTGTACCACTGAAAACAAACAAACAAATGTTCTCTTCTTGTGGTTATCCCCAATAAAAAAACGAGGGAATACAGACACAGGGGGTGTAAATGAGAGGAAAGAAAAACCCTAACAATCCTTGAATACACTTGTGTTTAAAAGTCTGCTGTGACCTAAAAATTGATAAGTACGCTGGTAGGATGAAGAATGTGATGACATTATGAAAATGTTTCATTCAGATTATTTGTGTAGAAATAACTGAAATAAGAGATATCCATTGAAGTAACAATTTTGTGTTTTTTTTGTTTGTTTGTTTTGTTTTGTTTTAACTGTAGGTCAAATGGATTCACTTACAATGTAAATCAAGAGGCTGTTAATAAAATCCTGGATGTGTTTGGTGAGTGTCTTGAGCGGTCTCTAGTTCATTTGAAGAGAACTTCTGAAGTTACAAAGGAATTTGGTTGTGAGGCATTGGAAGGGGCTGCCCAGGGAAGTGGTGGAGTCACCATCCCTGGGTGTCTTTAAAAGACGTTTAGATGTAGAGCTTAGGGATATGGTTTAGTGGAGGACTGGTTAGTGTTAGGTCAGAGGTTGGACTCGGTGACCTCGGAGGTCTCTTCCAACCTAGGTGATTCTGTGATTGTGTGAGTTTGGACAACGAAGATATGTTAGACCTAGTGTTTTTTCCTAATAGTTCCTCATATAAACCAAAAGGTAATTTAATAGAGCACTTGCAAGTAAGTGATTTTTTTTTTCTTCTTCTTTTTGTCAGATGCCAGGATACCTGTACAGAAGCCTGTGGCTGCAAGACTTTAAGTGGTTTTTGATGCTGTGACTGGACGTGAGTACCTGCTGGGGGCACAGACCACTGCCGGAGCGGAGACGGCAGCAGACCAAGCTCACGCCTTGTCCGTCTGTCTGGACGTTGTCAGCGTGCGAGGCAGAAGCAGGCACCGAGGCTGTGGAAGGGTGGTCTTCACCTGGGGTACTTCCCCTAACCACTTAGAGACTGCTGCCTCTGCTGGCTAGAGTTGTATTTGTATACTCACCTGTGGTTTGCTTTGTAAAATGGATTAAACCTTTTTTTTTTTTTTTTTTGGATACCTATTTAAAGAGAAGCGCACAGTAACGCCTACTTAAAATACATTTTTTAGACTCGTAACGAGCCACCTGGTCGGTCTCAAAGATTTCCCTGGCGAAGCTGTAACGGGGGGCACCGACGGCTGCGCATTAAAACGAGCGTCCAGACAAACGCCTTGCCGGCTGCCTGTGTGCGGGACGAGGCCCGGGGGGCGAAACCCTTGCGGGGGGGGAGCTGCGGGTTTCAACCACGGCTGGGCCGCCTCACGGCCGTTGCGTTGCGTTGCGTTGCCGAGCGGGGCCGCTGGGGGCTCGCTGCGCTGAGGCGGCGGGGCGGAGCCGTTGGCGGGCGGCCGTTGGGCGGCCGTTGGGCGGCGCTGAGGGGCGCTCCGCCTGGCCGCGGCGATGGCGGGCGGCGTGGAGCTGGGCTTCGCGGCGGCGGCCGGCCCGGAGGACGCGTGGCGGCTGCGCAGCGCCTACTTCCCCAGCAAGCTGGGCGGGCGGCCGGCCTGGCTGGGCGAGGACGGGCTGCCGGGCCTCGGCGCCCTGCGCTGCGCCCGCTGCCAGCAGCCCCGCGCCTTCCTGCTGCAGCTCTACGCGCCGCTGCCCGGCCGCCGCGACGCCTTCCACCGCAGCCTCTTCGTCTTCGCCTGCCGCGGCGCCGCCTGCTACCGCCTGCCCGGCCCCGGGGGGCCGCTCTGCGGTGAGCCCGGGGGGTGGTGGCGGTGCGGGGGGCGCCCCGCTGCCCGGCCCGGCCCCGCTGAGCGCCGCCTCTCCCCGCAGTGTTCCGGAGCCAGCTGCCGCGGCGGAACCGCTTCTACCCCGAGGAGCCGCCCCCCGAGGATCCCCCGCCGGGGCCCGTGGCTCCTCCCGGGCGGCTCCGCAGCGGCGCCCGCCTGTGCCGCGTCTGCGGCTGCCTCGGGCCCCGCGCCTGCGGCCGCTGCCACCGCGCCGCCTACTGCGGGACCGAGCACCAGGCGCTGGACTGGCGCCGCGGGCACCGCCGCACCTGCGGGCAGGCCGGGGATGCAGGTGGGTCCCCAGCGGGCCCCCAGCCGGGCTGGCTGAGAGAGGCCGCTGGGGTAGCGCTGGTGGAGGGCTGCGGATGGCTGTGCTGGTAGGGGCTGGCTGCAGGATGGAGGAGTGTGGGGAACAACGCTGTTCCTGACACACTGCTTGTGTCCTCTGCGGGTTGCCTTTAAAATGCCTTTGTAAAGGAGCACACGAGGTGATGCCTAAAACGACACTGTGCAGGTCAGTAGAAAAAAAGTACTTCAGATTTGTTTTAGAAGACAGCCTTTTCTTACGCCAGCCCTTCCCTCTCACTCTGACATCTCATTCACACTTCTGGGATGTTCCAAGGAGAAGTACAGAGTGTTTAAAGTATTTGGTAGTGCGATGTAACTTGGTGAGCATGTGCTGTGTCTCTGTTCAGGCATTGAGCTAGTCCCTCCAACCTGGGCTGCAGGAAGTGGAAGCAAGCAGTGAGTAAAAGAAAGTGATTCATGCAAATCAAGTTATGGGTCAGGCTTTTGAGTCACATAACTGGAACAGGAACAGTGAGAATATGAAACATAACAGAACACAACTAATACCATCGTTACAGAAGGCATCGTCAATGCATCTGTGGAAACTTTGGCTCCTCAAAATATGCAGTGGGCAAATATGAGGAGTGGTGTGGCCTCAGGGTACCCACTGCAGACTTGACTTGTGTGCATATGCTGCTTAGAATGGGATATGCACAGAGGTGTCAAACTGCAGTTCTTTGGGATTTTTTTAAATGCAGCTGCTAAGACTGTCTGTCTTCCGTGTCATGTGGAGTTACAAAGGCTCAGAGCAATGCATCATTTACTGTAGGTTTTCTACTCTTGTTAGAATTTTTCTTATTTTTGTATCAGATTTAACAATGATGTAGGTTTGTGTTTTTTTCACCCTTGCCATGTTTGGGCTGTATTTTTGCTACGCAGCTTGCTGTAGATACTTTTGGTGAGAAGAGCGTGAAATCTGAATTGGCGGTGTGAAGTGATGTTTTCTGCTTTGCAGATAACTCGGAGAATGCGACGACAGCTCCAGGCGAGGACAAATTCCTGTTCCCAGAGTATGAGATTTTGATAGAACCCGAGGAACCAGAATTTCCTGCTGACAGCAGTGCCGATCCTGATGATGACAAAGGAGCTGCAGGTACATCAAAGGAAGCAGAAGAACAGGAGGAACACAGAGTTAGTAGCAGCACAGGTAAGAAACATGACACTGCAATTCTTCGTAACGAAGCCTGTATTACCTCTTTAAAATACCACATGCTGTTATTTTTAAGTGTTCCACCTAAGCTACTGGTGACAAAAAGCTGTAGTCAGTAGCGGTGCAGGCTTTTTGTATACATCCCATATTAATTAAGTGTGTTTATGGGAGAGACTCACTGGGCCCCAGCCCTGGGAGTTGTTAGAGCAGCTGCTGCAGATAGCTAGGAGCATACTGTGCCCTTGTGTGCTTTGCTCAAGTAAGTTAAAACTTATGAGTGAGATGAGCAGGGTCCTGAGCATCTGCTTCTTTCTGGACAGTGCGGGAAGCAGGAGACTGGATTAGAGGCTCTCGGTTTAGCTTGTTTTAATACATGGAAAATGCATGCTGAACCTCGTTGTCTTTACCAGAAGGAAACTGTCCTGAGGTTATTTTCGTTGTCCTTGAATTCAGAACTTGAAGTGCAGGCCCTTTCTCCACAAAATTAATGTGTTTGCAGTCACCGCACAGGCTTTGCACACAGCCAAGGTCTGCGGTTACAGGGGAAAGCTGCTGGGTTCCCAGCTGGCCCTAAAGCTGGCTGGAGGCTGCTCGATGCTCCGCATTGATGTGAAGGTGGGAGGGCTGTGGCAGGAGTGCAGCAGACGCCCGCCTCAGTGATAGAAACTGGAAGTGTGTCCTGTGTGCAGCATGGGCGGCCTTTTCCAGATGTCACACGCTGAAGGCTTAACGCTTAGTGATCCCTGCTGGAAGCCATAAATGTTGGTAGATGACCTCCTTCCCTTTCTAATGTGCAATTACTCATGTCTATGGTTAAAATGCTACTAAAACTAATAAACGGATGTGTGCCAGGATCTTAGGTGTCACAAATTAAAAAACGTGTCTTAGAGTGATGTACACTGGGAATGGCTGCGAACAAAATACACTTACAGATGCAAGATTGTTTTAAATTTTTGGCTGTCTTGCATTAACCTGTAATGTTTGTGGGTTGTGTTTGTTTGTTTGTTTGCTTGTTTTTTTTTTTTTTTTTTTTTTTTTTTTTTCTTGCTTAGGTGAAGGGAGTCAGTCCTTAGATGAAGAAACACTGGAAGCAATGGCAAAACACGAGACTGAAGACGACAAGATCTTCCGCATGTTTAAAGAGCGAATAGCTGCTGAACCAGAGCAGGTCAGAATATAAGTATATGGGGCATACATAGAACTTGCAGATTCTGGCACAGCATTGTTCTCCACCTGTTTCACTTCCATGTCTGTGATTATAAATGGTGATGGAAATGCCTCCTCATTCTCTAAACACTTTAACATAGGCTAATCTTCTGTAGGGGCCAGATCATATAAAACATGCAACTATTTAAAACAAAAACACAGTTCCTGGTTCCATGCAAAGGAAACACATGAAAGGAAATCCATGAAAGCAGAGGAGAAAGCAGCAAGTCTCTCTGTTTTTCAGCTTGTAGCTCAGGCATTAGGGTGAGCGTCTAAGAAGTAGGAGACCTTGAGTCTGTTTTCTCCTTGCTTGGGGTAGGTGCATCATCTCCATGCATAAGTGCCCTCTTGCTGATAAGGCCTGATTAGCTATGTAAGTATTTAGATAGTAATAGAACAAAAAAGAATACAAATGTCTGAAAATACTTAAATCTTGGACAGTAGGACAATCCCCTTGCGTTTAGACTCAAAACTGCAAACAGAAAGAGCTGTGCTGTATCCCTGACTTCTCTGTACACTTCTGTGTACTCATCTATCAGTCCTCTCTGCCTCCATCTCAAAGCTAAAATACCCGTCTAGCATTTATGGGTCCCTTAATTTGAGAAATACAAACTACAGTGATCTAGGGATAAATTGCAAAGAAGGCTACGTGAATACTTACACATGTTTTCTTAACCAGCTGAGTCCATGCAAAGAACAGTTTTGTTTAGAATTCTGCATTTGCTGCTGATTGACTTGTTTCTACACCCATCTTACACCTTTGTCTATGTCAGTAACCACTCATTTTATAACCAGCTGAGAAGGCAGTCTTGATCACTTAACCTTCTGCTTAATTCTAGATCATTAGATACTGCAGAGGAGGAGAAGGCCCAATCTGGGTATCAAGGGAAAATATCCCCAAAGAACAAGATATCCCAAATTGTGCATGTGGTGCCAAAAGAGTATTTGAATTCCAGGTATGTAAATTCATTTAAAGGTAATGCAGGTAACATAGTTCAGGCTTAACGGGTCTAATTGTGTAGGTATTGACTTATGCTTAGAGCAAAGGAGTTGAAGTTGGTACTAAATAATGATGCCAATTTGTACAGAGCCCGTATTTACTATTGCAATTACTTTTCCCTATAGGATTTTCCAATTTAAAAAGTGTGTTTCCATAGAGAGAGAGAGAGTAAAGAGCGGTTGTGGGCTACCTCTAACCCCTTTTTTTCCCCTGAAGATTATGCCACAGATCCTGAACCACCTCCAGGTTGACAGCCTTGGAGAGAGCATTGACTGGGGAACGCTGGTGGTGTACACATGTGCTGAGAACTGCGGGGATGAAAATGAATACGTTGAGGAGTTCATATGGAAACAAGACTTCTCCACATCCTCTATTAAATTTCCATCAAGTTCCTAAGTTGCATCTAAATGTTATGTTTTCCTTGTTTAGTGCATCTGTGCATTTTGTAAGTAGGTAACTGAACTAACATCAGTGACACCTGTCTATCCTGTAACAATACAACTACTAGGAGACTGTGACAGCCTCTTTACGGTGCTCCAGAGGAGCAACTTCAACAAGCCAGATGCAATTACTAATTGAATTTTGGTTCAAATCTCAGTTCTGAATGTTTAAATAAAGCTGAGATGTTTTTGGACTGGTAAGCATCTTTTGTTGGTGGCTGAACTTTAAGAACTTAGATGATTGTCTGCCAGGGTTTTCTTTGGGCTTCTCAAAAATGAATTCACAGAGAAAAGCAGACTGCAGTAAGATGCTCCGCAGGCATACAGCAGTCATAGCGAAGGTGAAACTGCTCAACCACTCAACGTGCAGCCTAAAGCAACAGTTGCTACACATCGTAATTCTTGGTAATTCAGTTTGACTTAAAAACATTAGCAGAATGCAGAAATAGTTCAGCTCTAACTGTCTGATGCAGAAGCAGCTTAGATGTATTCTGGGATGGCTGGCTTTGCCTGTCTGCTACCTACTGTTTGTGGTGGCTGATTCTCACTCTGAACCGTACCTTAGCACTGCTGCCTTGGCTGAGGCTTAAAACAAGTGCCTCCTGTGGGAATTATTTGGGTATGTGACTGCTGTACAGCTGAGGCAAGAGAAAAACAAAATGGTAATGTTTAAGTTACCATAGTGGTTGCTTAACTACCCCTGTGGCTAAGAGCTACACTTCCAGGAAAGATCAGGAAAAAGCATGGATGGTGACAGAGTTTGCTCAAGAGCAATCAATCAGGAACGTTGGCCAGCTTACGGTGCAGCACTGATGGTGATGCAGTTCTTGGGTGGCTTGCACTTACCTTGGCAAAGCTACGTTGCTTAACACTGGCTTCCTGATAGTATCAAGAAGACTAGGGATAAAGTAAGTCCACTTCAGACTTGCAAACAGTATGGCAGCAAAACCAGCCATCATTTCATCTTCTATGAAACGAAACATCAGTTTCATTAAGTAAAGAGACTGTGGTTACATTGGGGTTAGTTTTAGGTAAAAGCTGTTTGAAAGAATGTGCAAGTCATAGAAAGGTTATTACTGGAAATGTACTGGAGAAAAAAAGTTTATTTTTAGTTCTCAGCCCATTAAGCTTCAAGCACAGTTCAAAGGGAAGATTATGTACATGCTGACTCTAGTCGGAAGGGCTTTGACATTTTACAGGAACACTAATATAGTGAGACTGGCGTAGTTGGTAAAATACAAAAGTAATTTAAAGAAAGCCTAGAAGCTAAGCAAGAATCTTTTGTTCCAATTCACTCAAGTGTAGTTATTTAAGACTTGCATAAATCCCATCTGTTGAATGTGAAGCAACACATACTTGAACACAAACTTCTTTAACCAATCACCCCGTTTTAACATACTAGAAATATTCAAGTTAAATGGTGCCAAGGACATGGCTACCGGTAAGCAAGCCAGAGTACTGTTAAGATTCTCCTCAAACTGACAAGTCAGTTACAGTAGTGTATGTGCTTTTTATAAATCCAGATTAAAAAAAAAGTTTAATACATTTCACTCTACCAGCTGCATAATTTCAAAATTCAGTAAGACAGTTCCCGTAATTGTATAAACAGGGTTTATTGTACATGTGGAGCTGAAGGAGGAAAGAGGAGGAATATATATATATTATATATATATGTACAGTGAGCCATTTTCATTAATAAATTTATTCTGTCTTGCTTAATACTGGAAAGAGGGAATGTGTCTGGCACAAAAAAATTAAAATTGAAAAAATTTAAAAGCTTAAGTTCTTAAAATTATAAAAACCATGGTCTTATGGAAGAAAATTAAAACATATATACATGGCAACTTAAGTGGTTTATACACTGAGTGACACAGTTGCAGTTGTCTCTTAAACCAATTTATGGATTTTCTATTAATAGAACTGGCATTAAAACTATTTAAAAGCTAGAATATAAATAAAACTTGAAGAGACTGCTCCAGGAACAGCCCAGTAAAGCAACTCACAGTAACTCAGTAGACGTAATCAATATAATTCCCCTTGAGCATCGGGGAAGTAGGCACTAACTGGGAAATAGTCCAAGTCCTGGTGTTGCAGTTTCACTGAAGTCCATCTCGTTACTGCTGTGCCATATGCAATGCCTTTTAAAATGTACCCCCAATTTCTCTGAAACTTGTAGAAACTGTTACGTTGTCTTTCTGAAACCCTTTAAAATAGGATAGATGTTTTCAAATGCTTCATAGATTTCTGCTCGAACTTTAGCGCCTAGAAGAAGAGAGGGAACTAAGTCAGTTTATGCCTTTCTCCAGCATTAAATACTTCATTTTAGCTTTTAGAATGTTTATCTGAATGCAGCTTTATGTATGTGATCCCTATTTTTACATCTATTTTTTAAAAACACATTTCATATAAAGCATACTTTAGAATAAACAGTGAAAAAGCTGATAAATGAAAAAAAAAACAAACAAAAAACTTTCTGGACTTTATTAGCCTCTTTGCACTTAATGCTATACTCACAAATGAGATTCTCCTAGGCAATTTCTGAGGAGACCCAACTACAAAGCACAGCCAACGGGGTGTTTCTGCAGAAAGGCCTAACCAGCAGTGTTTTCTTCAAGAGAGCGCAAACCCACAGGGAAGCAAGGTCTGGAAATGGAGGGTGTTGCAGAAGCCTACCACCTGCTATGGTGAAGGGGCACTCTCTTCCTTTCATCGGCGAGCTGCATTTTTCCCTACACAGTAAGGCTCAGCACAACAGGAAAATGCAGGGTGCAGGTGGAGTGCCTGAGGTGAAGGAGGTCCTCGAGCTGGGCCACCTCCCCTTCCCGGGCTGCTGTGCCAAAAGAAGATGGCAGCAGCCCCCAGCCAAGCTGCTATAAAGCACTCAGCTCAGTCACGCACCTAGCGCACAGAAGCAGGCTTTCAGATTTTCCTAGGCACATTACCTGTGCTCTCAACGGCTTTTTTGGGGCACCTGCAGTCCCAATTAGGATTCATGATCACTGCTTATATGGCTTTAGCCAAATACACGTTGCTTGCTTTGTGGGATCTCCTCAGCAGAGTGCTGTACTAGCTGTTCTTTCCCAGTACTGTCAGCTTTAAAGGAAAGCACCTAGCAAGTTGCAGACTTCTGATATCATTGTTTGTAATACAGTCTAAATCCAACCTACTGGAATAAAAGACTGCCTTGACTTACCAGTTAAAACCACTTTTCCAGAAACAAAAATAAGCAGAACAATTCTTGGCTTGATCATTCTGTAGATTAAGCCTGGAAACAATTCTGGCTCGTAGCTGGAAGAGAAGAGAGTCACAGGGTTTCAACGTGCTTGTGGACATGTCCCAGCCTTTCATCTGCAGGACTGTTAGAAGTGGACAGAGCAGGGGCAGACTCCACTGAAAATGGGAGAGAGCAGCAAAGGCTATCATTTTGATGGGCTGATGCTGGGCTACATCAGCTACACCGGAGGCAGAGCAGTGACAGGAACAGAGGTCTAGGTTCCTCTCTGGTGTGAGGAAACGATCTAAACACATGCCAAATTAAGCTAGCTGGTATGCAGCAAGAATGAAACATAGGCAAGCTTTTATTTACCTGCTGAACTGCTGGTGTGTGAGTACCAGTCCTTCTAATCTGATAGGAAATTTCACATCACAGCTGCCCACCATGTTCTGAATTTTAAAATCCAAAAATTTTGCAGGAAAACCCAGTTTCTGAACAACTCTTGCATACTTCCTTGCTGCCAGTCTGGATTGTTCTTCACTGAAGGGAGAAAAACATAGCTGTTTTATTTCCTCAGTCAAGTATTACTTGAATCAAATAGCGTTAGACCACAAATATTTATCTGGAGAAAAAAATGTCATGTGCATTGGGATGGGAAGGGGAGTCACATGCAAAATTTTCGCATCTAAAATTAACAACTAACTCTAGTTTTTACGCTTAGTTTTGGTACTATAGTCCTGAACACGACTGGCACTGTATTCACTGTTTATAAAGCAGCAAACACAAAGCTGAAAAGCCACATATTTCACAGACTTCATATATATGTACATGAGTCCCTCCAGTAAGATGTGAAAACTTGGAATTACTACTGCTACAAAATGCTATTCCTATAAAAATCTGTAAACTGCCCAAATTACCTGCTTGATTCAGCCCAGGCACCCAGACCTGGGTTTAACACAACTGCATGGCCTTACTTGCTATTGCAGACTCAGTTTGCTTCATTTTTGTGAAGTTTTCAGTTGCTCCTAATGCAGAGTAAGAAACCTGGAATTTCAAGCATCCCCAGGCAGAGAAAGTGTTTCCTGTGGGGCTCTATTCACTCATCTCTGCCCATGAGCTTATTCCTTCTGGATTCCTAAAGGACTTCTTCAGAGCAGAATTTCTCTTCTGCCCACTGGAGTTAAGCTTATGTTTAGTTTCCAATTCTCATGCTTCAATGATCACATTAAGAACAGATCAGACTACAGGGACTGGAGACTTCGAGCTCTTGGCCTGTGATGAATGAAACTATTCAAATACCCCATCACTCTTACCCTGCCACTGCCCCTACAGTTTAAATGGTTTTAGTGCAGTCTTTGAAATTCTTAAATTATCAGGGAAAAAAATAGATGACTGCAAAGCCAAAAAAAAGTGAATAATGATCTCCTCAGCCAGTTTATCGGACTGTATGAAAGAGCTTCAGAAACACAACTCTCATTTCCTCTTTAGCAAGGAAGTCCTTTCAGTTACAAAAAGACATTTTGCAAAGAACATAAACGTTTGTCTATTTGAAATTATTTGGGAAGCAAGCTTAACTGGATCTGTCTGACTTTATATAAATACTGTATTCAAACATCGGTATTCTTAAAGCATCGTGGTTTCAAAGGAAAAGACAGCTTTAATTAGTTTGCTTGTAACAGCTAAACATACCTTTTTGCTCCTGTGCACACCATTTTTCCAGAGCTGAATATAAGTGCAGTAGTACGTGGTTCTCTTATTCTCATGATCACAGCAGCAAAACGCTGAAATGTGAGTGTTGAGACTGTCAGTGACACACCATTGTGATCATCACACCAAGCCCAGGTTTGCATAACATAAGCCATTGCAAAGAAATACTAAATTCAAATATACTTGCAGATCACTCATGATTCAAGCATTTTGAGTAAATTTTAAGTAGCTTCCCACACATGCAGAGGTGGAGTCAAAGAGGAAGGATTTTTTTTCTGTTGCAATCCTGTTTTATTAAGATCATCTTTCATTTCTAAGCATGTGACAGAAAAGTACTGGTAGCATTTGCGACAGAGTGAAAGAGACAATCTTAACACCAAGTCTTCCTCCATGTCTTGAAACTTGATCTGTTATAAGCAGGATGGAAGACTAAGCAAATATTTTATGATCCATTTTGTTTCTTTACCTTAAAAAGTTGGACACCGTTGTATTACTGTCAAACAACGGCCGAAAAGTCAGAAGCCATGGTCTGTGTAAGAAGTCACCTCGACCACCAACCACAGTGCAACACACCAGCACGCTCAGCTCTAGCTTTGTATTTTACGTACTGTAACATCTCCACCTGCATTTACAAATATTCTTAAACTCTGAAGCAAAAGATAGTGTTAAGCTGATCCGGGCATCAGGCACAAGCCCTGCTGTTTGTTTGGCACACGTAACCTGGACCAATTCGCCCTGCAGTCCCATAAATGCTCTGCTGACATAGCCAAGGCAGAAGCGTGGGTTACCTAACAACACGTTTGACAAACCGTGGCTTAGATAACACAGCCAAGCAACATCTTTGTGTTGTAGATGAACGCACTGACTAAAAGTCAGGAGTGTATTACATAACCCTCCTTTCTCTCTGCTGTGGTAAACAGCGTTTCCATATTGATCACTCTAGCCCACGAGCTTACACAGACACCTACCCTACCTTAAGAGTATGCTCAAATTTTTGCCTCGCTAGCATCTTACTCGCATGCAATCGTGTAACAGCATCACTGGTACAAACTTATGGTAACAATTATTTATTATATTGGCCTGCATGCACGCTTCAACTGAGCAGAGTTCAGGCAAACCATAGCAAAATCCCACCTCCTAAACCAAAATAAACGAACACATCCCGAGAAAACCGAACTCTTCCCAAGGCGAGCCAATTCAATTACACAACATCCACACCTCTATTAGACATAGCGTCCAACTACCGTGGTTGCAAAGATAACATTTCCAAGTGGAGACACCCAGAAGAAAAATGAAGCAACTTCATTTTCTTGATTTGCTGCTCCAGGGCCTCTGCTGTTGCTCAAAGCTCCCCAAATTTACAAAGTCCCATGGCTTAAGTCACTGCTGTTCCAACCTGCTAGTCAGAAGCAGTGGTCAGCTTGGAAGTAGACATGAAAAAATAAAAAATTGCCATTCCACCAAACCTAGCCATCAGGAGCAAGGAGATGGTAGCAGTACTGGGGGACAACATGAAAAAATAGAGCTTGAGGGGGGAGTGAGATGATAAAATAACCAGTAACTGCACTGCTGCCACAGCAATTTCCAGGGGAGCAGCTGGATGGAGGAAGCCACGGCACACACACAGAACCACCGTGGCTCTGGCAGGAGCCCAGAAATTGAATTCTTCCTTCCGTTCTCCTTATTGGGAGACAGGGAACAAACTTCAGCATCAGACATTTTGTGGCAACAGAAAAAAGGAACTTTCTGAGCACAAGCAACAAACATGCCCACACGAACAGGAGCTCAGGACAGCTCCACAACAAAAAACTTTGCCAGTGTATTACACTGTTAGTTAGTTTCTTCCTAAGCATGCTGATCTTTCCACATCTACTAAATTACAACCTCATGTAAAACATAGCTACATCAGCATAACAACATTTCTTACTGATTTAAAACAGAAATCTTCAAGAAACTTAGACGATTCTGTTAACTCTATGATAAATCTGCATATATATGAAGAATTTTTTTTTCGTTTGAGCTATTACAACAAAGTATGCCCCAAACCTGTGCTTCTGACATACCTGTTACTGGGTAAGTTCTAACCCACTGCTCTTACCTTGGGATTATACTCAGCATTTCGGGCACGAAGCGCAATGGTTTTTAGGTCAAGCTTGCAGCCAAGATTCACCGTGGACACAATATTCCTGAAGATAGTTCACAGAAATACAATTAAAAAGTAAATTAAAGAATGCATGCATCTTACACATTTTAGCATGCTTGACTGATTTCATTTTTTATTTAATTAAGAGAGTGTGAATGAGATCTTTCCTACTGACAGACACACTGAACAGTGTTTTGGCTCTGGAACCTCTTTTTTAGGGCATTATCTCCTAAAGCATGATTGAAGATTCCTCCTTTTCTGCCAGCTACTATGAAAAGTGTCTCCTGAGAAAAATCTCTATTTCAGTTTGGCAAGAAAAATTTTTGAGCTTGAGAGCTCCCCCTGGCCCATTCTGTGAAGCTGCTGGGAACAGGAGAAGTGCAGTAGGAAGAGAGGAATAGTACCAACAATTTTCCCTTGTATGCCCTTCAAGGAGGAAGAAGATGTACAGGACTAACTGAGAATGCACTCACAGATAAACCCCTTGCCAGGTGATAGGAAAGAAGGTCTCCAAAAAGTTTAAGAGCAAATACTAGATGTAAAATTTCCTTTGACGTTTGTTTGCCAGTAAAACTCTGAAATCTAAAGGTCTTCAACAGGGTGGAGGTGTGTGTGGGGGAAAGCAGTAGGAACTACTCTTTCAGTGCAAAATTCCTTTGGTTACCACCCATCTCTCTTTGGGGCTTCCATAAGTTGCTGTGGAAATCTCTTTAAAGCTAAGATTCAGTGAAAACACTTTCAGACCTGAACCTCAGCTAGTTCTAGGTTGTTATTTCCCCCTAATCACAAACTCAACTGTAGTAATGAAATAGAAAATGGAACGTGTAATATTAAAAACTATTCAACACTAGCTCCTAGACTAACAGCTGGTTTCTTCCCTCTACCCATCTAACTCCTTTTCAGCTGTGACTCAGACTATTTTATAAGTAAAGCATGCTGGACTCTTAGAGTGCATGCAGTTAAAAGTTACAATGCTGATAAATTAAGCACTAAAAGCACGTCCTGTGAAAGGACACGACACACTCACTGTAGCTGCGGCACTATCCCAGAGCTCTCAGATGCCGGTGTCGCAGGAGTTATGGGAGTCATCGGAGTCATTGGAGAGGGGTAGAGAGGCGTGGTTCCCGGCAGGGGGGCTGTGGTAAGAGTCTGTGAATGGAAGAGCTGGGGGGTCTGACCAGATGTTCCCTGCGTCGCTTGCTGTGATGTAGATTGCTGTGCTGCTTGCTGCTGCTGCTGCTGCCGCTGCTGTTCCTCAAGGATGGACAGGCTGTTGGTGCTCTGGACAGGCTGTGGTGTCAGTCCTGTGCCATACGGCATCATCGGGCTAAAAATCGGAATTCCGGGAGTCATTGCACCCTGTAGAAAAAAAGCATGAAAAAGAAACCACGGATCGTGTGGTGATCCATTTCACTTTTAAGGGAAAAAGTGTGAAGGAGTAGTCTAAAAATAAATCATTTTAGTTGATCATATCAAACCTGAGGCATATTAGTAACTTGCTAAAAACAGAAAACCCTTGGAAGACGCCCTTCTTCCAGAAAATGAAACACGACCACCACCGCTTTGTCATTTCTAGCGCTGTTTGTCACCAGCCAGCCATGCCAATATGTTTCTCACAGTACCTTGCAAGCATATCTCAAGTTTGATCCACAATTTTTACTTAAAATCACTTGAATGAAGACTGCGCCCATTGAACCAAATGCACTCATGGCACAGCTGTGGTCCATTACATGTAAGGTAATTTAAAGGGTTCCAACAGCAATGACCAAAACTAAATTAACATTTACAATCTGTCAGCCATGCTTCAACTCAAGGGAAACCAACATATCTGCATGTTTCTTAAATCTCTGGATACATAAATCAAAGGTTTTACAATTCTGCTTGTAACTAATATTATGCAACATGTAGTAGAATTGTTTGGATCTGCAAACAAAAACCTAGAGATGACATGCAAGAAACAACAGATACTTTCACGAAGCAATTCAGATCACAGTTGCGTATTAAATCATTTCTTTTTACCTGAGGGGAGGCTAAGCCTTGAGCGTAGGGCGGCAAGCTGTTGTTCTGATCCATGGTTCCAGTTATTTCTTTGGTATGATCAGAAATATTTCCCTCAATTGACTGAAATTAAATTCAAACCAAAGGGGTTTCTAACCCTTTAAAGCATTCCAGCAGAGCAGCCTTTTAGCCAAGCTGAAAACGTTACAAAAACATCAGCTCCAGAGAAACGCGTGTGGCGAGCCTGAAATACTAAACAGAACCTGCAAAGAAAAGAAATAGTATCTTGAGAATATTGGCTAAACAAAAAGCAAACCCATCAGCTGGTAAGTTAGATAAGAGACGCCCACGTACAAATATATATAAGAGCCCTCACCCACGCACGCGTGCACATACGCACCATGTACACAACAACCTCTTTCGGGCACACTCTGCAGGGCCTTGGGAACCCCTGCAAGTCCCTGGAGCCCCCTTTTCAAACAGCGTGAGGCATCCACACTCGTTCTGTAAGCTTTGCTTTGAAAAACGTTGATTTTTTTTTTTAGAATCGAACTCCACCAGCAACAGACTGGCAAGCTTACAGCCCCATGCTGCTTGTTCAGCTTTTCCTGGGCAATTTTACAGCTCGGGCTTCCAAAAATATTTTCGTTTATAGGGGGAGTAGCATCCCTGTTCAAACCAGAGCTAGGAAGCCCTCTTTTGTCCAGTTTTAGGAAATAAACCTCTGTGGCGTGCTTTACAGGGGGAAAACCAAGTGAGCGCCAATTTCAGGTGCGCACACAAAGCGCACGCACGATTTGTGCGGTGCTTTTTCTCCAAATCGTGCCTGTTACTTGCTACATCCCCGTGCTACGGCACCAACCGAGGCACGTGGCGAGCCTGCAGGCTGCGATGCGGCACCCGGCGCCTCCGCGGTACCTCACGGCTCCCTCAGCGGGGCCCCCGCGGCCGCAGAGCCCCAAGGTCGCTGCTGGGCCGGCCCCGCGCCACCGGCACACCCGGGCCGGCCTCCCCGGGCCGTTACCGGCCGCTTCTCGGCTCCGAGGGCTCCCCGCCGGGAAGCCCCACACCGGCCCCGAGCAGCCCGGGCCCCGCTCCCTGACCGTTAACGGCCGCCCCTCGCCCGTTAACGGCCGCTCCCCCCTCCCCCCATTCCCCCTCAGCCCCCCGGCCCCGCCGCCATCACGGCCTCGTCCCTCCCGGCCGGGTTTCCCCTCCCGGCCCCAAGCACCGCGTCCCGGGGCGGTTCAGAGGAGGGATTGAGGGGCTCGGGGGGGGCCGCCCGGTACCTGCCGCGCCCGCCGCCGCCGCCGCCGCCCAGCCCCGGCGGGCCCCAGCTGCGCCCCGCGCCCGGCGCGCCCCGACCGCGACACTTCCTCCGCGCCGCCTCCGCCGCCGCCATCTTGGGTGAGGGCAGCGGTGAGGCCGCGGGGCCGGGCTTCCGGGGGCTGCGGCCGCCATTTTGCCGTGAGGCGGCAGCGCTGTGGTGCCGGTGCCGGTACCGGGGGGATGCTGGCCGCCACCGCCACCGCCGGGATGCTGCCGGGGCTCGGCCCGCAGGGGGCTGCCCTGCAGTACCGCTTCTCGCCCTACACCTTCAACGGAGGGTGAGTCCTCGCACCGGCACCGGGCCCGGGCCGGGCTGGCCGCTGTGTGTCTGAGGGGGCCCGGCCGCGCCCGGGGTCCCGCAGCCCTCACGGGTCGGTGCGGGCGGGGACTTGCCCGCGGGACCGGGTTTTACAGCGCTCGGTGCAGCCGTTAACGGCCGCGTTGTTTGCTTCTGGGTCCGTGACGGGTTTGGAAACTGCTTGGTCATAACTGCTGCGGGCAGGTGATTCTTGCCTTGGGGTGGCAGGGCCGAGCTAGCGTGCTGCTGTTTAGATGTATTCTTCGTCATATCTAACCACTTTTTAAAGGGTATTTGATTATTACTTAATGGTAGCATGTGTATTAACAAGTGCAAAGTTATTATTTGGAAATGAGTAATATAAAATAATGTCAAACTGAAAGAGCAATACTAATTCAAGAGGTAATTTAAAGCAGTACTGGTGTTTGATACGTGGCTGGAATGTTCTTGCTTGGAAATCCAAGCACTTACAGGAGATTGGATCTTTCCTTACCGCACATCTATATTTTGTAGTTCACTCTGTCTAGTTTTTGTTTTATATATTACCAAATTTTCCTATGATTTACAGTCAACACAGAGAATCACGTATGTTCTCTTCAGTACGTAGTGTCTTCTTCCCTACAATCCTGAGTAATGTGCAGGGAAATACCTAATGGGAAGCATACTAAGGAATCTGATAAGATGTTTGACACAACGTGAGTCTGGTTAGAGAGCTCTCGTCTGTTTATTTGCCACATATATATATATATATATATATATATATATATATATATATATAATCATAAAATTGTCTAGGTTGGAAGAGACCTCAATATATAAATAAAAGCTGTGTCACAGAAGTCATGATGATATGAACATTCTTTTTTAAGGACGGTGTTGGCAATTGCTGGCGAAGACTTTTGCATCGTTGCCTCTGACACACGACTGAGTGAAGGTTATGCAATTCACAGCCGGGACAGTCCCAAATGCTACAAACTGTAAGTCCATACCTTGTAAGAACTGAAATGGAGGAAAGATCGATGCGTATTGATGAGCATGTCACCTGCGTGAAGTGATCTGCTACTTTCTTTATGCCAAATTCTCAAGAAAAAAGGATAGTAACAGAATTGATTTTCTGAGTCATGGTGACTCTTACTGCAATGTGCTGCTCCAGATGCAGCTGGATTTCTTGTTGTGTGCTGTTGAATTTTGCTGATAACAGTATTTTTAGCATGGTACCAGATTTTGTAATATAAGCTAGGGCCTTTTCTGACCCGATAATCAGAAGAACTTTTGTCTTAACTGTAGCAAAACATAGTTCTGTAGTAACTAGTTCTGCTTTGCCGGGACATGAATGTGCCCACCACTGTCTGTTGTCCTGTGTCCCTCTAGTCAGCCATCTGTCACTTCACAGGGTGTTTATTTTCAGAGAGGTAAACCATAATTGTTGTGTCCGTAATTCATTTTTCAACTTTTCATGTTTGTTGTATGGTTATCTTGACTCACCTAGATAGCATCCTCTTGGTTTCAAAAGCATATAAACAATACGTATTTTAAATGTAGGAGGTGTTTACCTGGTAGGCTGCCATCAGCTGTATAAACAATTTTTTTGTTGATGACACAAAATCATATGAGCTGATGTTTTTCCTGGCTAACTTTGTACTGTGTCTTTGATTCTGTTACTGCCTAAATGGAAATTGCTTTGGCACAATCTGTGTGCAGCGCATGGTGAATTTGGGTGGTTGTAGTGGCAGTGAGAGACGATTTTGAACTTATTTTGAAAGTGATTGCTGAGTGTTAATCCTATAAAATATATGTCAGTGTTTGTAGGTTGTCACTGATCTATTAGAGTTTAAAATTCAAATGTGTGTTCCCATAGTTACCATTTACAAAATGCTTTGGGACTGAACGAAGAGCTAACCTACAGTACCTCTGTAGCTAACAACTTCTGTTGTGCTGACACAGAAAACCACCTACACTGTAAATGTTATGTAACCATCTTAAAATCTTAAAGCAGTCCCCTGGCCAGATGGAGTAAAACTGGGTTGACTGATATGATGGAGCTTGGTAATAGCTAGGGTTAGGGGTGCGTGAAGGAGTGAAGTGGTTTTTTTTGGTCTGTCTTGCTGTAGTAGTCAGTAGACTGAAGAATGACACTTGTGTAGTCCTGCACTGAATGAGTCCTTCCCAAGATGTAGGCTGCGGTTTCCCTTAAGGTGCAGGAAATACCTGTTACTACATTTTAGATAACAGTTTCTGATCTTGTTGGAGAAACTGGAAATACATTTCATGTTTTCATAATCTACTGTGTAAGAAAGTGGTGTATATAGTTCACAGGGAATTAAAGTCCCGACAAAACTTTGTTTTACAGAACAGAACGAACGGTCATTGGATGCAGTGGTTTCCATGGGGACTGCCTGACGCTTACTAAAATCATTGAAGCAAGATTAAAGGTAGCTAGCTATCTCAATGTATTTAGAAACTTCTGTTCTTAGTGTTGCATTTGAGACCCATGACGTGTTTAAATATGGCTTTTGCTGTTTGTCCTCAAGTGTGTATCACAGCTGTAGCTGCATTGCTAGTGAAAGATCAGGCCGGTGAAATTGATGCTGTGTTCTTACAAGCGTAACATCACAAATTTAAAGGACGGAAGCACTGAAGAGGGAAATGTTCGTGATGCAACATCTATTCTGTGCAAAATCTCACGGAAATATTAATTTTGGCCTGTAATAAGACTTTACGGTTAGACCAGTGTGTTTTTGCTCATCTTGCTAGTTGATCATCTTGCTAAGCCTCAATCTCTTCTGTAATGAGGTTTCAAAAGCATAATCCTGACTGAGTATAAAATTTAGTGTGTGACTTTTGCCTTGGATGTGGTGTGCTGTTTGCAGATGTACAAGCATTCCAATAACAAGACCATGACTACTGGGGCTATTGCAGCAATGCTGTCCACGATCCTGTACTCCCGACGTTTCTTCCCTTACTACGTTTACAACATCATTGGTGGACTTGATGAGGAAGGTAAGACTGGAAGAGACTAAGGAAATGTTACTAGTACAACTGCACTTATTTTTATTCATGCCTTTCATTGTGGTAGAGATTCTTAAATATGAAGACCTACTCCAGAGAGGTTCCTCTAAAGAGACTTTTAAATGTTAACTAATCCCTAATGAAAATAATGACTTCTGTGTGGAAGCTACGGTGTAATGTAAAGGACTTCCTTGAGGCTGGCCAGGTGCTGTGTTTTCACCAGAATGTCCTCATGAAACTCTGATGCTTCAGAGAATCTTTTTGGATTGTGATTATGTATTTTTTTTCTTTAAGGGAAGGGAGCAGTCTATAGCTTCGATCCAGTAGGCTCGTACCAGAGAGATTCTTTCAAAGCAGGTGGATCAGCAAGTGCCATGCTGCAGCCCTTGCTTGATAACCAGGTAAAATAATTTTAGTGTTTGGTTTTTATGATCTCAGTGAAGATTTGTGACATTCAAATTAATGTAGTTTTACTTTTGAGGAAGATTAACTTTTGAAAGAAGGTTTAAATGTACTACAGGTATTATTAATCCTACCAAAATAAATTCACAAATTGTGTGCTTCCACCCTCTCAGGAGAAGTCCGAAAGTGCTGCTTTTGGATTCTCTTAAGGTTTTTAATAAGCTACAGGGGGCTCTCTGTTTAAAATATAGTTAAATGTTTTAATTGAGAAATTGCTTCCCACAGAAGCTTGTTTTTTTTTTTTTTTTTTTTTTTGTCCATTGTCTGATAATGTAAATATGCCTATTACTTACCATGAAATAATTCTAAATTAAGATAATAGAATTAATTGGGGTATTTAATGCATTTTAACACCTTAACTCTGAGATTTTCTAGTTGTGTACAAGTCATTCACTACTTTCTAAAAATGTTCTTGCATAAAACTGCTGGAAATTTATTTAATTACATCTGTCAAATAGTTGAATATCTTCATATTTAGTTGAAGCTGTTAACTGTTGAATTAGAGAAACACTAAAGCACATTTTACTCATCTAGTTCTTAGATATTGGTGCTGGTATTGCTAGTCAGTCGAGCCTGATGCCAACACAACTTAAGTGCTTAAAAAAGCAGTAAGCGCTCTCGTTTTTTGCCAGCTAAGAAAGGAGTAGCATTTTTCCAGTTTCCTTAAAAATCCAGTTTCTCAGATTTGTTTCAGTTTTTAAGCATAATTAACTGGAGAGAATAAAATATTTTCTGCCATAAGTTGTGTTACTTTTTATAATTTCTGAATTTGAGGCATAGTAAATGACTCTTCCAATTCTAACATTTACTTAATGGCTAAAATATTTTTAATGGGGCAGATCATGCTCTATTATGGGCTATTATTTTAAATTCTAGGTGCATTTAGGAAAACTTGCTTCTAAGAAATGCTTTAACTCTGAAATGACTGGAGAAAGGGCTTGTGTGCAGTTCTGATGCTGCTAACCCAGCGAGAAGTTTCTGAACAAACAGATCAGTATCTTGCATATGCTGAATAGTAGTAGGAGAGGCTATGCTTTATACTAGATCTGCTTCCGTTTACTTACGTATGAATATCAGCATAGGTAAAGTTCTGATCACGCAGCTATAAACTGTATGGAGGACTGCTTTTGCCAACTCTGTTTTTAAAACAGACTAATAATTTCTTTTTAAGTTGTCTAAATCTGCTCGTTCTAGTGCAGACATTGAAACAGCTTTTGTGCTAGATGGAATGTACTTAATTTAAAAAGCATTTTCATCTCTTCTTAGATTGGCTTCAAGAACATGCAAAATGTGGAGCATGTACCTCTGACCCTGGAAAAGGCTTTGCAGCTGGTTAAAGATGTCTTTATTTCTGCTGCTGAGAGAGATGTATACACTGGTGATGCACTTAAGATTTGTGTGGTCACAAAAGATGGAATTAAAGAGGAAACCATCCAATTACGGAAAGACTAATTCAGTTCACATACAAACATGTAATCTATGGAATACAACTTAACTGTATCGTGAAGATGTTTGTCTTATTAAATTTTTTCAAGAAGTTTGACTACTGTAATGCCGAGTATTTTCTGTCTGGTAGAAGTGATAGTGGTGTTTTTGCTGTGGGGGTTTTTTGTTGATTTTTTAGAAACCCAAACAATTTGTGGCGAGGATGATATTAAGTGTTTGTCTAGGTCAATTTGGTTCATCTCATCCTCATCTATTAATCGATCTAATTACATTGTCAATTTAATCCTCTTCTTGCCGTCCTATATGCTACAACATGGAGGATTGTGAACTTGCTAAAATTAGATTGACAGCTTTTCTGATGATGCTTTCTGTTCAGCCTTGGTTTAGTGAGAAAAGCATTTGTTGTGTTTGTTCCTGCTGTCTTCTCCGTACTTCATAGCTTACTTTTCCCATCTTCTTGTTTATCTTTCTGACGTGCTGTTCTGGCATCTGACCTCTCTGTATTTATTTACAGATGATAAATCTGAGTTGTCTGAAACAAATTTATCTGCATAAGAGGGAAGAATGATACATGGAACTTTTCAAAGTTTAGCCCTGAACTCAGCATCTTGACTCACCTCCACATTTGTATTTGGTTGGTGTCCAAAACGGAAGCAGCGTCCTTTTCTGGCTTCTGATGGATAATAGCTTAGTGCGGAGATTCCTGGAAGCCTGTTAACATTGAGGGTGAAGCTGTCAGTCCTACTAGCTTTTGATTCTTGGGAAACTGCAGCAAGCATAGACAGTCAGATCCATGGGAATCTGGCTTGGGTACTAGGACTTTCAAAAAAGCAGAGATGAGTAATCAAGGGCAGAATCATCTCTTGTACAGGAATTTATTCAGTCTCTACCCATTCAGAAAAGGACGTATAAAAAAAATATCTCTTTGCTTGAGGTGCCATGCTTGATCTTTATAAAAACAATTCTGTTTGAGCCTGCAATAAGCTTGTGGCTTGTTTGAAGGTGGCTGACTGCCTTGGGTGCAGCATTGTGGGTGTCGTGCAATTTTTTTTAGCTTTGGCTAGTCTTCATCAATGATGGTAGTTTCAGGCTTTCTGGACAGTTCAAACAGCAGGTAACTCTGACACCAACACTGAAACACGTGGTGTGTTTCAAAGGACTCTGGATGTGTTTAGGAAATCCAGTGAGTGACAACTTGAGCACTTTGGGAAGCTGCTACTGCTCCTGAAACCCTTTGACCACTGGGTGCCACTATTGGGCCGCTATTCCCACTGAGGGAACAGCTCATCCCAGAGGGATCAGCAGCAGTAAAGGGACACAGCATCCCGGGCTGAAGTCACTTGATCCCACAAGTCAGAACTTCCAGGCACATTCCAGTAACTTACAGGGATGCTTGAGATTATTTGCAAAAGCCATCTTAAACGGGCACAGTTAGTTGTAGAACTGATTTTGTAGCTACAGGCTGTGCCTTACTGAGCAAATCGAACACTGTGCAGTAATTCCAAGAACTAAAACCTCGCATCTACTTGAAACGCAAACCTGAAATGCTAAACTAAGTACACACTGTTACTTCAATAAATTAAATTAAAGCACCTTCAGCTCAGCTATCTTTGATACCAATTCCATGCTGATTTGCTAAAGTGTCTCATGAAAAAATGTTAGTTTTGCACAATTGCTGGACTCCAGTGAGACTGGATAGTACTAAAGTTGCAGTGGTAAGCAGCTCACGCTAACATGTTGGCATGCCTGCCTTTTGGACAGCTCTGTTTCCAATATGCAAAACAGTTACTAAGGAAAGGCAACAAACAAGGATCTAATTTGTACCTGAATGAATTTAATGTTCTTGATAGATGCCAAATGTGTAGGAGAGTTGCACTGATTCAATTTAAAAGACTGATTTCGAATTTGGATGCTCGTAATTCAAAGGTGAAGTTTATATGAAAACTAAATGCACGTCCAACAGACGTAAAGAATTACGTGTTCTAGTTTGAGGTGTCTAGGCTTGTCTCGGTAAGTTGTTTCAGGAGGAATGCCAGGTGATTTGAGTGTTCAGGTCAGAGGGGAGATACAGCAGGTACTGGGGATGCAAGTTTTCTTGCTGCTGGGCACCAGTGCTGTCCGGTTGGAGCACTGGTGCAGACGAGATGGCCATTTTGTGTCCTTCTCAGTTCTCCTGTGGAGTACGTCTGGCTGAAGAACCAGCAGGGGATGAGAGCTTTTACACAGGCTTGTTGGACATGAAATACTAATGTCATTTTTTCAGGAATTCCCTGACTTTTCACAACCCTCCTTAGTTTTGTGCTGGTACTTTGTGCATATAAATCAGGTCGGTAGCCGTGTTGCACTGTCTACCATGTCAATTAATGCTTTATGAAGTACTGTGAGCACTATCTAGTTACACAGCTGCCCAGGGTGGTACCCTGTGGAGGTACAGCAAGGCAAAACAAATAGAAGAATAAAATAATAAGAATAAGAAGAATAAATAGAAGAATACCACTTACAGTTCCTAGAAGCAGAGGTCTGGCATTGGCAGTTCTACTTGGCTAGGGATGAGATGTCTCTCTTAGACTTTGATGGAAGAGAAGGGAGAAGAAAAACGTTTGTCTTGCAATACCCTTTAGTATTAAGTTACACATTTGTTTCAAAAGCCAGCTGTGCTGCAGAATTTGGTTAATCTTGGCACGAGCACTTTTAACCACCCTGATCAAGTGCTTGCAAGTGACATGGCAAAAGAGCAAGTGCACAAAGCCACGACAGCGAGCTCCTCTTCGTCTGGAGCAGTACTAACCCAGTCCTTCAGATGGCAATAGTTAGCTGCTCCAGCTGGCCTCACCACCGTTACACACGGGATGGGTAAAAATAGTCATGCAGACTTCACCCGTTTCCCACTGTAACGTGCTTCGCAGTAGTGTTTATTGAGGGGATGGGAGGCTTTATTTTGATCCCAGCCAAATGGCAGCACACTGTTGCTTATATAAGGGACGGCGCAAGGTCAGAATCAGCCCTGACGACTAGGTTTGTAAGGAAGTAGACCCTGCTTTATTTTAGACACATGTTTTCAGCAGGATTGTTTATGTGTCAAATCCATTTTGTGTACAGGGGAGGGGGCTTGTTATTATGGAAAGTGAAAGTGCTTGACAGGGCATATATACCGCATTCATGCTTCTAGAGCTAGTTCACTGTGTCACTGCTGCGTGGAGGATAAGTTGAATTTCCCTTTATTAAGGTGATCTCAAGATTGAATCATAAAATGTTGTTTTACAGAACAAGCAGTGGGCTCTCTAACTCCATGAAGATATTTCTCCTTTTTACAGAGAGATGCCTCTGTGAGGGGGGAGGCAGGAGCGGGCTGCTTCTATGTTATTGCTGTTTCATGGGGAAAAACAATGATATGGGAATTATAAAACACGATTTGAAGTATAGCAGTCTGAAGTGATCCTACTGCAACTCGCTCCTTTCCACTATTTATATGCTTATGGGGCAACGCTGTAATTTCCCACACTTGGAAAAACTTTTTTTTTTTTTGATACTGCAGAATTATCCAAACTGGAAACCAAGAAGAAGTAGGCTTTCCAAGTGCTCTGCTGAGTGACTCTGGATTTTACAAACCTAAGCTTGGGGAGAAGTGGCAGGAGCAAGTAGGGAACGATTAAAAAAAAGCATTCATGTGAATCTGAGCAAAATAAAGCAGTCCTGTTTTTCCCGAGGCTAGTGGAAGATAGTTTTAAGAGCATACAGTAGCTGCTGCCCTGTTTGGGGCTCCTGATCTGGAGTCAGGAACCAACTTTTGACTGAAAAGGATTTGGGAGTGACAGCTTTCAAATTCTTTCTTTCAGTCGGCTTTTGTTTAATATGAATGTCCTTTGCTTTTAGGCCAACTGGGGCAGTTGTAAAACAGACAATGTGGCACATAGGCCTGAAGTTAACCAAGATTTGTCTCCAGAGCTGCCTTCTCAGGACAAATTCCTTTTGAGGAGGGGTTTTGTCTGTGTGGGTGCAACACAGTGAGACCAGCCTTATATTCTTTCAATTCTAATATGTAGTTAGTTTAATTGTATGGACCATTTTATGTGCACTTCCTTTTCTAAGCAATCTCAACAAAGTCTTCGTAATTACAAAAACATGGTTTAACAGAAAAACAAACAAAAAAATCCTCAGTATCTTTCCTGTTAGATTGTTCTTGGCCCTGTTCCGAACAGTTGCTGGCAGAGTTCAACTTCGCTGTTCGTTTCGGAGGCTCAAGTGAGGGTAGGGATGGACTCTGTCAAGCTGCTCAACTTTGCTCTAGCCTGCAATAATTAATTTTTCTGGCACAAGACAAATTAAAGGGATATTAGCAAGGGGATAAGGATGGCATCCAAAATGCAACTGGTGCTTTGCTCTTTCACCAAAGAACCCTAAGAGAGGGGCGAAGCAGGATTCTCATTCTTGCTGAAGAAGAGAAACAAGGTGTAGAAGACTGGGAATTATACTGCAGCAATATAGATGCTTCACTCTTGGTGTGTTTATTTGGCTGACACCTCTGAAATGTAGGTATTCCTGCTTAGCTTTCTCCAGCCACAGGGGTTTGGTGACCTCCTCGGTTCTAGTCCAAGCAGTGACTGCTGTGCTGATTTACCCAGGGCGCACCAAATGAGGTGGCTTAGCCCAGCGGGGTCACAGCTCCTCTGGACCGAAGCCACGTTTAACCAGGCCTTGTGCAAAAGGGCTGTAACCAGCTCACCAGTCAGGTCTGGCGGCTCCCCGAGCTGCTTACAGAGCTCTCATTGCTGTGCTCTTCTGTGTGAGACCCAGGGTGGATCAGCCAAACGCCACCTCTCTTCTCCACGACTACCTGGACCGCTGATGGAGCTGTTCTTGGGAGGTGGGGATGCTGCAGGGTGCCTCGGGAGCGTGTCCCCTGCCAGGAGCCCATCCTCACGCCGCCTGTTTCTGTTTGCAGCTTGCTTCCACAGCCTCTGCGGAGAGTGTCATGCACCGAGCCTGCAGAAAGTTCAGAGGCCTGGTGGCTGTGGGGAGGGTTAGAAAAATAAAAGAAGAGCGGGGAGCTTTTTCTTAGGTTTTGTACGAGCAACCATTTTGGAGAAAGCTGCATTCCAGTGTCACTGCCTTGCGCTTGATCTGAACTTTTCTTGACATCTCCCCTTGACTGCGGAATGGTTAACACAATCTCCATTAAGTCCCACGGCAAACAAACAGTTTGGTGCGGCTGGTATTTGTTTGCTAGTTGCAGACAAGTCGATCTCATTAGAACTGCATTTACAACTTCTGCCAAGCGTTTTGAAACTGGTTGACATGCTCAACAGCTGCCTGAGCCGGGGCGGCATTCCATTCCCCGCCTCCATCTTATTAGCGCAGGGGATGGCTTGATTACTGACAATTAGATGGGATTTTTAAAAAATGAAAGATAATTTGTCTTTGGAAGAGCTATGCAGTGTGTTTTCGTTCTCTGATTTGAAATAAGCCACAAAGTCTGGGGTTTTATGTCCTTTTGCGAAAGCCAAGGGAAGGGCTCACCCTGAGCTAACCCACAAAATCCGAAGTAAAAGCATTGTAAAGGGTGATGCAAAGCGTTTTCAGCTGGTACCTAGTAAGGCTTTTACATCAAACTGCTCTTTAACAGTGCAACCAAACGAGAAGATTTCAATGGTGACACTTAGATTTTTCTCATACAGCATCGGGAGGCACTGTGTGAGGCGGGGGAAAGGAGAGCCTTGCTGTCTACAGCCTGTTAACTGCTGCAAGCTCGGTGATGCTGAACAGAGTTCAGCTCATGTAAAGACTGGTCTGATGTGTGGCTCAGCCTGGACTGCACGATTTGTTAGACTGGTGCATAACACTGTTCATCTTATGTTCCTTAAATCCGCCGAAACATCACCTGGGCAGCCGGTGTCTCCTGGCCCCAGCCTGTTTCAGCACTCGCTTGGTCACAGCTGAAGCATTTCCACAGGAAGGTGATGGCCCATTTCTACCCCCATTTCTCCAGGCCCTTAGCACGGAGCTAGTGAGCTTACAGCCTCAGGTAGACAGGCTGTTGGTTCAGCACAGGCCGTTCCACCTAAATGATCAAATGTATGCTATTTGGCTATGCAGCCTTTAAAGTCAGGGGCTGTGGTAACCTTCACCTCTGCTAGGACATGACTCTGTCACAGGGGCACTTCAGACTTAGCGAAGCACCACAAAGCCAAGATGCTCTTCCTTGAGCAGCTGGGAAGTCACAGTGACCAAAACAGCACCTACACACAGGCATTCACATGCCTAATTTAACCCACCAAGCTCCTGCACAAGCATTTCATAGAGGCTTTGGGCAGTTTAAACCCTCTGTTTGGCTTACGATTGGTGTTGGCAGGAAAGCTACCCTCATTTTCACTCTGTGCACAGACCAGGAGCTCTGCACTCCCGTTCATGCTCCCAGTTAAATTTAGCTACAGTGCTGGAAGCCATCACCCCGTCTGAGATCCCAGTAGCAGCATTCACTCCGGACTGTAGTCCAAAGCCACCTGTTTGCTGATTTTAACTGAACTGCTCCAGCTGGTCTCACTGCAGAGCACGTCAGTTTGGAAATGGCCTGATTGATGCAAGTGTCACCTCAGAAGCTGCTGGGTGAGTCCATGGAGAAGCACACTCCCCTCAGCCTCTGCATCACATCCCGACCCACATGCAGGCAACAGGAGCCAGCGTGGCTCTAGCTACAGTGTTGGGCTACAGGATCGCTGCCTTGTAAGCACTGATTGTGTGGTTTAATGAGACAACCCAATTAGATGGCTTGACAGACCATCACAACAGTGACGCAACTGAGCTCAAACCCCATTACAGAAGCAGGAGAATTTCAAAGAAGTACTTTAAAAGAAAAGTCACAGAATAGCTCGCACACAGCTCTGCAAACAACAACATCACCCAGAGGCTGTGCAGAGCAAGGAGAAGGGCCGTGAGCCTCATGACAGAAACAAGACGAGTCAAAGGGAATTAGTTCTGATGCTGATGTCCCTCGCTACCACTCAGCACGAACACAGCCTGGATTTCAGGTACCATCTACGGGATATAACTGCTTAGATAAATCCCATGGTATTCATCTAATGCTGCCTACAGAGAGTTATAGCATAGCCTTTGCAAAAATATGCATGTACAAAACTGGTTATGGCAGGATGTATGATATATTGTCCTACAGATACTCATGGATGCACAGGGCTGCATTCACTGATCCACACCCTTAAGGCGTTTCGTACACAACAACCAAAGAAAGGCTTTTATCACTACCGACTTCAGAGGATCGATAAACCTAGATTTTGGAATTCCTTCTCTTCATCCCTGAACTGGGAATTGTTCATAAAGCACCTCCTGCCCTTCCTGGCTTGCACTGAGGCTGACCATCCCCATAGCCTTTGGGTAATCTCTGAATGCTTAGCAAAAAAATCGCTTGTTAGCAAGTTGAACCCAACATCTTAAACTTCTCTGAGCCACAAGGCAACTAACAGTGTTTGGGTGACACTCCCAGGACAAAACTCGCTTTTCGGAACATGCATTGAGGAATTCACAGCAGTTACAGTCCTCAGCTGGTGACCAAAAGAGAGGCTAAGCACAAGGTCCAGCAGGCTCAGCAAAGCTTGCTTGTCAAGCCAGAGGGCATTTTACAAAACTCTTCTTTCCAAATGAGCCCCTTTTGTTCATTTTTACATACGTGTCAAGGAGGCTCCAAAACTAACAAAGAGGGGAATGTAAGTTGCTGGCCACTGGTACCACAGCGGCTTTTCAATGTTGTTTTCCCTGGCTTAAAGACCCACACACGCATCCCACTTGAACTGCATGATGTGCACATCAGAGAAGGAAATCTCAAGGCCTGAGCTGAAGCTAAGAGCTGAAGCTAAGAGGTAGGAGACCTTTCCAATGCTGCTGACAGGCAGAAGCCGCTCAAGGTGGCTCTGTAGAACATCTGCTCTGCTGCTGCAGATGCTGTCCAGGTCTCTCTGCCCACCCTACTGCTAGGGGTTGTTCCAAGAAGCCGTTCACAGACACCCCCCTGCCACCAGCTCTACCTGAGCCCCGTCACGGTGAGCTGTGGGTGCGATGCCTTCGCTGAGGGCTGGAGACACTCCACTGCAGCTTCGCTCCCAGCACCAGCAGCCATACTGCAGCTGGAGCTGTGACACAGGCCACCACAGCCTGCAGGCTGGTTTCCCTCCCTGCCTGCTTTCCGTGTCAGGATAAATCCCTTTGTGCCAGGCGAAGCTTTGCTGCCAGCCTCTCGGGGGGGATACAGCAGACGGCCGCACGTCAGTGGGAGTGCTGCCGTAACAAGCCCAGACCAAGCTGCCCCTGCTATTGCAGGCACAGAGCCTTCAGGAAGAGCACGGATGAACTCTGTAGCACCAGGAACGTGTCTGTATTTGTTTCTGCAGGGGAAAATATCCTGTCAAGCAACAGGTCATTAACACGTAGCTAGCTAAGTTTTCAATAAACCCATGCGCAGCTACTGCAGTGTTAGATGACAGCTCAGTGCCTCGTAGTGTCAGGGAAATCAAAGGCCATCCCTCTCCATGCCACAGCACAGTCATCGTTCTGGAAGCTCTGACATGTGCTGCGTTATGGGATACACTTCAGGGACAGGCAATAAGGCTGGGCAGCACGGTACAGACCAGAAGCACAGCAGCTGGAGCTTGCTGTAGGTGCGGACATGTAGGGGCTGGCAGGGGGAGACATGCACCTGGGGCTGCCCACAAAGGCACACCTCAGCTCTGCGGGATGGTGAAGGGAGGTGAGGTGGGTCATGCACAGCGTGGACATGATTCTGGTCCCAAAGAAAGGGGATGCAGCTCTGTGCTCAGGAGTGTGTCCGCTCTGAAACTGCATTACAAATTACAAAGAGGCGCTGCTACCCAGAGCTGGGTGGGCAGCGAGCGCGTCCACCATTTTCTGTGTAGCACAGGTTTACCTGAGGTAAACAGCTGAGTATGGCAAAACAAACACCTTGCGTTCAACAACCCACCCACAGCTCTAGATCTGGAGGCAGCTCAGACCTGTGCAGGCATATGTCAGGCTGTGGGGGGGAGGCCAAAGCGCTCGAGAGCACTCTGTGGGCACGACATGAGCCCCGAGCCACACACTGCAGGGGCCTGCCTGCAGTGCGCACACCCAGCACCCTCCTGATGGCAGGCTGCACGGGGCTGATCTGGGCATAACGAGTGCCACGTGTCTCAAGGCTTCGCTCCTCACACTCATCATTTGAGTGACTTAATTATGAACTTGAAATAATATGGGCACAGTGCAGTGCCCCTGCAGCTTTTCCCTCACACCCCTGCACGACGCCATGTCACGGCACCTCGGAACACAGCACTGCGGTGTGATGCTTGACAGAGTTTGCCCCAAACTAGCCTGGATTTGTCACCATGGTGGTAGAAAGGGAGAGGCCGTCCCTCCCCGTCCCCCCTCACACAGAGGGTCGCCCGGCCTGTGTGTGGAAGAGCGCATCTGTAAGGGCCGGGGAGCAGCGGGCCGAGGTGCAGAAATCAATGGGCTGGCGGATCAGAGGGCCCGGCCGCGCGGAGCAGGAGCCGCTCCGCGCGCACGCACAGGGGCCGAACATCTGTCAGGCAAACAAAAAGCAACCCAAGCGGAACAAAAGAGAGGATTATTTTCACTCAAGTTCTTCTTCAGTCGCAGCAGGCAACGCTCAAGCCGTTCTCGCATTCAGACACTAAGGCCTTATGGGGTACGGGCTGTCCGGGAAATGCCAAACGCTGTTACCAGAAGACAAAAGAGGGGGGAGAAGAAGAAGAAGAAGAAGAAGAAAAAAAAAAAAAAAAGTAGATATGGAAAATGCAGACTGTGCTGTTGTATTGGATTGAGCAGAGGGGCGGCAGAGGGGGCACCACTGAGGGGTCGAGGAGAGGGAGGGGAGAAGGACAGGGCGGCGACACGCTCAAGAAGATGGTGACAGTCCTTGGAAACACTGCCGAGCACATCTGCGGTGCTGCTGAAGCACCAAACACTGCTGCTCCACTCTGAACTCACCCAGAGGGGCGAAGGACACGGGATCAGCTCGGGAGCAGTGCCGGTGCCTCTCCCTTGTGCTTGGCACTAGGTGCGCTCACCTGTCAAATGCCAGCCTGCAGCATCCCACAAAAAAGGTCCACGTAGCTGTCTCAGGAGTGACTGGCCATGGAAGACACAGGGTCTTGATGGCATTTTAGGGAATATCACACAGGTGCTTCAAACCAGCTTCATTTTACTAAAACCTATTTGTTGGGGGGTAGGGATATAAACTGGGAGAGGGGCATGCTGAGCTGACCTCTTTCACTGCTGCTAGACAAGGAGAAAATTGAACTTCTCAAACGCTTCTGATTTCCAAAGACAAAGTTGCAAAACGTCACACAAAAGACATGCACGTATCCATTACTTGTACTGCCTTTCTTTTCTGCCCCTTTGGTCCTTACCCAGCTTCTGAAGGAGTTATTGTGCAGGGACAACCAGGAGCAGATTGCTCTGGTAGGAAGGAAGGGACACAACCTGCCCTGTTTCACTGCACAACGTACTATACTGGTCCCTTACCATAAAACTTTTTATGAGGATGCTGTTTCTTGTATGAAACACTTTTTTCTCCTGTAAATGATCAACTTTTATTATTATTATTATTTATCAACGTATCATCTAAACGACTTGTTTCTGCACCCTCCCCCCGAAAGCCCAGCTTTATAGTATTAGTTTTATGGCTTTGGATACTACTTGCACATAGTTCAAAGCTTGCAAAGAATAACCAAAAAGAGAGAAAAAAAAACTTGAATGTTTTAGCTTTAAGGAAAAATATTGACTATGGACAAATATTAGTAATATCCTAACCACAAGATAAGAAGGTATTGATTTGCTGTTGATGAGAACTGCTTGCAAAAGGTAAATAAGGGACTCCTGAAATTCCTGAGACATGACCAAGCAGTCAGTCAGAAATGCCTCTTACGAAAGACTGCGGTCTTGGCAGAGCAGCAGCATCCAGGGGAGGCTGCAGGCAAGGAACTGCTGACCAAGAATGGCCAGAAGCAACCTCAGTAGGTCAAGAGCATGGGTGGGAAGCAGACGGCTCCAGGGCTTGGGTCTCTTCCCCAGTGGGAAGCTGTATGAGACTGCCTGTAGCTTTGCAGAAGATGATAACTCCCTAGACCAGAAAAAATGCAGGACTGGTGAAGCTTGGATAAGGAGATGTCCAAGGCTAGCTTATGAATTACTTTGTTTTAGAAGGAGAGTTTGATCTTTCTGGCCTCTTGTGAGCCCTTTCAGTATCCAGAGAGACAGTTCAGGGGTGTGTGCATGATCTGTGCAGGACATGTGCGGAGGGCTAGGGCAAATGTACCTGAGTCAGCAGTATCCATGGTTTTGGGGGTTTGTTTGATGGCCATGAGGTTGCTTCACGGACAAAGATGACCCTGGAAGACAGAGGCCAGGGCCAGGGACATGTTCAGCAGAAGGCTCTGGGTGATCTGGGAATCAAGACTGGCAGAGACATGCTGAGAGCAGACCTGACCTGTGGGTTTGATGGTCCCCATTTTCTCTGGAGCCACAGAGCACCCGGATCTTTCCTGCAGTCTATGACACCCCTTCTTCAAATGGCTTTTAACTAACAAGGTAGAAAGACGACATCAATGTGCAATGTTAGTACGGCTCTGCAGACTACTCAATGTGGTCTCTCAGGCTGCAGATTGAGAACTCCTGCTCCAAGGGCCCAAAAAAGAGACAGGACTAACCAGCGTCTCCCAGACAAGCAGCTGTGACACGTGCCATCACAGTAAATTCATGGTGGCCGCAGTTTTGACAGACTAAGTCAAAACAGAACTGAACAATCAGAGCAAGTTTTTGTCTTGTGGCTGCAATGAATTCCCTGGTGGCTGCGTGAGGCCACTGTTATTGTCTGTGGGAGTCACTGCCCTAAGAGATGAGTTCTTCAACAAGTGAACAAATAACTCAATTAGAAATGAAAGCAGTACATTCCTGAGAGGAGCTCAGCAGCCTCTTTCTCCCATTAGCAACAGTGTAAGTTCCCAGGCTCTGCACCTTGCAGCCCTCGATCCCAAATCATGGCTCCTCGCTCTCCCTTTAGCAGATGACATCTACCAGGGAGTGCAACCGATTGCTTCACAGTGACACAGTGACACAGTGACATGCCAGTTTGCTTCTTTCGGCTACCATTTGTTGGTATGTGGCAATGCACTTATTTTTCTGGTCAAATTTCAGCCTAGAAAAATAATCCAATTACACACAACAAAATGGAAAAGGCAGGGGAGAGGAGACCAGATTTATGAGTTGATGAATGAACTTTTTGTTGAAAAATAATTATTGAGTACTCACTTTGTGGGTGAACTCGCTCTACCAAGGAGAGGGGGAAATCAGTAGTCCTGGGATCTAAAAGCAGTCAAGAAATCAAACTCAGGCAATTAGAGGGTGACAGATTGGCCAATCTGAATCATGTGAGGAGTACGGATATAAAAACTTTCCTCCAAGGTATGAAAGAGAGAGAAAAGTATTTTTGTTAAATGTATTCAGTGGGCATGGGAAGCAGGGACCTCCTGCAAGGAAGAAAATGTCCTTTGAGTGTATGTCGTGGTAATCTTGTACTGAAAAGCAGACGGGGTGAAGGAATTGTGAACAGCTGGTAAGTGGCAGCTCTGTGCCAAAAGAATAAAGTGTGGAGGAGGGGGGAAAGCAATTAAAAAAAAAAAAAAAAAAAAAAAAAAAAAGCTAAAATGGAAACTCCTAATTTCAACAGTAAAATAAAAACCCAAACAGAAAAACAAACCAGACGTGTTGGGAGTGTATTGTCAAACACCAGCTTCCCATGGATCCTGAGCTACAGAAGCCATTGTCCTCTGTTGGGGATGGGAACCATAAAAAACAACAAGCTGGGCTGGGAACGTAACTGCTGTGTGCTCTCACTCACATTTCTCAACCCAAACCAACACAACTCTCTACTGAATGCAGGGGATGCTCCAGAAAGAGTACGTGTACCCCTCCTGCCTAGTGGGGGAAATGACCTGTGAGCACTCACCTTCCTTAAAAATAATCCCAGTGGTAAAACAAAATCCCATAATCAGCTCATTATGGCTCTTAGGTGAGGAATAAGTGACGGCCCCGTAGCAGGGTGTGGGAGAAGGACCCACAGCCAAGCCTGCCACGTGGCCAGCTCCAGCGGAGATGTTCGGGCAGGGAGAGCTGCGGGCGGCAGCGCCCTGTGCCCAGGCACGCGGCTGGCACCAGGCTCTGCGCCGGGGGCTTGAGTTTTCCCAAAGCTGTGCTTCTGCCAGCAGGAAGAGAGAGGTTTATCCTCAGCCTCGGGCGAGGCACGCTGACTTTGCCCTGCCTTACTCTGGCATGGGAAGAGTTCACCCCGGACCTGCCCATGGCTGGGGCACGCACGGCGCGTGCCGGAGGATGAGGCACAGATCCGCGATTACTGATCCACCACACGGGAGATCAGGTGAAAGCCTGTGTGCCAGGGCAGAGCAGGAGCTCCTGCACTGCTGCTTTTGGTCCTCCAGTGAAGATATTTCTCTCACCACTGGTTGTACGGCAGCAGCTTTCAAACCCTGCTCAGGAGCCAGGCATGGTTTATGTACTGGCGTGGGCAAATCTAGATCCCGTAAATGCAGTTCAACACCAACACATGGCCACAGCCTCAACTCGGAAATCCTTAAATCCCAGACTACCCGATACCAGGAGGATGCACAAAAAGATCTGTTGCTCTTTGCTAGCCCTATTCTTGCACACCGCTATTTACCACTGTTTTGAAACAGATGCATTAAAATCACAGGTATCCCAAGCTCCGTGTTAAACTAACTGTATTTTGATATTCAGAGTATGTAAACTTCTAAAAAGGATTCTGCTCACGGATGGGCTCATCGTTTTCAGGGCATGACTGACAGGGGTCTATTTCAAGAAACCTCCCCTTAAAAAAAAAAAAAGAGAAAACTACCTTAATGGTGAAGCGGGGAGTGACAGCAACAGACAAAAGGTCATTGCTTCTTTGTTCTTCACATCTGAAGAAAATACACAGGACTCCATTGTATGACTTTTCCATGCACAACATTGTCTCCCTTGACCCCATGCACATCTGCAGCCTGAAGTCCTCTGTTATCTCTGGATAACAGCTGTTCCATCACTGATTATTCGTCAGCTCCACTTCAGTCTGCCTAAGGTGCTGTGAAAACTCCCCAGGTTGCTGTGTCTGTGAACGTGATTTCAATATAAAGCCTAAAACTGCTGCAACAATAGCATAAATAACGGATAGCTCTTATTTGACAGTTTGTTGGGTTATCTCTACAAGTAGGTCTATACTTAAAAATTGCAGGATCTTTTAAAAATCTCATAGGATCCCCTAGGCTAAGTCCTTTTGGTTTTTATTTGTCTTTTTCAGCAAAAATGCAAGGTGAAAGAGCAAAGTCAGCACTGGAGAAAGAAGCGAGCCCTTCAGATATATGATGTGCAGGAGCAGAATTTGCAGGACAATTAATTAGTGAGGATTTCCAGTTAAAAGAAAGTGACTGAAGAGATGGGATACGTGCAAAACCCAACCCCTTTGAATGCAAATGTGCCTTGATCTTTATTTGGGGCAGAGGAAGTCATTTCTCTTCTGTCTTCTCACACTTGCCATGGTGACCACAATTCACTATGCACCTCCTCCCCAGGTAATTCATCTTCTGGGCTCTTCCACCCCCACACCCCCTGCCTCATTTTCTACCCCTACCACTGCCCAGTTACCAATGCCATTCCCACATGGGTGCTAAATCCCATCAGTCCCTCTGTCAGAAGGATGAGGCTGGAAGAGGATTTCTTTGATCTCTAAGGCTCTTTCATGGGTCGTTTGAAAGGTGAGGATGGAAGAAGGTGAAAATTTCCAGTTTATCAGCAAGGTGTTGATGGCCACCAGATTGCTGGGAACATAATAGAGAAAAATCCCGAAAAAAAAAGAAAAAAAAAAAGCTGCTTTGCAGCCCGGCACTAAGTTGTTAATGAGCTCCCGGTGTAAATTCACAGGGTGCAGGGGCTGTACCTAAGCAGGTGGCTCTGTAGTGACAAGCAGGCCCCCGGTTACCTACTTTGGAGTAAGCTGCACAGCTCCTGTCCCTGAGATCTCTGCATGCTTAGACTTAAGATTAGCGTTACGGATTCCACAACATGCTAGGCATATTTCTACAAGTGTGAGCCCACCTTACAGACTGTGAAGGTGCAGGCTATTCTGGGGAGCTGGCCCCGAGTCCCGGTGCCCGTGGCTCGTTTGCCGTGTGGCCATCTGTACAGGAGGCTGCTCAGAAGTGGCTGCTCTTTGATCTCCCCAATCCCAAAGGTGCAACACATGCACAAATGGTGAAGGTAGCCACGGTGTGCCTGTCACAGCACAGCACTGCATCCCTGGCGCAGGATGCAGACACGGGAGGCTACTGAAATGATACAGGGGGACAGAGTTAAAGGTACACATTCAACCTTCGTCCTAAATTCCCCATTCCCCAATTTGATTGCAAAACTTTTTTTTTTTTTTTTTTTTTTTTTCATGCCCGCAACTCTTCTTTTATCTCTTTCAGCCCATCTACATCACATCCCTTGCAATTACATCACACTCCCTTTGTCCGGGAGCCAAGAATTTGTCGAGAACTTGCAAAATCCTCATCCCCGATTGTTTACCTGTTTTGTACAGCATTTCTGCCTTTCTTCAGAAAGCAGTTCTACTATAGCCTCCTTCTGTTAGACAAAATTATGCAAATTGCGTAGATTAAATTGCTGTGTAATGGTTGATCAGCTTTTCCTTATTGTTTGCCATTTGTTACACAGGATTTGTGTGCATTTAAGAGTTTTATGTGTTTAATAGTTATTTAAGAGGCTTAGCATAGCTAATACCTTCAAGCAGCTCTGTCTCTGCAGACTGCAGAGAAGTAAAGGCTACCTCTGTTGTCACTGGCTTTGACTCTGGGAGTTTGTAAAAATTGTTTAAAAAGCCTGAGAGGCCAAGGAGCTGGGGAGAAGCAGTGACGATCGCTGAAGGTTTTTCACGGTGCTGCTGTTTACCAAAACGTCCCCTGTCCCTCTGTCGATAAAAGGAGCTACGAAGCAGACCCAGCTCCATGGAAAGGGCCCCGCAGGATTTGTGCCATCCTGTTGCCATTCGTGTCCATGCAAAAGCTTGGATTCGCTTTCACGCGAGCCTAGGCTCATATTCCTGCTTGAGGCTGGCTGCAAGCAAACACAGAGGCATTTCCTCCGAGTTGCCAAACCCTGTTCTCGTTAACGTGCTGCCAGAGCATTAATCATATCTCAAATCTTGCGTGCCCCTGAGCAGCCTTTCCCTCCCAGATGCCTCATCCCCATTCCTTGATAGGCAGACTTTCATCTCTCTCCCCCTCCTTACGCAGCCCTGATTTCCAGGAGCTGCAGCCCAAGCTGAGCGAGCAGGCCAGGAGCAGGGATTTTGCCGCGATGGAGCTGGCTGTTCTGCCTCCCAGCCGGCAGCCGAGCCGAGGCCACTCCAGAGCGCTCAGCAAAGCGCACACAACTCGCGCAATACCTACAGCTTTTCTGGGAGCAATTAACTGAAGAAGTCAGGTTTGGTTTTCTTAAACAAATTAGCCTTTTAGTATTGAGTTATACACACCGTTGAGAAAACAGAGAGTAAAGTAAATACATTCTTGAAAAGCAACCCTTCTCCCATGCAGCCCCAGAGAGCAGTACTCACACATTTGCCCACTGCAAACAGATGGGCCATTTTCTTGTGTCTCTATTAGGTAATAGGCTCAAGCTGTGAACAAATAAAGCAGAAAACACCCAATATGCCAATGTGTTAATTTTGTCTTCCTGTAGGTGTCCCTGTCGGTTGCAAAAAGGAGGCAAGCCCAACTTTTTCAGTCCTCTTTTTTTTTTTTTTTTTTTTTTTTTGCTAACAAAGAAAAAGACCAGTTGCAACCTTGTTCCCATGCAAAATAAACTCGACTATTTTTCACACCAGCACGTATCTAAGAAGTAGTGAGTCAGACACATGTGAGAAACAAAACTAACACTGCTTGATAGGCTGTTTGTATATGTATTATTTTTTTAGACAGCTGGATTCTCCTTTAAAATCTACATCTCTGTACACGTTACTTACTAACTGTAGTTTTAATTACATGTCCAGAACCAATTCCCTTAATGTGCATATGAATACACAGGGTATACACAGTTATTCCTCATTTGCATGGCCTGTTTTGCTTCTGGTACATCATGCTCCTCACTGGGATACAGCTCAGAACAGAATCTGGCTCAGGCTGTGCTGTACTGATAAACCATCAGACGTGAATTACTCGTCATCACTTTTATACACAAGATTGTTTCCATGCTTGCATGGGAGTTGTCAGATTTCCACAGGGACCAAAAATGAAAGGTTACCAACCCTACATAGGTTAAAACTTTGTTGCAGGGAGAACGAAGATTCAAAATCCTTTTTTCAAGGCACTCTGTCCAAATCTGCAGTTTGACTTATTTCTCCTAGAAGCCTTTGCACTTACAGGGCTGAATTCTTGAACCGAAGGAGCTCAACAAGTGCTGAGCATCACAGGGGTTTCTGCACTTCAGAACACACACCGAACAGTTCTTAACGCAGTCAGGCCTGTACACGAGAGATATAAAGGTGCTTCTCTTTCTTTAAAGTCTAACCTGATTAGAGTCACTCCTATGACTCTTAATTTACCACTATCGAACTACCTCTCCTATTGTTATAATCTTTTTTTCTTTCATGAAGGCTCTTTGGGAGCTTTTCACATACTTGTTAAATGCTCCTGGTCACAAAGCCTGCTCAAAGTTCCCTTGATCATGTCATTGCTATGGTGTAAAATTGAATTACTTTTACAATGCATGCTGTACCCTGGCAAAGTGAAGCTTTTTCCCACAGTTAACAGAGGTAGAAGGCCTCAAAATAAATGAATAAAGGAGCACAAAAAGTGGATTTTCATTAAAAAGACAAAAATTTAGATTTTTTTCTCACTTTGTCTTGAAATGTGGGGAAGGCAAGCTCAAAGGGCTCTCTAGTATGCGGCAGCTAGCCACACTATCTCTGTCTTTCAAGAGAGAAATGAATTGACTTGTTGGGGAGGGGTTAATAAAAGTAAAAGATAAAGTATTTGCAGTTTTTTTTGTTTTTTTTTTTTTTTTTGGGGTGGTGGTGGTGGTGGTGGTGGTGATGGTTATAGAAGAAACACTAAAGTCTTGTCTCCCACAAGGAATCAAGAACATGAACAGTCTCTCTGTTGCTGATAATGGCTGTGGGATGTTGTTGAGCTGCAGGTCACAAAGTTATCATCTTATTTGGGTCCTTTTTATAGGATTGGACATCAAATGAATGAGGTTATCCAAAGCACAAATAACTATTAAAACCAGAAAAGCCTACTCAGATCGTGACCAGCTCCTGAAAAATATAGTCACTCAGGGTTTCTTTTTATAAAGATGTTTCTAAGACCTTGTTATTCCCTATGGTCTTAACTATGTTCATACTCCTCCCACATACCTCATCCTGGAAAATAAGCCAGGCTACTCTTTGTCTAAATAGAGGACCTTGTTCAGCCCTGCTTTTTTCAGGTTCTCATTATACATTTCTAACACAGTACAATAACAAGCCTGCACTGGCACTCCACTGCTTCATGTTGGAGACAGCAGAGTGCCCCTTGGAAGTCCAAACCTCTCCTTGGGAGAGCTTGGTGGTGTGACACCTTCTACAAAGTACAAAGCTCAATCAGCAAAGCACATGGACATGCCTAACATCTTTCTTGAGGTCAGCATGGTCCCCCAGTGACCATCACCCTGCTGACCAACTATTTTACCTCACTAATTTTTCCGGCAGTTTTTCATATATGACCTGTTCATTGCTATTATACTTCTCTGTGGAGCTCCCTCTCCTTGTCACATCTATATTGGCTTCCTTCAGCTTCAGGCCTTCATGCACTTGACAGTGTATTTGGCCCTCAAGCCCATGGGCTGGGAGCAGAAGGAGCTCATAGCCAGGTGCAGGCAGTGGTTACCTTCAAGGTCCCAGCTGGTGAAGGTCCAGATGCATTCTTGTCTTTGGTAACTCAGACCTGGTCTCAAGTGCCCCAAAAGTCCTATTTCAGTTCAAGACAGTCCCAAGTGGTTTCACTCCTGTCTATTCTGTAAAGGGGTTGTGCTACCAGGTTTATATATTCCACTATACGTATTCTGGTGAGAGCTTGTTTCCCACCTAGCAGGTTGATTTCATTGTACTGCTGCTGTGAAAGCCATGAAAGGTGTTTGTGGGAGCTGTTTCTATCTGGGTAGCACAGCAGCGTCCTAGGATGTGGGCAGAGCACATGTGGGGAGATGTGGGGCCCTCTCTGTTCTCTGGGATTCCCGGATAGCCATGCAGCACAAAGGACAATGGCAGCAGCACCCTTTTGACTTGCGTGGTTTTCATGTTTCTTTTGCTCCTCCGGGATTTTCTAAGGCAGGCTGTGCATATTAAAGTGTCACCACTTGCACTTAAAGACTTTGCAGGTGATAGTGTGATGCTTGTTCACACCAGTGTGAGAGGAACCCCACAGCAGGAAGTCAGCTCTTTCAGACCTCTTTAGAAATGTGCGATAATCTTATAGTGCATCAACACTTTCTCCCTCACCTTTCTCCCAGCCTCTAATTTCTCTTCAACAAGACTATGCTAGTCTCTACATTTTGCTGCTGCTGCTGACATAGCTCTCCTTTCTCTAAATTTGCTCCGTTTCACACTTCACTGCTCCATACCATTGCACTATTCAATGTTTCAGGGAAAGGTTTACATGCCCACTTGACACCTAGCCTGCTGTGTTGCACTCTTCATGATGATTTTTTCCACATGCTTTGGAAAAGACACATTTGGTTACAGAAGTGCACGCCCTTCTATATTCTCTTTCTTTTTTTCTTCTTTTATTCCTCATCATGCCTTGCCTTCTCTATATTGGTCCATATTTAAATTTTGCTTTCATGAATCACATCTTTCTGTTATTACTATCTCTGTTTATAGCCAGACAGCTTTATTTTTTTAGTTGTTGTTGTTGTTATTATTATTATTATTATTAACACAAGAGGCTTTTATAACCAAACAACATTTTGAAGAGTTTTCCAGGAAAGAAAAACCCTAGGTTCAAGTCCTTCTATGAAATGAGTTAGTGGCAAACTCATTCAAAACGTGAATGCACATCCCATAGGAGCACACTTACCAACAAAATGATGTTTGTTCTATGTATGTATGTATTTGTTTCAATCACAAATCTAACAAACAACCCTTGAAAGATTGTTTTACCTTGATGTACAATAAAGTTGAAGGATCTGAGAAGAGTTTCCTGCCCAGCTCTATTTATATCACAGTAGTACCTGAGTGCCACTCAGAGCCTGATTAATTTGCTCATGCAATCCTGCAAACAGGGCAGTAACATACCCAGTTGGGTTTAGAGTTAGGAAATAAAGACACAGAGGACAGGTTAAGCAATTTTCCCAAAGTCACACTCAAAATATCACTGTGCTCACCCACAAGATTCTCTCTCATGCCAGATTAATGCTTTATCCCCAAACCCATAACTTCTAGTTAAGCATGTGGCAATATTTATGCTATCACCTGACACCAGAGCACTGAGACTTACTGAACTTTTCATTAAAGCTGTGTACAAGCACTGAATTCTTACAGTGTCAGTCTGGAGCAGTGGTCACTACTTTGTTTCCCCTGTAGGACTGAAGGACATTGTAGGACATACTGGAAAGCTGACATGACTAAAACTGTGCTGAGAATCAGCAAAGTCTAGTCATTGTCCTTATCCCACCACATGCGCACATTGGGTCCCCTGTGGAGGACACCAGGTTTCCAGACTCATTTTCATTTGGTTTAAACATTGGATGCTAATATCTTTGTGTACCTTATTAATCTTGGTGAAGATCAGCATTTTCCTTTTTAGTGCAACTGAGGTGCATTAAAACCCACCAGGATTTGCACATCACACATGGTCCCCTCTGAAGAAGCTCAGCTGTAAAAATAATTCTCATCACACTTCACAAAATTGGCTGTGGTGTTAAACTCAGCAGACATTTGGTGAAGTGCACTCCTGGACAGGACCAAATAGTTGTTAAGCATGCTAAGAAACTGTTCTCTCATTCAAACAGAGGCTACCAAAATGGTTTTTGAATAAGAACTTGCTGGGTTTTCTTCACCCTTTCATCTTGTCAGGAAATCTCTGTGAACTTCCCTCCTCTCCATTTGCTTTCCTTCCCCTTTCTCTGCTGTCATTTACCAGCCGGGCTGTTTTCTTCAAAGTACCCTCTAAATGTCACAACCACCAAACAACCACAGCAAATAATGGAAATGCCCTAGTAACCCTTCCCAAAGCACTTATACACCAACACTGAATAATTTGACCTGCTCTCATTCTAGGGAGCATTTTTCACTGTAGTAGCAGAGGAAAGGGAACGGTTTTAAGATTTTGTTCCCTTTTCTCTTGGTTCTCTTTTGATGTAAGACAGCTCTGCAAACACGGACTAGAAAAACCCTACAACCCAAACCATATGCCCCTGGCAAGCAGCGTGCCAGCTAATACAGAATGAGGAACGTTCCCATTTCAAGTGCCATTGCACATGCTTCAGTGTGTCCCCCTCATTATAAGAAAATCACTTGGAAGTTCTCAGGGACCTCTGAACCAAATAAGCCATAACAATGAAAGGCTTGGGTAAAGCAACAGTGTCCACATGTTTATCTTTAAACTTGGGGTTTCACCTGGGAAACACAGTTTGTAAGACAGGATTTCAGGCAGAATTCCAGCTCTTACTTTGTTTTTTTTAAAAAAACAGAAGTGTTTCTAAGAGTCGTGAGAACTGTTCTTTTCCTGTCTGATTCTTTCTAATGTATCAAAGGGTACTTGATCTAAAGGCCCACACTTTTTAATGTGTTAAAGTATGTTAAGATACCCTACCTGACTAATCTTGGGATTTCTGTATCATTTTATTTGGTGCTGGTTAAAGTTCTCATCTCCCAAACAACTTATTTTTATCTCTCTTTGATCACCTATAAATACGAATTTCAGGTTATTTAGCATTCAAGATGTGCCTGAAGCAATATCCTCAAACCAGCTCCTACTAAGATCAGAAAACAAATATTTAAGTCAGCTCTTATGCTTTGAAGATGATCTTATTGCAGACCTAACAAGACTTCTAGATCTAATCTAGACCAGAGCTTTGGTCTCTGCCCCTTTCTCTTTTACAGGGACAGAACAATACTGAATGTGGTCTTTCTCACAGTACTTTTCCCTCCTTCCCTTCAGGCTTTTCACTGTACTTAATTTGCCTTACCCTAAACAACCAACATTGACCTTATCTACTGTCACTGGAGAGACACTTTAAACCTAACCCATCTTACTCACTCTTGTCTCACATGTCAGGAGCGAGAAGAATTGTTCAATGAAGCTTTCAGAGGTGTGGATTTAGTGATACACTTATCTGTTCACACTTAAACTCCTTCTGAAGTGCCCCACATCTATGGAGAACAAAACAGAGGCACTGATGGTGCGACAAAACCAAAGGCTAGGAGTCTCCTTGGACATGACTGCAATATGCAAGTGAAGGAAATTCAAAAAAAAGAAACATGAAAGAACAGCTCCACAAATTAAGGTACCTATGCAATTAGGTAATGAGGAGAAAAAATTGTTTCTGGATCCCATCTGTGACTTTTGAGGACTGACATAACCCTCCCCTGCTGCCTGCAGCGCCTGTTTGACAGCCTCCCACCAGGCCTGCACTGGAGGCTCCTCTCAGACCAGCTACGGCAGCTAGGCGCTGGAAAATATTCCTCCCCTTACCACTGTAGCTTTGCCAGGAAAAGCCTTTTCTTTGGTACAACTAAACCAGCAGAAGGATTCATCACTAAGGATTCATCTGCTCAGAAAACAAGCAGGACCTATGCTGGACAGAGGACATGAAGGCTGATGGTTGGAAGGCATGGTTTGGGGAATAACTCTGCCGACATCCCCTTTGAAGGGCAGACAAAGCCTTGTTCTTCTCACTGTGCAGCCACTGGAACTAGCTGCCTCCCAGACACCATGTGGCAGCAAGTTCCCCTGATTAATTAAAAGCAGTGTAAAGAGGAGACATTTGCACACCCAGTTGGCCCCCTTTGTTTCTTACACAACTCCTAAGGAGACAAGTGGGCCTTGTGGTTGATGGTGATGGGCCAGTCTTGCTGGAAATTTGTTGCTGCAACACCCATGCTACTTAAATGCTGTAGCCTTTGTAGCCTCTCTGTAGATTTGTGGCAAGGACTTTCTAGGCATGTGTGGTGCCCACCAAGGCATGGCTCCCCTATCAGCTGTGGTTTCTCAACTCTTGCATAAACAGTTGCTAATGATAAGAGAACCTTTGTTCTCAGTGTATAAAAACAAGCAGCTAAAAGCTTTAAATGGTCAGCTTTGGCCTTCCCCAAAACAACGGCAAAGCAGTCAGTGGAGCTTGAAAGAAGCAAGCCCAAGCCCCTTAGCAGTGCCCTCACGCACCTACCCACCCTTTCTCAATTTTTATTGCAGCCTCTTTGGCTGCACAAAGCTCCTACCACAAATGTTAATACACTGAAGGTCATAATTCCCTAACCTGCCCTGTTGGCTTCTCCATGGGATTTACAAGCTCGCTCCTTCTCCTTCTGGTGATCTGATTTCCATGTGTATAAGGTGAGGTGAGAGCAAGGCCATTTCAAAGCCTCGGAAATGGACCTCCAGCACCGGGATGCTGAAGGAAGGCAGAGGAATCAGCATGAGAATGTTATCCTAACACCTTGGCAAGAATGGGAGCCCTCGAACAAATGTTTATTCAGAGACAGAGGGATGGCCTAGCTGGGGAGCATTTTATTTTTCACGCCTAGGAGTGTGAAAGGAGGACACATAAAGAAATTTACAACTTGAAATCCCCCTCCTGAGACCTAAAAGATGCTACAAAGTTGTGGAAAAACAAAAGGGTTTCAAGATGAGTGTGGGAATTTGTTGCTCACAGTGAGCTTAAACCTGCAGCTTATTCTTCTGACAGTTTTCAGGCAAAATTCAGACAAAAAGTTGATGTTAGTAGAAGATATATCAGAAAAGAGCAATGGGATTTTACCCAGCCCATGGCTTTCAAAATCAAACAGGCTCCTTCTTTTCTGTGGCTGAGAATACTCAGAGGCATGACATGGTACGGCCCTGGAGCTGTGCAAGGAGTGAGACATCTAACAGCAATCAGCAAATCTGGTCAAGTAATGAAAGTTACCATCTGCCTAGGAAAAGCTGTGAGTACTTATCTGGTGTTCTTGAAAGAGCACATGGCATATTAATTAGTGTCAGACACTAATGAAAGGCTAGCCCAGTGATTACTGCTAAACCAAACTGGTGGCTGCTCCTGCTGCTGCTCAGTGCAGGAAAATGCAGAGAAGGTTCTTGTGCTCAGGTCCAGCCTGAGCTGGTCTCGACTGTACCCTGGGGAGATGCCTTCAACTTCCAATAGCTCCTCTCCTCCTATACGTAATGTTTTCCCCCATAACACAAGCAGGTGCCTTTTCACATTAATATATCACACCTTTCTCCTGGACAAGTACACATATAGGTTTTATATGTATGTGTATAAATAATTTGTCCTTCTTTAACAGAGTTTTGCAAAACGCAAGCCTCTCCTGCCCCCACAACATTTCTTAGGAGGCCACTCCATTAGTAGGTTTGACTCTTGTAAAACCACATCAAAATAAAATTGGAACTAACTACACCTAGACAGGCTTATTGACACCCAGAAAGACCACCAGATATTTCTGACCTGAACACCTGTGTCTCCTAGACCATGGAATTTCAACCCATTCCTCTGCACTGAGTAGGGCTTTCACTTCGGAAAGATGATAAATTGCTATGTCCTGGTGGAGATTAAAAGCACGTAAACAGACAGCATGGCCTTGACCTATTTCTCATACATTTCAGGTGAATTCACCCAGTTTCTAAAGTTTACCTCCCTGTCAATGATAAGCAGTTTACATTAGTTTCCTGTTTTAACCACCAGCCTCTGGCTACCCCATGTTACAGGGTCACACTTCTCCACTCCAGCTCTGAAAGAGGTTGTCTTTCCTCCATCTTGAGAAGAAGTGAAGGGAACGATGAGGCTAACTTGGATAACACTCACCTCAGATAAACAAACTACCAAAAAATTAGGCTTCTAGCTTATTTTAGCGCTGCAGGCTCCCTTTACAGACAAAACAGGCACCTGTGGATGACAGTTTTCCCACCAATCTTCGGATAGGCTGAACTGCCATCTGAAAGTGTTTGTTTTATCTCTACTGGCAAGAGAAGGAAAATGGAATATTAGCTTGGATCTGCAACAGCGTGAGCTTCAGGCAGCAAATGCTGGGTGAGAAAGCACCTACCCTTATGCTCAATTGGTTAGATACCTCCAATTAGCTGAGGGAATTTGTGACAAATACCTTTGTCATGGAGGAATTTTCACCTTTTCAATATTGCAACCCTTCTAAAACTAATCAGAGAAAAATAGCAGAGGAGATGAGACCATATTAGGGGCTATTTACTTGGGCACTTACATTTTTAAATTGAATCATCTTCAGCTGTGTGAGGGCAAAACAAGAGCAATCAGAAGCAGCTGCAATGATTTTGGTCAAAGGGCTGAAGCTTCCAGCCTGAGCTAAGATCCTGCATACATGCTGGTCACTCTGGCTAGTGCTATGCTCACCAACATCTTGGAAGATCAGATGATAAGCTTGCACATCCACATGGAATTTTCCGCAACAGCCACAGGCAAAAAACTTAATTCACTGATCCAACCTCAAACTGCCTAGGAAGGCATTGCAATTCTCATGTTACTGAGCACAGAGCACAGTTGGCTACTGCTTTTGGTAGCAATGAAATTGCAATGAAAAATCAGATCATAGATTTGAAGTACTCAAATAATTATTACTGGAAGTCCCAATGACCCTTTGAGTTCCATGCCTGACTAGTAAGTATCCAGTACAAACAACTGATAGGAAAACTTAACATCAGAAGTTCATCTTCCTTTCCAATATTATAAAGTAGCATTCCTGATTTCTTTATAAATTATCAAGCTGAGCCTGTATTTGAAGATATAGTCAGACAACCTGAACTGGTAGTCTGATCTGGTACAGCAAATCCCACTTGGTTTTGATTTCAGCCTCTTCATTTCCACCACCAATAGTTAATATTTGACATGCAGGGCACTGGGATAATTATCACTGCATCTGTTTTCTCTATTACAGAATGCATTTTTAGCCATATAATCACTTACAATTGGATGGAGGATTCTCAGAGTGTGTTTACCAAAGAAGTGTACTGAGAGGCATCTGTTTCATTTAGTCTGGAAGGAAAAAAAAAAAAAAAAAGTCAAAATTGAATACTTACCCAGGGGCAATGCTAAAATTACAGTACATGCTGAAGTCCAGGCTACTACTCTATTAAATCCATTTTTAATGTCTCCCTGTTAAATCTACTAACCTCTTATGCACCAGACGTGCACAGATCTCATGAGCATTGCTGCCAATGCTAGGAAGCAACTGATGCTAACCAAGAATAAAATGCTGCAAAATTTAATTCCCTGACTAAAACCAGCTTGTATTTTGCAGTGTTATAATAAGCAAACTCTAATTAAGTGTACTAAGCAAAGCTCTGGCTTGCAGAGGCTCTGCACAGACTGCAAAAACTCTGAAGGGCAGGAGATGCTTTATTTGACAGTTTCTACTAAAGAAAATAAAAATAAATACTTATACGGAACATTCACATAACCCCTTGCTCATTTCAGAGTCTGTGGTTTGCAGATCACTGCAGAAGAACTGAAATTACAAGACTTGGCTAAGTGATTTCCCACATATCTGTCTCAAAGTCTTGTTGTTCTTTGAAGATGGAGGAAGTTTCAAGTATTAAAACCATACATAAAATCCTTATGAGGCAGTGTGACAAGGTACTCTGTGCTTGCGAGGAATTGGAAAACTGATTTATAATTTCTTCCATCTTTTCTTGTGCTACTAGTAGAACATCCTTGTATATGGAGATAGTTTTCTCTCTCCTTTCATCCCCCTCCTAGTTCCCAGCACAAAGCTAGCTTGGACTGCAAAGCAGAGACATCCACGGCTTGAGAGATGACACCTCACAGGTCCTGGGCTTCTCAGCTGTGCTCCACACTACACTACACCATTTAGCCTTCTTGTAGAGTGTGGCCAAGTTGTGTGGCCCAAACAGCCACTGCTTTGGGGAAGATTTGGGCAGATGGGACCAGAGGTGGCTGCAGCCGGACTCTACCAGGGAGCTGCGCAGCTCTGCAGGGATACAGGGGCATGCATGCACAATGCCACCCAACTCACAGGTGGGGATAGGTAAAAATCTCTGTCTTCACTCCCTGGTAAACCCCTGCCTGTTGGCAATACTCTCCATTTCAATGGGCTTCTTTAGCAGCAAACATGCAGGTGTTACAGAGTTTGGGACAGGGTTATACCAAGGGTGAAGCCCTAGCCTCAGGAGCTTGTGTCACTGTAGCCTTTGGCAAGAGGACTTGCAATGAAGTGAGAGGGACTCTCACACTGCTTTTTCTGCTGATGATCTTTTGAATGGAAAAGACCCCAAGAAACCTGCTTTATTCAGACCTGGTTTGAGCAGACAGTGGGACTAAATGACCTCCAGAGGTCCCTACCAGTGTGAATTATTCAATGCTTCAATGATTTCATCCCATTTTTGTTTCTCAGATTTCCTTAGTTTAAGAAAAAATCACCTCAGGTTGAATGTGACTGTGCTCTTTGTGTAAAGGCAACCTTGCAAGCATCCCCAGGAGCAAAGAAACAACACCCCAGACCCAAACCCCAAAGGACCAGGTCTACTAAGTTAAAAACACCTCTTCCACTGGGGACACTCAGCTCATGTATACATTTATATGTCTTGTTGGATTTCTTTGGCACTGATAGCTGCACTGTAGAAACAACCAACCAAAGAAGTTTCTGACTTCTAACATGTAATTGTCCAATCCAGAAGTTGTTTAGCATGGGTTTTACATTTGCATGAAACCCCGTGATGTATGGTGACTTCCAACAGGACCTGGAGCTATCTATCTACCCAGAGCTACCAGTGTTAACTGGTGTTAATAAAACACCGTGTAATATTTCAAGCGCAGCTCCATGCTCATTTAATTCTATTTAGAAAAGCAAACAGCATGAGGTGAGAATTAAATAAAAGCACATGTTTCAAAGTCACAGAAATGACCATCAAAGATCGACTTCTTGTTACTCAGTCAGCTGGCTGCTGTCAGCGTGAAGAACGAAGCAATTCCATTTTTTAATGCCATGTAAATTATACCGCTGTGTTGTGATACATCAATTAAGTTCTTTGAATAAATTAATCAGAAAATTCTGTAAGGATGCTTCTTTGCTTTCTGAAGGGAAAAAATAATAAACCCAAACACAAACCCAGGCTTTGTGTTTATCTGGTGGTTTGTTTTCCTCTGGAGTTAATTCATGGGTTGAAGTCTCCATGCATATACATTCACACATGTAAATAAGGAATGAAAAGCTTCACTTTCTGTGTGAAAGGCCTCAAAACACTTCTCATAATTTAACTTAATAGATGTTAGCAACATGCCAACTAAATAAAGTGCCTTACACACATTTAGATGAAGCATCAGTTTTGCAGCTGACTAGTGCTCCATTATTTCTACTAATTACATATTTATCTGCCTTAAGGAGCGGTTTTACTATTGATTCAACTAGAAACAGCTTGCACAAAGCCAAAAATAAAGCAGCATTATGAAGTCAGACTTTTACATGCAAATACAGGATCCAGTTAGCGATGGCATAAAGCAGCAGAGTCATGTAAACTTCACTAAGAGCCGTACCACCTCCTCACACAAGCAAAATTGTTTCAGCTCAGGTTTTAACACGAAAGCAGACAAGCTGGTTAAAATCAGATGAACTTATGAATAATATGGTATGTGTGTACATCTTCTGGTTAGTGTAAACACATCAGTGCCACACAAAAGACCAAGAGTCAGCTTCACAAGTGCTGAATATCATCAAAGCTCTCATCATCGCATTAAGAGCTTGGCTCGTTTGTATTGTCAGGGAGTAATGCTGTATTTTGAACAGAGCCTAATTTATCAGAAAGTAACAGACCCTTCTCTCTGTTTTTGAACACAGAATGAGCTGAGGTCAAATCTTGGTTATGCCCAAGCTCTGCAGTAGCATGACCTGAGTTAAAATATGGTAAGAGTCAACACCTTACCTCCCTCATAGTTCCTCAATAAAGCTTAGATCCTGCTGATTTTTAATGCTTATGGCTTCTTAGGAGTGTCTCTGGCTAACTGAGAAAGTGAGTGCAATGTTTACCCAATGCACAGAACTCTCAGATGCTGTTTTGCTCAGCCATTTCCAGGTCACATTTGCTTCCATTAACTACTGAAAGGTGCATACTATCCCCTATCTCCCCTAAAAAAAAAAAAAAAAAAAAAAAAAAAAGAAAACGTCATCAAATGCTATGGATACAAATCCTACCCTGTATGGGCCAAGACACTGATGCTGAAAATCTACGGAGTTGCGCTTATTCATGCAAACAAGTAGCCTAGAACTGTTCTCGGTAACAGGCTCTGAAACTCAGAGCTCAAAAGGGGAAATCACAGCCAGGTCAGGCATCAAAAGTTTCCCTCTTGCTGGTGATGAACCAGTGGTTTTATTCTATTCCATTAATCTATGTGTTTAGGGATTTTGACACCCGGCAAATAAAAGGTATGTATGTGAATACTGTATGCAGAGGGTAAAAGGGTACGCTCCTAGTACAGGTGCTCAAAGTGTACGCACACATGTGATTAAATGTACAATACATGTAATATATTTTCTGTGTGATTGTTTCTTTAGGAATAATGAACAGGCTGAAAAGTTCCCCCGTTCCCTTGCAAATTCAAGCCTCGTCTGTACTGCATTCTGGCAAAACCCCTAAGCATTAATGCTCTTAAACAATGTGTGCTCGGAGAAAAAGGACGGACGGATTGAGGGAGGGGAGGTTTGTAAATATTGCCCACAAATCATTCAGTACTCCTTTCACAGCACAGTACTGAAGCCAGACTAAATTAGCAGTCCACTTCCCCCGCTCTCCTTCCCACTCAAGTCATGTCTGTTTACCCTCAGTAATGACAAAACGTAGACAACTGTCTGCGAGGACTGTGGTGACATTGGCACACACATACCAGACAAGCAGAATGTTGTGGGAAACAGAGATTGAAGCATCTTGATATACGAGAAACAATTATCATGGGAATTGTTGTTTCTCAATGCAACAGCTATAATAAATAGTTGCCATATGCTAAGCACAGATGCCTCCTTGAAAAGCAGCCCTGAGATGGCACAGCCCATGTTCTCCAGAGTCTGGGGCTTTGATGAAACGACTGGCTTTTTGCAAGCAGAACTGCGGCCCCATGGAAAGGTATGTCGGGCCACTGAAGGATTTAGGGGAAAAAAAAAAAAAGTGGCTCAGTAACAGCTTGGGGTTTTGCTGGTGGGTTTTGCAGGGGAATCCGAAGTTGATCCCCGATCCCTTCAGGCAGGTGAGACACTGCGATGCCCCTTTGTAAACCTGATTTTACCTCTGCTTGCTTCTTTCTTCAGGCACAGAAAGCCTTTTCAGGGAGAAGTACTAGGGGCTAGCTTTATGCACGTATCAGAACTGCAAGACTATTTAGTGCACTGCAGGGGTTTAGGGCTTTGTTTGACTTCAGGACTTAGGGACAGAATGCTTCGTATGCATACATGTACGAACATGCACACATCTATATGCACCTTCACCATATATCACAAGATTGTTCTGTCAGTCTTTATAGGAAAGAGGTTGCTGGTTTTTTTTTGTAGCAGAGGAAGATAAAACGTGAAGAAAGCCTCTGCCTATTTCACTCACACATCACGGGCTGATTGTGCTGCTCTGTGCAGAGAGCAAAACAAAATGAAACAAACAGGTGAAGATAAACCTGGCAGACCAACTTACCCAGTCCTGCGCTGTGTCTGGTGAGACCGGTGTTATTTTACCAGCAGTCCTGCTTTTGCTTGTGCCCAGATCCTAAGTTCCTTAAAACCCTGTTTTCTTTGCATTCACAGAACCCTACAGGCACATCTTGAGCCTTTTCTCCAGCACAGTGCAAAAGATAACTGAAGTGCCAGACCCTGGCCCATTAAATACATGAAGGCACTGAACTGCCAGATTTCGGTGAGAGTTAGACAGGTAGATTCTTCTGAAACAAATAAAAAGTCTTATCTGTACCATCAGTGTCAAATATTAAAAAAACAAAACAAACAAAAAAAAAAAACAAAAAACAAACAAACAAACAAACAAAAAACACAACAAAACACCCTCCAAAATTAACTGCCTCTGTATTTTTCAAGACAGTAAAGCATGACTAGTTTTTATAGCACTCAGCACTCTCAGCCAACTGTTAGTAATATCTGCTTCTGCACTTGGACTAAAAGGGGATTACAGCCTCAGTCTGGACATCTAGGTGTTGTCCTGACACATCTGCTTAACACTCAGGACTTCACCGCCAGCACACATGAAAACCGACACTCAAACAGACCATGCTAAGTGAGAAATCTGGATGAAAATCCAAGCCCAGCACCGATCTGTGTGTGTGTGTGTCGCTTTAAGAAGACGGAAGGGCATATATTTGGAAAGCCAGCTGTAAAACCCTTAGATAGACTTTTGAAAAAGCCAGCCCATCATGCACAGCAGATGCTGGCTTCATAAATGTCACAATGATGTAACCTGCCGTACTGTTTGGCTGACATAATTTATGTGTGCTATCATACAGAATGCTAATAGTTTTTAAAATACGTTTTAAGAAAGTTGTTAACCAAATTAATAAAGCATGTTACAAAAATCTTGGCTGGTGTTTCACTTCTCTTATGATTAACATATGACAACGATTAGCAGCTAAAAGAAATTTCCAATAACTTCTAAAATTTTTCATTCATATGGTCCCTTTTAATCAGAAACTTTCTTTTATCTGAATTCAGTTGTATGCTTTGTTAGGAACTATAACATCAACAATACCAGGAACTTCCTTATTATTATCCCATTTATGCCAAGGATTCTGATTGCTACCCCCCACTCCCATCCCAAATTTAAAGGAAAATGGAAAACTGTTAAGGAAAATTAAACCCTGCCGAGTGGTTGCTATGCATTTTGAATAGTCCTTTTGTGCATGTATTATACATACATACATACTACATGAACCTTTTATTGCCTAAATTTGTATCTAGTGTATGTTTATTAAACAGCCAAAAAAAGGCCACTGTTAAGAGGCTGCTGTTTTCGGCTCTTGTTGCATTTGCAGCAGTACTTACTAGATAGCTGAATAAAGGACAAATACTCAAGTATTAAAGTTATTTTTTAGTATATGAAGACTTTACAGGTGGACACTTGGAATTCTCAGAAGTGCCCCTGTTTCTAGGATCTTTCTGCACTCTTAATGAAACCTTTTAAAAGTTTATTTTTTTTAATACAAGTTATTGGTCATGAAAAATAAGTAAGATTTTTAGTCTATTAAAAATACTGTACTACACTGACAGTATCAATGTACCAGCTATTTTAACTCTGTGAATTCCACAGCAGCACTTTATCTGAGGGACATAGAGATGCTGATCCCCCTGCTGCACCTGGCTCCTTACAGAGAAGCCTTTTCAGTCTCACAAAGCTGAGGAGAAGGAATGAAATTCTACACTGGCACCACGGTATGCTTAAATTTAGACAAAGGATTGGAGCCATTCGGTAGTCTTTACTTAAACTTCTCCACACAACATTTGCACTGCAGTCAAGGGAAGCACCAGCTGGAGTAAGGACCGAAGGATTCAGCCTCTAGGTAACACCGTGCAGAACAAACTCACCACTGAAATGAGGCTGCCCTTGGCTAGGGTGCCAAGGAAGAAGGAAACGCAACCAGATGAGGAAGATAGAGAAGTGATGTCCAGTTACTCTAAGGTCGAATTCAGCTGCTGTGCACAAGTCAGCACTTGACAGCTGTGAAAAGTTCAGGGAGATGTTCAATAAGAAACAGCCAGGACCCTGGCTTTACTTGCTTTTATTTGAAGGAGAAGTTCAGGCATATCAAACAGCATCCACAATGGACCTCAACTGTGTTCATGGAAGGCAGAAAGGCAGGAAATTTTCCTCCTTTTTTAATTCATGCTCATTAAAGAGGACAATTTCCTTCTGCTTCCTCTGGATGAGAAGCCTTACTCTGGAGATATTTGCAAGTGAAAATTCTCGCACTCTGATGAAGGGATGGGTTAGAAAACCAGTAGTTGATTGAGTTCATGACAAGATGTGTGTGCTCCTGAATGTTAAATCATGGTGTGTCCAAGAGAAGTGACACAGAGCACTGTATGTAATAGATCAAGTTGAACATAAGGGCATTAATCTCCTGCCCTAGCCTCCCTGTATAGATCCTCCCAGCGGAAGACACTGCTCAACTATCGACACAGAGTATGGTTCACAAGCTAAGAGACGAAGTTTTTCCTAAAAATGCAGCTCCAAATGACTTCCTTGTATATCTTCTTACAAGCTAAGGTTAAAATTCTTTTACAAGCACTTTTATAATACACTGCCTTCAAGGAGCTCCCCAGGAATCCCCTGAACCTGGACTCTAGCATAAGACAGTCTCCACCATTCCTCGATGACAGCAATGACAGCTGTGCTCGGAGCACACCCTGCTCCATGTGTCGACAGAGCTGCAGCAGCTGTGTGGCAAGACGGCCCTAAAAACCTCCCCTCATCACCAGCATGCAGCTACCAGGAAAGTGCGATGCATGTGTGGCATCAACGTGTCCTGCTATTGCTCTGCATGCCACCACAGTGGAAGTACTGAGGAGCTGGAGAGCCAAAAAAAAGACAAGATAAGTGCAAAACTGCTATGGGCGTTACCCTTCGTTGTTGCCATAGGGCTTCTTTATGGTCAAGTGAATTAGACATCTCATTTGTAAGCACATCATACAAATTATTTCAGGTGTTACACCCGTATTTTCCTGTGGCAGACACGACCTTAAAATCTTTGCACACATTATGGGTAACAGATATCTTACAGCTTTGTTCTGAAGGGGAACTATCACAACCGTCCCCCAGCAATACCTGCTGCTCACATCACTCATCCAGCTTCCAGGATGGTGGCTGCTTCTGACTGTGCCTCTCGTTCACCTCTGCAGTCCCTGATAACTAATTTCTGAGGGACAGTGCAGCCTCCTGGGTGCACGGCTCAGTCTGCTGGGCCCAGCAGCTATTGTTAGCTCTGCTTTTTGACAAGTCTAATTCAGGACAGTCTCATAAGCTTGTGTCTGCTGTGCCAAGAGTTCCTGTAGAGGGATCTTCATCTAATCTCCTCAGGGATATTCTTAAGTGTCTCGTTTTCCCTTTTCCTCCTGCTCGGGTTTTGTCCCTTTTGATTTGCATGCCAGCTAAATTCTCAAGTTGACAGCAGTAGCTAAGAATCTGGAGGTAACTTCAAGTATCTCTTCCATAGGAGGAAATTCCTCCTACTTTCTTCAGCTTTGCTTTGCAGAGACTGAGAAGTTACCTTGGCTAATGTGACCAAAGTATCAAGGAGTCAGAACAGCAGTGAAGTCACTAGGAGGTTGAAATTACACTCTGAGATTAAATTCCTACAAGTCTTATGAAATTGGGCAGCTGGGTTGAGGAAGGTGCTTCTGTTTGTGCCCTTATTGAAGAAAAGGCATTAGCAGAAGCTAAATCTTACAAGATGCAAGGAATCTATATGGGAGACATAATGTCTGCCTCACTGAGGGAACACTAGAGGCAACATTTTATTAAACACCAGAGAATATAAGCACAAAACAAGAGGTCTTGCAGAGATCATGCTCCTTCAGTTCCTTTCCTTCTGTTAAGGAACATGTCTTAAATTTTTAAAAATTATCTTATGTGGCTGATTCTCAGGTTTACCCATATAGAATTTTATGGGCTATTTTAAAACATCTAAACTAAAGCAGAAATACAAAGTATTATATAGGTGGTCCATCTACCTTATTTATCAGATGAAGTGTCTTTTACCACTTGTATGTTTGTCTGCTCCTTTCCACTTATTGTTTAAGTGCAAGTAATCAAAGAAAGATAAGTGGGAGAACTGTGCTAACAGTGTTCTTACATGGGCAATTGCTTTCTGAAGATAGCGTTTATTTAATTTATATCACAACCAAACACTGCTGGCCAGGGCTGATGGGGGTATTTGCAACTACATGAAATTTAGCCAAATATGTTGTTTTGCTAAGGATGAAATACTTCCCAGCTACATATCCATTTCAACAATTTTCTGGTCCAGATCCCTCAAGTCACTTCTTATTACAGACAGACTGGAGAATGAACTGAAAGCTTCGAGTTTTTAAGGCTATACATATGAAAATCCAGTAACAAGGGATTTATTCATCTGGTCCTGATGGGGAGCCAGAAAATATTAGTAATATCAGGAATTTCTGTGAGTCAAACAACACAAAGCATTGAATGAAAGCAATTTGTTCTGAGAGGAAGCCATTTTTGTAGTATTTTGCTTTTTTATCTCAGAGTTGTTGAATTCATCCCTTTCACTAAAATTTCAAACCCTCTACTCAGTTAAGGAAAGGCAGAGGTAGTGTATCTGTCTTCCTGCTATTACCATTTGAGGGCTCACTGAAGTGGAGCTACAGCACTTTTTCTCTTCATCAGTGTCTCAGGATGGTACGTGATAGCCTTTGAGAGGGCAAATTTTGAGTTAGGTGGATTTTTCTACGTGAATCAGCATAGTCTGCATTATCTCTATGGTTGGCCATTGTTAGAGTTTGAAAACAAATACAAATGTCAAACAGATTAGCTTTTCCAGAATGGTTACCAAATGAAAACTGAGTGCCACAATATCAGTTTTCTTCACACGTCTTCTTTCTGTTTACGTGATGGTAAACTTTGCTGATGCTTCCAATACATGTGTTTTTTATTGCAGATTTGAAATATTAGTGTCACATCTATTGAAGTAAGCAGTAGAGAGAGGAACTAGTGAGCAGCTTTGAAGCAGCACAGAAAACATACGCTCTTCACACAATTTCAGAAGACCAAGCTCTAACCTAAAGCCACAACTGAGCATGCATTTGCAAATACTCTTCTGAAAGCTGCCTAGATCCGCAATCAGACTCTGTTTCATCCTGTTTTAGGATGTTGCCAAATAAAAATTAAACATCACAGATTCAGTATTGTGAGAAGTATGAATAACCATGGCCAAAAATATGTCTTTAGGGATGTCACTCAGTCAAAGAAACAAGGCAACAATGACTAAGAAGGGCGAAACTTCTAGGAAAACAAAGAAATGAGATTCAAAGAATAGGAATGTGTCTTCTGTTGGGGGGGAGGGGGGGGAGAATGACAAACAAACAAACAACAAAAAAAATTAAACAAACAAACAAACAAAACAAGTTAAAACCTAAAAAAAAACACAAAACAAACAATGAACAAAACAAACGAAACAAAAAACCAACCAAACAAAAATAAAACAGAATAAAAAAAACCCACAGCCAAATCTCAAATCCCCACCCCAAATACTTGAAAAGATAAAGGATTAGTAACTGCCTGTAAAATGCAATACACTATGTGCTGATGTGTAAGGAATACTGCAAAGAACCAGGAACCTTGCCATTTTCAATAGCGAATCTATGGTTTCAGAAGTTCATTAATTCCCAGTCTTGTTATCATTTGTACTTCAAAAGCAAAGGCAGACCAAATAACAACGCTGAATACTACCAGATGGATAATCCAAATTCTGAATATTCTACAGAAAAAAAACATTCTGTATACCAAGTGACCTTTGCAGTTATCATAAAGTGTCTTCATTAATCCAGATACGACAGCAATTTTTATCTTAAAGTAAGAGTAGTTCTATCTAAAAGAAAAAAAAATGCAATCCAATAAATAACGTTTCAACTGAGAAAAAAAATCCTTTGGAACCTGAAAGAGCAGGTCTGAAGGAGACACTAGGTACGTATCAGCCAGGGAGACAAAGGGACAGAGCTCATGTATCCCGACAACTTGTTGATGGATATGCTTGCCAAAGATAATTTAGTGCTGACCACAGAGCTGAAAGCAACGAAGTAAAAATCAATAGGCATCCAAGTAGTGCTGTGTAGAGCAGTTTTACAGAGGACAGCAGACATCAAAGTATGCAGTGAGAGTGAGCTGTGGCCTTTTCAGCCCTCAGAACTGAATTAAGTCAAATGCACATGGCTTCTTCATACAATGCTAACAGGATAGAAGAAGACTTAAGCCCATCAGCAAGAACAGGGCAACAGATAAACCTCTTTGACTAAGACTTAGTTTATTTAGTCAGATGGGGGAAAAAACAGTCCAGCAAAGCCCCCCTGAAACCATCACTATCCCATCTGTCTGTGTTATTAACAAAGACTCGTCCCAGGGCTGAGTGGTGTTAACAAGGCATCTCTGCTCTTTTGAACTATAGGAAGGTGCAGAAAGTCAGAAAGTTAGAATATTTACCAGACACAAGCAACAAAAGACAGTGAGAAATACAAGACGATCCACTACCAACATTCATTTTGAGAACACAAATGCAGGCCACAAAGTCCAAGTAACAATTTTTTTTTTTCTCTTGGCCCTTCAAGAAGTTAAACCTTATCAAAATCCTGATTAAAAGATGTTGTGCATGTGAGTAAATCACAAAGGTAAAGCACATTACAGACTTCTATATTGAATTGTGATCCTCTCTTTCTGGCTAACCACAGACCACCACAAGAAAACAGAACTTCTCAAAGTACCATAAAAAAAGGGAAGATGTGTGTTATACTGCATGCTAAAACGATGGGTGAAATCCAGCAGTAATACAGATCTTGGCTAATGCATGAGAAAGTTGGAAAGCAGACACCAAACTTCATTCCCTGACAGTAATATAATAGCGTGCCCCCCTGGGACTGACGCATGCAGGGTACTGATTGGCCTGCATGTCTTTTTGGGATGCGATGCTGTTAGTGTTTTTTCAAACAAAGGAAAACTGGGAGCCCTAGAACTCATGCAAAGAAAATGGCATTATCAATATAACTTTTCAGTGTTTGGACAACCCTGGGAGCTTTCATCAGGCTTCTTTCAGAAATTACAAGAATTCACATGCCATCTGTTTGTCCCTAAAAGTGCAACAACTGATGCCATTATCAACTTTTCTCTGCCAAAAGGGATGAAATTGACTCCAGCCAGCTTCCCCCATGCAAAGATTGCTTATTCCAGCATGAACTGCATGCAAACTATTAAGCGGGAATTTGGAGATGATTCCTGCAATGTGAACTCACTCTGCTGGATCCAACAAGTTATGGCTGGACAACTGATGCCAAAGGGAATTTGGACATTTAGTGGATGCCTGAATCATCATCACCCAAAACTGTCTTGAAGCTTATGAATTACAGATGTGCAATGTCCATTCCTGCCAAACTGATGAATGCTTATGCATTAGTAATGAATTCAAATGCACAAAGATATGCAAGTTCCGAGCCATACCAACTAAGTGACTGATGGTAGAAAGCAACAGAGTCTGCAAGATCACTTCAGTGAAGATTTGGCAGAGAAAGACGAAAAAAGTGAACAATCATTGTCTGAAATACCATGTTCAAACAGTGTAGTGTTATACAAGACCTGTGAGGTAAACATCCAACACACTTCCACAGGGGGAAAGTACTGTGTTGTTTATTGATGGTGTATTTAAACTTAACCCACTTGTGTTCAGAATCTCTTTTTTTTAATTACAAACTACACTATCAGGTAAAATGGAGACTGCCATCAAAAACACGCTTAGCAGCACTGACATACCCCAGTGAGAAATCTGTCACATCCAAATGAAGTCTAGAGGTAGCAACACCTGCAAGGAGCTCCAGCAACAGGAACATCTGATCTTGGCTCTCCAGCTGCTGGCTGGACAAGACGCTGACTTGGACTTTGTAAGATCTCCTCAAGTGGCTTCTGTTGGTAGGTGATCCAGTTGTTAAAAAAGGGTAAATTGTCCTTTTTCCTAATTTTTCCCTACATGGGAAGACAGGCACTGTTGAAGACAATAAGCTAGTGCTAGCACAGACAAAAAAAAAAAAAAAGTGGTCCTGCTTTCTTCCTGCTCTGATTGCTCAATTTCATCATTGTGTACCATGGACTATCTACTGATACAAGGGTTTGTGTAGCCATGCAATGAACCAGACTGGAGAAAATAGGTCCCAATACATCCTGCCACACATGCCCCTCTCCTTCCCAGCCTCTGAAATAATCTGAAAAGGTTATTTCCAGCTGAATCTGCTCCAGTTCACTGTTAGGTTGCAGAAAGGAGAGTATGGTGATGGGAAGAGAATAGCACAAGAGTGCGAACAAGCAGCCAGAAGCATAGGAAGTGTGGAACTACTACTTTTATCAACACTGACAACTTATTCTGGCTTGAAGCACTTGTCTGACTACAACCCTGGGATCTTCCAAATAGCATCTCATTTCAGTGTATATATTACCATTCCATAATCCTGTCATCACTGCCTGAAGCTGGTCAAAACAGTGTAAGGGAAGAGGGTGTTTTTTTTTGGAAAGGAAAGGATTATTTTTTCAAAATCTAAATTCATGACTTTCTTCAGGTATTGTTAGATGTGAAAAGGACTCAATACCTCAAAACTTTTTCTGCATATTTAGATTCAGTGTGAACCCTCATCCCCCAAATATGCTTCACCTCATTGCCCCTGAGAAACACTATTTCCTAATTACCAAGCACCAAAAGTCTAAACCATAGAACATCTTACTACCAGAATGACTGATGAAACTGAGAATAAAAACCCAGAATAAACCCAGGAAAGCCCAAACCAAATGAAATGATTACACTTATTCAGAGAACATTTCACTCTCTTGGCTTTTTGGTGTGTGATTAACCTAGCTGCATCACTCCTCTTACAAGTTACAGAAGCAAGAGCCATCATCCATTCCCTTTTCTTGAATGCCACACACACTTTGTTGTCCAGGTCTGACTGTGTCCCAAACTTATGCAAATCTCCACCTCCAGTAGGAAAAGCAGCAGTCTTCACACAGTTCTAGACCCCTTATTTCTGCTCACCAGTAGTGTCACAGCAAGTGCCAGATAGAAAATATTAGGCCAAGGTTTTAAAACAAATGTCTTTCTGTCCACTAGCCTCCATCCCCAGAATGCTTTAATTTTACAATGTTGTAAAAAAAACTTTAAGCATTTCTCTTATCTTTTTCATTTAGTTCACTGGGCTCAAGTTCTTACCTTTATTTCACTTGTTTTGACTTTTGCTATTAAAATATTTTGAACACATTATTTATTTTTTTTCCATAATTTGCATCCCAATACACATGTTAAAAAATGCATTTTTGTGTATTTTAATATAAAAAACATAAAGAAACTAACTTGACTGAAGTAAGAATTTCAATTTTATTGAAATACAGATATTCAATCAATCTGGGAATAAAATGTGGCATATTTACCCTATGAAAAATATAAATGCTTCTGCTTTTCCCACTGATTCTGAAAATAAATATCCCTAATATTCATTTTCTGTGAATACCTACTTCTCAACCCTAAGGACACTAACTTTGAAGCAGCCATGCCTAGTACCCCAGAGCCCTTTTTGCTGGCTCAGTGGCACTGTGATGATGATCCTTTGGACAAATCAAGCAGTCTGCAGTGCTCACCCTGAGCTGCCACTTCCTAATAACAGTTTGACTTGTACTTTTTTGTAAACTTGATTGCTGGGCCAAAATTTTACATTCTGAGCTGCTGTCAATCTGCACTAGTCCCTGATATCTGCATACTGTTTTTCTTCAGCTGAATCCAAAGTTTCTTTGAGATCTTTTTTTTTTTTTTTTTTCTCTTTCTTTCTTTTCTTTTTTTTTTTTTAAAAAAAAAAAAAGCAAACATGAGCTGATTCAGATGCTGATTTTAACTTTCTCAGTGTTGAGGTGAGGAGAGAGGTCTCATTTTAATTCAGTGACTCAAACCCACCTCTTCTGTAAAAGCTCTGTCCCAGGCAGCCCATAAGATACTAAAAAACCTGGAGCTGCAATAATCACTCTTCCTCACACTCCTCTTCAGGCACTTGCATCCACAGTGCTGATAATACCAGAAACAACAAATTCCTACCCAAGGGAGGGTCCTCACATTCGGGAGAAAAGCAGGTAATGCCATTCCCCTCCACTCCCCAGCAGAGCCTCTCTTCAACGGGAGCAGGCACGCAACATTTTCTGAAAGTGACATATGTCTAATTGGCTGAAAGGTAATATTCAAAGGCCCGCTGCTCCTCTCTGAGCTCAGGGACTGCAGCTGGCAGAGTGTTAAATCAGTTAACAGTTGGGCCCATTACTGTGCTGCACCACTGCTGCTGCTGCTGCTGTTACCGGGGCTGCTGCCGAGCTTGGCTCATTGAGCTCCTCAGTCAATGGAGAAGGCATCTCTATTGTGCACCTCAAAGCATGCTCACAGCCCCTGAAAGAGAAACAGGCCCCAAACTACTGGGGCAGATCGTATGACAGGATTACTTGCTTGTTGTTCCTCTTTCTTTTTTTTTTTTTTTTTTTTCTTCCTTTTTTTTTTTTTTTTTCCCCATCTTTAAAGGACTTCTATTGGACTACAGGAAGGAATTACGTGAGGGGGAGACCGTATTACATAGTGACAGCTGGAAAACTGGGGATTGCAGACTAGTAACAGAGCTGGGTTCCTTCTGTGCCTGCTGGACACCTACCTAAGGCATCTTTTAATTAATTTGTGCAGAGAGTGATGTGCAGAACTCAGGCAGAGCAAATCCTAACACAGCTGATGTTAGTGGCAGGCTGCTCCCCCCCACTGTGGCGAGGGTGGGATTTTTTCACAAAAGCACACACAAGAGCCCCGCTCCGCAAACCTCAGAGTGCAGCAGTGCAATCAAGTATTTGTTGTTCTTCACAGGATCCAGCCATCCAGACTGAGGAAATGTGTGAGAGCTGTGATTACGCAGAGCCCTCAGTGTCTAACACCCTAGCCACAGAGATCTGGTTCTTGGCTAGTAAAAATTGTTTTTTTCTCTAATGGTGTCGCTAGATACCAGTTAGCTGAGGATCTTCCCCAGTGCTTTTGTAACTGTTTCTGATACCTACATCAAAGCATCATCAAACAGGTGATTTATATCCACCCCTCTGCTTTTTGGAAGCATCAGCCAATACTATGCGTACCCACCTCAGAAGCCTGTACAACTGCAAGACAACCCCTAGTTTACCTTCCAGTGTTGTGGACAGGCCACTGAACCAGAGACCTCCACCACCAGTTAAGATGAGGACAGTACTTGTCACAAAGCTATCCATGTAAGATAGCAGGAGTATCACCATCTGGAAGTTCAACATGACCCTTAGTTACTGCCCTAGAAATGCTCAGACATTACAAATTTCTGGTAAAATATATGCGTCTGCCTCATCTTACCATGCTTTGTAGCATCTCAAAGCTTTGAAAGTATTCAGTTTAATACTTTTGCTGTTCCAGTATCACTAAATCCACACTGTAATCTATCTACTCAACCACATGCAGAAATCAGTATGATGGTTTAACCTCAGTCTAAAAATTGAAATCCTGTCCTGTGTATGAATAGTGTTTTCAGTTCAGAACTGCAAACTCTGCTAGAGGCTGGGTAGATGGTGGCTTATATTACCAGTTTTCCTTCATGTTTCTTGATCAAGGGAAATTTAGGTTGTCAATTCTTAAAGGAAAGAAAGTGCTAAATTCCGCATTGTTTTGATTCAAAATGCATAGAGGCCCAGGCCTGTAAAACTAACAAAACCTACAAAATTCTTGGAAGGGATTAAAAGTTGGCCCAATTTTAATCTATTTTCTGGCTCATTTGTACCATTCTGGCAATGCAAAGGGATACTGAAATGGATTAAAAGCAGACTGGCACCAAACAAGTCACCACAAGAGAGGGTATAAATTCAGAGTGCTCAGGCTCCATTGTGGTAATTGTGATAAACTGCAGATAAATGTCTTTATCATAACCACGATAAATGTAAGGTAAGAGACTCAGCTTGCTGCTCATCAAAAGCACAGCACCTCGCACTCACCATGGAATAGGAACCAACACAGGCACTTACCACAAAGCAGATGAGGCAATGCAAATCCCTACACTCACTGGCCTTGCGGTAATTTGTTCATGTGCTTGGCCCCAGGGTGAATAAAACCAGCCTATTGTGCCAGAACATCCTGAAATAGCAACATATGCTGAAGTAGTACATTATTATTAACACCTAGGATTATGTCAGTATGTATCATATCTCATCCAGCTCTACCACACGTCACGTAGTCTCTGAGCACACAGCATTATTGTAGCATTCAGTCATTTAATTAAAACAATAATTGATGTGCAGGGTGAAAAAGAAATAGCCCTTTTTCTTGCAACTCTTACAGGAGCCTACAACCTTCTACTACGAAAAGATGGTACAGGTATCTGACAGGATGAACTGAAAAAGAAAAATGGGAAGAGGATTTTTGTGTGAGGTACAGAAGAAAAGAGGATGTTAGAAACATGAGAAGTTAGGGAGAAAAAAAAAAAAGGCCATCCAGAGTGAAGGCTACAGGTACAGGAAAACTGGGAGAACGCAGAACGGACAGGCTGTAGAAGAGGCTATAAACTTCACTTTTTGCTTTGTAGGAACTGCAAAGGGGCAACATGTATGAAAAGGATTTTGGTAAAACAGGAAAGTGGCAAGGCTGCATGGAAGGGAGAGGAATGGAAAGATGGACTGGATAGTTTTTAGCGCTGTGGCAGAGAGCTCGTGGAAGTGACTGATGTTATCCAGGGACTAAAACTGCTGGCAGGTTCAGCAGGGAGGAACGCCAGGGAGTACCAACACAGCAGACAAAAGATCAAGGCATTTCCCAACCTGACAATGTTTAACACTACCGAGCAGCCAGACTTTCTGCAGCCTAAAGGCTGTCACTGCTTACCCAGTTACCACAGCACTGAGCCTAACCACCACAGCCGCCTTCACCAACAAAATTCATTTATCAGGCCCTGCTCTTTTCCCTTTATATTTAACATGGGAAGAGCTAAAAGACACAGCCTACCCGGCCCTCGTTTCTGGTATGCAGCTCCCGTTGGCACCACGGCCGAGCTGGGGCCCTTGGTGTGCAGTGAAGGGCAATATGGTCTAGTGATCTCAGCAGGCGAGGGTTGGGAGGTGGGCACGCCTTGGTTCTCATGCCAGCTCTCACACTTCGCTTCTCTCTCTTCAAAATGGGAATACCACCTGCCAGCCCCACAGGCTTGTCATGAGGATTGATTAACGCTTGTAGACATTTTTAAGAGGGAGGGGGGGAGCTCACCCGATGGAGCTGCAAAAAGGCTGCATGTGGGCAAACGGTTTGATCACTGCTGCTGTGGTTTATCATCACTTTCACTCTACGAACCGAGGCCTAAAGCTGTAAAGAGACTTGCGGTTGTCAGACACAAATACAGAACCCAGCAATTACAGAACAAGTGGCTCTTAAGCAAGGGAAAAGTTGTCCGTCTCTAGCCTTTTGCTTGGCCCCAAAAATACCCCTGTAGCCCTGGGCTACAAGCACTTCTGAGCTGTGCTGGTCACAGTCCAGGGGCTCTTACCGAACACACTTTCTAACCACCACCAGACACATTCCTGCCCTTAGAGCTGAGCCCACAGCTGATCGCAGGCCCCACGTGCACCTGAGTTTTGCTGCAGCCTTCCACACTTGCCCCAAAACTTGGGGCCCGAGTTCTGGCTCGGCCCGCACGTGGAAGGAAAAGGCAGGGATGGGGCAGCCCGTGCCCACCCGGGGCTGCCATTCCAGAGCACAGATAAAAGTGAAACCTGAGCGGAAAATGTTTGCGGTGCCACTGGCAATCAAGGGCCGGGTTGTCCCAGCAACGGGAACACTTCATCAGCTCGGCTAACAGATGGTCAGTGAGCAACAGGCAGCATATGTTCCAATAAGCACTGACATCAGCACAGATGGAGGGTGGGCAGGAGGCTGGCCCTGAAACATAACCTGACATTTCCTTCTCATTTGGTGCTGCATTGTTATAACTCACACAGGAAGATTAGCAGGGAAAAGTGAATAGCATTAGGGAATCTGCTCAGGAACCGATTACTAACACTTCAGTGCAGTTTTAGATTTTTACTTAACCAGAGTGCAACATTGTTAACAACATTCAGGGGCAGAAAAGGAAAATGCAGTGGGTTTTAACGACGGGGCTTTATTTTCATCACAGGCAGGTTTTCCCAAGAACACTAATTAACAGATTGCCACCTTCTAGGACTCTAGATCTCCAGTTCCACTGATTTCTACAGCTTTTTCTTTTACTTCTTCCATCCCTCCCCCAACAGAATGCACTCAAATGCCCCACAGGATTAAATAAACCCCCACAACACATTGTCAGAAAGGGTATAACTTTCCTCAGCCCACAAATAAACTTTAATGATTGCTACAAAAGACAGAAAAACTTACAGCTACAGAAGAAAAACCTCAGGCATATATCCCTGCTGATGAGCTTGCAGTAAAAAACAGGAATCAAAGGGGGCTGTAGTCCTTGGAAATCAGCAACAGATTGATCAGGGAGAAGGAATCAGTATGCAAACAGGTTGCATACAAGTTGTATATTTATAGTCTTGCATTGAGGAGAATGGGAAAGTATGCTGGACAGTCCCAAAATGCCCCTTTTTGACAGATAGCAGGATTTCAAGCACATACACACAAATAACACAGGCATACAGCTTGTATCACAGGCAAATATTAAAATAATGTGACATGCAGCAACAACCTTTTGTTACTTTGTGAGATACCTTTAGACAACTTTTCCTCCACTAACGTGGGAAAGTTTGGCAGATGCTTCCCTTTAACTCTAATGGGACTTTGATGTATATGTAGATCCTTCTCTTGTGTCAGCAGCAGAACAGGCCCTCCAGTGAAACCAGTCTTCAGTCCTGAGGGGACTGCCAAGCTGTTTTGGGGATGGCAAACCCTTGCACCTCTGTTCCTTGAGCCTTTCTTTGGCGTGCATGAATTTGCTCAGAGATTTGCAGTCTGGATAGCCCCCTGTCTCCCCCCTATTTATTCCTATGTTTTCTCCTCTGAAGCTTTACCCAGCTACTATGCAGTCCTACAGCCCATTCACATAAGGACCTCTTGCCCTTCTTCAAGCTGTAATAGCTGTGAGAGGTGAATACTGTCAGCTCTGTTTTGGCAAAGGACAGCATAGGGAGTCAATTGCCCATACTTTCAAGTGGCTTCTAATTTTGCGCACCTCAGTATTTGGCCTTGGCATTATTTAGTGGCCATGCACTACAGTAACAGCAGTGCCCAATGGATCCAAGATCCATACAGACTTCTAGATACAGGTAGGTTGCACTCCAGCAGAGTAGGTGGCACAGGAGTTGGTATGTCTTGAGCATAGTGACAGAGTAAGTAAATGACATGGAAGGTGCAGGGAAATTAACGAGATTTCCTAACTCTGCCCCATATCACACTGATTAGACAGAATCCTCTTAGAGCAGGCCAAATTAGATACTCATCAAGTCTGAAAACACGTGCTCAATGAGCACTCCCTAATGAACAATGTATACAAATGACTGGATAGAAAATCACATATAAACAGTGATTTCTGCAGAGCAGCGAGGTGTCCCAAGCATGTGTTCTTGTTGCTAACTTCCAGAGAAAAGCACTGCAACTCTAGTAAAGTCATTTAAGGACATTTTAAACCTAAAAAGCCAGAATCGTTGAACCATTTTGATTCATTTCAAGGATGCCAGCTGTTTTGTGCTATCAATGACTTTCAGCCTTTCAAAAAGACAATCTGCAAGTCTGGGATTGTATGGTCAGAAGCCCACCTCTTTCAGTGTTGTCTGGGTGGGGCTCTCTTCCACTCATAGGGAATGTTCTTTCTTCTCTCCTCCATCACACATATGCGAAGCCTGTGCATATTTATTACTTCAGTGCAGCCTCACTGTTCCTGCTACACCAAAGATTTTTTATTTAAAACATTACCACTTGGTTCTTTGGCAAATCTTCAGCTAGGTTGAAGTGGCACAGCTCCTTTATGATCAATGTGCTGCTTACATGGCAGTTTAGGATGGGCAGACACACAAAGTCAAAGTGAAAAATTCAAAGCATGTATTTTAATTGCAGCAGTAACACAAACTGTTTACAAAACAACTGCAGAGTGAGCACAAACAGTCAGTATCTTCCAGTTAAAGACATTTGGCATGATGTTTAATAAATGAAGCCTGTTAGGAGCCAGAAGGATTGGTCCAGTTGTGCATAATGTGCTCTTTATCAGAAAAAAACAAAAAACAAAAAAAAAAAAAAACAACAACAACAAACCACCTTCTGTATCTTTACTTGCAGTACTTTGACCACCCCCCTCCCCACAAGAAAAAAAAAAAAAAAAGAAAAAGGGGGTAAATAGTGCATTGGAATTTAGCTATCCAACAAAACAGGCACCGTATGTGTCATTTCTCCCCATGTATTCATGTATGGGGCTGTGTCCGGACAGATGTGATTTCTCTACTAAAACCAGAAGCCTAAGACCACATGCCTAATTCTCTGGAAGATTCTTGTCTCCACATACCTCCATTAAAGAAACAATCTAGCTAGAGATGCAGCCAGGAACATACTCTGAACACGTCAAAAACCCACTATAGGTTATCTTTGTAACATTCTAGAAGAAATCAAGTGAAATTATAGTTTCTACATATAATGGCCTATAACTGCTATAAATGTATCCCAGGTGAAACCAAGATGTAGCCAACTGAGACTGCCCCTAGAAAGCACTTGGTTGTCACAGTTTGTTCCCTGACACATCAAATTAATTTAGTCAGCCAGATTTAGGGTAACACCATACTATTCATGGAACTCATACTAACATTATTGTTGTACTTTAGACTCCAGATGGCTTACATTTTTATTGTGTTTGCCAGAACTAATCCAATGCTTACAAACAATCAAATGTGGTTATATAAATGATCATATAAATGATTAATTGGGTTATTAATGTTTTTATATTAAAAGTGTAAGTAGTACAAAATGATGTTTGTCAGCTACATACTCAAACCGCAACAGCAGAATAGCCATACAAGTTCTGTAGAGCAATTACAACCCATGTATTCCCACAATCACAGGTCATGTCAGCTCACTGCTGCAGTGGACACTTAGCCAACACCCTCTAAATCTGTTTTTTGGAGTGGATTCCACAAGCAAGCTCTTGGATGCAGCACTTGGGACAGTGAGCTAGTCTGCAAGACTGTGTGAATGTCTCAGAGCTTCTGCCCATTTGCCCTTACCATGCTAATTTTCTTCTCTGTGACTCAGTAAAGGTATTGGATCTTTTTGCTTTGAATTCTCTTAAATGAAACACTACAGCAGTGGATCCGTACAGCATGGACAACTTCATCTTCTTTAGCACAGACACAAATGTGATGCACAACACAGCAAACATGGTACCTGACTGATTTCCTGCTGCTGGGGGATGACAGGTATTCTTGAAGGGTCTGACAGTGCAGGGAAGAGAATCACACGGGGAAAGCAGCCTGCACTGAAAAAGCACCTGCCCTTGGGGTGACTCAGAAAGGAAGCACTGCCCTCACTAGCCCCTGGGCCTGGCTTCCACAGTCCTAGCAATAGCAGCTATCACAGTTGCCAACACAGGAACTCAGTGAGGACTGAACACATCCGAACTGAACTGGAAGAAGGAGAAACACCCAAACAGAAACACTGTTCCCGACATTACTGGCCAAGTACGGTCTGGGGACCCTGGGTAACCACTGATGTTTGTTTTTGGGAAGAGGCTGGGTTTACCTTCATACAGAGCTTTCAGTCAAGCCAACTTCCTGACTGTAAACAAGCAAGTCTGATGACGGTAGTTTTAAATTGCCTATAAAGCAGTTCACTGGAAATGTCCAGGAGCCCACAAACCAAAAAAAGGTTCGAGAGTCCTGTTCTGCTTTATCTTGGTAGATTTGCTGTTGACAAGCAGAGCAGGAATCTCTGCAGGAATCCCCAGGAGATCAGGCATCCAGAAAGGGATGTGCAGTGGCAAATGCCTGGGACTCACTGCAATGGATGATTTATTTTCTTTTCCTTTTTTTTTTTTTTTTTTTTTTTTAATACTTGAAGGTAACTAATGAATCTAAGCCATGGTGAGGGGGCAAAGCAGTGTTGTACTAGCCCAGCCAGACACTGACAGCAGTCTAACAGCCATGAGAAGTTTGAAGGCATTCTCATTTCACTATGAGGTAAATTCAACTGGGTGCCACTGTCATCCCTCACCACCTCAGACACCAGGGTAGGCCCTTGGCCAGTGCACCTGGCAGTAAAACTCATGAATCCTGCTTTAAGCTCCTTCCCATACCACTTGCAGATGCCCAGAACTAAACCAGCCTAAAAAAGAAAACTTTCCGTTGGCTCTCCATCTCAATCCAACTTGGGACGTCAAAGGAATGCCAGTGCCAGCACAGGGCAGAGGACAGGTGGGACAGGTGGGTATTACCAGTTGACTTCAACTTCTGTGGAGACGTAGCCACAAACATGTCTGAGAAGTAAGTGACAGATGCTGGGCAGTGAGTTACGTCTTGAACTTAACCAAAGAAGCTGCAAAGTACTAGCACAGGCAGGGCCTACAGCAAACGTGCCCTACCTAGTCACCATCTCTGACAGGACAGCCAGAGCCAGTTACCAGAATGAAAACACAACGCTCAAAGGTGTTCACCTTTGGGACATGGAGATCAATGGTCGTAAAACACAGAAGGATCCTTGCTGAAAGCAGTCCCTGAAGCCCAAGAGAGATCACAGCAAATGGCGTAGCTGCTGTGCCCAGCGTCCCCAGCAATATGAGGGCTTCAGCAATGTGTTACAGCACCGCTAATAGAGGGACCCCAGCAAAATTTGCTCTGAGGAAGCATAAACAGAGCAGTTCTAACGAGGCTCCTGCAATGTTAGCAACATATTTGTGCAGGGACTGCCAGTGTTTTCCAAGCAATTGCAGGTGCCTGATCTTAATGCTAGCAAGCGCTCCTTTTTGTCTGTACTGTAGCCAGGACTTGTGAGCGTGAGAGAGATTGAATGCTTTGTAATGAAGGTATATTGTAACATTTCTCTCCAGGTGGCACTTTGTTAACAACAATTAGATCCTGATTGATCTTTGAAGGGCTAATTCTTATGTGGTTTGCAAGGGTCCTACAAGGAGCAAGTGTTGAGTGGGGGCACTTTAAAAGTATTAGTGAGAAAAAAAAAGAAGAATAGTGCCATAAGAAATTTGCAATACAATGCCCGAGCCTCCTTTGCACCCCATAGTAATTTGTTCTTATTCCTGTTATTATCCCCTCGGGCACTAATGGTCACTTTATTAATTAGTTGAAAATTGCATTCTAGGTCAAATGGCAGCTTTTTTCCCCTCCCATTGTTGCAAATTGCTAGTGGTATGGCCCAGTAAATGGCAGTGTTACTGCAAAATGGGAAAGATCCTTTGCTTTTCAAGATAAAGCCCACGGACCAGCTGCACTTTCCATGACATTTCTAAGCAGAGCATTTCCCCAGGCCTGCTTTTAAGCGGTTAGAAATTAAACAGAACTCACTGTCATTGTTAAGATTTCTAATCATAGGCTGCTACTGTATTTGCTCTCCCTCTCCTCACCCTCCCCCCCCCCGTTTTAATTCTAGCTGAGCCTGTTTTCTAAGGTGCATCTCTGCAGCGCTTGGCCCCATTTTTCAGGAAAGCAGGCAGTGTGTTTAGGTGCCTTCGTTTATGGTGCTCTAATGGAAATGCTTTAGAGACATCTGCTTCAGCAGGAGAGGACAGATGCTCAGTGGTTTCTGAGAAATAAGGTCCTCTCTATGGCATCTGAAGTTAGAGACTAAAAAATTCAAAATCACTCTTGAAAACATTTGCTGGCTTCTGAATGCAGAAATAGACCAAACCATGGTTTCAGAAAACAAAATTGGAAATTACAGATTTTGTGCAAGCTTTTCAGAAAGAAAACTCCTACTGAGGACAATAGGTGTTTAGCCTTTAAACCAGAGGATCAGCCCACCAGAAGTGAACATCAAAGCAGTCTATTTTCCATTAACTACTTTCTGCAGCCTACTGTGCTGGATGCAATCTGTCATGCGAGTTTGTAGTCCAGCAGTCAAGAAACCTATCAGAAGTCAGGTCTGGGCTAATTTCCCAGCACTGTCACCCTAACACATCTAAGAGGATGTGGTGAATCTGAAGTCAGTTGTGCAAGACATCTACAATAAAACATAACCCTTAATTCCTATTTTTCAAGTAATTATGGCCTCATATCCTCTTAATCCTCTTTTGTAAAGTTACCTACAAATTGATTTATTACCTTTTCTGGTGGACCCAATATAAAACCTACAGAATTCATGAAAAAAAAAAAAAAAAAAAAAAAAAAAAAAAAAAAAAAAGCAACCAAACAAACAAAAAGCATCCTCCCTCTGGCCTTTCAGTGATTTGATTGAAGTTATAAAGAAGACTGAGGAAACTCTTTATGGGAGGAAGATGCTACAAATTTTGTTATAGAAACTTCACACGTTACCCTCACATACCTAGAATTATAACCATTTGAAGATTGACATTATTCCTTTTTGAAGGATATACCATATCCAGCACATTGAAAGGCAAATGCATCTCAACCCCCAGCATGATAGGGCTGGACACTCATCCTCTCAAAAACTAAATGGGGGCTGGCACCAGCTGTAGCCCCTAGTTAGCATTACACGGCACAGTTAACAACCCCTTGAATCACTGCACTCTGGGAGCACAAGCAACAGAAGAGGAACATTTTTTTTTTGGTCTTTCAGATCTTAATTTCCAAAACAACAAGCTATCAGCCTTGCTGGTTTGGGCTCTCTCTACAGACAGATGGGAGTGTTCATCACAGAGAGGGAGGGAGGGAGAGGATGAAGGATTGATCAAGCAATAACATGTTAGAGGAAACAAATGCACAATCACAAATTTGGCATTTCTTTCCTACTCCCAACAAGCAAGTATTAGGACACACAAGCTGGCTCCAACTAGCACTTAACTTTTTCCTTTTTTTAAATGCTATTTATTAAACTTGCTTGAAGCAAGATTTTCTTACAGAACTATTTGCTGTCAGGAGTTAATACAGTAATCACTAATGCAAAGGAATAAAAGTCTGTTCTCAAAGTAAAAGGCAGGTTATTAACTACTTCCATTTGATTACTTCAGGAAATCATTCAAAATGTAACCTTTATGTAAAGCATAAATCAGTCACTGTCTAGACTTGCAGAGGTCATGTGAAGTTGCAACATGAATGCAGAGTTAATAAAAAAGAAAAAATTGTATTAAGTGTTTTGCAACCACAATGGAAGTACAGTATGCCCTAGGTTTGTTAACTGTTTTTAAAAAACAGAACTTTTGTTCTAGATGCACTGACCACCATCTTAATGCTATGTACTGTTGGGTAGCACCTGTGTAACTGCTCTCTGTCTTTTCTTTGGAAATGCAGTACCACAAGTGGATTTTGTGGAACCTCCCCTATTTGCTGCTTCATGCAGTCTGTTCTCTGCACAAGGAAGGTAGAGGAGAAATTATAAAACACCTACAAAATAAAGGCTTTCTCAAAGACAAAAGTATTGTAATTTGCCCGAAGATGGTTAAGATTCTGAGTCAGCCTTATCACTGTATTCAGTAAGCAACACATTTAAAACTGGTGATCTTTCATATGCGTATTACACTAGCATGCCTCAAACCTGAATAAACTTTACACAAATTGAAAACCCTCCAGCAGAATGTAGATTAGAAGGACAAAGCATCTGATGGGTAATTACACCAGAGGGCAAAGATGATTATCAAAAAGCAGCATGTTACATGTTTGCATCCTTTTAGATGAGCTACATCTTCATTGCAACTGAAAATTAAGGAATTCTCAGAAAATAAATACAGAGCCTGCTGGACTTTGTTTGCTATTAGCAAACAAACCGTCCCTTGACTAGAGTAAAGATGTATCTGATAAAGGTAACTCCTGAATAGTTACCTTGAGATAAATTTTCCATATGCCAGAAATGTTTCTCACACAAGCTTCTTGTTCACAAGCTTCTCATCACAGTTCTAAAAATTATGATTGTTTTCACTGAACAATGACATTTTGAGCTTTCTATGGCATATTTAAAAATCACATCTGAGGTCAGAGCAGTTCTTATAGTACAGCTTTGGTCTTTATTAAAAGTCCAAAGGTCAACTGCATAGTTGGGTACTGAATGTTTAAGACTGAGTGCATCATACTCTGTTTAAAAGCCTCCAGTTATCAAGCATTGTCAGATGCATTATCTCTAGGATTGGTTTACACATCTAGTATTTTGCGTGTGTTCCGTCATGAAGGATATTAATACACTTGAAATACCAATGTATTTCAGACTAAAGTTCATGCCTAGAGTAAGCATATTGCCTTTGAATACGTTGTCTTTTATCTTGTAACCAGTAGTAATAATAGGGCATTCAGTAAGTGATTTAATTACCAACCACAGCAGAATAAGAAGTACCAGCACAAAGATAAAAGCCTAAAAATATAAAAAGTTGTATGTTTCCATCTTACTCTCTTCTTTGTTTCCCTAGATGGTGTGTTTTTCAGGTTTGTGAATGTAGCAGATTAACAAATCAAATCCTTTACCTCTGTGGGACTAGTGAGAAGTACTTCAAAATGTAATCAGTGCAGAGAGTCTGTTGAGGATGCTTATTAACGAAACAATTTTGATATCAAATATGAACACCTAGTGCAGAATGCAACACCATGTGACTAGAATTCTGCAGTCAGCAGTTCTTTGTCCCCAGTCTCCACTCCTACTTGTAGTAAATTGAGACGTGGGAGACAGATCTTATTTCAAATGTATTAGAGAATTTTCAGTTGTGCACTACCATAACTCCTACTCATTGCAAGATCAGGGCCAGTACTTGGCTTCGATTCCTAACCTGAACCACCAGATTTTTTTTTCCTCTCTTTCTCTCTCTCTCTATATACACACACACACACACAAAATATTTATTTTCACAGTTGGCACAAGTGAAAAACAACAAAAAAGAAAACCAACATCAAACCATTAGTCTTTTTGGGGCCATTTTTTTTTTTTTTTTTTTTTTTACACTGTCCAGTTACTACAGTACCTACAGCCAAGCTTTCTGACCACTTGTTCTGTCTGGGTCTTGAATCCCACTGTCACGGAGCAGCACATGTGGGCTGCTCCACAAGGGAAGGCAAAACAGCAGCTGCCAGTGCCAGTGCCGGCAGGGCAGTGGCATCACTGGTGAGGATGCAGTCCCACAGTACCTGAACAAGAGCAGGGCAAGTCTGATGATGGTAACCACATTCACACATGTAATCACATGTTCTTGTCCATAATCACTGTACAAGACCACAGTGATGAGGCACGTTGATGTCTTGGGGAAACCAGGAAGTAAAACGTCTGCCTGTTGGTCACTACTGTTGAGTCACAGCTGACTGGTGTTAATCAAATTACCCATGTTAATCAGTATTCCCTGAATCTTCTTTCAGAAGAGCAGCTAATAAACACACAATTCAAGTGAACATTTGATGAGGGTCAGCTACACTTCACATGGGCTGAAGAAGACAGTAAGCAATATAGCCAAACAAGAAATAAGAATTGCTTTCCTTGCATTTTCTTTCCTTCACAAAAAATAGATTTGTTCACTTCAAATCCATACCAGTTCCCCCCCCCCCCCCTTTTTTTTAAAACAAAACAAAACAAAACAAAAAAACTAATTCAAAGTATCCCTGCAGTCCATGTATTAAGGAGACACTATTAGATTGGAAGCTTTAAGGATATTTCCTTGTATATGACAGCCTTCTACAGTCTATAAGCTTTACAGTACTCTAACCAATCTAAAGTTCAGTGAGGAAAATTAGCACCTCTGTGTTTCAGCTTCCTGCTTCTACTTTGATTCCTGATGGGAAAAAATCTTTTGGCTTGGAAAAAAAAAATAATAATAGCTTCTACTTATGGTCTAACCTTAAGAGGAAAAAAAAAAAAAACAACCAACAAACTCACAGAGAAACTAACAGTTCTTCAGTGGCCAGGATAATTATTACCAGCAATTCACAATATACCACAACAAGCACAGCAAAACTCCTACTCTAGCTGTATTTAATTTTGTTTATTGAGGCCAACAGAAATCTTTCCCCATATCAGAACCTGAAGGAGGAATTACTAGCAAATTCTGGCACATGGTCACATTCTTTTTAAATACACCATTATACAAAATGAGATTCCTGAAAGTAAAGAACTTCTATAAAATTCAGACCGCATCATTCAAAAGGTTTTGTGGAAAGAAAAAAAAAAAAGGAAAAAAATGGGAAAAAAAGGCAGTACAATTACAGTCAGTTACAAATCAAGAGAAAAAGGAAGTGGGAATATCCCTATCACAACCAGATCCCTACAATGTATATCAGACACTGCATCGTGTAAAAATAGCGTCTGCTCACATTTTTCATTGAGTTAGAAATTCTGTGTTGCTGCCAATTTATTTGTTTAGATAGACTGTTGCTACATGCAGGGTATGAAAGAATATATTTACTGCATTACAAACAGAGAAAGGAAATAATACAAGGAAATAATAGTATCAAGTTATATACATCTGACAATACTATTCACTTTAACACAACACGTATACTAAATTGCAACTAAATTCCACTGACAGTTGGCTCAAAGGAATTACCTGCACAAGGCCTAAGAAATACATCAACTGAGCAATAATGGACTAAAACCAGCAGAGTTTACATTAGATTTATCTTTATGGTATAGTGATTACTAAGTTGTGAAATAGCTATAGTACTGCTTATGAAAATAGATTTCAAAATGAGAGCTAAGTTTTCTCTTTGGAATATAAAAATAGCATGTTTTCCACATGCTAAACACTTCTGAAGACATTTGAGCATAATTATGTACTATTCTAAAATCACACATCTCAGAAGTATTAAGAAAGCCTGTGTGATGTGTAAGACTAGTGAAAATTAACAGGAGATACCTGATTGCCCTACCTGTACTCTGTCTGTCCATTTACTTGTATCTCTCAGGACTATCTAGTATAGAGTGAAATCATGTCTCCACAAACATCTGTAAAAAAGGTATCAAAGTTGTCAACAGAGAAAAAATTACACATGTGCTTCAAGTAGCTGTCACTTATAAAAACATGAGTGCATTCAACTTGTCTGTTAGCTTTCTCTTAATTTAGAATTTCTGCCAAAATTACACTGGCCAGAGGCTCACACTTCCACTTTTATTTTGAGGCTATCTAAAGATAGGTTTAAGGACTAACATAAGCCTTAAATGTTTCAAAAATTACTCATTGCATACGGAGGAGAATTCTAGGTATTCTAAAAGAGGACTATGTATTTGACTCAGCTCTGAAAAGCCCCAAAAGAACAGGACAGCTGCAGCAGTTTTATACGTATAAACTGATTTTAAAACTAATCTAGAGTGTTTCAGCAGTGCTTTTGCCCTTTTCTCTTTTTCTGAGACTGAGGACCTATGAAAGTAAGCCAGTATGACTTTTTTTTCCCCCCCAAGACCGGGCAATTTCATCCTCATATAGCATAAAGGTTTCACAGAAGAGGCATAACAGTTTTGCCAATAGAACTAGGTGAATTAATTAAATTTGTGCAGCCTTTTAACACCTAGGATTGGCTTCTGTTTTTAGGCATGATTTTTTTATTACAAATTTTTTAAATCATTGTATAACTCTGTCAAAAACATTTTTATGAAGTGCTCCAAACAATACTGTATGAAGCCTAAAATACATAAGAATTGTTTTGCTACATTTTGTAATTTACTTCAGTAAGCAATAGTCTAGAAAAACAATGTATACAAAGTAAAACCTAACTGAAAATGATGCATGATAAAATTCTGATTAGAGCCTTCCCACCACCACTACTTAAAGTTTTTGGGATCTTCAGCATACAGCCTTTCATAAAAACGCATCTTGTTCTCTTATCCATTTTCATTCACTTCCAGTAATAAGTAGGGTCATCTGGGCGACCTAAAAGACAAACAGTTGTGAGGAGCCAAATAAGACACCAACAACAGCACTGAAAAAAGTCTAATAACAAAAAACAAACAAACAAACAAAAAACATTGAAAAGCTACAGTACTCAAACTGCTCATGAAAGACACGAATTAATGAAACGTGCCTGAAAGGCAAGAAATACTTTTCATTACATTTTTCAGTCTTGGTAACATTTTCAGTCTTGTTTTCAGAGTGTTTCCAAAAGTATATCTTCAGATTTATAGGTGTCTCTGAAAAACCTGTCCTAATTGTTAGACGTTTCTGAGCGTATGTTTTACTATCTGAGCAAGACTGTGGACCACATTTATTGTGGATCTTTATTTATATGACTGAAGATGCAGACAGGCATCTACCACAATTTTATAAAGTTTGGAGCCCCTTGTTCCTCTTTCAGAAAAATTAATTTCCTCTGTTTTTCTGTTTGTATTTCTTCTCTTAGTTGTGAATTTCCTTAGATAGTTCAATGGAATTTAGAGACAAAAACAGGCATTAGACAATTTCAATCCAGAAAGAAGGCACAGAATATTTCTTTTACAGTAACACAACAGTAATCTAGAAATTAGATTCATCTAGAAATCTAGTATCTGGATCTAGTAGATAGAAATAGATATCTACTATAGAAATCCAGTATCTGAAGACTGGCTGTCTACCAAACCCACAGATTAACAAGTCAGGAAAACAAATTATTTAGTCCATTTTACGAACATTTTACTTAAAAGGCGTTTGTTCTAGTCTACCAATCATTTGGCTTGAGGAAATAAACTCAGGTAACTATTGTAAACTTCTCCGAAACCACCCAAAAAAGAAATAGTAGATAGAAATCTAGAAAGGCTAGAAATACTACACATTCTGCAGTATGTAAAGTATTGTTATTTTGATAAGATACACATTTCTGGTGTAATCTACCTTAAAAAGAAGTTAGGGTCTGATGCAGGGTAAGATTTTGTGGTCTTTATTATGTAGGTGATTAAAGTATCATAATGATGCATTCCAGGTTCAGTGATTTATATACTAACTATCCTGGTCAGCATTTGTGCTCTGAACCTTCTGTTATGCAAATCTTAATGCAAGCATTATTGCATCTGCTACTCTCTGTCAGTAAGGGTCATGAGATAGTTTTCAGATATAGATCTAATTTTCAAAATGTTTATAAAAATAATAAACATGGCAGTAAAACAGAAGTATGACACTGAAATATAGTTTTTATATCAGTAAAATCTAGAATGATGATCTTGAGAACTATTAACAAGATACTCAATGTTATTCAAAACAAAAAAAGAAAAATTAGCTGAGACATGATAAACATTAACATCATGGTTCTGAGTACCTACAAAGTTTTGTTCTCGTTCAACACCATTGACATTGGTGAAAGTCCTTCAAGTAAAATAATTTCCAGGTCTGGAATGTAAAGAAACTTAAGGAAGTGTTCTTACTGAGAAAAGCTTACATGTCAAAAACAAAAATCTGTCACAATTCCACATAAGGTATTTTAATGCAATTTCAAATGGTTTGGGTTGTAGTGGTATTAAATTGTGAAATATACTTATTTTCTGAATGCTATATCAAAGAACAAGGCAATTAGAAAATCTGTAATTTTTGACTCAACTTATGCAAGGATCAGGTCAAAACGTCATATGCACTGGGTACACTAAAGAGTTTGCTGATTCTTACAGAGATTGAAAACTAGGGAAGTGGAAAACTTCTAAAAGCTGACTCTTATGAAAAGCTGCAAACTGTATCAGATTTAAAAACATGCTCTTAACATTTTGATGCCTTTTTTTTTCTGCTGCTCAATCTTTTTTGCGAGTGGGAACAGGACATCAGGCTTTCATTTTCCTTTCATCATATACTTCCTATACAAAAGAGAAGAGAGTTTTTTTACATAACTTAATCTATCGAAAATGCTGAAGTACAAAACTGAAGATAGGGTGATTCCAAAGCACATAAACAGAGGAAATCCCATCAGTTCCATAAACATCCACTTGAGCCAGGCCAATTAAAAAATCACTACAAACCCAAGAAAAGAATGAAATTGTTGAAGATTACATAGATGGATACAATTTTCAATTAGGCTGTTGAGATGCAGATCAGTAACGAGCTAACTACAGTTTTAAGTGTCACCCACTTTCTATGTGACTTAAGTGTTGACATTTTTTTTTCCTGATACAATTTTTACACTTCATGATTTAAAATAGGATTTGTACATAACTGCCTATTTTTTTTTTCTTAATGACAGCGATTAAGCAAAGTACCTCTGATTGTTTTAACTGAATGGATATGCAAATGAAAGACATGAGAAGGATATTGTGAACTCGTAAAAAACAAAACAAAACAAAACAGTTTCTTAAAAAACATAAGTAGTGTGTTTTTCATGCTGTAATGCATGAAGAGGGGTTTTTGTTGTACCAATTTATCAATATATGATCTGACAATGCTGTTAAAAACTGCATATGCTCTGTTCTATGTTCCTTTAGTATTATATTAACTTTATTTCAAATTAATTAATTTTATAATTAAGTTTATTACTGAAATTGAATCAAAGTGAAGCCTACCTATTTTTTAACAAAGAATTATAAAGATAAGTCTTTGAATTAGAATTTCGGGAAAGTGAAAAGAAGACTAGTTCTCCTAAGTATTATTTATTGCAGAAGTAAAGCATGACAAGACTCAGATTCTTTCTCTCCTCAGCAATGATGTGGTTCATCCCGCACATTCAACTGAGACAGAACTGCTTAACTAAAAGAGCCAAAAGCAACAGCAGCTTTTGGCTCTAGCAGAAAAGCACTGCATTTTACAGGAAGGTCATCTTGTTTCATTGGCAGGTGATATTTACAATCAGTGATGTCATGTTTCAAACTTTTCAACAGGTTTCAGTAACAATGGTACAACCCTTAAAATTAAGATATAATCTACACAAGACACAAACCACAATTCAGCATAGACATTCCACATGATTCATGGTGTGCAAAGTCTTATAACATAGAAAAGTATAACAAAAGTGTGCAAAACTTGTAGTTTAAGTCTTAAAACTTATAGTCAGGAATATATAATGATGTGGTAAATATACTTCAGAACATCCAGTGTCAATAGCACAAAATAACGTAGGTATACTTAGATGCTACTCTGCTTCAGTTGGTACCTTTAACTTAAATTTTAGTGATTTTGGTCTCATTGTAAGCTTAGACTCAACATGACAAGGAATTAATTAACACCCTAAATAGCCTCAGCTTTGAGTCATTTCCTTTGCAGTCATATGGTTCAGTTACTCTCTAAAGTTTGTAAGAAGAAATTTTCATAGACATAATGATCCCAACAATAACTATCCCACCATCTCAGTTTGCTAGGTCATCACATTTATTCTTTACCGAGGAGGAAGGTGGAATCTTCGCCTCCGGTCTGGATGTCCCATTCTATGTTCTCTACCTGGAGGAAGCAGGAGAAGCTTTTTAACATTAAAACAGGAAAACAAGAACTTATTTGGACAGTCTGCAAGAACAAAAATGTATTTATGTTTTGAAAAAAAAGCATGTTCCTCTCCAGTTGGTATGTAATCATGGACAGTATTTTGAGATGTTGAAGGCTAAAGCACATGATGGAATTGCTCTTCTTTTTACATGGTTCCATCAGACAGAGTTCTGGTGTTTACCTTACCACAGGCAGATCAGAAAAGCTATAGTCTAGCCAAGTCCCTTGTCTATTTCTAATGTATTAGAGTATTGTCAATTTTAACCATTCATATAGCTATTTCAAGTGGTCCTACAGACACTATCTTTACTATGTCTTTCTCCTGTCTTCAGCTCACTTTTGTGCTTTTCCAGACAGGTTTTCAAATACAAGTATGACAATCATTGCTCAGATTACTGATATGTTTAAATAAAGTTATAGAAGTATATGACAATACACAGATAAGCTTAGACTTTCTTTTGTCTATCTTCTGTATATTGATTTAGACCTAGGTAGTAATTTGTATTATAAGAGAAATAAACGTTTATCAGTTGGACTGCTGAAGAGAGCGACAGAGATACATGGCAATAATGATTTCCATAGTTCTTAGTGCTCAGTTTATTTTCAGCTATTTACAGAATGAGGTGACAGTGGGATTCAAAACAATATGAGTGGTCTTAACTGCTAATTAATAAAGTTTTATCTAGCAACAGCTAGCACATGATGGGCTGTTTTAGCCATGAACCTAGAATTTAGACAGTCATTCTTTGTTACAAACATCTCTGGTACCTCAGGGAATACTTTTAAATGCAAAGCACAGAGACTAGCAAGATCTGCAAAGCCAAAATTTTAGACATTTTACTGCTTAATAACAGAAGCCTAACCTTAGCTTTAAGTTAGATACCTAGAACCTGTTTAACAAGCATCATAATATTCAGGCACTCAACAGGATATACAAAACTCAGCACACTCATTGGGAAGTCTTCTAAATTAACAGACAAGAAACACTGTGGATAAAACTTCTACCTCTCTGAAAGGCTTTGGTGTCCTGCTCTGTTACTTGGATGCAATCTCTCAGTTTGTGACACATGGCCAATAAATTTATTAAGAGAATGATTGTTTAAAAAAAAGGGCAAAACAAACAAAAAATACAAGCTGAATTCCTTTCTCTCAAAAACAAAAAAGGTAGAGAATTAAATGCTAATTACAACAGATTAGAGGTTAGCATTCAGCACAAAATGAGATAGCTAAATGTGATTCTTTTTCTGCTTGAAGGTATTGAAATCATCATTTCAAAGAAATACTGCTGCTTCTTCGGTTTATACTTTCTGGTTGGAGGCATACTTTCCTCCACTGTTGAAGCTGAGCCATTGCCACAGAGTTCTTAAACGTTAACTGGTAAGAGTAAGCAAGGAATGCCTAATCACTGGGTACTTTTCTGACAGAAGGTATGGGTCCCATGGTTACTGTTCCATTAATTTTTAAGGCATTTTATCCAGTGATTTTTATATTATATGCAACAGCAGCAACTATAGCAGTATAGCATGGGAAGATAAGGGATAGAATTGATAGGTATCAGTAATATTACTAGGAAGTTTTATCACAAGCTATCATGGAACACACTGTCTACTTTTTTGGTCCCTTTTCTTTTTTTCCCTCCTCTCTGTGGTAAGAGGTACACATACTAGAGACAACAGCTACATAATGAAGCAAACCAAATACCTGTTTTAATACTAGCAAACTTATGAAAAAGGGAATTCTCTCAAAATGTCAAAAATCTTGGCAAGTCAGTTTAAAAGGAGCTCTAAAAACACTGCAGGATTCTTTTGTAATGACAAATATATTTTTCTAATAGATCTATTTTATTTACAGCAGAGATATTTAACTGCATTTATGGCATCACGTTTTAAGAGTGTCCTGAGGGTAGTAAATAAGGCTTAATTTTGCCTGTGTAGAGTATGCAATATTTTAATAATGGAATTGAACCATGTTTATAACACAGTTCAGTGCAGTTACTGTGGAACATATTTCATGGAATTCATCTAGTGGTGAGATCTCTGGAGGTGATCAGAGTGCCTACAAAAGTGATTCCTGGATTTTTGGGATGGTCACAATAACAGTGATAAGTTCTGTTTTTTGCTTACAGTGAACATGAACACTGTATTTTAGTATTGACAACCTACATCAAACAATTTTATCTGTGAATCAAATGACAGTATCTCACTCTCAAGCATACAACAAAAGCAGCTGAAACACATTCAAGACTTTACTGTATTTATTTATTAACACTCCACACTAATTGAATCAATCTCCTTTGAAAACTTCATTTAGCAACACAGAAGAAATTTAGGCTCTGAAGACTTCACAAAACAACGTGTCTTTCTTAGACACTTCTCTTCCTTTGGGTTATTTTCTCTAATCTATGTGTATATGCTTTAATTTGTAATAATGAGGAAGTAAAACTGCATTAATATGAGCTCAGTGGTGTTATTCACAGTGATGCTTCATTGAAGCATCTGTTCTGTTCAAGAAGTGAGAACGGTGAATGACTCAAGATTAATTTTTGTCAAGACAAAACAGGACTTCATTTCTATTATCTAAGCAATAACCTTGAAGCTGAGACCCTGATATAGAAAATCACTTAAAATGTGTTTAAATTTATTCCCATGCTTAAGTGTTTTATTGAAGTACGAACTAAGATTTGCAACCAAAGACTTTAAACAGACATTTCAGTGCAGCTGTGCTGATTTGTTTTAGACCTGTTACAGCTTTAAACATCATTCAGCTGAGACCAAGCATGGAAAGTTGAAATACCGCAAAGATTTCTTCAGAACATTGTGAGTAAATAAGAACTTCAGATAATAGTGCTACTCTCCACCTTATACAGTTAGTTTCTGCTGATGGTACTACACAACTCTAACTGATAAAAGGTTTGTAACTGAATGCTGCCAGCACAGGGTAACTACATGCATACAAACACAAACTGCATAAAGAGACAGCTGTTACATTGCTGATAGAGGTAATTCCAAATACAAACAAAGTTTTTACCTTGTGGTTGAGGACTTCTCCAGAGGAACCCCCTCATCTGATTATGATATGGAGGAACAAAAGAACTTCTGTGTGCTTGTTGGAACCTGGGATTAAATTCTCTTTGCTGTGCTCCTGAAAAACAGTATTTACTAGCCAACTTTGTATATAAGATTAAATGAAGAATAAAGGAGAGCATATTCTTTTTTGGGAAACAACATTTCTTAGATTTATGCCAAAATACTTATGCTCAATTATTATTTTTCCAAACTGCAGTCAGCCTAATAAGTATGGTTCTTGTCCTCATTTCCATCTATGCACATCATGATTACAAGCTGTTAACAAGTGTATTTAGAAACCAGATCAAAATTTTATGACACAGATTTTGAGACAGCAGTCATTAAAATGAAACAGAAATCTGTCCAAATTGGAATCACAAATCATAATTAAAATGGTTAAGTACTGCTCTCAAGCATTAGCAGAGACTAACAAGATTTGGTATCATAAATCACCAACAGATATGAATGTCCAGCACCAGTATGGTGTAGTATCAGATCAGAAATGGACAGAAGTGTTGTTGCAAGATGCAGAGTACTGAACTAGAAGAAAATCATTCTGTCTGTTGCAATTTGCTCAATTAATTTTGAAGGGGTAATTTTTATTCTCACTGACATCATACTTGATCAGGTATTTAGCAGGCAATAAACATAATTCCAGCATAAACACTCCATCACATGATGTTCAGCTAATTCAACCATAATGCAATCATCTGCTCATGGCTGAACCAGATCAAATTTGTAGTGTTAGGTGATTCTGTCATGCATAGATTGATTACTATTGAAAGCAGAACCACACCTCCACCAGTAGACACTGAAACTGTAGAGCAACAACATATACAAATAAGAAGGTCCACAGTTTATCTAGTTTATCTATCACTTATACAATTAAAAAACTATCAAAAAACCCCTTCCCTTCTCTAAAAAACAAAACAAAACAAAAAAAAGCACTCAAGTTTATAAAGTGAAGTTGACATACAAAGGGATACTAGAGGTTCTTAGTGTTCTGTACAAATATTATCAAAAGCTGAGGACATACTTTTGCTTAATAGAAAAGACTAACAGATTATGCCCACAGTCTTATCTGCATTTCAATAATATACACATTCTATTTAGTAACAACATTTTAAATAGTAATAATGGCATTTTAAGATCTAGTAATTACAGAATGATTAATTCAGTGTGATCGAAGTCTCAAAAGCCTCAACAATCAAGTTGATCTGTGAATGATGCTGAAAACACTTTAGATGTTTTTCACTGAGAGTCAGGCAGATCAGTTGGGAAAACTAATGTCCTTAGTAAACCAAGCCATATGGCTGGAAATAAATAAGCAAGGTCTTAGGCAAAAACCCTTCTCCATGTTGCCCAAGAGCTTGCCTTTGTTTTGAACTGTATCAGTCAATCTTCAATGCCTCACTCAGACCTAAGACTATCATAGCTAAAATAGCTCCCCTGGGGGAAAGGAAGAAAAGACTGAGTCATTCAATTATTCCTATAAAAATAACTTTAGTCACTGAGTAAATAGCAGTGGTTTCTGTTACTGAATAATATTTTATTTACTGCATATATCTCACTAGCTATGTAGCTAGATGAAAATATTTTATCCAAACTTGGGTAATCAAATTCATATGAATTCCAAAAAGCAGGAGATATTTTCTTAAATCCCTTCTTCAGTTTCTTGAAGAAAGACCTTACGATTTATTTAGTTGGACATGCTTCCTAAGTAAACACTGCTGCAGTTAAAGAATGATTGAGCTTATCAATAGTATATTGAGAAAATTAACAATGCCAACCTGCAACAAATCCCCTCCCTCTTGGTCTGCTCTGTATTGTCCTTTTCTTCGCCATGCAAGCCTTGCAAATGAGTGACTTCAGGTTCTGGAAGGGTGTATACAAAGACTCCTGCAGACAACAGGGTTAACATTAATGACTGTTCTGCTTTTCTCTCATCAGGTACAGCACAAATCAATCACAGATCTAACAACCAGAATAATTTTCTAAGTCCACACTCATACATGCACAAGGTCATGTACCAGGTCTTCTAATTCACATTTTTCAGGAAAGAAAATTAAAACATTTCATATTAAAAAAGCGGACTCTTGGAGAGGTGAGTAAGGCTACAGAAAGAATGCTTTTTCCTCTCTTGGTGAAGTTTGTTTTCTCCTCTGCTCACATCCGTAGATTACTTTCTTCCCTATTTTATTACCTTGCATCTGCAAATATACCTAACTAGACTTGGTTAGGTCTATCAACACAATACCTCAGGCAGAGATAATTAAAGGCTCCACATGAAGACTGAGGAACTGGTGGAAAAAAATCACCAGTAAAGAAATCAAAGCATTTCATGCATTACAAACAAAACCTAACACAACAGTAACACATCAGCCCTAACTCCAGACAGTTGTTTCCACATAAAATATAATCTAGTCTAAAGAGATATGAAGGAATTAAATAAGTGTTTACCTTGTGAGATGAAAAGTTATGCTGTCCAAAGGACATGCTGAAACTATTTGAAGACCCAATACTAAGAGATGCAAGAGATCTTTAACTTTTACTGGTTTCAGGGAGCATTAAAGAAGTGTCTTAGAAGCGTTAAATCTTAGAATCTTTCATGTGCCCAATACAAATCAATAAGCAAAGAAAAGTTGTGCAGATTGAAAAGAATTACAAAAAGGCAGATTATTCAGTATCATAATTTATTTTCATAAAGCTGAGCTGATTTTTATGAGGATGATAATCCCTTTTTGCAACAAACATGGTGGCTGGGGAGCAGCAAGAATGGGAGAGGGATTACAGGATAAGGTAAAAAGCCAATAGGTGTCAAGACTGGAGCAACTAAAGAGGTTTCTTAAGCAGAGGTAAGAGTCTGAATCCCTGGACCCCCTTGTGAATTTTCCTAGCATATTTTTTGTGCTCTTTAGAGATGGAGCCTCAAACACAGCCCAGAGATGTTTTTTCCCCCCACACAGTCTGCAAAGAACTCCCACTAATGGGAAAATCCTTTCACTGTATTCTTGGGAGAATAAATCCAGAATGTGTTTATGAAGGTTGGATGAAAGACATGATCAAAAAAGGACAAAATATATCACTTAAGACGACCCTGTTAGGTAATTTGTTTTTAATTAAAAAAAAAAAAAAAGAAAAGCAATCACAACCATACTCCATTAGTGAGAAGCACAATAAAAAGACTAATGAAGTGATAATATCATTGTCTCAATGCTTTATGAGGCTATTATATCCAATTTTCTGTGTGAATAAACAAACTAATATGATTACTGTTATGAAAAACAGAGAACTAGCATAATAAGAACTTGGTATATTTAAAAAAACAGGATGGCTATTCATTATTATCAGAAGCTTTCTATTTTTTTTTTTTTTATTTTTAACAATTTCTAAGGCTAGATAGAATTACACAAAAAATGTCACAAATATATTAACTGCATTTAATTTTTTTTTTTTTTTTGGTACAAGAATCTCTATTAAGCAAATGCTACAATGCTCAACATTGTTTGTACACATGTAAGTATTTCTGAAAACTACAGTAGAAATACAGTCTTGATTAAAAGTTATTAATTATATTTAAACCATCATAATCAAAACAACACCAATTCTGAGATCTCCTGAACTCCCTGAAGTAATCTAACTGTCCAGATCTAATGTACGTAGAAAAACCCTAGGAGTTAGTAAACAACCAGAGAACAACAAAAGAGGTAAGTTTTTCCTCTTACTTATCTTTCCAATAACAAAACACCCGCATTGAATAAGTTTTTTTCCTTTTTTTTTTTTTTTTTTTTTTCCCCTCCTCTGCATACAATGCTGTAGCTATCATCAGGTTAGATTTATGGTGCTCAAGGATAGATTGCTAACAAACAAGTGCTGAAAGATCTTGGCTTCCAGCAGTATGTTTAGCTCTGCCAGGAACTATGGACCAATTTTATTTATTAAGTTTAATTTATAATAATAGGAACAACCAATCATATGCACTTGTTGCCTTGCCAGTGTCCCTAACTAAACTGGCATCTCTTGGCAATTCTCCCCAAACCAGATTCTTGCCTCTCAAACTGATAAGCTGCAAAGCTATATTATTAGTCTGGGAACACTCTCTGCCATATATGTACCATAAAACTGTACCTAAAAAATAAAAGTTATTTAAACTACTCTAAAATTTAATGGGGCTAGACTATTTTTTCTCCACCATGGAACAGTTTATCTAGGGTTTGTTTAAACTAGAGCATCATGCCTTTTAAAAACCTAACTTAGATATTCTAGTTGATTAAGTCAACCTCCAGCTCTGTTCTAGGGATCTAAGCATATTTCTTTATCTCCCTTCAAAAACATGCTAAAATATAACTTCAACATTAGGATTTTCAAATGTTAGATATGTTAGCTAGCACGCTTTAGCTAAGAATGTCTCAGCCAATATCAATTTTATTCAGATTTACGTATTTTAAAACTAAATAATCTGAATTCTTCTCAAATGGAAAGAAGTAACAGTTTCATACAGGTTTATGTAGTTTTCTAGATTTCCATTTATTCTTCAGACCCTCTACTGTTCTGCAAAAGTTCTACATGAAAAACTGGATGAACCACTGGAACAATCTAAAAACTAGTGAAATCAACGACTGATCAGTGGGAACCGCAACGTTTGGATAGAGGCTACAGTCCTAATCATACAATTGACTCCGTATGGAAAGGATTATCATCCTCCTGCTGAAAAAGAAATATATTCCACCCACCCATGTGTTCCACTCATCACTCCAGTTCAGGATGTAATCTAATTAGATACAAAATTGGAAAAGCAAACTAATTATACCACAACTGATATTAAATGTACGAGGTTAATATTACTGAAAAACAAAATCTTTTCTCTGTAATAATTTTTTTTTGAGCCTCAAGTGAGGCTTAAAAGACAGTGTGTAAAGACAGGTAAAAACACTTTAAAGGTAAATCTTTCAGGAATTATTAAATGATATGGATTTTCCAGTTCCGCAATGAAAACAGAGATACAAATTTAAGGTCTTAAGAGCTATCTACACATGCTAATAAAGACCTTCCCAAGCTCCCCTCCACATACTCTGTACTAGTGGGACATGAGCCAGTTCTCATCTAAGGCTTCACTGGTACACTAATGCAGCACGGCACCTGGTCAGGTGGATCCCATGTCTGATCATGGCCACCTTAATGCATCACACATGGCCCGTACCCTGCAAGACTGCTGCTACCTGTCTGCTTTTACCAGTGCAGGCCTGTTTTAAATCCTACCAGTTTTAGGTAACATAGCATGCAAATGCAAATTGTCCAAAACCCCAGCTTCTGAAAAACGGAATTGAGTGTTAAGTACTTAAAGGCACAGGAAATTACTTGGTGGGATTCTATTAAAAATATCTAGATATATACATATACCTTCCTCTGATCTCCAGTTCCTCATGGAGTTCATCAAATCTTCACCTCATATTTTAAGTTCCCTTAAGTACCTTTGAAGCTATTACTCTTAAATCATACCTACAAGTAGTATGCTTCTTTAAAATACATTCATATGATTTTGCATAAACTCTTATAAATAAATAAATAAAAAATCTCATTAGTATCTCGGTATTAGAAAACTGTTACAGTAATTTTCATTTTTTGAGATTGACAACTATTTTGATACTCCCTTGTAATGTTTTCTGAGATTTGGAAACAAAAATAAAGGCAAATTTATAGCTTCCAGCGTAGTACCAATATTT